>NC_133135.1:81553382-82193382 GCF_048418815.1 Hemitrygon akajei
CTTCAGGAATTCATGTCAAAACAAAGTAAGACTTTCGAAGAACTACCCAAAAGTTCTGTTCCCTCCATCCTCAATCCTACATATTTTCACTTTTATCCATTTTCCTTAACCGAGGGTAACTGTTTTCTATATTCTTTCAATCCTATTCACCACTAATCACAACTTATTTAACTTGTCTTTCTTCTCATTATGGTACTGCAACATTAAAAGCCACTTTAAAAGTCAAGCCATTTAGCTAATTGACGTAGTTAGCAACATTTAACCATTGGTCACATGCTTCAGAAATATACTTCAATACACAAAAACTAGCAAGAGGTGTGGGTGGCCATTCATGCCAAATTATTTATATTATGTTCCTAGAAAGGCTTAAACAACTTACTCTGAAAAGTCAGGGTCACTTTTCAAAACCAAAAATTGCAAATTCCATCATTATTTAGCAGTTGTTTGATCAGAAAGTCAAACCAGAGACTTATTTTTATTTTCAATTATTCAAAGTTATCAGTTTGACATTATACACGAAGGGATCACTGCTGCATGTAAATGCCACAGAAAAGAAAACACAACAGTTGCCAAAGTTCCTGGAAACTTTAATGTCAAATATTAATTTAAATGCAGAATTTTCAAGTGTGCACTTGGTTGACAAATATCCTTTCTGAGGAGGAGGGGGCACTGTTCAAAAACAAGCTCCATGGAGCATGTGGGGATCCTCCAAAGGGTTAAGGGGGGGAGGGTTAAGGGGAGGGGGAGGATTAATATTATTTTTCTCTTTCTTACTATTTTATCATCACATTTATTCTTTGTAATTTTCAAAAAAATTAATAAATAAATTTAAAAAAACAAGCTAATTTAAACTTGAACAGTCCATGTTCCAAGTCTATACTGGTATCCGTCCCCCTCTTTTCCTTCACTACATCAACAACTGCATTGGCGCTGCCTCCTGCACGCATGCTGAGCTCGTTGACTTCATTAACTTTGCCTCCAACTTTCACCCTGCCCTCAAATTTACCTGGTCCATTTCCAACACCTCCCTCCCCTTTCTTGATCTTTCTGTCTCCATCTCTGGAGACGGCTTATCTACTAATATATACTATAAGCCTACAGACTCTCACAGCTACCTGGACTATTCCTCTTCCCACCCTGTCTCTTGCAAAAATGCTATCTCCTTCTCACAATTCCTACGTCTCCGCCGCATCTGCTCTCAGGATGAGGCTTTTCATTCCAGGACAAAGGAGATGTCTTCCTTCTTTAAACAAAGGGGCTTCCCTTCTTCCACCATCAACTCTGCTCTCAAACGCATCTCTCCCATTTCCCGCACATCTGCCCGCACCCCATCCACCTGCCACCCCACTCGGGATAGAGTTCTCCTTGTCCTCACCTACCACCCCACCAGCTTCCAGGTCCAATGTATAATTCTCCATAACTTCCGCCACCTCCAGCGGGATCCCACTACCAAGCACATCTTTCCCTCCCCCCCCCCCCTTTCTGCTTTCCGCAGGGATCGCTCCCTACGTGACTCCCTTGTCCACTCGTCCCCTCCATCCCTTCCCACCGATCTCCCTCCTGGCACATTTCCTTGTAAGCAGAACAAGTGCTACACCTGCCCTTACACTTCCTCCCTCACCACCATTCAGGGCCCCAGACAGTCCTTCCAGGTGAGGCGACACTTCACCTGTGAGTCAGCTGGTGTGGTATACTGCATCCGGTGCTCCCAGTGTGGCCTTTTATATATTGGTGAGACCTGACGCAGACTGGGAGACCATTTCGCTGAACACCTACACTCGGTCTGCCAGAAAAAGCAGGATCTCCCAGTGGCCACACATTTTAATTCCACGTCCCATTCCCATTCTGATATGTCTATCCATGACCTCCTTTACTTTCAAAATGAATCCAAACTCAGGTTGGAGGAACAACACCTTATTTACTGGCTGGGTAGCCTCCAACCTGATGGCATGAACATTGACTTCTCTAACTTCCGTTAATGCCCCTCCTCCCCTTCTTACCCCATCCCTGACATATTTAGTTGTTTGCCTGTTCTCCATCTCCCTCTGGTGCTTCCCCCTCCCCACCTTCTTTCTCCCGAGGCCTCCCGTCCCATGATCCTTTCCCTTCTCCAGCTCTGTATCACTTTCGCCAATCACCTTTCCAGCTCTTAGCTTCATCCCACCTCCTCCAGTCTTCTCCTATCATTTCGCATTTCCCCCTCCCCCCACTACTTTCAAATCTCTATCTTTCCTTTCAGTTAGTCCTGACGAAGGGTCTCGGCTCGAAACATCGACAGTGCTTCTCCTTATAGATGCTGCCTGGCCTGCTGTGTTCCACCAGCATTTTGTGTGTGTTGTTTTCATTTAAACCTATATTTACTTAATCAGGCAATCACAGCAAGACAAATATTACAATGTACTTCTAAACTATGACTCGCCCTGAGGCAAAATGACTGCAGGTTTTTTTGACTAATGCTTATTGTTGTAAATTGTTCATAGAATTAAAAAGGCCTTGGTTAAAAACTGTCCTGGACTCCATTTGGTAAGCAAGGTCTCTGCATTGTGGTTCTGTAGAAACATACTGTTCATAATAGCTGCAACATTAATATTAGTCACACTTTTAAATAATTCACCATACGACAATTTTGGAATTGGAATTTTGCAGCATAGGTGAGGCCAGTTAGTCATGTCTGAGAGCTTGCCAAATGACCCAATATGTTAATCTGTTTTCCCAAAGGCGTATGATTTAATTTTGAATAAAAGGACAACTTCACCCAAGCATCGGCTATTAACATTAAGAAAAATGCTATCAAAATGTGCCACATTTTCAATATCTTTCAAAAGAGACTGGGTACATGGATGGCAAACATTTACAGGGATGTGGGCCACTTTGATGGGCATCTCGATCAGTTTGAACAACTCTGTACCTGTAACACTATGGTTCTCTATAACTGAATTCTATTTGATATTCTCCAAAATGTCGCTGCATGTGTATACTGTTCTTGAAACATAGGATGAGGGAAATGGTCAGCAAACATTCAACAAAGATTGGATCATGTTCATTGGAGTTGAGCAGAATGGAGAAACCCAACAAGACATCAATATCTATACTGATATTTGACAATTAGTGGAGGCCAAGGTTTTAAGAATCCAGGGCGTTGGACTTTTAGACCAGGGGATCTTCACTGGAGGTCCACAGGCCCCTCCGTTAATGGTAGAGGTCCATAGCTAAAGAAAGGTTGCAAACCTGTTTTAGACGGATGCAAATATTCTGCAAACCTTGAATTCTATGGACATTCAGATGTGAGTATAGTCAGGACTGAGATAAACAGTTTCAAAGATATTTTTTAAAAATTGTCTTGAATTACAAGATTCAGAAATGATCTTACTGAATGGCAGAAAAGGCTGCCTAATTTATTTCTTAACAACCTTCACAAGTTTTAATTATTAATGCTCAACCCATGTATGGGAAATGAGAAACTGTCTTTATCTTTTCCCAGAGGCTCAACATTCCTCCTGCATTGACACATATTTACTCAAACCAAACATTATGTTCTAACATAATCCACCTAGCAAACATTCAGCTATTACTATTTCAATTTTGGATTTTTAACGACCAATTTTGGATCTCAAATGCATTAGCATGACTAAGGATGCCACTGACACAAATGTTGCTCAACCTCAACTGGAAATGGGCATTTGTACCCTAACCCATTAATTAGATTGGAAGTAATGAAACAATCTCTAGCCTATACTAGTGAAACACTAAGGCAATTTTGCATTGTTGGATAATACCACGCTCAAGGACACCTTAGAGAAATGTAATGACAACCATAGCTTTCTGTCCCTGTGACACAGGCTATATTTCCCTGCAGAGGAAATGCCAATACTTAACTCTCAACAACACTAATGGAATTCAGTCATTACTGCAGTGCTTGAGAGGGAAAGACTAGTGTGAGATTGCATACATTAGTTGCTGAGGTTCTTACGTTACAACAACTATACTTCAAGATATTTCATTTTATGCAACATACTTAAGTGCATCCTGAAAAGGAAAAGTAAAATTCAGTATTTAAATGTAAGCCTTTTATCCAAGGCTTCCAAGTATGCCATTCTCTGCAAATTCAAAACCAAAAGATGCTGACAGCTTCTGGAGTCAAAAGTAAAAGCCAATTAAATTTGATTCATAAAGTTAGACAGTTTGGATCCTGTGCATGGGTGCTGGAAGGCTTAATTGATCTAAATAGGTTTAGTAAAGATTCCTGAGCAGGAAGTTTCATTAAATATTCCTGTAAGGGCCTTTACTAGAAAAAAGTGATATCAACATGGATAAAATGGCTCGAGAAAGGAATCGTTCAAGGTGAAACAGAAGAAAACGTGTGATGTGTATATAATTACATAGATGGCCTGAGGATCGGTTTATGTTTTTGCACAGAATGAATCATTACAAGTTTTCCAGAGCAGCAGACACCTATTTGAAAGATTTTGATCTACAGATGTAACTATCAGGAAGGGTTGATGCCTAGATCAGTTGGCACACATTTGGCTGTTCATGATCCAGTGTTTAGTTGTATCTGGGAGATGGTGTAAAAGGGATATGGACAGAAATAAGGATAAATTGAACATCAAGCTCAATTTTTAAATGCAACATAAACTGAAGGCATACCTATAAAAAAATAGAAAGACATTTTGCAATTGAAATTAAATTCACCTGTTGAGAAGCATGAGCATCCACCCTAGAGACATAGGAAGCATTAACATGAGAGTTTGACAAATGCTAAATGATGTTGTGAACAGAGTACTCTGGAATTTGTTGCCTGTTTTGGAGCTTCACTAATAGAGCGATGTGATGACAACCATACAAACTCTCAACGGTAACTACTATACACATTCCTGCTGTTCATTAAATAGTGCCATTGTGTCTTGGAAGGCCAAATAAACCAAACACTTCTACTTTTGCTCAAGTGATTTAAAGATGTATCTCCAAAAAATGAAGCGTGTCAAAGATACTGCCTGCAGTGTGCTAGCAGCACGAAGCTGAACTGAATTAAACAGACTACTACTGGATTCTTGGTTTGACGTTTGATGCTGTCAGCTTGCTTTTAGCCATTTGCGCAATTTGTTTTTTTTTTGCACGTTAGTTGTTTGCTGTTTTCTCGAATGGTTCCACAGTGTTTTTGTTTTGTGGCTGCCTGCTGGAGGACGAATCTCAGAGTTGCATTCTGTATACATACTTCAATAGTAAATGTATTTCAAACCTTTTGAATCTTTAATACTCAAATTATCAGTCTAAAATTTGTACTTAAGACATAAAATAGAAACTTTCTCCCTCAGGGGTCAGCCTGTCACAATTGGTAGCACTCTACTGTAGGGAAGACCATTGTAGAACACATTATCATTCAAGTATCATGTTCACATGGACTGACCCTCAAAATCAGCTCATTCACAAGAATTAACTGGTATTTTCTTTGTAAACAAAAATGGTCAAGTTTCCAAGTGTGAAATCTGAGTTTATCCCAATTTTGCTGCTGTAGGTTTACATTGAAGACAAAATACTAGATCTGTCGATACTTAATGAATTATTGTTACCATTATATTTTAGAGGATAAAAACAATGGATAGCACTACATCTACAGTGTTAGACTTCAAGGTGTGAGCAATTTAGATAAAACACTTGTAGGTCTTCAAAATTTGATTTTAACATTTCCAGATGTGTTAAAAAAACTGAACTCTAAATCATATTGTTTGTGTCCATCTAAATTATTGCATAATGAACAAATCAAACATTGCAGGGATTTTTTAATATGTTTATAGGAGTTGGTTTGAGAGACATTGCACCAATGCACATTTTATTCTCATGCAAGAATGAGCCCTGCAGGAAGTACATTTTAAAAATTCAAGCTTCTCCATCAACATCCAAAATTAAATAAACAGAATGTGAATTGTTTGAATCCAAAGAAAAACAACAGATTTCCTAACTCAAGTCATAAAGACTCTCTAAGCTCAGTAAAGTAGCATTTCAGCACCAAAATCTGGCAATTTGGCTGATATGAACCATCTTCAGTCAATTTGTGGGAAAACCAGATCCTCATGTTTCAAAATTCTACACAACTTCCTGTTGTAAATGTGCATACTAGTAGTGGTATGAACACCTCATTCAAATGCAAGTTAACAACAACTCAGTTCAAATCAAACCTGCTCTAATAAAAATATCACTTTTAAAACAAACAATTTGAGATAAAGCATGGATCTATGCAAGTACCACATTAAGAACCCGAGTGGTCTTGGACCACTGAGAACTTCCCAAGTAACAGAGCACTTCTCTAATGCAATGCCCAAGGCAGTTACCACATAGACCATAAGGCCATAAGATTATAGGAACAGAATTGGGCCATTTGGCCTATCAGGTTTGCTTCACCAATTGATCATGACTCTCTCAACCCCATGCTCCTGCCTTCTCCCCATAACCTTTGATGCCCTTACTAATCAAAGGCCTTTCAACCTCTGCTTTAAATATATCCAATGACTTGGCCTTTGTAGTCATCTGTGGCAATGAATTCCACAGATTCACTAAATCAAATCAAATTTAATTATCATTCAAACTATACATAGATACATCACAATGAGGACAGCGTTCTTCTGGGTCCAAGGTGCAAAACATTCAAAATAGCAAGCAAACTTTCAAAAAATAGCAATTCAAAATGTTGAGCAAAGCAGCATATTCACTCAGAAAAAAAAACATATATAGTCCAAGACCCTGAGCAACAATGTCCAACAATCAACAGTACAGACTCCTGGCAGGGTACAGACAGACACACACAGACCAGCCTGTCATTCCACCGCTCAAACCCAGGAGGGCAGCACTAATGAGAGGCTGGGCCCGAGCCAAGCTCAACCACGCTGTAGCGTTTCCATGTCTCTCACCTGGTCTGTAGCAGCAGGCAAGCCTGAGGGTTGAGGCCTAGTTCTCACTACAACAGGCTACACCGCTCCGAGGTCAACTGCCCCTCCACCAGACAAGGGCAACAGGCCTGCGGATCTTACGTTATCACTGAGCAAGTAGAATGTCTAAGACAATTTCCCATGGTTATACCGTACCAACTCCGATGCTTCCGAGTAGCAGGTAGTAACATGGTCTGCAGCCAGATCTCCTCCAAATCAACTCCTCTGACACGTCTGTGGTTTCCCCCGATATCCTAAGCAGCCCTTTCGGCACCTTGGCCGACCCCTTCAACACCTCGGCCAACTCCACGCCGACACCAGTCCAGCTACTCTGATCAGTGGGCAGCTCACTGATGGCAATCTTCACCACCATCACAGATTCATGGACTGGTAAGTCCAGACCCCTGCATCTAGTACAAATTACAAACTGGGGCTGGTAATTCCAATACAACCTGGTACAAAGCTTATTTAGTATTTCACTTTGCCTCATTAGTAACAGATTCAGTGTACCTGAAGCAACTCAAAGAGATTTAAAAGTTACATTACAGATGCACAACATATTATAGGGCCTAACAAATGTGTTCACAAAGATTCAGCTGGAAGAACATGCATTATAAGCCATGGGTATTAGTCAGAAATCTCACTGACAATATATCTCATTTTCTACCATAATGGACACAAGGAACTGCTAGCTTTTCAAACAAAAGATGCGTGCATGCGTGTGTTATCAGCTACCATGAAATTCAAAGTCAAATATATTATAAACATTTAGAAAAATGTAAACAGTGTAAACAATGATGCCAGCTATATTGTGAAGGGGAACAGGACTGTCTAGATTTTTAACATTTGAGAATTAAGGATGAAAGCAACTGGTTTATTATTGCTATATGTACTGAGGTATACTAGCAAACTTTGGTTTGCATGCCATTTATTGCACGATTGAAAGTTCATCATTGTCAGACGAGAGGTCCATTCAAGAGTCTTATAAACAGTGATATAGAAGCTGTCCTTAAGCCTGGCAATGCATAACAATGCTGAAGCGACCTTTGAAAAATCCAGTCCATACCTCCAAGCCCAAGTATCTCACACTCAGTATCTGCAAGATCAAGAAATTGTGGACTTTTGGAAGGTGAAGTCAGGAGACACACATCAGTCCTCACTGAGGGGTCGGCAGTGAAAAAGGTGAGTAGCTTTAAGTTCCGGGGTGTCAACATTGAAGAATCTATCCTGGGCCCAACACATTGATGCACCACCAAAGCAGCACACAAGCATCTATATTTAACTGGTATGTTGAAGACTGTTCCAAATTTCCAGATAGAAGGTGGAGAACATTCTGACCCATTGCCTCACAACCTCTAATGGAGACTCTACACGATGGCAAGGAGTTGTAGACTTCACCGGTTCCATCATGGGCACAACCCTGCCACCATCAAGGACATCTTCAAGAGACAGGGTCTTAAGTCAGCATGTATCATTAAAGACCCTCACTATCCGGGACATACCACTTCTCATTACTACCATCAGAGAGGAGGTTCTGGTGTCTGAAGGGCTACACTCAATGATTCAGAAACAGCTTCTTTCCTTTTGCCATCAGATTTCTAAACAGTCCAGGAACCCATGAACCCTCGTTCTTCCTTTTCATCCCCATTATTTATTATGTAATTTATAGCAATTTTGTCTTTGTATAGCACAACAGCATAGCACAAATTTCACGCCATAAGTTAATGATAATAAATTTGATTTTGAAAAGTGACACAAGGAAACACTTTAGACAATCGGCAATTTTTGTGTGTAATAGACAATTGGGGTCCTCCAAGAGGACCACAACCTTGTCGTAGGGTTTGGAGCCTGTTTGCTTCAATGACCTGAGAGCTATATTGGCTGGAGTCAGGGCCTTGTATTTTGGCTCTTGGTAGGGTCATCCAAGCCAAACAGGTCAAAGGGTAGAGGCCAGACCAAGAGTCATCTACTGGTCCTTCAGGTTTGGGGGTTCAGCTCAGGGCTAACAAACCTGAAGGGTCCAAAAAAGAAAAGTTGTTACAGAAACCGCAGTGAAGAATCCTAGCAATACACACAAAATGTCAGCGATTAGCAGTGAGAATCCTCCGAAGAATCCTTCTATATCTGTGTGCAACCAAGGACAAAGATGGAGGACCTTCATTTCTGCCCTAAACGCCAGGGGCATAACAAGCATTAAGTTAAGAAAATTAGGGTAACGTATAAGGTTGATTCATTTCTGGTATTCAAAAGGGAGCTGGATAGATATTGGAAAGGTGTAAATTTGATGAGTCACAGGAAGGCAGTGGCAGAGTCAGACTCCTGCATTGCTCCTGCAGAGAGCCAATATGAACAAAGTAAAATGTAATCATACTCATCCTGGCTCTGAACAACAAAACAAAAAGTTGTACCAGCAGAGAATGGAGCAATTAAAATTCCACAACCAATAGCAACTCAAATCAAAATGGATGCAGGTGGAGAAGTTAACTGCTAGCTTTATGTCACGAAAATAGACGGACCCACTATTCTGGGTCTGGATAGTTGGAAATTTTAAAGATCTCGGATATTACAGTATTGTGCAAAAGTCTTAGGCACACATACATACATATATATGTATATATACATACATACACACCTTAAGACATTTGCACAGTACTGTAGTAATTTTATGCATTGTACTGTATTGCTTTCCCTCTCTCTGAACCCTTAGTGCCCAGTTGGCACATGGGGCCTACACAAGGGTCTTCCATTTCTGCTGGTCTTTTGCTCTGCTGCTCGCCGTTACCCAGTTCACACCTACTTCTTTCAATTCTGCTTCCACAGATCTTTGCCACGTCATTTTGGGCCTGCCCCTACTTTGTATTGCTGCTGCTACAAAAATAGCAAATTTCATGACATAAGTGATGATGAACCTAATTCTGATCTGGATCTCTATTTTGGACTGAGTGGGAAGGAGGCAGGGAGAGGGGAGTCATGGTTGGGAAAAGGGAAAGGAAGCGGGGAGGGAGCAAGAAGCATCAGAGAGACCTTCTGTATTGATCAATAAACCAGTCATTTGGAATCAAATGACCTTGCCCAGTGTCTCAGGGCTGGGTTTGTCTGCGTCCATGCCATCCCCTACCCCGGCACTCCTTCTGTGCCACCTGTACCAGAGTCCTCCTGTAGCACTCCACCCTCTCCATTCCCAATATCCCTTGTTCCCACCAGATTATTTATTTATTACAGTGCCAGTACTGTATCTCCCTGCTCACTTCTCTCACCCCACTTCCTCAACCCCCTCCTAGTATAGCCAGTAATCAAATCAGAGTACTAAAGCACAGAAACAGGTCCTTCAGTCCTTCTAATCTGTACAAACCTGGTCTGCCTCCATACCCTTCTCATCCATGTACCTATTCAAACATCTCTTAAATGTTACGGTTGAACCTGTATCTTCCACTGGCTGCTCGCTCCATACTCACACAAGATTTCCCTCAAATATGTCACTATCACCCTAAACCTAATCTCCAATTCTAATCTCACCCAATTTGGGGAAAAAACCCTGCATGACACATGTGTACCACATTCTCACATGATCTAGTTCCAACAGAAATTAATACAAGCCCAAAAGGAACTAAGAGGCAGAAAGGGGTTTAGTATGACTTTAAAAATACAGATTGATGAACTCCTTCGAGAAAAAAAAAACTAGTGTTAGATTAAAACCAAAATATTAACAGCACTCCAATTCTAATGAACTCACACTAGCACCAGAGCTGCAATTTTTCAGTAAACCCTGCTGACGACACAAATACCAGAACACCCCCCATTCCTCACTCTGACTTTTTAACCTCTTCTCACCTGCCTATCATTTTCCCTAGTTCCCCTCCTCTTTCCCATTCTTTAGGGGCCCACCTCCTCTCCTATCAGATACCATCCTCTCCAGCTCTTGATCTTTCCCACCTACCTCACTTCACCTATCACCTTCTAGCTAGCCTTCCCCCACCACCTTTTAATTCTGGCATCTCTCCCCTTCCTTCTCATTCCTGAATAAGGGTCTCGGCCTGACACCTTGACTTCATTTCCATAGATGCTGCCTGACTTGCTGAGTTCCTCCAGCATTTTGTGGGTGTTGCTATCAGATCAAGTTTGATAAATAATCCTCAGTACTGACATTTGCCCTATCATCCAGTGGATGTAGTGTACCTCGATTTTCAGAAGGCATTTGATAAGGTCCCACATAGAAGATTGGTGGGTAAAATCAAAGCTCAGGGCATCGGGGGGAAGGCATTGACATGGATAGAAAACTGGTTGGCAGATAGAAAGCAAAGGGTAGTGGTGAATGGGTGTTTCTCGGAATGGCAGGTGGTAACTAGTGGGGTGCCACAGGGCTCAGTATTGGGACCACAGCTGTTTACCATTTACGTTAACGATTTGGATGAAGGCATAGAAAATAACATCAGCAAATTTGCTGATGATACTAAGCTGGGTGGCAGTGTGACATGTGATGAGGATGTTAGGAGAATTCAGGGTGACTTGGATAGGCTGGGTGAGTGGGCAGATACTTGGCAGATGGCGTTTAATGTGAATAAATGTGAGGTTATCCACTTTGGGAGTAAGAACAGGAAGGCAGATTATTATCTGAACGGTGTAGAGTTGGGTAAGGGAGTAATACAAAGAGATCTCGGAGTCCTTGTTCATCAGTCACTGAAGGTGAATGAACAAGTGCAGCAGGCAGTGAAGAAGGCTAATGGAATGTTGGCCTTTATTACAAAGGGAATTGAGTACAAGAGCAAGGAAATCCTCTTGCCCTGGTGAGACCACACCTGGAGTATTGTGTACAGTTTTGGTCTCCAGGGTTAAGGAAGGACATCCTGGCTGTAGAGGAAGTGCAGTGTAGATTCACGAGGTTAATTCCTGGGATGTCTGGACTGTCTTACGCAGAGAAGTTAGAGAGACTGGGCTTGTACACGCTGGAATTAAGGAGATTGAGAGGGGATCTGATTGAAACATATAAGACTATTAAGGGATTGGACAAGATAGAGGCAGGAAATATGTTCCAGATGCTGGGAGAGTCCAGTACCAGAGGGCATGGTTTGAGAATAAGGGGTAGGTCATTTAGGACAGAGTTAAGGAAAAACTTCTTCTCCCAGAGAGTTGTGGGGGTCTGGAATGCACTGCCTCGGAAGGTAGTGGAGGCCAATTCTCTGGATGCTTTCAAGAAGGAGCTAGATAGGTATCTTATGGATAGGGGAATCAAGGGATATGGGGACAAGGCAAGAACCGGGTATTGATAGGAATTGATCAGCCATGATCTCAAAATGGCGGTGCATGCTCGAAGGGCCGAATGGTCTACTTCTGCACCTATTGTCTATTGTCTATTTGGCAACTTCCTCCTTTTCATATTGGAGCAAGCCAATACATTGTTTGTGGAAAACTTCATTTAGAAGATTACAAAAGGAGCAATAGGGCAAATGGAATTTAGAGCAGTGGAGTGGATGACACTTCTATGAGGTGGTAGTTTGGGACTAATCCAACAGATGAATCTTTCATACTTTGCATCCTAACGCAGATGAAAGCAACTGAAAGATTACCATGATCGCAATTCCATGAAACACATTTCAACAAGGAAGCATTGCATATGGAGACAAACCTATCATACTATAATAGGAAAAAATAAATTTTAAGTAGGCACTTCGAGGCATGGGAACATTTCCTGTACAAATGGCAAACTGATAGCATTTGCCTCCAAAGCAGAAACAAAATATACCAGAAAAAAGCTATTAGCCATTGCAAATACATGTGAGAATTTCCATACCTCTTTGACAAAAGAAACAGATGCCTATCGCTTAGAGCAAGTCTATAATAAAAAAAAACTTAGTGGTGTCAAACAAGACTTAAAATACTACCCAAGGCTCCTGAGATGCAACCTTGTCCAAATACAAACCAGTTTTAGAAGCAGATCTCACACATACATTATCGTAATTGCAGGAAATTGTAAAGCTCAGTGCAAAAATAAACCTTGTAAATATGACATCAAAAAAAGGCTAGAGAAGAGTCAGACAGGGATTCAGATTTATTTATCACATATATATTGAAATATACAATGAGATGCAACATTTGTGTTAACAATCAGCACACCTAAGGAGGTGCTGGGGCGGCTCACAAGTGTGGCCAATATAGCATACACTCGCAATTAATGGTTCGCGTAGGGCTAGAAAAGACCAAACAAACACAGCTAATAATAGTGTCATTGGAGAAACTGAAATAATCTCACCAGCAGATGTTCCATTTGCTGGATCCAGCCAAAAATGATGCAAGAAGAAATATTTCTAGAGATGCACGAAAATCATAAATATAGAAAAAAATCAAGCTTTGAGCTTTTACACTAGAGATACATAGCACTGAAATTTTTGTCCGATTACAAAATGCAAAAAAAAGTACACAGTATGAGAGCAACTGAGATCTCATTAAAGCTGTCGCTTATCATGTGAGAAAATTCACATTTTCCAAGCTGTTGCCTATAGATGTGAGATTTTCCATACTTCCCTGACAAGAGACATGGATGACTAACCGTTAGAGCAATTCTATGAAGAAAAACTTGAAGAGTGTCAGGCAAGACTTAAAGTATTACCCAAGGACCCAGAGATGCAACTTCCAAGGACCAAGAAAAGCAAATCCGTTCTGAACCATTACTCACTTTCCAGTCATTAGAATATACAAATTTATATATCTCATAATAGCATCAGAATTTCATTAATAGAACCTGGCATTCCTGTAAATCAGAGTATGGTAATGGAAAAGTTGAGTTCACAAAGCAATATTGATTCACCATTGTGATATCCCCATACCATCGGAGAGAGCTTTGGTTTACAAACATCGTGGGCTGGGATCAGCATAAGCTGATCTGGCATTTCACTTGTCACAGATTTTGGATAATAAATATGCATTCAAGCATCAAATTTTAGTTGAATGTACAATTAAACAGTGCCTTGGAAGCAACATTTATATCTCCAAAGGGCAAAGGGTCGATATTGTGCTAGGTTGATCTGGGTACGCTGTCTGATTAAGTTCATAATTCTCCCCTTAATCTCAGACCTTCCAACATCATAGTTCAACTGGAGGGGAAGGGAAATAACCTGCATTACCAGAGTTGTTCAACAGAATAATCTTTGTACAAATATATGACAGCTGTAACTTGTGCTTGGCAGCATGTTGTTATCCCTGAACATGAATGAGTATTTCATTGCAGTGGGAGTTAAATGGAAATGGTCCATATTGGCATGAATACATTTCTCAATCTAGTAATAATTAGTGTTCCTTCATTAAGAACCATGGCCCTTAGATAAATTCAGATCTTGGAAACACAAGGCACAGTTATGTAATGTATACCATACAAGTTATTGAACAAATTTATTCAACTACTTGTATACTTATTAACTGTCATGTTGAAGTAAGTTCCCTGCCCCCAGAGTGAAAGCAGATTTAGACAGAGTGGGTATATTATTTTCATTTCAAGACATAAAATCAAGGGGTCTAGCATTTGGCCAAGAACAATGAGGTCACCAAGAATCACTCAATGCAAGAATGCAAAGGGATGGAGTATCAAGGAAATCTGAATGCATAAATCTATAAATTGAAAGCGGATCAATTAAAGCATAGAAGAGGAAAAGCAAATCCAATAATTCATTCCAGAGGGGTAGAGTGGGAAAGGTGAGAAGCTAGACAACACTGAATCCTGCTTGGTGGGCTGTGTATGATTCCTGACATCTTTATATGAAATAGAGGCACAGAAAAGGGTGCAGAATGCTTTTTTCATTATTTTATTAAAGATTTATTTGTGCTCCAATATTTCTTGCCTCATTGAATTTATTATTGACAATCTAATTCTCTTGCCAGAGTGTAATAGCTCAGTTATTGCTTTGAAATTCATTTTACTAATAAAAAGATGCAATTGCCAAGTTACACCCACTGTGATAAACAGATGGACTTATACATGCCCCTGTGATCAACCTAAGGGTTAACCAAAGGACATTCAAGATGGTTAAAGAGGAAATTAATATGAATTCTGAAAGATAGCCAATCAGCTGGGAAAAATTTGAGGGGGAAATGCATTTAATGGAAGTCAGATAACAATAGGGAAAGGAAGAATCTGCAGATTATGCTTGCAGTGAACAACAATAGATTCACTGCACAATCTTTCTGACCATGTCTCGATGTATCAATGCATGTATCAAAGTAAATTTATTATCAACATATACATACATCACCATATACAACAGTGAGATTCATTTTCTTGCAGGCATACTCAGTAAATCCAAGAAACTCAATAGAATCAATAAAAGACCACATCCAACAGGATAGACAACAATCAATGTGCAAAAGACAACAAACTATGCAAATAAAAAGGAAAAAATATGACAATAAATATTGAAACACAAGATAAAGAGTCATTTACAGTATTCCATAGGTTGTGGGAACAGTTGAGTGATGGTACAAGTAAGATTGAGTGAAGTTATTCCTCTGCTTCAAGAGCATGATGATTGAGAGTAATAATTGTTCCTGAACCTGGCGGTGTAGTCCTGAGGCTCCTGTACCTTCTTCCTAATGGCAGCAGTGAGAGGCGAGCCTGACCTGGGGGTCCCTGATTATGGTTGCCTGTGACAGTGCTCCTTGTAGATGTGCTCAATGGTGGGGAAGGCTTTACCCATAATGGACTGGGTCAGATCCACTACTTTTGTAGGATTTTACGTTCAAGAGCATTAGTGCTTTCATACCAGGCTGTGATGCAGCTAGTCAATGTACTCTCTACTACACATCTTTTGAAGTTTTAGATGTCATGCCAAATCTTCTGAAACCTCTAAGTAGGGGCCTCTCTGTGCTTTCTTCATAATGGAACTTACATGCTCGACCCAGAACAAATCATCTGAAATGATAACACAAGGAATTTAAAGCTGCTGTCCCTCTCCATCTCTGATTCCCCAATAAGGACTGGCTCATAGACCTTTGGTTTCCTTGTTAGAGTGTATAGTCCTAAGGGAATCTCAGCTAAACCTTTGAGTTCAAGATTCTCGCATATTATTTTGCAGCACCAACATATTATTTCATAACACACAAGTCTGAATGGGGGGAAAAGGCTTAACATTGGCATTGAGATTGGAAGAATAAAGACTCATGCTAAATCAAATAATGAATATCAGGTGACAACATATGCTTCTAAAGCAAAATAAATGCAGTAGATTCATGATATTTGCAACAAACAAACTGCTGGAAACACTCAGCAAGTGTGGCAGGATGGGTAGGAGTTAAACAGAACTACTGTTCATATCTAATGACCCTTCATTATGGTTTCCAGGGAAATCTATGAACTCATGGTTAGTCACAGTGAGAATATGAAAGGATGGAACACTGGTGCGAACACTAAACGTAGGAGAAAGAGCAGTGCATGAACAAATATAACTCTTGTGACTGCTTAAACAAGCTGGATGTAATTGGGAGCACTGGCATTTACGATCATGATTTTAAGTCCTTCAGTTTTCTTGTTGAAGAATGGTGAAGTTCTCCAGGGTAAAGATCAAATTTCAAAGTAAATTTATTATCAATATATATTCTAAAATAGAACAACATGGGCAGAAAGGAGACCACTCAAAATGAAGACATGCAAGAACACATAAGCAGATAGGTTCAAACCCAAACAGCATTTTGGTAGAGTTCCTTGTGCAGTGCAAAAGATGGTTCCTTTCATAAGGCAAGAGTTTATTGCAGAAGCAAGGAGATGGAAAGGAACTATGAATTCAGAAAGAAATGGAAAGAATCAGAAAGTGATCAGCTGAGACTATAAAATAATAAAGCTGAAGGATTTGCCTTGCTGGAATTTGTTATCTTCTTGAATATAGAGCACTATGGGATGCGCTCACGTGCAGTTTAAAATTGTGTGCAAATTCATGCTAATAATGATAAAATTTTACATTTGTGTAAAACCACATCAATGGAAGTGCCTCCTTTAAAGACTAGGAATTTTGGCCAGTTCACAATGTCAGCATTAGTGCATATGAAAGCAAAAAAAAAGGCAAGAACTCCAATACTAAACCCAAGTTATCAAAGTAAGTTTAGCAACATGAGGTTGGCAGCAAAGCTGCAAATGATGTCTTGGTAGTCAAATCACTAGCATGCCACATTAGAGCAGGAAATACTTCAACAGCATGAAAGGCCACATAGCCCCAGTCAGTGAAGCTAGACATTGGATTGCAAGCCAGAATAATATCAGCCAAGCAGAATGCCAATAAAGAGAAAACACATAGCTTAAAGCCACGGAGGAAAAGCCTGTGCAACTGCAGTGGAAAAAATGCAGACACTGGAAATCCAAAACAAAAAACAAAGTTATTCAAGTCCTTAGGTGCTGCCTGATCTATGGGAGAGAAATAGTCAAAAGTCAATATCTGAAGTCAAAGACCCTCCATCAGAACTGGAAAATGAAAAAATAAGAGAGTGAAGCAGAGAGAGTGAAATGTAGAGGCAGCAGAATGACTATGATAGGCTACTTGAAGTTGTTAAGTTCAATATCAAGTACCAATGACCATATTGTGCCAATATGGAGGACAAGATGCTGCCATGCTGGAGAAGGATAGAAGAACAGGCTCAGAGTGGAAGTGTGAGAGGGTGAAAATAACAGGAGACTGGAAAATCAGGGTCACCCCTACATAATAAATTGCCTGTCGATTAAGATCCTGAATATTGATGTATTCAAGATGCTTCCTGACCACAGCATTAAACTGAGAGTAAATGTGCCATTGTACAGAAAGAAATGGATTTAATTGGGCTTGAAAGTGGACACAAAATTCTCTACATCCCGTTAAAGGCTGAAGCTATTACCTTTGGCCTTCTCAGTCACAGTCCAATATGATCCCCTCCAAAGTTTCAGCTACATTTTGTAATAGTACAAAATCCTGCATCAACTGTTGAAAGATAAACTGTGGTGGTGGGACAAGGGGCAAAAGGTCTGCAAACTCCCTTTATGCACTCATTAAAGTTCACTTGTGATGCCTTCAGTAATGTTGGGGAAGTTACAAGCCACATGATGGTCAGGAAGTATTTGTATCAAATTAGTCATGTATGAGGAGAGTTACCAAAAAATGTATTTGAGAACCAAAGTGGGGATCAAAGTTTGGATTGGCGAGGCCCATCACATTCAGGCACAATGATTACAAATGCAATGCACGACACCCACAATGAAACACTAAAATTCAGTATCCAAACCAAATGCCACAGATCAATACATCCTGATTGCAATAAAGAATCTTAGATGAGATGCAAAATACAGTTTACAGATGGTTGAGGATGATAGTTTTTCTTTAACAGTGGTGGCAAAAGTAAAATGGATGCACAATGAGTCTCGGCCCTAAACATCAATTGTTTATTCCTTTCCATAACTGCCACCTCACTCACTGAGTTCCTCCAGCATTTTGTGTGTGTCGCTCCAGATTTCCATCACCAAAGAATTCTTGTGTTTATGGATACACAAGGATCTGATAATAAAGCAAAGTGGCTATACCACTTTGTTGAAACTTTCCATACATTGACTGAGACTCCCATACTGTAAAATGGCTGGATGGGATAGAGTTTGTCTAATGTGCTTGTGAAAGTTTCCTTAATCAATATTTAGAGGTTCCAACTAGAGACAGTATGACATTGGATCTCTTATTAATGAGACAGGGTATGGGACAGAATTGTGTATAGGGGAACACTTTGGATCTAGTGATAATTACATTAGGTTCAAAATAATTATGGAAAAGGATACAGCTGGTCCTCAGGTTGAGATTCTACATTAGAGGAAGGCCAATTTTGATGGTATCACAAAGGATTTGGTAAGAATAGTTAGGGACAGGCTGTTTACTGGCAAAGGCATGCTGGGTTCTTGGGAGGTGTTCAAAAGTGAAATTTTGAGATAACACAGTTTGTATGTTCCTACCAGAATAAAAGGCAAGGACAACCAATTTAGGGAGTCTTGGTTTTTGAGTGATGTGAGCCTTGTTTAAGAAGAAAGAAGTGCATAGCAGGTGCAGACAGCAAGGAAGAAGTGAGGTAATTAAGGAGTATAAAAAAATGCAAGAGAACACTTAAGGAAATCAGGAGGGCTAAAAGAAGGCACGAGGTTGCTCTTGAATATAAGGTGTGAAAGAGAATCTCAAGGATTTCTACATATATATTAAGAGCAAAGAAAAACAAGGGACAGAGTTAGTCTGCTGGAAGATCAGCACAGTAATCTACACATGGAACCGAAAGTGTTGGGGGAGATCTTAAATGGATTTTTTGCATGTGTTTATTCAGTAGTCGGACACAAGTCTGTAGAAGTGAGGCAAAACAGCAGTGAGGTCATGCACCGTATACAGATTACAAAAGAGGTGCTTGCTGCCTTGAGGAAAATTAAGATAGATAAAACCCCAGTATTCTCTCTGATCTTGTGGGAGACTAGTGTAGAAATTCCATGGTCTCTATTTAAGATGTGCTTAGCCATGGGTGAGGTGCTGGAGGTTTAGAGAATAGCTGATGTTGTTTCGTTGTATAAGAAAGGCTTGAAGAATAATTCATGAAATTATAGGCTAGTGAGCCTAACATGAGTAGTGGCTATGTCATTGGAAGGTATTCTAAGAGATTGGATATATAAGTATTTGGACAGTAGGGGACTGATTAGAGATAGGCAGCATAGCTTTGTATGTGACAAGTCATGTCTAACCAATATAACATAATTTTTGAAGTTACCAGGCATATTGATGAAGAAAAGGCAGAAGATAGTGTCTACGTGGACTTTAGCAAGGCCTTTGACAAGGTCTTGCTTGAGCAGATGGTCAAGAAGGTTCAGTCACTTGGCATTCAGGATGAGGTAGTAAATTGCATTCAACATTGGCTTCATTGGAGAAACCAGAGATTGGTAGTAGGTGCTGCCTCTCTGACTGGAGGCCTGTGACTAGTGGTGTGCTATAGGGGATTGGTGCTGTGTCCTTTGTTGTTTGTTATCTATATCCGTGATCTAGATGATAATGTTGTAAACTGGATCAGCAAGTTTGTGGATGACACCAAGATTGGGAGCTTAGTGGAAAGGATATTAAAGCTTGTAGCAGGATCTGTATTAGCTGGAAAAATAGGCTGAGGAATGGCTGATGGAATTTAATGCAGACAAGCGTGAGGTGTTGCACTTTTGAAGGACCAACATGGAGAAGTGCGATGGAACAGTGTGATCTGGGAATACAGATCCATAATTCCTTGACAGTGGTGTCACATGTAGATAGGGTCATAAAGACTACATTTGTCACAGTGGCCTTCATAAATCAGTCTATTGAGTAGAGGAGTAGGGATGTTTTGTTGAAGTTGTAGAAGACATTGGGGAGGCCTTATTTGGAGTACTGTGTGCAGTTCTGATCATGTACCTACAAGAAAGTTATAAGATTGAAAGAATGCAGAGAAAGTTTACACGGACACCGGGACTTGAGGATCTGAGTTAAAGGGATGGTTGAATATATTAGGACTTCTTTATCTTGAGTGCTGGAGGATGAGGGGAGATTTGATACAGGTATACAAAATTGAGGGGTATAGATAGGGTAAATGCAAGAGGGCTTTTTCAACTAAGGTTAGGTGAGACTAGAACTGGAGGTCATGGGTTAAGGGTGAAAGGTCTAATGTTTAAGGGGAATATGAAGGGAACTTCATGTGGATGGTGAGAATGTGGGGATGCAGGTTCAATTTCAACACCTAAGAGAAGTTTGGATAAGTACATAAATGGGAGGGGTATGGAGGTCCAAGTGCAGATTAGTGGATTAGATGGGCTGAGTGGCCAGTTTCTGTGCTATTATGTGCTATGATTCTATGAACATCTCTGTAGCAAGCTATCCATACACCAGGGCTGCACCAACTGGAACTACAGAGATTTAGTCACGAACATAGAATTTAATAATACCATTACTGCACTTGGGTATTGTTAATACAAAAGCCTGTAGTCTTATCTATTTGGCTGTTCATAGACAAAGACATGAAAGGGACGGTCAGCAAGGCCACATTTCCTAAGATATAATAACCGAAGTGTTCTAACGTCCTTCAAAGCCATGTTAGCACATGTGCAAAGACTATTTGCAAAAGCATGTGCACTAACAAGAACATGGCTTATTCACCATCATTGAACTGGAATTTGGATACACTTTCACAATAGTGATTGCTATGAAACAATGGTATGCAATATTGGTCACTGTTCAAATTAAACTGTTTCTGGAAACAAAAGCAGATTAAATATCTCTTTACATCTTATCACACATCGAGGTTGGCCAAGAGACAATGTATGTGCTATGAAAGTTTCAAGTCATTCATGGTTGGTCAGATGTCGGCAGAAGACAGATTCTTCAGAATCAGAGTTCAACACCATTCTCCATAACAGGATATGTTCCTGAAGAAATAGTGATGCCCAGAATACCTAGCACTGTCTAACACAGCCAAATTTAGAAGGGAAGGTGAGAGAAAGGCAGTTGAAACAAAGCAAACATCATGATACACTAAAAATAGTGAAGAAATTCAGATTGTACGACGAAGTTTGAGTGATGACAGCACCAGTCAAGTTTCAAGTGAAGAACTGGGATATTCGAGACAACAGTTCCAAAAATCTCCTTCAGCTAGGCAACGTACTCAAGGATTCATATGGACTACACAATCTCATTGCATGAAGCCCAAGAGAGCAGTGGGGAAGACTGAGGATCTAAATGTATTTCTTGAAGTAAGGCCTACCATTGCTGAACCCAACTTAAAAGTATTAAACTAACACCGGAATGGACTCAAAATCTTTGAGTCTCCCAGATCAGCATAAGCAATACTGCAATATACAATGAAACTGGTAGTGTGCATACATAGTCATTTGAATAAGGTAAACAGCCTATAGAATGCAAAGAAGTCCACAGGATTCATAGCAATTGTTTAATATGGAGAGGTCTTAGTATATGCCATGTGTCACTATTATAGGGTCAACTGCAGCAGCAAAGATGACTACTACTAAATCACGATCACCTAGAACTACCAGAGATACAGCAGTATTCTGCCCGTTACACTCAGAACCAGATTGCAGAAACAGGTCCTTCAGCCTCTATGCCCATGCCAAGCATCAAGAGCACATCTATAACGTATCTCATTTAACAGGACTTGATCTTTATCTTTGTTATTAGAGTGCTCATGTAGACAAGAATTCAATGGTAGAAACCGGCTGCTTCCACCTCCTACTGTTGCAACCACCCTCTAGTGATGTTTCTCCCCACCCCACTCCTCAGATTCCCTCTAATACCCTCTAACCCTAATGCTCCTCACATTAAACCTATGCCCTTTGGCTTTAGATGTCCCTGCTACAAGTCAAAGAGTTTCTCACTATCCACTGTATATATAGTTAATTCCAATAATGAAGCTTCTCATGCTCGTCACCACTTCTTAAAAGTAGTGCATAGCTACTGAGATTAAAGTACTACAGCCTTGTTATTGCTCAAACATCTAGAATTGCACATACATTACCAAAGTACATCTAACCAACACTTCCAAATGTGGCTAATCTAGTGATTCCCATTGGGGGTTAAGAATTGCACTTTTCTGTGAATGAGGAGATTCCAGGAAACCAAAGTCTTTGGGTTCAAGGGGCTGCAAGGGGCAGGTGGAGAGGTTTTCAAACAAAGGAACCGATAGACCCTGTGGTAGCTACCAATGTTAAATAAAACCACATCTTGAATTAGCCCAGTCAAGTTGAACATAAAAATAACTTTAACATTATAATTATCTACTCATCCCCAAAGTGAAGAAAACAGCACAGAATGTAAAGCATTCCTCAAAAATTGTCTTTTAAAAAAGCAAAATCAAGTCATAAGTGCATTTCTTCTTCCAGCTTTATTCTACTTCTGACCCACCAGCATAATTAAAACACCTCACTAATACCAGAAAAGGGAATAGGGATCTTCTCCCCACCTCCAAAAAAAGTTTATCTTGCTTTATTAATCTATAGAGAGAGTATGGAATAGGCCCTTTTGGCCTTTCAAGCAACACCACTCAGCAATCCCTGACAGCTCCAATTTAACTCTAACCTACCAAATCACAGGACAATTTACAATGACCAGCCAACACACCCGGTACATCTTTGGACTGTGGGATGAAACTGGAGGACCCAGAGAAAACCCAGGCATTCCATGGGGTGAACGTACAGAGACTCCTTGAAAGGACAACGGGATTGAACTCTGAATTCCAATGCCCCAAGCTGTAATGGTGTCGCGCTAGGCTCTACACCACCATGACACCTATAATTTACTGTGGCAACTGGTACGAATTGAGACTAAAAGCATGGAACTTATTTAAAAACATACCTACCTTACTGAGTAAATAGAGCTGTCCACTCTCACTAGCACCCTGCTTATTTGTACAATTACAACAAACCGTAAAGATTCAGCAATGTATTCCTCAAGTATGATATTCCCCGAGAACATTATAAACACAGAGCAAACCTGGCCTCGCTCTGTACAAGATCTCCCAGCTATAGACACTTGTCACAACTAACCTAATATAATCGCCTATTATTTTTGTTCCTTTAAGATGTGCTTTAAGAGTGCCACACTCCCACCCAAAGAAAAATCAATGGGCAATCACCTTTTGAACTTGCCAGCTTGTACTCCTTCCCCTCCCCCCACCTTCTTATTCTGGCTTCCACCCGCCTTCCTTTCCAGTCCTGATGAATGATCTCACTCGTAATAACAGCAACTGTTTATTCCTCTTCATAGATGCTGCCTAACCCGCTGAATTCCTTCAGCATTTTGTGTTTGTTGCTCCAAATTTTCCAGCATCTCCAGAATCTCTCATGTACACCACCTGGATGTTTTGGTGAGGGCAAGACAATGTCTAGGGTGTGGTCAACGTGGCCTTTTATGGAGAAAGGCTGTGGAGAACTTGATTTCCAAGGTCCAAGTCCATGTACAGTAAAATGCTATAAGCACTGAATAAAGAAATATTTCTATATGCAAGGGTAATTGTTGAAAGGATTTGCCTGCTCAGTGACCTGGAAATTGTTACTGTTGCATTTCACTCCAGAAGATTTGTTATGAGTAATTAACTATTGGCGGTGGGGAGTGTAAAATGTATGTATAGTTTCTAGGTAATACTAATGTAAAATTTCTTGTAAGTAAATCTAATTCATTGCACAATGTGCCAATAAACCTCTAAGCATTTTTCCATGTCAGTATTCATCTCTTCCTGAAGAATTTACACACTGCAGGAAAGAGTGAAGTCCAGAGCAACCACAGAAATGCCCTTGGTTAAGCAATGATAAAATGGAATACATTTACAGGTGGTGAGGTGTCATTCAGATTTTATTTTGCTTCTAAAGGTTATGGAAACCAATGGACATTAAAAACATGCTTAGGATTCCATTGTGGAATTTCATCCAAAATGGTTGATCCCTGTTCTTGTTTAGAATATGAAACATCTCACTTTCCAAATTTAATGAAAGATAATGATACGGATTTGTGTGAACTTTGTGCTGCTTTGTTTATTAGGAAAGCAATAAGAATGGTTAGATCATAAACCTTCAGAGTTCAATGTACAATGTATTGGAACAGAATATTTTATTGAGCAAACCTTTGGTATCCAGTCAAGTTACAAAGGGCATTGCTTAATTAAGTGAAGAATGCAGACGTGGGCAGAGAGAGCAAAAACACTCACTCACTGTTTCAAAAGTAGGATATCTCAAAGCTCATTACAACCAGCTTAGCAGCTTCTAAAGTAGCCAACCTTGCACACAGCAGGCTCCTGTGATAACCAGATGACCAAAGTGCATTCTGGGGGAAGTACTAGTGAAAGAACACGAGAAAACTGGGGGAAAAAACTTCTCTGGTCAATTGTGGCTGAATATGTTAATATTCAGAAAAACTGTTCTGTCCACAGCAGTAAAGCAATCATGTTAAATTGATGGGAGTGGTTGTGTGCCTAGTGTCTGGGTCCACATCTCGTTCCAGAAGATGACCATGACCTTCACATTTGAAGCGGGGTTTTGCTGAAGCCAGATGTGTCAGCCAGGAGCTGCAGTTACATGCCCATCCTGCAGATTTAGCCATCAGGGAGCCTGTTGGAACTTGCTTGCAGAGCGGGAGATTGCTTGGGTTAAGTAACTTGTTGGGGTCAAATAAAAAGCAAGGTGTAAGCGAAGCGGCCATTGTTTGGAGTGGGCTAGTATTAGAATGGTCAGGCTAGGGAGAGAACAGATGCAGGTTAGAACTAAGAGAACTTAAAATAGAGGTACAACAAGTGTTGGCAAGATGGTAGATCAGACAATGGAATGCTCCAACTGTGAGATGTGGGATTTTAGGGTACCCTGATGATCAAGTCTGCAGGATAGACATCGAACTGCAGCTCCTGACTGACAAGGTCAAAGAAATGGAGCTGGAGCTGGATGCACTTAGGACCATCTGGGAGAATGAAAACTTCACAGATGAGACTTTAACTGAGGTGGTCACACCCTGAGTGCATTGAATAAGAATTCCAATGCTAGTGACTGGCTGCTTCGAGGGATTGATGGCTAGGAGAAGTGACGGGAGTAAGCAGTCAGTGCAGGGTTTACCTGTGGCCATTCCCCTCAACAACAGCACACTGCTGGAGGGGATGACCTATCGGGGCACAGGAGTACTGTAGCCAGCTCGGAGACTCAACAGGGAAGGTTAAAGTCAGACAGAGTGGTAGTGATAGGACACTCGATAAAGGGCCAGACAGCAGATTCTAAGGCTGAAAAAGATAAACCAGGATAGGGTGTTGCCTCCTAGGTGCTAGGGCCCAGGAGTGGCTGCAGAAGATTCTCAAGGGGGACAGTGAGCAGCCAGAGGTCATGGTACACTTAGGTAGAAAAGGGGAAGAAGTTCTAAGTAGAGAGAGTAGGAAGTTAGGGGAGGCTTATGAGCAGGACCTTCAAGGTAGTAATCTCTAGATTACTCACAGTAGCACGTGCCACACAGGGCAGGAATAGGGTGCCAGTACTGATGACTGAGTGGCTGAGGAAGTGGTGGAGGGGGCATGGTTTCAGATTTCCAGATCATTAGGATCTCTTCTGGGGAATGTATGACCTGTACAAAAAGGATGGATTACACCTGAACCTGAGGTGGACAAATATCCTTGCAGGTTGTTTTGCTAGAGCTGTTAGGGAAGGTTTAAACTAAGTTGGCGGGGGGTTGGGAGCAGGAGTGATAGGGCTAAGGATGGGGTAGTTTAAATACAAACAGATACAATTTGTAGCGTTACTGAGGAAGGACAGGCAGATGATACGACAAAATTTCAGTCAGTTGGTTGAGTTGAAGTGTCACGTGGGAGCAAAATTGAAAAGGGTGATTAATACAGGACTGAAGGATTTAAATATGTATTCACACAGTATACGAAATAAAATAAAGTTGGAATAAAGCAGGCCTAAACTGGTTGGCAGCTGGTGTTCTGCCAGGTTCAGTATGGGACAGCTTCTTTTCATATTATATATCAATGATTTTCATGATGGAAATGACAGCTTTGTGGCCAAGTTTGCAGATGATACAAAGACAAGTGGAGGGCAGGTAGTGTCAGGAAACAGGGAGTCTGGTGAACAAGTTGGAAAGATTGGGAGAAATGGCAAAGAAGTGCTAGATGGAATATAGTGTACAGAAGCGTATGGTCATGTACTTTTGGTAGAAGGAATAAAGGCAGAGACTATTTTCTAAACAGGGAAAAATTCAAATATCAGAGGTGCAAAGAGATTTAGGAGTCCTTGTGCAGGATTCTTTGAAGGTTAACTTGCAAGTTGAGTCAGTGGTGAGGAAGGCCAATGCAATGTTAGCATTCATTTCAAGAGAACTAGAATATAACAGCAAGGATGTGATGCTGAGGCTTTATAAGGTGCTGGTCAGACCACACTTGGAGTACTGCGTGCAGTTTAGGGCTCTCATCTAAAAGATGTGCTGGCATTGAACAGAGTCCAAAGGAGGTTCACAGGAATGATTCTGGGAATGAAAGGGTTAATGTATGAGGAACGTTTAATGGTTCTGGGCCTGTACTCACTGGAGTTTAGAAGAATGAGAGGGATCTCATTGAAACCTATATAATGTTGAAAGGCCTAGATGGAGTGGATACGGAGAAGATGTATCCTATAGTGGCGGAGTCTAGGACCAAAGGGCCCAGCCTCAGAATAGATGGATGTCCACTTAGAACAGAGATGAGAAGGATTTATTTTAGCCATTGGGTATAATAGGGTTGAGAGGGTTAATAAATCAACCATGATGGAATGGTGGAACAGACTCAATGGGCAGAGTTGTCTAGTTATGCTCCTATGTCTTATGATCTTATTATAATCAAAAGAACTAATAGCAATGGCTTCCTTCCTTGTCCCCAACTCATGCACTTAATGATTCCCTGGGAGTTAGCTTTGGTCTTCACCCATTTCTCTTTTGTATGCTGTCACTTCCATCATTCAAAAGTACTGCATCTTTCTCAGCTATACTGCTCTGACCTCTAATTATCTAAATCTCCAAATGACATTTAGTTGTGCATTTGGGAACTTTGCTCCAGGTACCTTGAACATGAAATCATAAGCTTTGGCTTTCATCACAAAATGACCATCTCTCAAGGCTATAGTACAAAACAGATTCAAACTTTTCATTATCAGACTCCAATTTGAGCAAAAGATCACTCGAAATGGCTACTTTCTCCTTCATTCCATTGTCCACTCTGCCCTAACCACTGACACTGTCCATGTCTTTACCATTCTAATGCATCTCTATCAGCTCTTGCTGGTTGCACGTCTACAAACGAAAGCTCACCCAAAGCTCTGCAGGCTGTGCCTTACCTTTAACCCGTCACCTCAGTGCTGACCTACTTGGGTTTAAATGATGTTTCAACTTCAAATCTCTTAGTCTTAACCTTTCTTCACAGTCTCGTCGTGCCCCCACATCTCATCTCTTACAGCAATGACCATCTTGCAACTGCTCCAACCCAATGCTACTATTTTGGCTAACAAAGCTTGAATCTGTGGTTCCCTCCCCAGACTTCTGTCCTTCAAGACAATCTTTGATCAAGGTTTTAATCTATTCTGACATCCTTGAATGCAATTCGTCTCTATCTTGCTGTGTATTGCTCTTTAAGCATCTTGTTGCGCGTTTGCCATAGTATGTGTAAAGACATTTGTCAAAGATGATACAGATCAAAGAGATTGAAGCTGTTCTGGGTGTTGTAATCTGCCCATTTGATCCTATTGACTCTTTATATTTGTCAAGAGTTCAGATCCAAAACCATTCTGCAAGTTACAAACAAGTGTTCCACTCTTTCCACACAGAAAAAAATCAGTGTTTCACTAAACTTCTTAGTAATTAATTTTATTCTGTTTCCCACTGTCCTTAAGGCTCAACTCTGAATCTCTCAGTTACTTGGTTTATTGAATGATCAATTATGATATATAGGATGAAGTCACAAGTCACGTGCTATAATAGGAATTCAAATATTTGGCATAAAGAATTATCCCATATTGTGAGGTCCTTTAATGGTACCAAATCATACTTGGTACCTAACTCATAGATAAGAGCAATTCAGTTGGCATGTTTTAGATTCAAGAGCTGGCATATCTGCACCCAAACACCTCTCATTTCTTGGAAATGTCCAGATTATGCACAGTTACAAAATATGGCTTTGATGTGGCAAATTTTCTCACCCATTGGATTGGTAGTCCAGAAATATATAAAGTGATGACAAATCACAAAATGCATCATTGTGTCAGTTGACTGTGCTCCTGGAATTCTTCCAAAAACAAAGCTGCAAGAGAAAGAACAGCCCGGGGGATTTCAATACTACAACCTTCACTCCATGAACATAGTTGTATAGATCTGGTCATGGCATTATAGGAAGGATGTGGAGACTTTGCAGAGGTACAGAAGAGATTCACCAGTAAGTTGCCTGGAGTACAGAGCATTAACTAAATAAAGGAAATTGGACAAACCCAGACTGTTGGAATATCAATAGCTTATAGAAACATATAAAATTATGAATGGCATACATAAGGTGGATAGGAAGAATCTTTTCTTCCCCAGGGTAGAAATTTGCAAATACTCAACAGCAGAGCTTTAAGGATCTTAACTTGTGACAAGGTATTAGAGTCGGAGTTTAAGGGGGGAAGTTTAGAGATCTATGAGGCAAGTTTTCTTTTTAAAAGTGCAGAGTGATAGGTGCCTGGAATGCATTGCCGAGGAAGTGGTGGAAGCAGATACAATGGGAATGTTTAAGAGGCATTTAGACAGGCACGTGAACAGGCAGGAGTGGAGAGGGGTGGACCACGTGTAGGCAGATACAATTACTTCATATTGGCAAGTATAGACATTTTGGGGTGAAGGGCATGCTCTCCATTCTGAAGGTTTCCAAACTGCATGGCACAACATTTTTTAACATTGCAGATGACAGATCAGCCCATGAAACCTGTAGAAAAATGTAATAGGTGGAAACCTACATAATTCTCGAACACCAACACTGAGTTGGGGCTCACTTTGAGAGGCTGGTCTGATGGGATGGCATAATTATGCAAAGGCCTACCGTGCTTTGTGTTCAGTTTTTTTGGAATTCCATAAGTGAGTTATCACAGTTTTTTTGAAACATAAAACGGCTCATGTCATTTTTTTTGTGAAAACATACATTGGTGACCCCGATGCTCTAGGATGATTCCAGAGTTACTGAACAAGTCAGCCAATGCAGTCGCTTTGAAAATCTGGAGTTTTGGGAGCAAAATGCTAATGCTCGCCTTGTTCAAGCTGAAGCCCAATTCATGCTGGGAGAAATAACCAATGACGACACCAAATGTGGTAGTGTTGCTTGGAAACTCCAAGGCCACAAGAGTGATGAGTCTACTAGAACACACATCTGAACACGATAAATTCACCTTTTACAGACTTTTGGACTATGGGAGTCTGAGCGCTCCAAACAATTGCTCTCCTTGCCCAGCCTCAGTGATGCTAAGCCATCAGAGCTAATGGGCCAGATGCTGCCTCCCCTGGGAAATTATCATTCTTGTTTTATTTTTAAAGAACTCTTCATGCAGCAAATACCTGCTTAAGGTTGCATAGCCCTTGCTAATGTATCTGAGAAGGACTATAGGGAGCTTGCTAAAAAGGCTGATAGACTACACTCAGCTAGGCAGCTTCTCTTTTCCCTGTCCCAAGAAGCCGAGACATCAAGGCCCTCAACATAAGCACATGAAACAGATTACTAACTAATGCTGCAAAACAGACTATGTCTGGTCTGTGTTTTAACCATGCTCACTTTGATACGAACTTGAAGAAGTGACAGTGCATTGGGACATCAGAGGTCTGTGATCAGCACAGGTTCAGGCTGCCAGGGTGGCCTACTGTTCATTATGGACACCCTTTCAGGGCAATTCTTCCTTGTGACACAGGTGCTCAAGTGAGTGTTCTGCTAGTATCGCCAATTGATGAGAAGGCAAAGAGTGATGAAACCTCGCTGGAGGCTGCCAATGGCAGTAGGATCCAGTCTTACAGGACATGAGAATTGGCATTCTGCTTCAGTCAGTGACGTTACACATGGGACTTTGTCCTGGCTCAAGTGGCTAGACCTCTGCTCGGTGCAGATATCCTGTATGCCCAGGGCTGTTAGTCAATCTTAAAAATTGCTAGCTTATGGATATCAAGGACTTTGGGTCATTACCCTGTTCTCCTAGTAAGTTCCCCACAACTCTGTCAAGCACATGCACCACTGCATGTGAGTTTAACTTGACTGCTGGGTGAATTTCCAAACCTCACCACGTGCACATTCTCCACTGCAGTCACATGGGGTCGAGCACCAGCTTCCCACAACCGGCCCGCCAGTCCATGCCTGAACACGTAGACTGGACCCAAAAAAAACTGGCAACCAGGAAGGCTGAGTTTGGCAACATGGAAAGACTCAGCATTGTATGCCACTCAAATAAACCCTGGGCGTCACTCCTCCGTGTGGTCCCCACGTCCAATAGTGGTTGTTGCCCATGTGACAGTTACTCACACCTTAACGAGGACACCACCCCTGATCGTTATCTGGTGCCTTACATCTAAGACTTTTTGGCATGTTTAGCCAGAAAGTTAATTTTTCCAAAGTTATTCTAGTTAGTAGCTTCGATCAGGGCATGTGTGCTCAGCAGACATTTCCAAAATGGCTGTGCTAACTCCATTTGGGCTCTGAGTTTCTGCATTAGCCATTTGGGCTGAAAAATGCAGCACAGACCTTCCAATGACCGATGGACTCCATATTAAAAGACAGATTTTCTTTTTGTTTACTGGATGACATACTTGTCACCAGTGCACCCAAATATGAACACACATCTCACCAACAGCACCACCAGGCCGGGACTTTACACACTGCTGCTGCAACCCCAGTGTCCCCTACCCTACCTCCACTCTGCAATCCCGTGCCTCTCAGGTCCCAATACCAGCTCGAGTCCTTGGAGACCATCTTCCTCCTACCCCACTTTCCCCGAACACCCCAACCCTCCCATCCTTAGACACTAACATCCTCCTTCTGCCCTCTGATCCTAACTCTTTACAATTCCCTCTGAGGCAGAATGTTCTGTCTTCAGTAAGGACCTTTCCTTTGTCCCCCTGCACCCACACATCAGTGATTTCCATGCCTGTCATGACACAGAGATCTTCTTCCACCTGTCTCTGCCTATTTCTTTGGCAAGGACTCTCCAACCTGCACCAATCTCCCATCCTCTTCCTGGATACCCACTCTGCCTTCCCTGGATCTTTTCACTGCTAACTGGTGATGAGATATCAGCTATTTCGGCTTTACTACTCCTCTCTCCAATTCTAACCTCACTCCTGAATGCACAGCTCTCCTCTCTCTTTGCATTAATCCTAACCTCACCATCAAAGCCACAGATTGGGGGGGGGGGGGTGCTGCAGTAGACCGGCAGACTGACCTCTACCATGCTGAGGCCATGCAACAACTTTCAGACACCTCCTCTTACACCTTGAACAGAAGCCCACTAAGGAGCACCAAGCTACTGTTACTCCTGACCTTACTAACTCTGGGGATCTCCCATCCACTGCCACCAACCTCATGGTTCCCTTAACCCACACTTCCCATTTCTACCTCCTTCCCAAGATCCTCAAACCTGCCTGTCCAGGTAGACCCATTGGTTCTCCTTGTTCTTGCTCCACCAAACTTATATCTGCAAACCTCGATTCTGTTTTATCCCCCGGTTCAGTGCTCTGCTACCTACATCTGTGACATTCTTGATCTTTTCAATGATTTCAGGTTCCCTGGCCCTGGTCATCTCATTTTCACTATGAATGTCCAGTCCCTATACACCTCTAACCCTATCAGGAAGGTCTGGAATCCAGACCTAACCAGTTCCCCTCCACCATTACTCTCCTCAGTCATGCAGAATTGGTCCTCAATAATTTTTCCTTTCGCTGCTCCCACTTCCTTCAAACAAGATGTGTAGCCATGGGCACTCACATGGGTCCCAGCTATGCCTGCCTTTTTGTTGACTACAAGGAACAGTCTACGTTCCAAGCCTACACTGGTATCACTCCCCGACTTTTCCTATGCTATATCGACAACTGCATTGGTGTTGTTTCCTGCACCCATGCCAAGTTCATTGACTTCTTAAATTTGCCTCCAACTCCCATCCTGCCGTCAAATTTCCCTGATCCATTTCCAACACTTCCCTTCCCTTTCTCGATCTCTGTCTCTATCTCTGAAGACAGGTTATCCACTGATATCTTTTATAAACCCACTGACTCTTACAGCGACCTGGCCTTTACCACTTCCATCCATTTACTTGTAAAAATGCCATCCCCTTCTCTTAATTCGTCCGTCTCTGCCGCATCTGCTCTCAGAATGAGGCTTTTCATTCCAGAAATAATGAGATGGTCTCTTTCTTCAAAGAAAAGGATTTCCCTTCCTCCACCATCAATGCTGCCGTCAACTGCATCCCTTTCATTGCATGCATGTCTGCCCTCACCCCATCCACCTGCCACCCCACCAGGGATAGTGTTCCTCTTTGTCCTTATCTACCACCCCACCAGCCTCTGCATCCAGCACAGAATTCTCTGTAATTTCTAGCATCTCCAGTGGGATCTCACCATCAAGAACATGTTTCCATCCCCCTGACTTTCTGCAGCAATTGCTCCCTACATGACTCCCTTGTCCACTTGTTCTGCATGCAAGGATGTACCAGGAGGGAGATCAGTGAGGAGAGACAAATGCCACAACTGTCCCTACACCTCCTCCCTCACTACCATTCAAGGCCCCCAAACAGTTCTTCCAGGTGGGGGCAACAGTTCACCTGTGAGTCTGTTGGGGTCATCTACAGTATCCATTGTTCCCAGTGTGGCCTCCTATATATCGAGGAGGCCCAATGTAGATTGGGAGATCACTTCACCGAGCACATATGCTCCATCCGCCAGAAAAAGTGGGATTTCCCAGTAGCCAGCCATTTAAATTCTACTTCCATTCTCATTCCAACATGTCAGTCCATGGCCTCCTCTAATGTCGTGGAGGCCACATTCAGGTTGGAGGAGCAACACCTTATATTCTGTCTGGGTAGCCTCCTACCTGATGGCATGAACATCAATTTCTTGAACTTTCAGTAATTACAACCCCCCTCGCTCCCAGCACCATTCCCCATTCCCCTCTCACCTTAGCTCTTTACCTGCCTATCACCTCCCTCAGGTGCTCCTCCCCCTTCCTTTCTTCCATGGCCTTCTGTCCTCTCCTATCAGATTCCCTCTTTTCCAGCCCTTTATCTCTTTCGCCAATCGACCTCCCAGCACTTAACTTCACCCCTCCTCCTCTCGTGGTCTCACCTGTCACCTACCACCTTGTACTTCTTCCTCGCCTCTCCCTCCCACCTTCTTACTCTGTCTTCCCATCTCCTTCTTCAAGTCCTGATGAAGGGTCACAGCCCAAAACGTCAACTGTTTACACATTTCCATACATGCTGTCTGGCCTGCCGATTCCTCCAGCATTTTGTGTGTATTACTTTGACTTGCAGCTTCTGCAGATTGTTTCTTGTTTACGTATCCCATCTCCGCACACTTTGAGCACTCACAACATTACAGTTGATTGTTAGTCCTGCTAAACGCCAACTTCGGTTGTCAGCCACTGACGTTTTTGGTCATCGCATTTCTGCATAGGTGCGAAACCCCTCCCAACAAAAGTAGCCGCTATTATGGATTTCCTTCTGCTCTGCACTACTAAAAAGCTACAGGAATTTTTAAGGTATGGTGAATTTCTGTCACCGCTTCATTTGTGAGTTACTGAACTTATACTCCCCCTGTATAGTGCATTTAATGGCAATACCCCAATCATGTGCTTGACTGGTCAGCAGGCATGACCAGGGCATTTGATTATCTGAAATCAGCTCTTTCTAACGCGACTCTACTGGCACCCATATCTACTGCTTCCCAATGCACCCATATCTATTACTAGCTCTATTACTATTACTGAGGGCTTCCCTGACAGATTAATGTTGGCATTATCATCCCCCGTGGGCCCTGCTAGGGCTCTGAGCAGCTCCAAAGAGGACCTGCAATCATCTGTGCCTGAGCTTGTATATGGGCAGCCATTACGAGCACCAGGTGATTTTATCCTGATCCCACAACTGCCTGGTTGGCCTCTCGACAGCGTCCCACCCTCCTCAGTAAACTCAATTCCCTTTTCAGCTATTCCTACCTCCCATCATGGTGCACAGTTCTCGTGGGTTCCTGTTGACCTACATTCCGCCTCATTCGTTTTCATCCACCACGATGCACACCAACATCCCCTTAGGCCTCCTTATGACAGCCCGTTCCACATTTTGGAACAGACAGAAAAGACTTTTATCATAAATAATAGGGATAAACCTGAATGTGTTTCGGTAGATTGCCTTAAACTGGCCCACCAAGATTTAGAGGATTCTGCTGCCATGTCTCTGCTGTTGTGACATGACCATGAGTGTGTCAACAAATCTCTGGACAAACCAGGGGCACCTGCTGTTCCTCCACCCTTGGAACGTAAGACCCAGGCAGGGCTTCAGACAGGCTCATAACAGCGGTTTTAGTGAATCCAGGGGTGGGCCTGTGTAGGGTAATATAATTGGTGGAAATGTACATAATGCACAACCACCGACTTTGAATTGGGGTTCACTTTAAGAGACTGGTCTGATGTGATGACATAATTACGTAAAGAACTTTTAGTGTGTTTTTGTGTTAATTTTTTTGGAGTTCAATAAATGAGTTGTTCTGGGTTTTTTATTAAACATAAAATGCCTCACATCACTATTTGCAAAACCCTGTGCTCCATCCACACTTTTCCAGCTTCACTTTCAGATATTTTGTAGCAATTTAACAATGATGTCATGTATTCCGAGGATAATCATGTATTTTGATAGTTAATATGGAATACTTCACAAGTTCTTTTGGGAAAACATGATTTTAGTAAGAAGCAAATTAGTTACCTCGTCAAGATCAATGATATTAGCCTGTGTTGCGGCATGTGTAATGTCTTTACACATGCAAAAAAAAGGAATACATGTTTACATGATTACCAGAAAGGTAAGCTACTTGAAGTACAAATCATTACAATTGATTGTACTTTCAAAAGATTTACTCTCCAGCTAGACTCTGAAGATTCCATTTGCCATGACAACTAATCTAGTTTAATGGTCAGGTTCAGCACCTTATCCAAATGAAGTAGGCCCTTAGCTCGCATGTTTTGGTTTGAAATACAAACTCCCTTTATAATATGAGAAAAAAATACCCAGGTGCTACCTCACAAACAAGAGAAGATCTGCAGATGCTGGAGATCCAAACAACACACAAAATGCTGGAGGAACTCAGCATCTATGGAAAAGAATATAGTCGATGTTTCGGGCCGAGATCTTTCAGCAGGACTGGAGAGAAAAAGATGAGGTGTAGATTTAAAGGTGCGGAGAAGGGAAAGAGAAACAAAATGATAGGTGAAACCTGGAGGAAGAGGGATGAAGTAAACAGCTGGGAAGTTGATTTGGTGAAAGAGAGAGAAGGCCAAGGAAGAAAGAAAGAAAAAGGGGGGAGGAGCGCCAGAGGGAGGCAATGAATAGGCAAGGAGATAGGGTGAGAGAGGGAAAAGGGGATGGGCAATGGTGAAAAGGGGGTGAGTCATTATTGGAAATTTGAGAAATTGATGTTCATACTATCAGTTTGGAGGTGACCCAGACAGAATATGAGGTGTTGTTCCTTCAACTTTGCAACAGTAGAGGAGGCTATGGATTGACATATCGGAATGAGATGGGAGGTGGAATTAAAATGGGAGGCCACTATGAGATCCCGCTTCATCTGGTGAACAGAGAGTAGGTGCTCAGCGAAGCGGTCTCCCAATCTACATGTGTCTCTCCAATACCTGAGGCCGCACTGGGAGCACGGAGCACAGTGTGTGACCCCAACAGTCTCACAGGTGAAGTGTCACCTTATCTCCTTGCCTGCCCATCACCTCCTTCTGGTGCTCCTCCCCACTTTTCTTTCTTCCATGGCTTTCTGTCCTCTGCTATTAGATTCCCCCTTCTTCAACCCTGTATCACTTTCAACCAACTTCCCAGCTCTTTACTTTACCCCTCCCCCTCCTGGTTTCACCTATCACCTTGTATTTCTGTCTCCCCTCCCCCCACTTTTAAAATCTACTCATCTTTTTCTCTCCAGTCTTGGCCCGAAAAGTCAACTGTATTCTTTTCCATAGATGCTGCCTAAGCCTGCTGAGTTCCTCCAGCATTTTCTGTGTGTTCCCAAGTGCCTGCTAATGATTTCCAACTGCGGTATTAATTCAGACAGTCCAGCAAAAATAAAAGACTACAAGAAAATAAATCACTAATGCTTTAACTACATGGACAATTTTCTTCTCTGCAACACCCCATCAGCAATTACAATCCTAAACCATTATCCAGCAAAACCCGTATTACAACCAAATGTTTAGGTCACATCATAGTATACACTAGGTAGCTCAAATTTCAGCAGGACCAAAGCTAAAAAACAATGGCTGTTCTTCATCACGGGAGAAAGTCTTGCTTGCATTCCATGTGATTACTAAATTAATTCAAGAGAAAAAAAACAGGCTAAAAGAATCCCAACTGTCCATGTGGAAAGCTAGAGTTTTGTGGCAGATGCATACCCTTGCTGTCTGGAAGAATTACAATACCAGTAATTTAATAAAAAACATCTGCTGAAATTTGGCACAAACTCATCTGCCTTCAGCGATACAAAGCAGTCAGATTGGAAGAATGTGACAGGCTAGCATAATAGTATTCACTTGTGGCTTAAAAGTACTCCATGCCATGGACTGTTGGATCAAACAGCATTCCACGCAATACATTGTATATGACCATTGAAATAAAATGAAAGACATCCTCAGCTACACAATTCATTCCAGCCTTTCTAAACAGCAAACTCATTTTGCATCCAATTATGAAATTGTCTTATTTTTCTATTAGACAATGTGAAATCTAAACTGCATAGGACTATTTGGATAGCATGCAATATTTTACAAACTTTCTAATATATTGAAGTATTTAATGCTTTAACCTATTGCAACAATGTTGTTCAAGTGTCTGATGAAAGTAAAAAAACACTGGACAGTTGAAATACAAATTGTTGGCAATATTCAGGACAGCATCTGCGGAAAGAGAAACATTTGACATCAGAGGTCAAAAACCTTCAACAGATGCTCCCCAGCCTATTAAAATATTTTATTGCCCCCTTACTGTTAACTAAATGGTAAAAAAAAAATTTGGTTAGAAAGTTTACCTCATCCATTCCAAGACTTCAAGCAGACATTTTTTTCATCAGTTCAAGGAACGAACCCAATTTCCATTTGGCACTTCACCAAAAACCTGAAGGTATTTTATTTGTCTCAAATCTCATCCAGCCACTTTTTAAAAAAAAATAAAAACCTGCTTTTTCCAATGTGGGTGGTTTGAGTGGAAAACTACAATTCTGAACTAAGATTAATGCTTTAATATTCACTAATGTTTGCACATTACACTTGGGATTTTTCTCTTAAAACAGCCGGCACTTACACAGAAACTTTCAGTGATGTAACTACCTGGGGATTTTCACTAAACCTTGGCTCACAATACAAGACCTTGCTCGAGCATAACTCTGTCAAAGCAAGCATATCACATAATTGTTAAGGTCTGGAAACCATATTTCCTCCTCAATACCGTGAAGTGCATTAATTCTGTAAAGACTGTATTCCATGGTTTTGTGTTTTTAAAAAACCTTGTTAAGCAAAACAGGACTTCAGTTTCCCCCTTTCCCAACCTACAGGGTAGCCTCAACACTTGCTGACCTTGAAGTTACTGACAAGCACCCAACAAACTGTAACATGGTCATGTCCCTTCTTGAAATGGAGCTGCTGTCAGGATTCAGTCTGAGCCAATGATTGACAGCCAGGTACTGTTGTCTCATCAAGTTGCCTAACCAGTCAATCACATTTATCTTCAATAAAGATAAAAACAATTGTAATAGTTACATGCTCCAAAGATAATCAAATAGCTGAGAATTTATCGTAGGAACTAACAATAGCAAAGGAGTCAATCTGTGATATCACAAAAGCACTATACAGTTGTGCTTTTATACAGCTTGCGATTTCATTGAAGGTCTTTTTAGTTATGAATAAACTCTTCTTGAGCTTCCAGCCAGGTACAGGTATCAATTTGAACTGATGTTTTGATGACAAACTCTGCCATCTTCATCAGGGATGAAACCTGGGCATGTCTAGACCGGTGCTATTTATACACCTTTGTCATCCGTCCTTCCTGATTGGTTAGTCCGCATCCAATCAGGATTCTGCTGTCCCAACTCATTTACAATCGAATTCAAGCTCTTACTTGGAACAAGACCTTCACCTTTGTTAAATTCTTTTTCTCCAGTTTTATATCAATGGCTTCCTTCATCAGGTGGTCCCAAAAGCCACTGGGGTGGCACAGTTGTTTTGTGCCGAAGACAATCCAATGGCCATTGTGAATGAAATGTTCTGCATTCTTTTTAGTTTTTCGATGATCAACATTGGCAAGTTAAACTAGGCATTTGACATTTTTATTACTGACCCTAATAATTACTCACGATCACCTGTGTTCAATTACATCAATTCCAAAAGTACATTACTTCAAATTTATTCCTTGCAAGACATTTGGGGCAATAAAATAAAATACATTCTAAGTGGAATAACATGGAGGGTTTGCAGCATTTAGGAAATTTGAATATTTTTAAATAGTGGTTTTTAGCCTTGTATTGCAAAAGATTCATTAGTATTGCATTAAAATGTTTACAGCAGTGACAAAAGTGCACCTTTTGATCCGGGTTCAGAATTACAAAGTCACTGAAGGTTGTGCTTTGTAGAAAGTGTACAGAACAGACAACACAATATAATAACGACCAGTAACTCCAGAAAGATCTTAATGGAAATGTTACTAACCTAGTGCTGCTTCTTAAATATAGGTCTTGGCCAAGCCTCACCGGTATGAAACTTGCCTTGAGACAGAAGGGTGCAGGTTCCAGAGCCACTTTCAATGCCCAAGGACAGAGTTAACGTGACACTCCCAGGCAATGCTGGGGCAGTCACAAGATGTCAATTTTCAGTGAACACAATGAATCCAGCCCCCATTTGCAAGCATCCCGGATTAATAGTTGAAGGAGAACACTTTCAGTGTCCAAGTTAATGCAGCCCACTATGAAGTGCATGAGGCAAGAGGCTGGAAATGCAGCAAAAGATTGGAAAACTTAATAAAGCTGATCTACCTCAACCCCACATTATTCCTGTTCCTGCTCCCCCAACATCAATGAAATAAAACATGCCAGTATTCCCCTCTTTGAACTTCAAGCATATCTAATACATCCTTCTGCAAACTTGTTCCAGGAATTATGCAACTTCAACCTACATTCCAAAGATTTATTTTTCAAGTCAAAGATTCTTTTTTTAAAGCAAAGCTTGGCATCACCAAATCAGTGCTCAAACTACCCAGTGCTCTCCCAGTTTCTGTTATACATTCTCCTGCCCCAGAGAATTTGGGTGTTTTCCTTGATTTGGCCATTTTATAGCATTCTTTCCAAATGAGCAAATGGGAGCAAAATTGGTCTTACTACAGATACTAGCATGTTTAGATGCAGCCTAATCAAGTGGTCAATTACACAAACTCAGCTCCTGCACTGTTTTTTCAATATTTTTTGGGAGGGAGAAGCAATATTAAAATTAAAAATTCCAGGAGAACAAACATATTAGGTGAATTTTATAGGCAGTGGTAACATTAATGACAGAATATGGAAATGCATGCATTGCTCTTTGCAAGATCAGGAACTAAAATGCAGGCAGCTAAGCTGAGGGCATCTGATATCAAGAAATTTTCTGCACTAGTGATCCCAACCCTACCAATTCCTTAGAACATTTCTAGGCCCATCCCATTGCTGTTTTTAAGCATCTGCAGTATTCAAATGTGAAACTACTCCTGTTGCCAGGCATATACTGGTTTCAGCCTTAAACAGTAACAAGTGACCAGCTAATCTGGTTTAGTTCTGCTGACTGAAAAATCAATTAGTATAAATTCTTTGTTCAGTAGTTATTAAAAATATTATGTTTGTGGTACTGGGAAGCTGGATGACATTGAATAACACATACAAGAGACGGAGAGGTGAAGAACAAATGTTCAACTGTTCATTTTACTTGCAAGTCATCTAGCTAAAATGCCCTCTCATGTTACATTCAGTACATTGCACACACGGGAAGTTTGATAGCAACTTGCAAGGGTCAAAATATACATCAATACATTATGTATCCCTCAGCCCTTATTTTAAAGGTTTCTATGCCTTCCCACAGAGACCAGCCACTGAGCTATTAAGATTCAATAGAGTAATCATCCAATACAACCAACAACAAAAGATTTTTTTAAAACTAGGGGAAGAGGATAGACCGCCTCTATTCCCAGACATAATCCTGTGAGGGTATTGACAACTTGGGGATAACGCTAAGGTAATTTTATCTCTTGGTGGTGTAGGTATAGATCTTGGCTTGCATACTGCATTGTTAGTAGGGTCACCTCAGAAAGCACAGGTGACGGGCCTTGCCGATTAAGGATTGCTGTGTGATGATTCTGACCACCAAGCAGGTCACCTAGAATATCTGGGAATGGAGGCCACATTACAGGGGGAGGTAGAATTTTGGGGGTTTTTGATTGCAAGGGTAAGGTTCCACTTGCCTTCATACTGTTAATTAGCTTATTGAAGGAAGTCATATCTGGTCTGTTGAGCAACACACACAAAATGCTGGAGAAACTCAGCAGACCAGGCAGCATCTATGGAAAAGAGTACAGTTGACATTTCAGGCCGAAACCCTTCGGCAGGACTTTTCTTTGGTCTTTTATTTGTACAAGACCAGATGATGCAGTTAGAGTCTGTTCCAGATGTTCCACCATAAATGGGGTGGTAAGCTTCCTCTCAGATTCCATTTTGAGACCTTTCAGTTCTGCTTCCATCTCTTCCACAGACAAACTACTCCAGACTGTGACCTCTCCTTTAGCTTCTCCTCAGAGGTCAGCAGAGGTTTCACATCCACATTTACTTTTCGCAGTATTCCAAAATATCAACTTTTTTATTGATGTCCTTATAAGTTTCCTCATGATGGAACGGGTGCAAACTAGTTTCCAAATTTCTGAAACGGGTACTGGGATCATCAGCTCCAGACTAGAAAATCTCTCGTTCATGTGGGGTAGACTGCAGGCTACTGGAGCGACTGACTACCTGGTCTACTTAAGTTGCTTAACAACCATTGATAGAATCAACTGGATAATATTGACCATTCACCAAGCACCTCTTCAATCATCGATGGTAGTTGAAGAACACTTTTCTCCATATTAAAGAACTCATTGAAGTTCTCCGATGCGAGTTCAGGCAGGACTGCTTTCTGGGGAACTTCTTGGTCAGCTTCTGATGCAGAAACAGTAGGTTCTCTGCTTGGGCTACGCCATTGCATCCTACACCTTCTTTAATGGTCTGTGATCGTTTCCTCCGCCTCTTTGCCTGACTCGGATCCTCTAGCAGCGTGTTACCATCAAAGCCTGTCAGCTCTATTGTTTCTGATTGACTAGCAAGGCCAGCAGAAAACCATTCTGCTTCCTCTTCAGTAAAGTAGTCACATCACCTCCACTGACGAAAAATGCATCCGCCATCACCAAACTCTCTCCTAAAGCGCTTTTCTTTGCAGCCTCATTGATGCACCATCAATAACTCATTCTGAGACGTAAGAAGCGAGATATCGGCTTTTATTGACTGGAAGAATGAACAACACTACATCCTGGAGAATGAGGCCGGGCTCAGGCCTCAATCGCCTTTTTACAGGGGTCTGTGGGAAGAGCCACAGGAGCAGTCCAGACAGGTATATGTAGTTCACCACACTCATCCCCTTCCTTCTCTAGCATCTCTATCACCAAAGTCTTTGTCTCTGCCATCCTAATCAATGGTTCTTGATGTTATTATGCACCCACTTCCAATCTTCCACTGGCAACCCAACCCATGAATATTTTTATTCTATTTTCCAATGGGCTTCCAGATCCTCAACTAATAGGAGTATTGGTCACATGACAGCTATAACCACAGCTTTGGCACTGAGGACTGAGTACAACATCAAGATCTTTTTTTTATTCTCTCTCATGGATTTGTAATTCTTCACTTGAGAATTACCCTCTCCAAATTTAAAAGGTAGTCCTTCTTAGTGCCATCCAGTGGTGAATTCCTGCCAGAATTCGGATACAAGGATGCATGCCATTTGTCCAGATCCCAGATGCCTTCACTGTCATATTTTTCCAAAAGACTTGCTGGTCTCTGCATTGTATATGGGCACTCTTTGATTTCCAGCAGCTTTTCCATGGAATATCTATATGGTTTCTTCGTGCCATACATTTTTATTGTATCGTTTCATTGATCTTTTTCTTCAATCCGTTCTGTTTTATCCATGCCACCACCGAGGGTCAGCAGCTGCCTCTGCTGCTCTGCTGAGGCTCTGGGCTTACCAGTGATTCCTTTCATTCTGCCCAGTTCTCCATTGAACACTTCCGCTGAAACAGATAAAACATGCAAAGCTTCTTCAACCACAGAGGGAGAGTCACTCAGTTCATCCTTCTTGTCACTCCTTGTTCACGTTTCTTTTTGTTGTTCCAAAAGTCATTTTTCTTTATTATAGTGTTTTTGGTTGACAGTGTCTTTTTTCTTTTACAGGTGCGTTCAGTCTGCCCCTTTTTGCCACAGTTTTAGCAATCTAAATCCTTACACCAGCATTCTTTTGTTGAGTGCCTAGTTTTGCCACAACAGTAACATTGATTACCAATAGGTGTCTTATTTTTAAAGTCAGTAGAAACTTTATGAACTTGGGAAGATGGCTCAAAAGCTATACTTCTTCATTTGCCAGCTCCATAGCTGTACTAATCTCAACTGTCTTCTGTAATGATAGTCTGTCTTCTGTAAGCAAACGTTTCCAAATTGCCTCACTGTGTAGACCACATATGGGTCTATCATGTACCGTGTTATTCAGCCGCTGCCCAAAATCAGTGTTCAGACAACTGCTTCAGCACCACATCAAATGTGAAATAGAATTGCCTTCCTCTTGATTCCTTTCCTGAAATTTACTCTCTCAGCAATAAAGACTTAGGTAAATAGTGGTCCTTTATGACTTTAACTATGTCCTCATCAGATTCATCACCAAGTTTAGCATGTTGCACTAGACTGCATAATAAATTAAACGTTTTTGTACCCATCACAGTCAGAAAAGTTGGAACATAAATATTATCTGAAATTTGACTTGCCAGTGCAAAATACTCATATCTTTTTGTATATGAACTCCACTGCTTTGTCATTTTGTCATACGACCCCATAATTCTAAACATTGTTACTATTTTCCAACAGTCACGTTCCAGAAAAGGTAACTAGACTTATCCGTCACTTTTCTTTTTAACCATTCTGTTCTCATTCTCTCCCCTCAATTTCTCTCACCAGGCTTCGTGAGGCCATTTTGTTTTTGTTCACCGTCATGACACAGCGGTAGACCGCCAGCATTGCACATGGACTTTACTTGCCAAGGGGAACAAAACAATAAATATCGTGTGAGGACTTGTCACCGCATCACAAGTTGTTATGTTTGTAGCACTGGGAAGCTGGGTGGCCATGAATAACACCCACGGGGGACAGAGAGGTGAGGAACAAATGTGCTGCTGTTTATTTTACATGTAACTCATCTACCCAGAATCCCCTCTCACATTACGTTCAGTACATAACATACAGGGATGCATGATAACACCCTGTCAGGTTCAAAATGTAAGTCACTACATAAAAAAAGAATCTATTTGCACTTTTAGAGAGCTATTGCTCAGTCTGGATTTTTGCAAATAGAAGAATTTTACCAACCTCCAAGAAAGTAATCCCCGAGGAAAGCCCTGACCTTGGAATGTCACTGCTTTTAACTCTGCAATCCTAGATATCTAGCAACAGTGACATTAAGGATAGGCAGGCACAATTTTAATCTCATATTTTAAACATTTTGCCAAGCATGAAATAATGATTAGAATATTTATGCAGGCTAAAGTGACAGAAAGTAAAATTTTAATTCCTCAACTCCTTCAAAAATTAGATTGTTAGAAAAGTACCATGGATAGTCCATTGTGAAAGCAGCGGACAGAGTTAACATGCCATTGAAAACTTCAGTTCTGTGCAACAAAAGCCACAGTTTTTAGTGCACTGAAAAAAAATGGCTCATAGCTCAGAGCTTGTCTCGTCCAGTTAAGTTTGGAAAGCTTCAAAACATCACAGCCCATGGAAAATTGCAAATCTAATTTGAGTTAAAACAAATAGGCTTTCTCAACCATCTATTATAAATATTACTACATGACTCAGAGGGCGAACAGAGTTGAGCTGGAAATCAGCCAGCCAGTTATGCCCAGTACATTAGGGAGACCAAAGGTCTCTGATTACTATATGACCAAGCCATTATCTGAAATGTTGTGCGCAAAATTGCAGTTTGGCTCGTCCAGGGAAGTTTGGATTCCTAAGGGGCTCTTTGTGGAATTGGGAAGCTTTCAAGTTAAGTTGTTGGAACTGAGTTCCCCAGGAGTGCAGTATGTATGAAAGTTTTGATTTGACAAACTGAATTTCTTAATACACTGATTACTCTCTCTCAAGTCCAAGCATAAACAATGTTGAGAAGCTATCACTGCAATACTTGGGGCATTTTACATATAGTACAAAATTGCAAGCATCTGGCAGAATTCTCTTCCAATAAATCACAATGTGCCTTTCAAAGTCCAACTCAAGGACTATCATCAGAGTGTCAATGCCTGGCAAACGGGCATCTCATTCTTATTAATGCTACCTATAGATAAACTGGTTAGGCCACATCTGGAATATTCCATACAGTTTTGGTCCCCCACTATAGGAAGGCTGTTGAGGCTTTGGGGAGAATGAAGAAGAGTTTACCAGGGTGCTGCCTGGTTTAGAGGGCAAGTGTTATCACGAGAGACTGGAAAAACTTGGGTTATTTGCTCTGGAATGGTGGAGGCTGAGGGAAGAGCTGATAGAAGTTGATAAGATTATGAGAGGCATTGATAGAGTCAACAGGGAGCATCTTTTCCCTCAGGGTAGAAGTATCTCATACCAGAGGGCATGCACAGAAGGTATGAGGGGGTAAGTTCAAAGGGGATGTGAGGGGCAAGTACTTTTACTCAGAAAGTAATGGACATCTGGAGTGCGCTGCCTAGTATGGTGTAGATGCAAATACATTAGAGGCTTTTAAGATACATTCAGATAGGCACATGAATGAGGAAGATGGAGGGATATGGACATCGTGTAGGTAGGAGGGATTAGTTTTTGGAGATTTTAAATTTACGTTTTAGCTGGTTCAGCACCACATTGTGGCCCGAGGGACCTGTACCTATGTTGTACTGTTCTATGTTCTATTCACAGTTCAAGTCAAGCATACATAAAACAATCGACAGGTCATGCAACATCTGTGGAAGGATTAACAGAGGGTCCTGGTTAGAGTGGAGGTAGCCAAGTGGTGACCATGAGGAGGATAGACAAGGCGAATGGTCACAGTGTGTCCCAGGGAAGGACAGTCTAAGAATTAGAGAACATAGATTTAAGACAAGGGGAAACATTTAAAAGGGACCCAAAGAGCAAAAAAAATGTTTAAATGTCCTTTGTAAAACGTAATTGTACTCACCCTCATCCATGCTGCATGATGGACTCGAAATATTAATGTATTGTTCTCTACACGGATGATGTCAGACATTCTGAGTGCTTCCAGCATGTTGTTTCAAGATTCCCAGCATCTGATATTTTTATTTTCTTAATAAAGTACTCATGGAGCATTAATACATTTAGACCAGGGTTTCCCATCTTTTTTTATGCTATGGACCCCAACCATTGACTGAAGGGTCTTTGGATCCCAAGTTGGGAACCTCTGATCTAGACCCTCTGCACTTGACAAATTTCATTTACTCTACAAGTCTTTCAAAAGTTAGAGTGGTGGCTAACTATGTACTTTCAGCAAAGAAGCTATCCATTCAATGGCTAACAGCATGGGCACAGAAGCAGCATGCCACTGACCTCCTCATAGCTCATTTGTCCTGCTGGAGTCTGAGAGTAGTGATAGCAGAACTTTAGAAGTTACTGGCCTTCTATCACCTTGATGATACAAGGCAAATGTGCACATCTTCATAAATGCGCACATTTTGGAATGGGTGAGATGAACATGGCCATTTAGTGCTGCAAGGTTGGATAGCACAAAAGGAATGGGGAAAAAAATGCCAAGCTTCTGACTAGAACAAACAAGCCACTACCCAAATGTGTTAAACTTGCATAGAAATACTAAGCAATGCGTGATTTGACCCTGCTGAATTTGGAGGTCGTCATCTCTAACGTGCTTTGGAAATTTAGAGCCTCATACAGAATTCCCCAGCATGCCAAAACTGAAAATGAACCAACTTCATAACTACAGATCAAAACTACTGCGTATTGAAAACATGTTTAACTGGCATTAATTGGATCTTGGAAACATTCAACCAAAGCTTGAGGAAAGTTGACTGGCTGGAACCTAGGACTGGTTTGTATTGACTGGAGAGTTAAAGTTCTGCATAATTACCTTCACAAGAGGGAAGGGAGAACAACTGCTCACACATATACCCTGTCATTAAGCACACAGCAATGTTAGGAGAAATCTGGGGAGGTGTTTAACCACCAACTGGGTAAATTATAAATGTCATCTGGCACCCAACAGAGAGCGAGAGAGAAAATGTGTGTTTATTCAAGTGCTGAAGATAAGGGTTTCCTGATAATCTGACTCACTTAGTAAAATACAGATTCCTGACCAATATTTTGTTTTGCTGTTTGCTAGTTTAAGACATGTGGTAGTAAAAGTCAGCCAACGTGAAGAGAAAAAAGTATTGGTTTCAATAGCTGAAAAAGAGAAGCAGTAAAGCACAAACTGGGGCTGAAGTACGTTGCATCAGATCTTTCTTGTAAACAAGCAATCACTTACTTTCTCGTAAGTGACTCTAAGCAAGCACCGCTACAATTCCCATTACTGTATGAAAAGAGCACCACTCAGAGTCTAAAGAAGTAATAGCAACCTGCCACGCTAAACGGTCTAGTACTACTGGCATATGATGTTCAGAGACTGATTTGTAGCCAAGTGACAGCTATTAGCGGATTAATATTAACCAGTAAGTTTAACTTGCCATTTATCTTGTGTAAACCTATTACCAATTACAGTGCACAAAAACAATAGATTCAACACATTCAGAACAATGTATTACTGTCAATAACCTGTGAAAAATGTAGTCACTTCCGTAGTTTTGTTATTGCACTGCCAAGCTGCTGGTAAAGCATTTTCAACAGCCCTCTGGCATCAAACACAAAAGTGACACATGTTAAACAAAGGAAATAAAAATAAAAGAAAACTTAAAATGGAAGCAAAATATTTAGAGGTGCGATGGATATTCACTGTCCAGGGTTTGGGGGCCTGTTTGCGAAGCTTAGCTTTCTAATGTTGCTGCTGACACTTCTAGAGATCAAAGAGCTGTTTTTGAGTAAGTTAAACTTCCAATCAATATTCTTTCTTCAGCTTCTTGTTATAAATGGGAGCCAGTCTTCAGTTCTTAATGCAAAAAGGCAAGCAATAATCAGTCTGATGTTAAAAGGACAGCTTCGCAAACAACACTGTCTACAGAGCACAGACTGATGGCCCACAGCATGGGGCTGGTTGCAGTAAGACAATGGGGTTATGTTAAGTGGCCTGTGTCCTGACAAAGGGTCTCGGCCCGAAACATTGACTGCTCATTTCAACGGATGCTGCCCAACCTGCTGAGTTCCTCCAGCTTGTTTGTACGTGTTGATTTGACCACAGTATCTGCAGTGTACTTTGTATTTATCAAATCAGACAACACTGGCTAAGTTATTTAGTTCAAGGAAGCTTGCAGACTAGATTGATTTTATCCCTTAGCACATCAAATAGCTAATTGATCAACAGTTGGAAGATTTGTGCACTCAGAGATTCAGCTTCACAGTATTAATTTGGGGTCTCTGTTCCCAGAAGCTTAAGACAGTCTGTGTGAAAAAGGATCTGAAAAAATATCTGTGTGAAATCATCTAAGTGGCAAAAGAAAGTATAAATGTAAGAGAGTGGTTAGGCTTGTTGGGACTGGTCAAGGAACAGCAAGAAGAATGACAGAAAGACAGGATGAACTATAAAACATTCATCTGCCATTGATTTATGCAACAAATGACTGGTTAGCTCATTCGAATTGTACCTGTGTTTTGGAAATACTCTATTTTAGAAATTGTTTTCAATTTGGAAATCTTTATGAGATTTAAAACTCAGAGGTTTTCTATGTTTTTCTTTATAAGAATTTTATCAAAATTTAAATGTGTATTTCTAAAAAATAAACAAACTGTGTTTAAACTACTTTGCTAGATGGTAGCATCTCCTCCTAGGTAGGTAGGGAGGACCTACCACTGAAATAGTGGGTATGGCAGCTTAACTTGCTGTGGAGGATAAACAGGGAAGACATATAGCCTTTGAAGGGTAGGTGGCTACAGTATAACCTCCCTTTAGAGAGGGCACCCATAGCTATCTATAATCGGTTAGGGCTTAGGAGCTTCATTTGAGTTTCAAACTTTGTCTTCACAGAGGAAGAGACTAGTAGGATTGGTGGCACCACAATACATTCAGTTCTGCATCTTAAGCTTTCAAGATGTCAACTATAAAGAGACCTTCTTAACTCTATCCCAAGCTGCTCATTTCAATGGTCAGTCACCTCTCAGACTATGTCTACTAGACAATGATAAAATTGTAGGAAAATGCTGGTAGATTAAATAGTAAAACACTTTGAAGTACTATACATCAACTAATGAAAAAAGCTGTTCGGAAGAGAAAATAAAATCAGAGAAAACATGGACAGAAATATTCCATGTACATCCTAATTATCTATTCCCATAAAATGAGAGAATTTGTTATCTATAGCTTCTACAATTTAAGGTCATAATATTTTCCCATGTTTTATAGGCTTTTTAATGACTTAACTTTGAGATACTGAATAAACCATAGAGTTCCAGACCAAAATGACATTTGACTAGACAAAAATCAATGCCACGAAGGCTGCTAAATCTTTGTAGATCTCCTTTTGGCAGAGATCTCAAGTATTAAATCCACAGCATTGCTGTGCATTTTTGGACACTGACAACTATTTCTACAACTGCACAGAATTGAAAAAAAAACAATGGTAACATATGATCAAATTCCCAAAACCAAACACAGTGATCACCAAGCATATTCATCCGAAATCACTCCAAAAAGTTTTGATTGTTTGAACTTTTCACTCGGCTTGTAATTCTGCTTTCACATTTGCAGTGCTTTAACTACTGGTTCATATACATCAGTACTACATTTACTAGGAAGAAATATCTTTCACTGTGCTCTCTGAAGGGGATGTACAGGCTTCCTGTACATTTCAAGACAATTGTTGATGAAATTGATATATTAGTAAACCCACAATTCCAATAAAGCATCTCAAAAGCTTTGTTGTTTGTGCCTTCGGAAAAGAATAAATACTTACCCCAAAATAGACTGACGAGGTGCTTGAAATCATTCACGTTAGAATCAGTAAGGATCCAAAAGAGATTTGTTTGGTCAGATTGACGTGCTAATAAACCTTTTATTGAAGGGAACTGGTGGCCAACTATGGCTTGCAGGACAGAACATTCCTGAATATCACATCAATAGATTTGGGATTGATCTGCATTGATCAGATACTTTTGGACTTCACTTCTCACTTGACCACTGGATTTCAAATGGAATCTCAGGTGAATACAGTCATGCTGAACCATGCGGCTGGATTGACTTTGCATCTGGCCCCACAACCTTCTACCAGCCAAGACAGGCATAGACAGCATTGTACTTGCTTGATAATTGTAGTAAATATCTTTCCTAAACTGCCCCTTCAAACTTTAATTTTGAACTATTAAAATTAAAAACAAAAAATGATTAATATTTGAAACTGTTGTAATCCAATTACAATCAGAGGTATTTATGTAATTGTGCTTCAAATGTCTTTGACATTTTGACATCAAGCAGTCAATGGGCCATGAATTGCAACAAAGGGGATGGGAGCAGATCATGTGGACAAGATCAAGTACAATCCAGTCGATTAAGGATGGCACGTCATCATACCTTTCACAATTCTGCAGCCACACAAGTTATGGTGATTCAGAAAAGACCATATTAGTGCTGTTGTAGATCAGCATCAATTGAATCAAGCTGCATTAAACAAGCTATTCCTTCCCGAGTGGAGGGTTTTAAAAATAAAACTGCACTGCAAATTGGAGCAATGCCATTTATTCACATGAATATCTGATATGTAGAAGCAGCTGTCAGAGACAACACATTGGTGATTGACATTTACATTTTAGAAGCCATTACGCAGGAAATAATGCAGCACAAACCAGTACTAGTTCAACTTGCAGGAGACAAACATATTAGCATCATGCGCTGAAACAAACTCCGGACTTCAATTTTAAAGCCAACTCATGGAACACCCAATTGTGGGGAATAGGGAGGGACAGAAAATGACCAGTCCCCAATACTTAAGACTGACTGGCAGCTCAAGGTCCCCAGGTCAGACTTTGATATTAGTCATAATCCAATAACACTATTGTCATTTTAAACTCCAGCTTCCTAAAAGGAACCAATAGTAATCTCATTCATGGGCACAGTGCCCAAGCCAAAAATTAAATAACCAAAACGAATAACTGTGTTCCAGCATTTTTGGGTATACCATAATACCATAAGATACAGGAGCAGAATTAGGCCATTTGGCCCATCAAGTCTGTTCCACCATTTTGTCGTGGCTGATCCATTTCCCTCTCAGCCCCAATCTCCTGCTTTCTCCCTGTAACTCTTCATCCCTATCAACCTCAAATTACTCAATGACTTGGCCTCCACAGCCACTAGTGGCAACACATTTGAGAGATTTGCCATTCTCTAGCTAAAGAAATTCCTCTTCATCTCTGATCTAAATGGACATCCATCTAACCAGCTTTACTTGATGTGGTTTTGCTATTCAGGCCATACAATTGCTGCAGCACCATTTTAACAAACAGGCCCATCATTTGCATGAGGAACAAGGAATTGTTTTAAATACAGTACCAGTACACAAACTTCTACACAGGTTCCCTGATACTCTCTGCCTGCATATTTATACTATGTTCAAGCAGAAGACACAAAGAAAAATAGTAGTCAAGAGGTCTCAGCTACTTGTTCTAAAGTTAGAGGTAAGGATCCTTTTAAGGAATAAGCTAAATGGCAGCAAAACTCATGATTCAGATATTGTTAAATTCCACCCCCCCCCCCTCAATGGCGACAGCAATTTCCTGTTGACAAAACAGACATCGGATGTCTCTTTTGTACACTTTTAATAAGGAGTGGTCTTGAGTGTGGGATTCTAAAGTAACCCCTGTTCTGCATTGCTCAAGTCAGTTTGAGGGGAGACAGTGAAGTGCAAGCTCCAGATGTGTATCAGCGCAAAAGATGTAACAGAGTCAATCTGCTAATGATCTACACTCCTACCAAATCTCAGAAGCTTTCGCCAACCATTTAATACCAATTGCAACTTGTTCCAAGTCATTGAACACATCAGTGTAAGTTAGTTACATCCCGTGAAACGTTAGATGAGAATGAATTAAATAAAAGCTTCCACTTCATTATTCAATATTTCATTTATATTTAAATTCCATTGATAACAATTCAGTCTGGCCACTGGCATATAATCGACCAGTAGGGCAGAACCACCAAACTGGTTGGGTCCAGACAACACTTTCAACTTCACTTTGCTTCAGGGTCACATCAGCTAAGTATGGAGGATTCATGATACGTTCTTACTGACACTCGACTTGGTATATATCCTATTCCAATTATAATACATTTCTGAAAAGAAGCATGTGCCCAATTAAAAGAGAATATATACAAATAACATGCAAAATGGTGGCACTGATTACGAAAAAATGCAAACAACTTTCAAAACGCATAGTTATAATAAACATCTGGCTGCAGAATTTAACAAAAATACTCTGTACATATCCACTAATATATACTCACCAATATAGGAAAATATGCCATTGCTTTGGAACATAATTTTCATTTGCTTCATAAACCATTGTGAGAAGCAAGTACAGTTGATTTTGTGCAAGTCATTTTACAGATATAGCTAGGATCCATTAGATAGCCCAGTCTTCTTGTTTAAACCAGATTCTCCCTGGAATCACTAAGTGACTCAAAGCATGCACTCTGCTCCACAATGCCCGTCACGGGATTATGACACAGTGAAGTTCCAGAAAGGATGAAATTCCTTTTCCGATCTTAAGTAGGAGATGTTCAGAAACAATTGATGGAAGTGAACTGCTGAGCTGGATTAATCTGCATCGTGCTCCCACACAGACTGTGTGACTCCTGCTCTGAAGGGGGAAAAACAGCTCTGCAGTGCCAAAAAGCTACTTCATATTTTGAACAGCCTCTGATTTGATACAAGCACTTCTTTGTTGCTACAAGTCTACTCAAGAATCCAAGTAATCCTCAAGCCAAGTAAATCTTCAATGAGCTTCAAAATAAAAATAAAGGTGTCCAAATTACACAAGCTGAAATCTCAGAATGCTGTTACAAATTCAAGGGAAGTGAAAAATCCAATAAGAAAACATTCCTAAGTGCCAGAGTAATTTTTGTGGTCTAGATTTGCAATTTTGCTGGAAAAGCTCAGTGTATAAAATGTGCTTTTGGGTCTCCATTTATGGTTCATAATGCAAAGATATATTTATTAGTATATCTGTCTTGACAGTCACAACACAACATTAAAATTGCATTGAATTAAACTGTACTAATAGAAACTACACTGAAAATGACACCAAAGTAGGGATCCTTGATTTTTCCCTTCCAGAAGTGGGAGGCAGGCAAAGGACAGTTCAAAACAATCCCTCACATTCATTTAATTAATACTTATACTGACAATATTGTAGAGGTGCCATGTTATGTAACTTCAGAAACTAATTGAAAGAAAAACATGGGAGTCTGGGGTTAACATGCCTACTTCAGACAACTTTCGTAAGGCGTGCACATATGGGCACAGAGTATACCATTCACACACTTTTACATATAACCCATAACGAATTCTATAAACAATAAATGCTTCAGACAATATATTTATATTACTTAAATATTACTGAAATGTTAACTACAAGCACTGCTCAGCTATAAACTTCAAACAAAATAGAATGCACCTCAGCATATTGTGGTGCTCGGGGAGCTGTGGTCAGCATTCCTCGCGGCCGGTGCTACTTATTGTTCTTGCTTTTAAGATGTGCTTATGGTATGCGTATTCAGTAGAATTACGGTGATATGTTCCAAGTTCATTTATTTTAGCTCAGGTTATACAGCTGCTCGCTTGTGTGTTGGTGTGCCACCCTGAAGGTGAGTGGGGTGAGTAATAATCACCTCCCCCATCTGAATGTGACTGAGTCAGTTCTCACCGAGTGACTGTGTCTGTTACTGTGCTTGTCACAATAAAAATGGCAGCTGAGATAAATGAGCCTTTCTCATCTGCCACCACGGACTGAATGCTTGCAACATTAGTGTTGGGAGTGGGATCAGAAATGGATGGTGAAATTGAAGAGCTATAAAAGCTAGACACAGGGAATAAGTTGAGGGATGAGCAGGACACCTCCCCGGCACGGGGCTCTCAAAATTGGGTTGCTGACACGGGGGGCGGACCTGGGAACTGAGCATCAGTCCTTCCCAGAGAACCCCGATGAGCAAGTGTACCCGGGGTGCACAGTGGTACGTGTCACCAGCACCCTTCGTGGCCCACACTGGGGACCCAAGATACCACAGCCACGGGAGAATGGGCAATGCTGCATGCACCAACAACGCCAGAGAAAGAAAAGGATCAATGGACTCCAGCAGCTCACATCACAAGATCCACCCAGATGCAATGGTATCAGCCACCGGGAGCCTCACCTGGCGCAAGTCGAACTTGCCACATGGCACATTGAGTGGAGCCCCATTGAGACAGCGGTGGAGGGGATGCCCTCTTCCACCAATGCTGGCCGAGCAGCGCGACCTCAGGACCCTTGCAGCAGCGTTGCAAGCTGAGGCCACTGGAGGAAGAACTAGGAGGCAGAGGGCACTGTATGGGAGAAAGCCTGGTGGGGTGTTCACAGCAGGTCTTTGCCACTGTGCTCAGCAGGGCTGCCCCCAGTTCTCACTCGCAGCCCAAGGAGAGCTTGCCCTCCACGCCTTTGTAAAGGCGCTAATGCCAAAGTGCCTTCGGTGGCACGTTCTCCTGACGTCACCATCATCACTGGCCGAGGTGCTGTCAGACGCGGAGATGGTAGAGCAATTTTAGCCTGCCAGGTGTTCCAGTGTCTCCCCACACGCCGTGAGGCTGGGTCAGTGTCGATGAGGAGGAGCCAGTGAGAAGTCCAACCAGTGCCGCGTTGGCCCCACCGCGTGCCACCGAACGATCTCTGCTACCGAGTGGCAAAGCAGGCCATGTGCCTTGGAACTGCCCTGCACCAGAACCATACCTCAGTGCAGCCATGGGGAAATGCCAGGCGGCTGGCACTCCCCGAGACCTCCAGCAAAATCCCTCTGTTGTCGCCTCCCAGGGCAGGCCACTTGGGTGAAGATCAAGGCTTATACACAGACTTTGAGGTGGAAGGTGTCAGATGCCGTAAGTTGGTGGACACGGATTCAACCATCTCTATCATCTGTCCCGGTGTTCTCCCCCAACACGGACCAGCCTTCCCGCCTGGGTGGACAACGACGGTGGTCCAGCTGGCTATGGTCACCAGCGACTGTCTGGCAATGAGAGGGAAGAGACGGCTGTGTCTCACTGTGGGGAAAACACAGCGGAGCACCAGGTGTGGCTAGCCAACGTCCGGCACTTCTGCATCGTTGGCCTGGACCCGCTGGTGGGGCCCGTGTGGATGTGCCAGAGGCAACACTCTGAAGCCGTGGTTCTCCGGCAGGGAAGCTCGAGGAAGCAGGCCAGGCGGGCACAGCAGCACACGCCACCAGTCTCACAGCGGCCCACCACAGCGCAGCACACCCTGTAGCAGCCCAACACAATGCAAAGCACCACGCCGAAACCTGCAGTGGAGCGACATGCACCACCACCTGCCACCCTAGCGCAACTCACCCTGCCCGTCACCAGCAACCGCACCAGGGCAGCATGATGCCACGGGCAGCACTACTGTGGGACCACCCAGGCTGTGGTAGCAGAGTATCAAGGGTTTGGATCAGGACCAGCAGGGGCAGCTGAAAGACATCTCGGACTTCTTCACAGACAGGGATGAGGACTGCAGACGCACAGGGCTAATCCAACACCGGGGACACCCAGCCCTTCTACCTGCAGCTCCATCACCTGACCCTCACCAAAGCTCAGGCAGCAGTTGTATCATTGAGCCCTCCAAAGCCCATGGGCAGCCCCAATGGAAGGAAGATGGGTCATGGTGGCTCTGCATAGACTACCATCTCAATGCCATGACCCAGAAGAGCTGTGACACGCTGGCCCGAATTGATGATGCAGGGTCACGGGTTTGACCTGGCTCAGCTCTCTCAAACCTCACAGCAGCTGCTAACACATCGATCGGGGGAAAGACTACCTTCGCCATCGGTCAAGGGCTTTGTCACTTCCAGGTAATGCTGCTTGGCCACGTGTAACATCCTGGCCACATTCACGAGACTGATCGAGGGTGCAGGCTCACATTCGGCAGAGTTACTGTGTCATCTATTTTGACGATCTCCTGGTAAATGTCACCATTTTTGATGATGCCCTGCAGAAGGGGGCTTCTCCACCATCCACTAGGTGAACCTGCACCTCAATCCTGCAAAATGCTGCTTGCTGCACCACCAGACGAAGTTCCTGGGGCACAAGGTGAGCGCAGGAGTGGTGATGGACAGTCAGGGAATGGCCCATCACCCATGACGTCTCTGAGCTTCGCAGCGTCCTACGGCTGGCAACATACTACCGCCAGCTTAGGGACCTTGCCCCTATTGCCAGCCCCCTGCACCAGCTCACCGAGAAGGGGAGGCCCTTCATCTGGACTGACAGCTGTGTTGCCAGCTCCGAACTGCGCTCACCCAGACCCCGGGGCTGGTGTACTCTGAACCAGCACGGCTTCAGTGTTGACACAGACACCATCAACTGGGGGGGGGGGAGGGTCAGTGCAGTGCTGTCATAGGAGGGGGTCTGATGAGAACACATTGTGTTGTACTTCAGCCCTGAACAGAACCATTGTGTCAGCCACCGGGAGCTCTCGGCATCGGTTCAGGCCCTCTGCCACTTCCAGCCCTACCTCTCTGGTTGCTCTTCCTGCTTCACAGGGATCACGTGTTGTCAACCTGGCTGTTGAGCTGCCACTGTGGCTGCAGGCTCTCCAGGACGACAGCTCCTCATTGCTGACCCTGTGAGGCCACTGAGTGGTCTATGGCCATCACCTCGAGGAGTGGAGCCGGGGCAAGCAGCAGTGGCAATGCTTCAGGTGACTGCTGGCAGCGAGGTAGGCCTCCCCACCATCGACCACAGCGGCTGCACAGGGATCAGGAAAGTGAGCCAATGCTGGCCCGGGTGAGGGAATAGCTGAGTGAGGTAGGGTGGGGTGGAGCTCTCAGTCCTGGATCCAGAGGTCGAAGCCCAATACTCTCAGTGGGACATACTGGAGGTGTGCGATGGGCTGCTGTTCCGGTGGTGGCAGTTTTCCGATGGTGTCACATCTCCTGCAGCTGGTGGTCCCTGGGGGCTCCACTCCACAGTGCTGCGGCAATGGGGCACCAATGCAGCAGTGCCTGGTGGAGGCCCCAAGGGAGCGTGTAGGGATTGACATCCTGGGCCCCTTCTGCCTCGATGTTGGAAATCACCAGGCTCTAATGGCCGTAGATTACTTCACAAGGTGATCACAGGTGTACGTGGTCCCAGACAAGAGCACCACTACCACCGACAGGAGTTCTTCTGCCATTTCGGCACCCCTGAGGAAGTCCACAGCAACTAAGGGCACAATTTTGAGATGCAGGTGTTTGGCGAGGTCTACAGGTGGCTGGGAATCACCAAAATATGGACACCCCCCCCCCCCCTTCAGCTGCAAAGTGATGGCTGGTGACCTACACCCTGGCTACTCAGCGTGATTGGGATCGCCTCCTACCCCTGGTATTGTGGGCATACCAGACAGCAGCTCAGGAGAGCACCAGGTGCCGCCGACTGTGCACGTGCTTGGGCAGGAGCCATGTACGGTGGCGGATTTGATGTTTGGCGCCTTTCCCCGAGCCGGAGGTTCCTGTGGCAGCTGGGTTGGAGCATCTGCTGTTCACGATGAGGCTCGGCAAAACCAAAGCACAGCAAGCAGCCGTCAGAAATGGGCTTATGATACCTGCAGGGACTATCCTCAGAGCTGGACCACATCTCCGATGTGGTACACTGGGCACGGCTGCCTGAATGACAGAAAGAAATCGGGCTGCACCAAGGCTGGCTTGCACTGTATCAGGCCTTGGCCACCATCAACATAGAAAGCTGAGGGAAGGAGGTGAAACTGTGTGCCCCTGCCCCTTTCAATCCCAAACAGTGCCTCCTCTGGGGGGGGGGGGGGGGCGAGGTGGAACTACAAGCACAATCCCACCCCCCCTCCCGCCATGCCCCAAGCAGTGGTGTCAACCACAACTGGGACTTTTGGACTTTGTTGTGGACGCGGTTGCCGGGGGCAGCTGACACCTCAGGTGGGGGCAGTGTGGCGCTCCAGAGGCGCAGTTGGCAGCTCGCTCCAGCATTCCTAGCGGCAGCTCCATTTATTACTCTGGTTTTTAAAATGTGTTCTTGGTGTGAGTGTTCAGTAGAATGTTGGTGAGATTTTAAGTTCATTTATTTTGGCTCGGGTTATACAATTGCTCGCTTGCGTGCCATCCTGACTGTAACTGGGGTGTGTAAAATCACCTCCCCATCTGTACGTGACTGAGTCAGTTCTCACTGAGCTACTGTGCTCTGCTATTGTGTTTGACATAATAAAAGTGGCAACTGAGATAAACTTTTCTCATCTATCATCATGGACTGAATGCTTGCCACAAGACACGCACACACACTATACCACAGAATATAATACAACTGCTACATAGACATCCACAGCATAATAAATGTTTAATTGCCCCATTCAGGCATAAGGGTTTAATTGCTGCGGAGGATTTCTTGATCTTGTGGGATATCGCCTTTCCTGATAAGGGGGAGGGTTCACTCTGCTTGGCAGGTTTGACCTGTGACTGTGAAAAGATCTTTGGTTCCAGGTGGAGGTAAGAGTTGACTCTGGGATGACTGAAAGTGGTTCCGACAGCTCTGGACACCTTTCTTCTCTAACAATTGACTCAGCTTTCCTCCGCTGTGTAGGAGAGTGGTCCAGTTGATCCTTCTGAGTACCAACTTTTGATCAGCTCTGCAGTCCCTCGCCAGGACTGCTTGTCCAGAAGTGACACATTGAACTTCCTTGTTTGAGCCCTCCATTTGTCTCAGCTGTTTGTCCCACAGAGTCCTCCTGAGATTGAGTTTGAGGAAATCCAAGTGTGATGCAAAGGACAACCCAGGAAGGTTGGTGAGTAGTTGTTTGTTGTGGAGTAAACTGCATTGCAATGTGCAAGGAGGAAATTGCCAAGCTTCTGACTTCGGTGTTAGTGTAATGTGTTCTCCTTTCGTAGCTCACAGTACACTCTTTAGTCTCTGGGAAACCTTTCCACCAAGCCATTTGCAGCAGGGTGGTATGGCGCAGATGTAATGTGTCACATTGCATTCGTATTCAGGGATGACTGAAACTGCTCTGCAACAAACTGTGCTCTGTTGTCAATGACCAAGTGTTCTGGAATACCAGTCCTTGAGAAGAAACTTAACACACAGAGTGTGAGGTTGTAGTGGAGGCTATTAGGGAACACTTCTGGCCAATCTGCAGTTGCATTTGCTACTAACAAGAAATTTGTGCCCATGAATGGTCTGGCAAAATTCACATGAATCCTCTGCCAGGGTAATGCAGGCCATTCCAAAGGATAGAAAGATGCTATTCTTGGCATCTTCTAGATGTGTTGGTATCCTCAACAGTGCTTGGCAAGTTGCTCAATCTATCCAGGCTACAAGACAAAGCTTCAAACCAGCACTTTCATTTTGATTATGCCTAGATGACCAGCCTGTAGCTCCAACACTCTAGCTTTCAGTTTGGACAGTATAACAACTCGAAATCTCCACCCAAGGCTACATCCCCCCACCCCCACAAGGGCAAGTTCTTCTCGGAACTGGAATTTCTGCTGCACATTCCAGCCATTTTAGGTTGTCATGTCGATGAGACAATGTGGAGTTTTATCTGGTTTCCCTCTGGATCACCTCTGCTATTATATGGAGACCTTCGATTTGCATTAGGAAGAATATGTCCCCTTTTGTAAATAACTCAGGTATTTCCTTTCCAAGTGTAAACAGGACAATTCATCAGCATTTTCCTGAATAGTTGTCCTCTTGAATTCGATCCTGTTATTGCGTCAGCCAAGGAACAGAGCCCATCTCTGCATTTGTGCTTCTGCTGTTAGTGGAACACCCTTCTGTGGATTGAAAATGGACACTAGTGGTTGATGACTAGGAAGGAATGTAAACTCTCTCAAATACAATTACTGGTTAAAATGTTTTACACCGCAAACAGACTCAAAGCCTCTCTGTGATATGATTGCACCTATGCCATAAGGTGAAGCTTCACAGGACAATGTGGATTATAATGCTTGAGCACGGTGTCTGTTGTCGCTATTTACTTTGTCTTTTGGAAAGCCACCTCACACTACTTTGTCCAATGCTATCTCTTCTTGAACTGTTGTAATAAATTCATGGGGTAGAGCACAGTAACCAGGTTCGAACAGGAACTTGTTACAGTAATTGACAAATCCTTAAAAGGACCGCAAATGTGGCACATACTTCTGCCTTGGGGTATCCACCAGTGCTTGCATTTTCTCAGCACAATTGTGTAGATCTTGTGCGTCAATAGTGTGAACACAATAAGTGGTTCTTGGTTTAAAGAGCTCACATGTTGCATCATGCTCTGAGCCCATAATCTTTTTGACAGTCTTGAGAATTTAGAGATGCTCCTTGTCATCCTTACCGTTAACAATTTATGTCATCGACATAACACGGAGAGCTTAGGGAGCTTTGCAGAACCTGGTCCATAGCTTTCTGCCAGAGTGCAGGTGCAGAAGCTACTCCAGATATAAGTCTTGTATTGCAATAAAGCCCTTTGTGAGTGTTTTTGGTGAAAAACACTTTGGACTCTTCTTCCATCTCCATCTGTACGTCAGCCTCAGCCAAGCCTACTTTGAAGTGTTTCTCTCCAGAAAGGTTTGCAAAAATATTCTCTATCCTGGGCAGAAGATATTGATCTAGTTTCAGTACTGGTTGATGGTAACCTTAAAATCACCACAGATCCTGACAGACCTTTGTGCTTGGCTACTAGGACCACTGTCATCATCATTGCCCATGGGCTCCACTCAACCTTAAAAAGAATTCCTTCAACCTTCTTGTAATCTAGCTCATTGGCTACTTTATTACAGGTGGTATAAGGAACCAGATAGGCTTTGTAAAACTTCGGTGTAGCATTTTCATTTAACACTATTTCACTCTTGATATGTTTGAGCTTTCCAATGACATCCTTGAAAGGGGCTGTGGTATCGTCCAGTATCATCCTCAATTCACTTTCAGTTAACTCTATTACAGGGGATGTGGCATGCAAATTTTGGATGGATCTCCAATCAAGCTTAAGTTGTCTTAGCTAACATCGTCCCCACTGGCATGTGGCACTCCTGTTTTTACCAATATAGCTTGTTCGTGGTTGTATTTCACTGTTACAAATGTCATTATCCCACAATGGTTATCTTTTCTACAGTATTAAGTTCTCAGTATCTTTCAAATGCTGTTCAATTCCATCTTAATTAATTTGCCATTCAATTCTGTTGCAAGCCCTATTGCTTGTTAGTTTTCAAATTGTAAATCTCAAGACTATTCAGTACCATATCACACATTATCAGATTTTTCACTAAAAGCATGCAGATTAGTGCTTGTCTTTATCTCTCCCTTGTACAGTCCATTTTTTTTCAGCCTGACATGCTTTGTTGTATTTTCTCCAATTTTCACCTTTAAACCTGAATTGCTCTATTAAGAGGTTGCAATTTTGTTCACGCTCACTTTCACTCCTCACTACAATTCAATTGCATCTCTAGCTACTGTTTCCATTGACAGAGCGATTTGAACTGCTCTTTTAAGTGTGAATTGCACTTCAGGCAGCAGCCATTTTTGAATGCTTTCTTCTAAGATTCCGCAAACTAAATGATATCTCAGTACATTAAGCCCATCATCGGACTAACAATGTTCATACAATTTCAGTTCTGCTACATATGCTGAAATGGATTCCCCTTTCCACTTTTGAAATCTAAAGTATTCTGGCCAACAATGGCTTTGATTCCAAACATTCCTGCATTATGTTCATGATATCAGCAAAGCTCGTTTTGGCTAGTTGGGTTGGAGCAATCAAACTCCTAAGTAAACTGCGTGCTTCCCCACCCATTGCACTCAGTAACACTGGCACTTGCTTTTAATTGACCATTTCATTTGCTTTAAAATACTGCTCAATTCTTTCAGTATATTTTGCCTATTTATCTGTTGAGCAATTGAATGTGTTTAGGTTTCTGATGTAGCCAACCGTTTTTTTAATTTATTATTTTCACCCAGTACTCACTGTTTATGAACCAGTGAGCCTCGTCTGTTATCTGCCTTATTTCTTAACTGTCTCGCTCCTGTTCCGAATAAACACAAGCTGCACTTTAAAAAACTGGTATGTATCTCTCTTCTTCAGAGTAAAGTTGTGCTGCTCTTCACTAGGTAGGTAGTAGTCTTGGGTTAGTTTTAAAACTGACTCATTGCCACTGGTATGGTTTATAACTCCAGAAACACGGAGACCGGGGAAACACATTTACTTTGTTTTACTTTAATGAAGCACACATGTATGATGTGGTGATGTAATAAGGTGTGCCATTCACGTATTTCTTATATATAACCCACAATGAAGTGTATAAACAAAGAATGCTTAAAAACAATACATTTACAGTATAACTCAAATATTACTGAAATATTAAATACACAATAAGTGTGCACAAGTCAAAAGAGGTTAAGCCACTGTCTAGTCAGAATCATCACAGAACTGCTTTATAAACTAGTGCAGCCAAATAGTAATAGGAGAGATGATTAAATGAGCCAAATAGGGGAGAGAGAGAAAGTAAATGACCATTTGCAGTCTTCTCAAACACCTTCAGTGCTGCCAAGAAATGGAAACCAGACAGACAGAATTAAGTTTTTTTTTCCCAAATAAGGTATTAAGAGCAGAATATTTATTAACAGTTCCCAATGACAGTTGCCTACAATCACAAAGTGTGTGATTTGGTTCAGGCATCAAAACAGTTGTACCAGCTTCACAGTGAACTCAAACCCTTAAACAGTCATGTCTAAGCGCATTTTAAGTTTAACAAATCTAAGTTGCTTAAGCCACTGATAAAAATGCACTGAAAAATTACTGAAGTTTACTTCCTTTTGCGAAGAGACACCAGAGCAAAACACACCAGCAGAGGATTGTTCTCAGCCACACCAGCCTTCTTTTCTCATCAAGTATCACTAGCCCACTTCTCTATTCTCTCTACATTCATGACAGCGTGGCTAAGCACAGCTCAGACACCATCTATAAATTTGCTGATAACACCACAGTAGAATCTCAGATGGTGATGAGGTGCATAGGAGTAAGATAGATCAGTTAGTTGAACAACCTTGCACTCAAGATTGGCAACATTAAGGAATTGATCATGGACATCCCCAAAATGAAAGTCAGGAGAACACATACCAATCATCATTGAGGGATCAGTAGTGGAAAGGGTGAATAGCATCATGTTTGTAGGTTTGTAGCATCTAAGGAACTGTCCTCAGCCGAACACATTGGTGCAGTCAGGAAGGTGTCACACCAGTGGCCCGACTTCATTAGGAGTTTGAAGCGATTTTGTACGTCAAAGGCTCTTGCAAATTTCAATAGATGTATGATTGAGAGCATTCTGACTGGCTACATTGCCATCTGGCACAGTGTGCTTGATCACAAAAGGATGCAGAGGGGTGCAGCCAGTTCCATCCCAGGCACAGCCCTCCCTGCCCTTCTCTCATTGCCACCATTGGAGGAGGTGGTAAAAGGAACCTGCAGATCCATACCCAGATTATTAAGAAGCAGCTTCTTCTCTTCCACCATCAGGTGTCCAAATGCTCCATGAACATTACTTTTGTACTACGAGGGGTGATTAATATGCTCATGGCCTAAGATAGAAGGAGACAATTTTAGAAAACCTAGCACATTTATTTTTCAACATAGTCCCCTCCTACATTTACACACTTAGTCCAGCGGTCGTGGAGCATACAGATCTTGGACCTCCAGAAAGCGTCCACATCATGGGTGATTGATAAGTTTGTGGCCTAAGGTAGAAGGAGTTATACAGCTCTCGTTACACGCACATGCAGGTCAACTCTTTGAATGATTATGCAGAAAGTTTGAAGTTAATAACTCCTCTCCTTCTACCTAAGGCCACGAACTTATCAATCACCCCATCTGTGGGCATTTTCTGGAGGTTCAAGATCCATATGCTCCACAACCGCTGGACTAAGTGTGTAAATGTAGAAGGGGACTATGTTGAAAAATAAATGTGCTAGGTTTTCTAAAATTGGCTCCTTCTACCTTAGGCCACGAACATATCAATCACCCCTCGTACTTTGTAATTTATAGTAGCTTATGTCTCTGTCCTGTGCTGCTGCCGCAAAACAAATTTCATGACATTAAAGTCAGTGAAAATAAACCACCGATTCTGACTCATTACCACCAGTTCACCCTCTGCAATATCAGAAAGGGCTATTCCAGCTGGGGCACTTTCTGTGCACGAGCTGCCCAATGCATTCAGCACATGCTGTACAGGCATTCATGCTCCCCAACAGCTCACAAAAATTCCATAATCAACTTTGAGCAAGTTTAGTTTTTAAATGAATGTAGTACTGCTGGAATATCAAGCCTGAAGCTTGCACAGATGTGTTTGATAGTGAAGTGAGTTGCAATATTTCATTGTTCCGGAGTCTGAAGTTGCCATTTTTATGGTTTAAAAATGCTGGCACTTTCCATCCGAGAAACTATCATTGTGCTCCAAACTTCATTTATTGCTGTGTGACATGGCATTGATGGGCCTCAAAATTAGTTAAATAGTATAGAAAATTTGGCAAAGACAAAGGCTTGCAATTTGCTTTAACATGCTCTCTAAAATCTCCAACTAAACCCAGCAAAGCAATAAGCATTTTTGGAGATATGTATGGATGAAGAACAGAAGCTTTTCCCTGCACCCTGCATCTTTTATTCCCCCCTCCCCACCCCCCCAGTGTATCACATCTCATTCACAATACTTTGCATCACCACACAGGAGCAATTTAAAATTATCAAACACTTCAGTAAACATGTATTTTCCTTATGCATGTCCTAGTGGCTCAGACAATATGCCAAGGCAGATACCTTCTTACATGATGGTAAATGGAATCAGGATGGATGGGTTAATTATAATTAACAAGAACAAGGGCTCATTTCTGTGCTGTTTAACTATGAGAAGCAATTTGTGAACCACATGGTTATGTTTTTAAGTATTTGAGCTTTAGGCAAATAGTGGTGGTATTATGAAAGAATAAGGTAGCACAAGGACTGAGGACTTGGTGTCAAGTAAGCAGTGTTAGTGCAGCGCAAGCCAAATCAGACATCTTATTCCAACGCAGGATTTAAAAAGAAAGGAGTTGGGGTCAGTGGGATGCACCTGAAAATAACACAAGTAAACATCCCGATTCAAGGAGAGCAAGAGACATCCATAAACATTCCAATAGGACTGTACGAAGCAGAATCTGGTTGCAGCACTGAAGACAAAGTCTGCAGAGCGCTGACTTGCAAAACAAAGCAATTTGATCTAAAGGGGCAAAGCTTGAAGGATGCAGGTCGAGTTGGGATGAATCCTCAAATCTTCACTCCAGAAGGAAATCAATTTATTACAATGAAGCAACAAATCTACCTTTTGATTTACTAATTTAATTTTAAGTAATGGATTAACAGATTGGACTTCTCAATTCAGGGAAGATCACAAATCATACAAACAGAATAAACAACGTGGACTGGACTTGAAGCCTGTTGTCAAATGTCCAACATTAAGACAACCTTAAATGGTGCAACACATTTCTCTTTAGTTGTGCCAATTGATGCATGCACAAGTCCCACTAGAACCTTTATATCTAGGTCACTTAGTCACCATCAACTATGACAACAGTTGAGAAAGCTTTGTTATTAGATGTCTGTTTACCAGATGGTAAATGAAAAATAACTACCACCAGCACATTGGCTTTTGCTCAAAATTCCTAATGGCTTACTCATGTCAAGTGGGATTGCAATCATATTAAATTATCCATTTTGAAAAGATACATTTTTAAAGCCAAAACAAATCTCTCTGGCATATTCATGCTAGAGTTCATTACTTTCAAAGCAGGAGAGAACTCAAGACTGGTCTGTAGACTCTTCTTGCTCCTGATGAATTTTATGGATTTAAACAAAATGTTAAACTGCAAGTGGTACAAAAATGTGACAACAGACTCTGCACCTTAATGAAACAAGCACATACCACACCTCAAAATATTTTAAAGACAGATTAGTGCTGTAGTTAGAGACACTGCAAAGAGAAAGCCTGAAGTTCTCTTAAGTATAATTTAAGAATTTTTTTGTGAATACTGCTTATATGATGCTATGTGCCTGTGATATTGCTGTAAGCCTTTTATTGCACCTGTGCCGACATGTGAGAAAACTTATTAGTGGTATGCAAAAGTTTGGGCACTCCGGGCAAAATTTCTGTTACTGTGAATAGCTAAGTGAGTAAAATATGACCTGATTTCCAAAAGGCATAAAATTAAAGATGACACATTTCCTTAATATTTTAAGATTACTTTTTTATTTCCATCTTTTACAGTTTCAAGATAATAAAAAAGGAAAAGAGCCTGAAGCAAAAGTCTGGGCACCTTGCATGGTCAGTACTTAGTAACACCCCCTTTGGAAAGTATCACAGCTTGTAAATGCTTCCTGTAGCCAGCTAAGAGTCTTTCAATTCTTGTTTGGGGGATTTTTGCCCACTCTTCCTTGCAAAAGGCTTCTAGTTCTGTGAGATTCTTGGGCTATCTTGCATGCACTGCTCTTTTGAGGTCTATCCACAGATTTTCGATGATGTTTAGGTCAGGGGACTGCGAGGACCATGGCAAAATCTTCAGCTTGCGCCTCTTGAGGTAGTCCATTGTGGATTTTGAGGTGTGTTTAGGATCATTATCCTGTTGTAGAAGCCATCCTCTTTTCATCTTCAGCTTTTTTTTTTACAGACGGTGTGATGTTTGCTTCCAGAATTTGGTGGTATTTAATTGAATTCATTCTTCCCACTACCAGTGAAACGTTCCCCGTGCCACTGGCTGCATGCACAAGCCCAAAGCATGATCGATCCACCCCCGTGCTTAACAATTGGAGAGGTGTCCTTTTCATGAAATTCTGCACCCTTTTTTCTCCAAACATACCTTTGCTCATTGCCGCCAAAAAGTTCTATTTTAACTTCATCAGTCCACAGGACTTGTTTACAAAATGCATCAGGCTTGTTTAGATGTTCCTTTGCAAACTTCTGACACTGAATTTTGTGGTGAGGACACAGGAAAGGTTTTCTTCTGATGACTCTTCTATGAAGGTCATATTTGTGCAGATGTCACTGCACAGTAGAACAGTGCACCATCACTCCAGAGTCTGCTAAATCTTCCTGAAGGTCTTTTGTAGTCAAACAGAGGTTTTGATTTACCTTTCTAGCAATCCACAAGCAGTTCTCTCGGAAAGTTTTCTTGGTCTTCCAGACCTCAACTTGACCTCCACCATTTCTGTTAATTGCCATTTCTTAATTACATTATGAACTGAGGAAACGGCTACCTGAAAACAGTTTGCTATCTTCTTATAGCCGTCTCCTGCTTTGTGGGCATCATTTATTTTAAATTTCAGAGTGCTAGGCAGCTGCTTAGAGGTGCCCATGGCTGCTGATTGCTGGGACAAAGTTTAAGGAGTCAGGGAATTTATAAAGCTTTGAAATTTGCATCACCTGGGCTTTCCTAACCATGACTGTGAACAAGCCATAGCTCTAACAAGCTAATTAAGGTCTGACACCTTGGTAATAGTTATCTGAGAGCTCAAATCTCTTGGGGTGCCCAAACTTTTGCATGGTGCTCCTCTCCTCCCCCCTCACTCAAAAATTGCACCAAAAAAAATACACTAATCTTGCTTAAAATGTTGAAAAGAAGGTTTCATCTTTAACTTTATGACTTTTGGAGATCAGCTCATCTTCTACTCACTTAACTATTCACAGTAACAGAAATTTTGACCAGAGGTGCCCAAACTTTTGCATGCCACTGTAAGTTAAAGGCCAACACTGAAAGACCGTGCATGGATTGAGGGCCACCAGGGAGAGCTTTATTGGCAGAATCGTGGCAATTGCTATAGACCTCAAGTTAAAACTAGTCTGAAGATTTTGCAGATTCCAAAATGCAAATTTCCTGTATACTGCTGAGACTGAGGACCAGCATCAGCCAACAAATTTTCAGTGAGCATCATAAGAATTCAAGTTCTATTTAAGTCCTTGGATCAAGAGCAAATGAAAGTTTGGACCCAAAACTGGAATGATTTTAAAGATCATGTATTTTACCATGTACCATTTTATAAATTCTGTGGAACAACACAGGAGAAGGTTCAAGTGCTCTGAGTTCTGTTATGCTCCTTCTGTCTTCTGGGCCCTCATCTCTGTTAAACTAGAATAAATTAAGCTATCTGCTCACTTACCTTCTGGACTTCCAGTTTCTATCCTCAAGAAACCAAGACTCTTGACTATCTGAAAAGCTGAGGTTTATGCATTAGAAATTATCCTTGTAGTCCACGTAAATCATTTTCAAATGTGGCAGGAGGACCAAAAGACCGCTGCACCAGTGGTGAGGACCAAGGAGATATGGTCAGGGTTGGTGAAGGAGTGCTTACAGGACTGCTTTGAGTTGGTGGACTGGTTAATATTCAGGGATTCATCTTCAAGTCTAGATAAATACATACAGTTGTCACAGATTTTATCAAGACGTTTGGATAAGTGTGTGCACCTTCAAGAACATACCAGACATACCCAAACAAAAAGCCATGGATGAACTGGGGGAGTTGTAGTCTGCTGAGGACTAGATCTGTGCATTCAAGACCAGTGATCCAGAACTTTCCAAGAAGTCCAGGTATGACCTACAAGAAAGTATTTTAAGATTGAGAAAACAATTCCGATTGAGGTAAGAGGCAGAATTGGATGCACGCCAGCTCTGGCCGGGTTTGCATGTGATTACTTCCTTTGAAATGAAACCTAACATCGTGAATGGCTGTGATGGCTCACTCACAGATGAACTCAACACCTTTTATGCATGCTTTGAAAGAGAGAATAAAACTACACCTGTGTGAATCCCTGCAGTACCTGGTGACCCTGTGACCTCTGTCTATTAGACTGACATCAGAACATTTTTCAAGAGGGTCAGGCCTTGATGGTGAAGCTGCTAGGGCCTCAAACCTGTACTAACCAATTGGTGGGAGTGTCCAAGGACATCTTCAGACTCTCACCACTGCTTCAAAAAGGCAATCATACCAGTGCCCAAAAAAAAGCAGGGTGAGTTGCCTCAATGACCATCATCCAGCTGCACTCAAATCTACTGTGAAGTTCTTTAAGTGGTTGGTCATGTCTAGAATTAACTCCTGTCTAAGCAAGGTCCTGGACCTACTACAATTTGCCAATCACCACAATGGGGCTACAGCAGATGCAATCTCATAGGCTCTCCATTTGGCCTTAGATCAGCTGGACAATAGCAATACCTACGTCAATGCAACGTTCAGCACAATTATACCCTCAGATCTAAACAAACTCCAAAACCTGGGCCACTATACCTCCCTTCTGTAACTGGATCTTTTATTTCCTCACTGCGACACTACAGTCTGTGTGGATGGGAAATAACAGCTCCTCTGCAGCGTACCTCAAGGATGCGTGCTTAGTCTTCCCACTGCTACTCTCTCTACACACTTTACTCAGTGGCTAGATGCAGCTCATAGATTTGCAAATGACACAATTATAGTTGGCAGAATTTCAGATGGTGATGAGGAAGCATACAGGAGCAAGATAGATCAGTAGTTGAGTGGTGTCGCAGCAACAACCTTTCACTCAGCATCAGTAAGACCAAGGAATTGATTGTGGACTTCAAGAATGGGAAGTTGAGGGAAAATACACCAATCCTCTCATCAAGGGATCAGCAGTGGAAAGGGCGAAAGCTTCAAGTTCCTGGGTGTCAACATCTGAGGATCAATCCCGGGTCCAACATATTGAAGCAATGACAAAGCAGGCACGACAGTGGCTATATTTCCATTAAGAGTTTGAGGAGAATTGGGATGTCCCCAAAGCCACTTGCAAGTTGCTACAGCTGTACCATGGAGACCATTCTAACTTTTTGCATCACCGTCTGGTACGGAGGGGTCCCTGCAGAGGATTAGAAGAGCTGCAATGTTGTAAACTCAGTAATTCAGTCAGCTCATGGGCACCAGCCTCCCCAGCATCCAGGACATCTTCAAAAGGCGAGGCCTCAAGGTGGCGACATCCATCATTATGGAACCCCATCATGCAGGCCACACCCTCTTCTCATTGCTACCATCAAGGTGGTGGTACAGCTGCTTGAATGCACACACTCAACTTTTCAGGAGCAGCTTCTCTCCCTCTGCCATCAGATTTCTGAATGGTCAATGAACCCATGAATACTACCCCAGTATTTTCCCCTTTCTTTCTGCAACTAGTTTTTATTATTATGAATTACAATGTACTGCTGCCGCAAAACAACAAATTCAGAACACATGCCAATGATATTAAACGATTCTCATTCTAAAGTAGTTGAAGTAGAACACCACCTCCTCGCCCCCCCCCCCTTTATTCTGGCTTCTGCCGCTTTCCTTCTTAGTCCTGATAAAGAATTTCAATCTGAAATATCAACCATTTATTCCATTGCATAGATTCAGATTCAGTTTGTCATTTAGAAACCACAAATGCAATGCAGTTAAAAAATGAGACAATGTTCCTCCAGAATGATATCACAAAAAGCATATGACAAAACAGACTACACTAGAAAATCCACATAACATTTGGCAATCCCTAATCCACAGTCCGGAGAGGTTGCTGCATATTAATATCGTGCTACGTCTTAGCACGTTCCCCAGAAAGGAGCTCCAAATCCACCAGACAAACAAGACCAAAAACTAAAGCTGCAAGACCTACACAAAACCACATAGTTACAACAGTGCAAACAATAGCATAATTGATAAAAAAAAACAGACCATGGGCACAGTAAAAATAATCCAAAGATGTTAAAGGACTATAAGTTCAAAAGAAATCACCACACAGTTTCCACAAGTCCCCAGGGTCCCGACAGACTCGCCATCCCACGCTGGCGGCAGAAGGGAATACCCCCGCTATGGACTTCCACAGCGCCGCCCAACTCAGCCTCGCAGACGCAGCACACAATGAAAGCTCCATCGAACTCAGCCTCACAGATGCAGCACACACCGAAAGCGACCTGACCGCAGCGGACTCCGAGTCCATCGAACCTCCGAGCCGACGACCATCCCCTCCGGCACAGCTTCTCCGAGCACCATCCTCTGCCGAGTGTATTAAGATGGCCCTGCCAACGGCCATCGGCAACGCGACCCCGAGGACTGGGGACCTGTTCTTCCCAGCAGAGTACCGGACCTCACAGCAGCAGCAGCAATGAAGAAGGTCTTCCTGGAGATATCCCGATGTTCTTCCATGCTCCCACATCCGTTTTCAATTGATTATGATTGTACATGGCACCCCACTTCACAAATAACAGAAAATCAGCTCTGGAGTGGCCGCTGCAAGCTGCGTCGCGCCGCTATCTTGGAAATACGAGCTATCTCCTCCAAGAGTACCACAATCTCATTGTGGTTTGGAGGCTTGCGTGCCTCGATGACTTGGAGAGCTATGTTGGTTGGAGCCAGAGCCTTGTGCTTTAGCTCTTGGTAGAGTCAAACAGCTCAAAGGGTTAAGGCCAAACTATGTCATCCACTAGTTCTCCAGGTTCAGGGATTCTGACTCATTTTTATGTATGGCTCAAGATTTCCAGCATCTGCAGAATCTTGTGTTTATATTGAGAGCAGAGGTTGTTCAATGGACAAGGTGACCTAATGCATCATTACAAGTTTAATTACATTCTGTTTAAAGAGAGCACAATTCATTGCCATTTTACAGCTAGAATCTGTGCAAAAAATTACATTCACATCAAATACTTGTATTGGAAGATTGCAAATGAGCATCTTTACAGAGTAGGACATTGCTGACAATGGTTTTCAAATCTGAATTCAGTGTAGAAAAGGCAGCATTTCATTTTCCAAACTGATGTTGAGTGCTGACAACTTCATTCAATGCAATCAAAATGGTTTTGTCATACTGACATGAGCTGCCACAAGCGATCACCACTTCAAAAGAAATTGATTTTAGGCATTTTAAGTGGAGAAAGTAGCAGTAGTTCTGGGGAGAGCTCACTCTGGAATTATTTTTGATTACCGTAGATGTCGGATTATAAGCCGCTACTTTTTCCCCACATTTTGAACAGCTTTGAACACTGCGGCCTTTACTACGGTGCGGCTAATGCATGATTTTTTTTCATGCCGCCAAAAACATTTTGCCTCGTAACAGTAGACCAATAAAATTGATGAGTAGTTCACAGAGGTCCAATGAAATTGTACGATAAATCAAGCGCACTTTCACAGTTAAATTATTGTAAATCAGTCATTTGTACTCACCCTCATCAACATGGAAAACACTCGAAGAAAAGCATTGTGCTGCCTTTATGGCAGTTATTTAGTTTATAATATTTTCGCTTAGTAATTCATTTTCTAGTTAAAGTTAGAAGTGTTTTAACTATATTTGTTTTCTGTACTACATCGCGGGATGCTATGACGTCACACCCAGTTTCGCCGCGTCTTGTGGGAAATACCGGTTTGCGATAAACGGGAAGGAGGGGGGCGAGCGCATTACGCGAGCGGCATTAGATCTGAGCGAACGCTGCTTTTAAGTTAAAGGCGATCAATAACTTTTCCTGGTAGGCTGCAGTATATATATTTTTTACCAGTCGTTAGGAGATATTGGAATGTTGTTCAGTAAAAAAGTATACGCAACGTATATTTAAAAGTAGCCGCGTTACAGGCACGGTTCGAAAAAAAGCATTTGCAATATGTATTTGTTTATGTTACCATATGGATTTAATTAAAAGTTAAAAAATCCTCACGTGTAATATCTTTCTGTGTAAATATCTCATATTACAACGTGGGACACCTGCGGCCGAAAATCCGGTGCGGCCTAAAATCCGGTGCGGCTTGTACAAGTACAAAATTGATTTTCTTTCTAAAATTAGAGCCAGTGGCTTTTAATCAGGTGCGCTCTGTAGTGCGAAATCTACGGTACTAGGCAGTGGTATGGGCAGTTGCCTCCTCCCCCACCCTACTTAGTCACTGAGGATTGTCCCTCATCACAAACACCATAATATGGAAATATGCAAAAAACGAGGCATTTACAAATTTGAGTTTTGGACCAAGGAAATAAACATTAGTTTCCTTAGTATATTAATAATAGATTATAGAACTAAAGCCATGCTACAAAAAATAATTCTCCATCTGACAGTGCACATTGCCATATGGGCCAAACAGACTCTTCCTGTGCTTTAAATTTTAATGATACCCATGATAATTATAGAACATAGAACAGCACAGCATACAATAGGTCATTTGACCCACTAGGGTGCACAGGTGTCAATGCCAATTTATACCAAGAGTGATTAATCTATTTACCCCTCCCCCATTCCCTTCACATTCACCTGTTTATATAAAAAAGCCTCTTAAACTCCACCAAATTGCTCATTTCTACCCACTCCAGGGGTCTGTCACTCCATAACAAATATTACCCCCCCAATCTTAAAAACGTGCCTTGTCATTTGACATTTCTACCTTAAAAATTCTGACCGTCTACCTTATGTATGCTTTCCATAGTTTTGAAAACCTCTATTGTGTTCGCCCTTCAGCTTCTGACACACTGAAGAGCAACCCACATTTGCCCCACTTTCCCCTGCAGCATCCTCTCTGAATCCTTTCCACGCTCTCCATATCATTCTGATAACGGGGTTACGAGAACTGCATGCAATACACCCAATGCAGTCCGACTAAAATTTCAATAAACTATGCCCATAGACACCAAGATCCCTCTGCACCCGAGTGCTATTAAAGAACCTTATCATTTACTATACAACCTCTTCATTCATTTGACCTACCAAAGTGCAATACCTCACACTTGTCAGATTAAATTCCACCTGCAACTTCCCTGCTCATAAATCATAAATGACATATACCACTCCATTTTTTGATAATCCTTTACACTACCCACAACTTCATTCTTTCTCTCACCTGCACACTTCCTGATCCACCCTTCTATATTTTTATCCAGGTCATTTATATATGTCTCAGAGGTCCCAGCATCAATCATGATGGAGAACTAATGGTCACAGTCTTCCAGCTAGAACAACAGCCTTCCACTTCTCCCATGACCAGAGGCAAGTTAATTCCAAACCCAAACTTGCAATTCACCCTCAATCCCAAACTATCATGAGCAAACTTGACAAATTTCTGAAAATTAAACTCAATACCAACAAAATGTAGGCAGTTCCAGTAAGCAACTGCTAACTTCTGTAATTATATCTCCATATTAAAATTCCTGTAAATGGAGACATTTTTGAAGCCAATTACTTTTTGGCAATCCTCAACTTCGAGTAAGCCAACAGATTATCAATTTATGAATTCTTAAACTCAAAGCCAGAAGGGGTGGTTGGGAAACAGAGGAATTGAATTTTGAAGTGACATCTTTATCTCACAGTTCTTCAATCTTTACAAACCTATTTAGTATGACAGAAGTTTACTGTACAGGAAGTCACCATTTGGCCTACAACTTAAAAAACACTAAGATGGTATAGATTTAAAACACTGCAGCAATTGGTTCACAAATCTTGTGCTATCATGTGCAATTATAGCATTGAGATCATTTAGCACTCTTTAATACATTAGAATGACCTGCCAAAAGCATTGCAAATGCAGGTTCTGTACACACAATAGCACTGAATCCAAACAACACCATTGCCATGGAACCCATTTTGCTTGCAAGCAAAGATGCCACACCTTAGCAATGAATCCACAACTCTGAAGTACATACCTGCAGTTGTGAAGAACTTGCATACTGTGCTTTTATAATGAAGACCAAATTGGAATAAAATTAATTTCTCAAATGAAATCAAGAAAACCAAGAAATACGAAACAAAAATCACAGAAGCTTAGCCAAGATTCCCGCTAACAGGTAAGCAGACGCACTATACTGTACACCAAGAGCATTCATTTTCACTTGCAAGGTATTTCAATATTCTGTTTTCAGTATGAAATGCTAAGCAATGAATTTCTCAATGCTCTATTACCATTCTGTGTTCCCCCCGTATTTCTGATTCAACCATGAAGTAATTGATGATGAATACAAGCTGTGTGAGAAATTGTACAGAATGATTTCATTGCTTTGCAACCATTTTGTCTCAGATTTTGCTCTTCAAATTTGATGCTGTTGCACTAGAAATTTCAGCTGAGTTTTTCTATTTCTACTGTACAGTAAATTTAGGTTAGAGACTGCATTCAAAGTGACCCCAAGGTTGCCAGTTTTGATAAGATAGGCTCTGGGGATGTGATCGTGTAATTTCATGCCCCCAGTGTAAACACTTAAACTCTGCACTCCAGTGCTGTTTGATTTCTTTACAACTGATAAGAAAGAAAGGAATCTATTTTGCAAGTGCAGTGTCGGAGTAATGCAAACACAGAAACAGGACCTTCAGCCCATCACACCATTTGTTTATGAATGCTAATGCCATTTACCTTCATTAAGACCATATCCACTTATGCCTTGCCTGTTTAAATGCATTTCCGAGTGCCTCTTCAATAGATATTATACCTGGCTTCCTTTTGCAGTATTATCCAGATTTCAACCACTAAAAACATACCACTCAGATACCCTTAAATTCCTCCCCCCCAAAATAAACCATTCCTTCATTTTGATCCCCCCATACCATGAGGAAAAGATTCAGATCTGCATTCAGCCTTACATACATGTTAGGACAGCTCTTAGCACCTATCACTCCAGGGAAACAGAGCCAGACTCTTCATCGCAACAGAGAACAAACTACTTAAACCACTGAATTTCTCCAGCAACATTTTTAGCTCCAGATTCCAGCACCTGCAGTCTCTTAGGTCCGTGCCTATCCAGTCTCTTGTATTCAGCCCGTTCCAGGTTTGGGATTGTCCTGGCATCCGTAGAAATTAGGGGTGACAATTGTTTATAACCCAGTAAAGTCATTTTGGTAGCAGTTTAGATTGAAAGATACAATTAGAGTCCCTTTGTACATGATTACATTTAGCATTACACCCTTCAAATGAAAGCAGGGCTTATCCCTCTGGCCCGAAGTTTATTCAAAAGTAACCAAAGCATGCATGATTGCAAGTTTGACAACTGATTTGCACAGGATTAATTCCTAAACTCTTGTGCTGAGGTATGTTGCAACTCAATTACCATATACAGTAGATGCAGAGTTATGCCATTTGGTCCATTATGTCTGCTCCACAATTCAATCAAGGCTGATTTTCCTTCAACCCCAATTCTCCCACTTCCACTCAGTAATCTTCAACCCCTTAATGATTGAGAACCCATCAATCTTGCTTTAAATACATCCAACCTCCAGATAGCCCTCTGGCTACCACCTTCTGACTAAAGAAATAACCCATTTCAGTTTTAAAGGGATGATCATTTTCTTTCTCTGAGGATGTGCTCTCAGATCCTAGATACTCCAATTAATGGAAAATATTTTTCTATAACCAGTATCCAAGCCTTTCAGTATTCAGTAGTTTTCAAGAGATCCCCACCCCCCAAAAAACAACTAATTTTCATGCTATCAAATGAAGTGCCAGCTTAAGATATTAAAATGGCTTAATAGCTTGTTGATAATTATTGTGCTGGCTCACAAATAGATAATCAGCAACTCAGGCTATGTATTAAGCAACAACACGCATTTGTGTAAGTTTAAAATAAGAGACCATCCAAGAGTTTAAAGGGGTGGATAGAGTTGAATGAAGTTGCAACATGATCAAATTGAAATCATAGTCAAGGTAACACTTTATCTGAAAAGGATAAATTTGATTCACTTGTGTTATGAACCCCGTAACTGGGTCACTTACCAGCAAAGATAGAGAGGTCTGTTGAAGTCTGATGGTACTATTTTTAACAGTATTTATTGGTAAAAATACACAAAAATAATATCAATGCAAACATACAGATACTATACGTCGTCAATACTAGATCTAAAAGTGCGGGTATAATAATAATCAATAAGAAATATCTCTATCGTTGTCTAGGGGGATAATGTATTGTCCAATGGAAATATAAAAGTCACTCAGTTCATTCAGGCTGCAGCCTTTGGTTGGAGTCAAGAGAGAGATTTTAGAAACTTGCCAGCTTTTCCTTTTTATGATTTCGATCCTTGGTGTTTCGTTGGTGGTGGCCTCTTCTTTAGCTAAGCCGTTCTTCCGTGGCGATCCCGCCAATTCCCCAGGCAAGGGAAAAGGACGCACGCGAGCCCCACCGGCTGTCGCTATTAAACGCTGTCATGGGATTTCTAGCGTTTCTCCTGGTGCGTCTAAAGGGATTGTTCCCCAGACCTTCTTTTATCCTTACTCACGGGGTCTCAGATGTCAATCAGGTTGGGATGATGCAATCCCTCAACCAGCCCACTCTGGTCACCCCGAGGGCTTCAATGAATAGTACAGTACTCAATACACAATTCCGTCTCCAAGAGACAATAGCCGTTATCAATGGTTCTGCCTTGCTGAGGCCAGGACACATTCCAAACCTGTGTATTCTGGATCTCTCTCTCATTTCCTGGGTCCCAGACCTGAATTAATAGCGATCTTGCGATTCTCAAAGAGGGGGCTACTTTGTACCCTTCGGCCCCTCAGAGTTGCGGCACATTCGTAACACATGCATCATTTTTATCCATTTCTACTACTGCATATTAAGTATGCATATGAGTTTGGCATAGTTCCTTCTTTTAGCTTCCCAAGGAACAGAGACACATCATTCAGTCCAACTTCAATGTTAATACCTCTATTCAACAAGTCCAAGCTGCATTCTCTTGTGGTAAGAATGTGTCAAATTATGATAGAGATGTTGGAATGTGGAATGTTAAGAAAATTTCTCCGTGATCCTTTACTGAATGCATCTGCAACCACCTGTTCACAATCCTGTTCATTCCCAAATTTAAAAACCTTGCAGGTTCTCAAGTTCTGTTTCCTAACAAGTGTAAATATCAAGTTCTGGTAGTAACCCAGATATCACTAGAGAAACTACAGAGATTTTAAGTGTCCTTTTCAGATTGGAGAAGAAAGGAACACAGCATGGACAGGCATCACTTTTAAGACTCAATTCTAATTACAAGTGCACTCCTCTCTAGTTTTAGCTTCTCCATAACCAATCCCCTGGACTGTCAGGACAGTTACAGATGTTGTTGTGCAATTATTCATGATCCAAACAACACTTTCAAAGCTTAAGACCATTCTCTAGATTCCATGACAAATGGCCTTTCCATTGCCCTCAATTATTTACTTCCTTCACAGGTTAAAGCTGACCTTTGACTCAACATTCATGTGGAACAATGCCACCTCTGAACTAATCAACAACTGTTGTCTCCAGCACATTCGAAACAACAGAAAACATATGCTGGTCTTGATGGTGATAAGCATTTCCAATGTGCAAGTTAGATGCCAAGCATTACAAACCTGCCCAGTCTGTTCAGTCATCTGTGTTTGCTCCTGTCCATCAGCTTCATGCGCCACATCAAGGCTGAGATCGTAAAATTGTTGTAATACCTTCTATCTTCCTGGAGTTTGACATTCCAGTTCATACCACCTATTCCTCACAAGGTGGGGAAAACATTCAACTATTATGATCACTACAACTTACTCCATAATTCCTTTTTACAAGCAATGAGATTTTGAGAAGATCTTGAAGAGATTTCTCGAAATGCATTCACTCTTTTGACATTTTCTGTTACTCCAGGGTGTTTTGTAATAGGAAACAAAGTTCTTCCTTTCAAATAGTGTAAATAACAGTTGTAATTAAATCATATGGCTAATGAACAAAGAAAAAGTAAAAACCGATCAAACTTATCAGCATGGTAATAACGATAATGCTTAAATTGATACTGCTTTTTCCCTTGCACTCCCTTGTTGCATTGATGTGATGAAATGATATGAATGAATGGCATGCAAGGCAGTCATTAATTGTACCTCTGCACATGTGATAATCAAAACAAGTTACTATTACATCAACTGGGAAAGCAGTTGACAAGTGTTCCTCAATATTAACAATTCTTGCCCTTCAAGCAGATTGTCCCTTACAATTTCTGAATTCTGCTTTAGAAAATAGTTCTAAAAATAACTATCTAAGTGTGGAAGCTATTAGTAGCACTAATAAGTAGCACTACAATTGACATTTCATTGGTACAATTAAGCCCAAGAAGACATTATGCTTTACAGTCTAATAAACTATTAAATGTACCTGGAAGCAAAACACTCTCAGAACTTCCATTATATGAACGAAAGTCAGCCACAGTCTTGGTGTATATGAGCATTTTGACCAAGACCTCTGGAAATTAATGTCAATGCACAAGCTCAAGAGATTCTGCAGGTGCTGGAGGAACTCAGCAGGGCAGCATCGATGGAGATCAATAAATAGTCGATGTTTCGGGTAGAGACCCAAAAAAGGAAAGAAAGGGATCAGAAACCAATAGAAGGTGGGGTAGGGGAAAAAGTGGGTGGGTGATAAGTGGAAGTGTTGAGGGGCTGAAGGAGGAATCTAATAGGACAGAATAGTGGCCCATGGAAGGAAGGGAAGGAGGAGGGTCTCCAGAGGAAGGTGATGGGCAAGTGAGAAGAAAGGGTAAGAGGGTAACCAGAATGGGGAATGTCAAAAAAAAGGGGGAGGGGGAAAAAACTTATAGAAACTTGAGGATTTTGATGTTCATACCATCAGAATGGAAACTACCCAGAAAGATTGGCCTCATTGGGCTGATATTTTGGAATGAGGGGTTCAATTGAAATGTGTAGCCACCAGGAAATATCACCTTTTGGGGTATTGACAACAGATCTGCACATGATTAGTTGCTTGACAAATCTATGTCAGGCCTCATTAATGTAGAGGCTGCCACACAGGAGCACTGGATATGGTAGCTAGACTTGTGGGTGAAGTGTCACCTCACCTGGAAGGACTGTTTGGAGCCCCTCAATGATGATCATTGAAGATGGGTAGGGGCAGGTTTAGCACTTGTTCCATTTGCAGGAATAAGTGTCGGAGGGGAGAGATGAGTGGACAACAGAGTTGTGTAAAGAGCGATCTCCATGGAGAAAGAGAGGGGAGGGGAGGGAAAGATGTGCTTGATGGAAGGATATAAACATCTTAATGTTTAGCCTCATTTACTAAATGCCGGTGGTGTAGTGGCATCAGCACTGTACTTCAAGGCGAGAAATCCAGGGTTCAAATCCGGCTGGCTCCTTACACATTTTCCATCCATGCTGTGCTAAGTGCCAAGCTAGCAACACGCTAAAGAAATAGCAAGGTTGCTGCCCTACCCGACACAAGGTATGGGGAGGAATGACTATTTACTAAGAGTAGACTGGAGGACTTTGTTCCAATTCAGAATTTTAAGCTGCTGCTTGCAGAGTGCAATCCTCACAAAGAACACAAAATTTTAAACAAGACTATATTACAGCCCAGATCATGTTGTTATTGAAGCAGAAAGTGCAAAGTCTTGATGCTAGGTGGTCGGTTGGCAAGAATGATCAATGATACCTTTAGATAGAATATCTACAGTAGACTCAATAACACTGTTTCGCTTTTCAGATATTGATACTTTTTCCGCATACCCACCATTTTCTATATTTGTATTTCAGAATTCCATTTTTACACCACCATGTGCACCATTTTAACTATCGTTAAAAAAAGGTGCTGCATACATCAAAGGATTCCTTTCCGATGGAAATGAAGTGAACTATCCATCATGGCTTTTACTCATGAGGAATATACTGCTCCTCAGGGAACGCTGGTGAAGCCCTACTACTGGCTTCACTTCACTGAAAACTGTTTGAAGTGCCCATATCACATCAAAACAGGAGAAGAAGCTCGCGTGTCGTACATGGAATTTTATGAATCATTTGGATTTCCTTATGCTCAGCCACAGCATGGGAGTCATCTGCTTTTTTATGAACTGAAGTTATCATCAGGTACCTTAGTGCAGAAGGGACAAGTATCCAGCTGTACTTTACACCAGCTACACCCAGAATCAATATTCTTTGATACCGATGGTTATCTGGATGCACTCATGTATTCATATGAAAACATTGCTTATATCACCATATACTCCAATTACACCCCATGCAATGAAAGAGCCCAGTATTGCATAAGCAAAATGTATGATTTTTTAATAAATTATCCAAGCACGAGATTAGACATCTATTTTTCTGCACTCTATCATACCGATGATTCCGATGTTGAATCAGGATGGAACAAAAAAGCTCTCCATTACTTAGCAGCATTCTGGCCCAGGGTAACCATCAACCCAATCAGTAGCTGGACATGGCTGAATATTCTTCACCGCTTTGTGAATGGTGTGCCTTGGACAGCACTTTACAACCCAGTTTTACCTGAGAGAGCCCATGCTGATCTCATCAATGCCCATCAGATCGCTACCATCACTGGTGTGAACCCTTCCTACATTGATGCCATACCTCAGAAACCAGTTCAGGTCACGCCGCATAAGCAGCAACATTTTAAACCAGAAGGCATGAACATGTACAAGTCTTCACAAGCATCACTTCCCACTATAAACAAAATGCCATTAATGGCTCAGTATCAGCCTTATATGAATCTTCCAAACCTATCAGCATTTCACTGGTCAATGTACCCTCTGAAACCACAGAAGATCAAGCCAAAGAATGTAGTGAGACACCTGAACATGCCCAACAAAGAGTGGGAAAAACCTACAACCCCATCACCTCACAACGTGCAAGTTACTGAAGTAGTGGAAATTCTTGAAGCTCCTGCAACAAAGAAATCAGGCAATTCAAACAGACGGGGAAAGAGCAGCAAAAGGACAAAATCTAGGAGGAAATAGCAGACCAACATATATAAGAAAAAAAACTGTTTGAACTGCAGAATCGCTGCCCTTGCACCAGGGTAAATGCCAGTTCAGGGCACATTTGTATAGTACTTGGAGAATCTGGCACATGAATGCTACAAATCATGCCAATGCACTCAATGTTTGCATGACCAGATTAATATTACATTGTAACTCAATTTCAAGTTCAACTGATGGGCAAATTCGGACTTTTATACATGTGCACTTCGTTACTGCAAGCAAATTTCAACTGATTTGGGAATGGGTTAATGCCAATTCAAGAATTATGGCAACAGCTGTTGCACAAAGAGGTACCAAGCTGCCATTCAGGCAAATATATGCCCAAGTCCTCAGTTAGGAATAGAGACAAAGTAATAGGTAAGAGGTTACTTGGTGAACAAGCCCACATTTCTGGAGGAGATTGATAATAGCATTCATGCTTGGCAGAAACACCTTGCAGGCCACTTAGAGGCAGAGATTATGTTGGCTTCAGCTTGACGAGCAACAGCAGACACAAATATTCTCCTGTTATCTCTCGTTCATGCAAGTAAAACAAAGCTTTTTCCAGCGTCTTTCACAATGCCCCTTCAATTCCAAGAGACATGTTTTGTTGATACTGTATGTGTATTCAGTTTACAGCCATAACACAAGTATGTAAACATTACAATATGCTTCAGCAAAGGTGCCTGAGTAAATCTATTGAACTGGCAGAAGTGCGGGAGGCTCTGTATCCATGATAAACTGGAGACTTATTTTTGGTATAAATAATAAAAAAAATCAGTGCAGGTGCTAAACACATTGGTACCCAATAAAGAGGGGAAGGAAGTGTTACACTCACTCCTAATTGGCTGCAGTATTAAGATTCCAGGCATTATGATAAATTAATTTGCAGAAGTCTTTATAGATTGTAAAGGAACTAGGGTTGTACAAATCAGTCAGAATGGAATGCAATTTTATGTTTTTTTAAGCTATTGTTAAAACCCTTCAGATGGGAGAAGATGGCGCCAGCAAACCATGCCACCATAGATGACATCCTCATGATGGTCCATGAAACTGCTTTGTTCATGTCTTTTCATTCTTTTTCTTTCAAATGTCATTCTTGGTACTGTTGGGGCCTGTGATCTACAGTCTGATGGTTTGTTTTCAGGCTGATTGAGCAATCTGGCACTTTGCTGTCTCCGAGAGGGATCTGGGAGGCGAGCGGCCTCCGAGGACAAAAAGCCCAAGATCGACTCCATTTCTCACTGATTAAAGTGTCGAGGATTGAAAATATCAAGGCAAGTATTTAGCACCAACTACCAGTTTCTTGCTCGCTTCAGCTGAACAAGGTGGCTGCATGATGCTCTCGCTCTCCCCCCCCCCCCCCCCCACTCGAAGCTCCTGAAGGAAGGTCCCTGCATTCAAATGATCTATCGCTCCCTCGATGCTATCAGAGCGAGATTTAATAGAACCATTTTGTGGATCGGACCGTAACTCACATTATGTGTTTTTCAGGGCTTTGAATTAGGGCTGTCTCCAGATAATGAACACTGAGCTGAACTGAATATGGACTCAGTCATTTTTGTGTTTTGTAGTTTGTGTCTTCACTCGTTCTTTTTGTTGCCTTTTGCGCAATTATGTTTCTTGCGTAGGGGGTTAAGGAGGTTGATGTTTTTCTTAGAATGGCTTCAATGGCTTTCTTGGTTTCGTGGCTGTCTGTGGGAAGACAAATATCAGGGTTGTATGCTACATTCACACTTGGATAAATAAACGTACTTGAATCCTTTGGAAGCCAGTACCCTATGCTGTGAGCACAAATCTGCTCAAGGGAGGGCCAGAAATGTCTTCATTTACTGCAATTGAGGTAACAATTTAGAATCCAAGGGTATTTTCCAATCAAAAGCATTAACAGGATTAGTTGTGGAAAATTTTAAATGGCATAAGAAGGTTGAATGTGAACACCAAACTTAATTGTATGATAAATCTGAATAAACTAATCCAAATCTGAAATGCGTCTGTGCCTTGAGAGAAAGTTATTCAATTAAACTTATTCTGTCACCCTTTTGTTGCACTCCACAAATTCCTTCACCTCAACAGGTGACAAATTTTCTAATTCACATTAACTCAACATCTTGCAAATAAGTTGGCAATGGACTAACTATCAGTTTGATAGGTTTAGAGGACTGTATGCAATGCTCCAGACGCAGCCTAACTGGATTGTTAAAGGAGGAATTAAGAGGAGAATGGTATTAGGGCAGATACATTAGAGATTTTCAAAGAGATGTTTAGACGGGCACATGAATGTAAGGAAAATTGAAAAATGTGGACATCGTGTAGTAAGGGATTAGTCTAGCTGACCATTTGATTAGTAATTTATTTGGTTCAGCATTACATTATGGGCTGAAGGACCTGTGCCTGTGCTGTACTATTCCATGTTCTCTCTACATTTAAATTTTCACTTATACTAGTTTATTTAGCTAGGAGTTTTGATCTCTACAACTGTTGTTAATCTTCTGTTAAGCATGTGATGCAAGATACCCAAAAAGATTCAAAGGACTAAACAGGTTACATACTCATTTTTACAATTACAAGATGAATCATTTTCTATTGGGAAGGCATCTGAAAAGTCAGTAGGAGCACAAAGTGCATTTAGAAGTGCAACTTGTACCTTTCTAGTACAATTGTACAAAGGTAAGTGTGCCAGATAGATGCTGAAGAGACAAGGACAGGATTAAAGTGGTGTTGGATACAGAGGTGAACTTCTTTATTGCTTAAACAAAAATAAATAATGGTCTGAAGTGATAGGAGCTCCATACAAGTTGCCAAAACAAAAGAAAAAAAATGGACAGAGAAACAAAGCAGCGTTCAAGGAGTCCAAGCAGTTTCCACCACATTCACCAGCTCTGGTCCATCGTGAAGCCTTATTGCAGCCCTGTGACACATAGTATTGATGCAATTTAGCTCAATTGTTTGGAAAAGAGATGGTGAATGATTGAAAAGAATAATATTCAATTCTTGAACTAATTAAAGAATGTTAAAGTGTCAAATATTTGTCTGGTCACAATTTGATTTCTAAAATATTTTGCAGCATCGGGGCTACCTCAAAAAAAAAACCCTGAGCACAGATGTAGATGAAGGAATGGTGCAATCATAAACTAGATACAGCACATTACCTGCCAGTAGTTATACTGTACCTCCATACGACAGTAACCCTGACACAATGCTGGTGTGGATGTGACAATGCTGGAATATCCTACCATATTCCAGTTGCATTCTAAAAATTAACTATTGAGGTTCCATTTTCAAAGTACATGAAGACCTCCAGCAGGGATGGAACAGAGTGCATTTTTCTTTACAGAATTTTACAAAGCCCAACTTAAGCACCCAGAAAAATGTGGTCATTTGGGGATCTAATTGTCCTATACAGTAGTTATTTCTAAGCAGCTGCTAAAAAGGAAACCAAGTAGACTGAAAATCAGAAGGAACTTGGGCAAAGCTCATTTGGTATTATTTTGATGTGAACAATCCCATATTAGTACAGAGGCATCTGGAGACCAGGGATTGATTGACAGGAGATTCAAGGAGGTAGTTGCACATCAGGTATAGGACACAACTAACTGGGTGACTGTCAGGAGAGGGAAAGGGGATAGGCAGCCAATGCAAGATACCGCTGTGGCCGTTCTCCTCTATAACAAGTAAATTGTTTCAGATACTGTTGGTGGGTGCTGGGGGAGGGGCAATCTAGCAGAGGAAAGCTGCAGCAGTCTGGAATCCGGCAAGTCTGACTCTGACACACAAAAGGAGGTAGAAGTGAGCAATAGTGACAAGGATTCCTTGTTTAAGGGAACAGACAGGAGGCTCTGCAGACAAGAACGAGATTTCAGGATTGTATGTTGCCTCCTACATGGCACAGTCATGGACATCTCTGATCGAGTGCATAGCATTCTTCTTGAACAGGTTGAGAAGCCAGAGGTTGTGGTCTATGTCAATACTAATGACACAAGCAGAACAGGTGATGAGGTCCTGCAGAGAGTGTTCAGAGAGTTAGATGCTAAGTTCACAGACAGGACCTCCAGGATGGTATTCCCAGGATTACTATCCATGCCACATGCTAGTGAGACTAGAAATAGGGAGGCAATACAGGTCAACACGTGGCCAAGGAGATGGTGCAGGAGGGAGGGCTTCAGATCTTTTGATCATTGAGCTTTCTTCCAGAGTTTATGGGATCTGTACAAACAGAGCTTGCACCAGAACTGGAAGGGACCAACATCCTTGTGGGAAAGTTTGCTGGTGCTACAGGAGGATGGGAACCAGAGTACCAGGGCACATAGTGGGGTAGTTGTTGATTAGAAGGTGTAAAGCCTACCTACAAAGACAGGAACTGGAAAAACTGAGCACGGTGAAATGAGTGTTCCGAGTTGCATCTATTTCAATGCAAGGGGTATCGTGAGTAAGGTAGACAAGTTTAGAGCATGGATCAGCACATGGAATTATGACTTTGTAGCCATTAGTGAGACTTGGATGCAGGAGGGGCAGGACTGCAGCTCAGTACTTTGGGATTCCACTGTTTTAGATGCAATAGAGTGGAAAGGATTAACTGGGGAGGTGTGGCATTACTAGTCAGAGAAAATATCAAGGAGGTGCTCAAACAGTACAGACTGGACAGCTCGTCTATGAGGATATTTGGGTGGAACTGAGGGATGACCATACTAATAGGATTATATTATAGACCACCAAACGGCATTTAAAGAAGCAAATTTGTAAAGCAATAGCACACAGCTGAGAGAAAAATAAAGATGTGATAGTAGGTGATTTTTTAACTTTCCAGAAATTGACTGGGACTCCAGTGTTGGAGGTTTGGAAAGGACTCCAAAGCAGTCAGTATAACACTACTGACACTTCATACATGAAGAGACCTGGGTGGAAGCAAGGAGTTCAGTAGTCACATGGCCTGGAGAAAGAAACCCGTTTTCCCATTCTAACAGCACTTGTCCTAATGCTACACTACCTCCTGCCTAATGGTAGGGAGATCACAGACATTCTTAGACAAGTGGGACAGACCATTGACTATGCTAAAGGCCCTGGGTATACAGCACTTCAGATAAATATCACTAATGGATGGAAAAGAGACCCTGATGATCCTCAGCAGCCTTCACAATCCTTTGTGGGAACTTGTGGTCAGATGTTTTGCAATTCCCATTCCAGATGAGCAATGACTCAGTGGTGTTCCTGTAAAAGTTAGTTAAATTTGGGGTGGGGGGGGGGGGAGGTGAAGCCTCACTGGCCTCAATCTCCTCAGGAAGTGGAGACACTGCTGTGCTTTATTGACCAAAGGGGTGGTTTGAGGGATCAGGTGAGATTGCCAGTTATGTGCACTCCCAACTTGCTGATCCAACTCGTTTTGCTCCCCTCTCTTTGGACTTGTTCACATTGAGACTCAAATTGCTTTGCTTGCACTATTCTACCAACTGCTCTACCCCCTCTGTGTGCCGTCTTGTCTTTGTTGATGACCACAAGACATAGGAGCAGAATTAGAGCTGCTCAACCCCATTGTCCAGCCTTCTTCCTGTAACATTTGACACCCCGACTAATGAAGAAGTATGAACCTCCACTTTAAATATTCTCAGTGACTTGGCCTTCACTTTTTTGTGGCAATAATTCCACAGATTCACCACCTACTGGCTAAAATAAAACTCTTCCTCGTCGGATTTAAACGGAGGTCCCTCTAACTTAAGGCCATGTCCTTTGGTCCCAAACTCACCCTTGAAGCCAACCACTGTTATGTCATCAGCAAAAGAGGATTCAGTTTGAACTGGATCTAGCAGAGCAGTCAAGGGTCAGCAACAATGATCGGCAGGCTGAGCACACAACCCTGGGGCACCAGTGCTCAGTGTGATGGGACTAGAGATGCTTCCATCAACATGGACTGACTGTGGCCCATCAAGAAGTCTAGAATCCAGTTAACGAGAGAGGTGTTGAGACCTAACAAGGGTGGTTTACCCACAGCTTCTGAAGAATGATCGTATTAAATGCCAAGCTGAAGCCAATGAACAGCATCCTGGCATATGAGGCACAGTTTTCCCAAGATGGACATTCCAAGTTTTCCCCTCGAGTGATAAGCAAATTGGAAAGGGTCCAATGCAGCAGGAAGATGGGACTTAAATGAGATCCATAACCAGCCGCTCAAAGCACTTGTATTTGAGATCAGTGCCACTGGACAATACTCATTGAAGCAGGTTACTGTGGAGTGTAGTGGACAGTGAGGAAGCTTGGAGTGTGATCTGCACCAGCTGGAAAAATGGGTTGAAAAGATGGCAGATGGAAATTAATGCAGACAAGTGTGGGGTGTTGCACTTTTGGAAGTCAAACCAGGGTTGGACTTGTACAATAAACAGGGCACTGTAGAGTGTGGTAGAAGAGGGATCAGGGAATACAGATCTACAATTCCTTGAAACTGTTGTCACAGATAGATAAGCTGTAAAGAGAGCTTTTAACACATTGGCCTTTATAAATCAGAGTATTGCGTAGAGAAGTTGGGATGTTAGCTGAAGTTTTACAAGACATTGATAAGGCTAATTTGGAGTATTGTGAGCAGTTCTGGTCATCTACCTGCAGGAATGATATGAACAAAATTGACAAAGTTTACAAGGATGTTGCTGGAACTTCAGGATCTGAGTTATAGGGAAAGATTAAAAAGGTTAGGACTTTATTCCCTGGAGCATAGGACAATGAAGGGAGATTGTGAGGTGTGTAGATAGGTTTATACAAGCAGGGTTTCTCCACTGAGATTGGGTGAAGCTAGAACTAGAGCTCACAAGTCAAGGGTGAAAGCTAAAATATTTGAGGGGAACCTGAGGGGGAACTTCTTCGCTGAGAGAGTTGTGAGAACAGGGAATAAGATGCCAGAGGAAGTGGTGGATGTGGATTTGATTTCAACATTTAAGAGAAGTTTGGATAAGTACGTGGATGAGAGGATGATGGAAGGCTATGGTGTGTGTCAACGGAACTAGGCAGAATAAGTTTGGCATGGACTAGATGGGCTGAAAGGCCTGTGTGCTGTAGAGGTTTTTGACTCTAAATTGATTACATTGCATCAGTTTCAGTTCAAAACAGAATTTCTCAATTGTTACTGAAGTTTATTCGATGAAGAATACCCATCACCTGCTAGTGATAGTGCATAAACAAGCTCCTTTCAAATAAACCAAGTACATAGAATGTGAACGTGGATTATGCATGCATAATAGAACTATAGTTGGACTATTTTGATTTTATTCTCATCAAGTGGAAATAGATTTAAGAAATATGACTCTTTGTTATCATCTCCTTCTGAAGTCAGGTGGCAGTAAAATGGTTTCATACAGGGCAGATGGTGGAAATGGTACAGTTGTTTTTACTTTACATTTGCTTACACAAAGGATTCAAAAGAGAACTAAAGATATGCATCGAGCTCTAGGTCAAAAGACAAAAGAGAAGGAGCGGTGTGGCAAAAGCTGTTGAGTGAGAATCTTCATAACTGACAAAAAAAGTGTGAATGGCACTTGTAGAGGGAGGAGATTCAACAGGCTTGTGGGAGAAGGAACCCAGACTACATTTCTGCTTTTGAGGAGGAGAAAGATTTCTACTGTAGAGTCCCAGTGTTGACTTGGGCAAGGGAAGAGTGTTAAGTAATACAAAGATTTGTAATGAGGATTGGAGACCAAAAAATTAAGCATTGGTGATCATGAAGATGGCAAACAGTAAACTTGAAGTCAGAACATATTATTGGCACTAAATGATTTACAGGTTATGAATAATATCTAACGTATCTGTTCAATGTCAAGCTGGAACACAGTGCTTCTTATATAGAGTAAATTATTGGATAATCTTAAAACTGACTCAAAAGGAGACTTATTTGTGCAAGTGTGCTGGAAATGGTTGATCACGGTGAAATGTGCCCTTCCGAATCAGGCTCCAAAATCAAAGTCATTCATCTTAAATCAACAGTTCTCCAAAATGCCACTAAAATGATTTAGAGATTAGGTTTTTATGGCAAAAATATAGAACACTATACAGAATTTGAAACTCCATTATAAAAATGTTGATTAGTACATTGCAAGGCAATTCAGTCAAATATAGCAAAAGTCAATAAAGCAGTCATTTAGACAATCATTCTAAACTAAGCATTTGAATCAAACACAAATCAAGTTAAGTTTATTGTCATTTAACTATATACATATGTGGTCAAATGAGAATGTTTCTCCAAACCATGTCATAAAGCACTGTAATACACATAACATAACTTATGAAAGCAAGGATGAAATCTACAGATGGATTACACATAAAGCGCATAAATTAAATATTGTAAGGTGCTGAACAGATTAACCAGTGACACTTTGAATATGATGCAGCATTAAACATTCAAACTGCAAGATCCTAAAATCATCTCTCCAGGACAAAGACAATAATAAGATAGTTGACAAACCTGACCAGTTTCCCTCCACCACCACCCTCCATCTGGCAAAACTGGTCTTCACACTCAACAATTTCTCTTTTGGCTCGCATGGGCCTCAGCTATCCCTGCCTATTATATGGCTATATTAAACAGTCCATATTCCAAGCCTTCACTGGTAATGCTCCCCAACTTTTTCTGCACTATATTGACAACTGTATTGGCACTGCTTTATGTACCAATGATGAACTTGTCAAATTCATCAACTTTGCATCCAGCTTCCACCCTGCCATCAAATTCACTTGGTCCATTTCTGACACCTCTTCTCCTTCTTAATCTGTTACTATCATTGGCTTCTGATATCTTTTTATCAGTATCAGCCATCATCTTAGCTGCACTTCGTCACATGCCATCACTCGTAAAAATACCATTGTCTTTTCTTAGTTCCTCTATCTCTGCCACATCTGGTCCCAGGACGAGGCTTTCCTTTGCAGTACAGAGATTTCCTCCTCCTTCAAAGAACAGGATTTCTCTTCCCACTTTATTGATACTGCACTCACCTACATCTCCTCCATTTCCTGGACATCCCCCTCATCTCATCTTCCTGTTGCCTTTTTCAGGGATAGAGTTCTTGTCCTTGCCTAACACTCCATGAGCATTCAAATCTAGCGCATCAGCTTCCTCAACGTCTGCCATTGTCAATGGAATCCTACTACTGAACTCATCTTTACCTTCTCCCCACAAGGAGAAACCTCTAACTCACTTATCCACTGATCTCCCTCCTGGCACTTGACCCTGCAAGTAGAAGTTCTACACCTGTCCATTCAGTTCCACCATCACCCACCATTCAGGACCCCAAACAGTCTTTCCAGGTGATGCAATACTTCACTTGCAAATCTGTTAGGATCATCTACCATACGTACTGCTCCCAGTGCAGCGTCCTCAACATCAGCAAGACCTGATACAGATTAGGGGACCGCTTTTCGAGCGCCTTGGCTCCATCCACAACAAGATCTCCTGGTGGCCAACTATTTTAAGTTGAATCCCCATTCCCATATGTTGATTCATTGCTCCTCTGTTCAGTTTGGAGGAGTAGCACTTCACCTGGATAGTCTCCAATCTGATGGTCGGAACACCAACCTGATAATTTCTCCCCACTTCTCTCCCATTCGCCATTCTGGCTTCCCCATATCCTCTTCTCTTCACCCGCCTATCACCTCCCCCCCTGCATCCCTCCTCCTTCCCATTCTCCCATGGCTCACTGTCCTCCAGCAGATTCCTTCTTCTCCAGCCCTTACCATTTCCACCAGACCTCCCAGCTTCTCACGTTAGCCTCTTCCATGTCCACCTACCTCCCCCATCACATGGCTTCACCCATCACTTTCAAGCTTGCACTCCTTCCTCTCCCCACCTTATTCTGACTTCTTCCCTCTTGCTTTCCAGTCGTGAAGGGTCTTGGCCCAAAACAACTGTTTATTCCTTTCCGCAGATGCTGCCTGATGAGCTTAGTTCCTTCAGCATTTTGCATGTTAGTCTGGATTTCCAGCATTTAGAGAATTAGTGGATTAGATTCCTAGACTTGGTGTAGGCCATGTTCTATAGACAAAAGTACAAAATAATTTTGCAACACAGGCATGAAATCAAATTCTTCATTTTGTGCTTCTCTCCTATCTCATCTTATTTCTGAGCAATACTCTGGATCCTCAGACAATTAAGACAAAAAGACACCAATATTTTACAGAAACAATTGCTTTTAAATTTAAATTTCATGGATTGCAATTTGGAAGAAAAATCTACAACTAGGAACAAGCAGTACCATGGAAGTGAAATGGTTAACACATACTTTTAAATGTGCCAAAATTGTTATCTCCACTCATGTTTCTTTACATGGCACAAAGCTTTGCTTGTCCATTGCTTCACTGTTAGTTAGCACAGGCCTTATTTTGATTTTCCGTATCTTTGGCACAATGGCTGTTTTTAATATTGTCAAGTTTCTTTGCCTGGAAGGATTTAGACTAGCTCATGATGATTAGAGTTCACAGAATGTGTTGTAAAAAGTATTTTACTAAAGAGTAAGCACCTTTGACCAGCACTACAGTGCCTCAATTCTATCTCAGCATTTTTTCTATGTCATCAGTAATTGTCTTGAGGCTGCACTGAGATAGTCAAAATTATCTAAATTTTAAACAAGGATTGAATTCATAACATCACAGATCTGAACATCTGCACAAAATCATTTTTTTGGCTGCAGGAACGGTCTTTAATCTTTGATTTGAAGAAAAACTTAACTTCCATTATATGAAGTAATTTATTTTAGCACTGATCCTCATGTCTGTATTCAAGTGTAATCTTCTTTACTGATATTACTTCTACAATGATCTGTTGCAGATGGAGCAAAACTGACATTAATATGGTGTTACCAACATAAAACAGTCTTCAGTGTTCAAGAGGCTTCCAGCTGGTATTGTCTCAATTACTCCTCCTTCCCCTTGCTCAGATCCAATTCCTCTCCAGGCCCCCTGCCCTTCTACTGAACTTTGCTACATTTATGCTTTCCCCTCCCACACTCCCACCCAGATTTATCCAAACAGCCCACTTGGAATGAGACACACTGAAAACCCTATACACACCACAGCTGGAGAACTTTCTTGGACAGCAGATGAAACTTAACACAAAGAAACCGAAAAACAAAAATTAGAAAGCCACACTCTTGCAGAAAATAAAGTCCTGTCAGTGGGGCCCTAAGATTTACTGGAAAACAACATGGATTGACTGACAAGTAGAATGGGGCAGATTTTGATTATGTGCACATTGATAATCTACTGGAAAGTAGTCACAAATTAAACCAGTTCCTTTGATCAGTTTTATTGGATGAGATAACGCTACTTAACACAGAAAACTTATCTGCACCAAGTAGAATACAGAATAGTGAAGAAATTCTTGCTGTTCGATGCAATGCAGAATTTAAACTTGTTAGCATTGCTAATTAATTTGAAGCAAAAACAATACTGGCTCAGTTGTCATTAAACAGAACTGCCCATAAACCAAACTAGCTGTTCTTATGTGTACCTAAACAAACATAATGGCTCATGAGGCGCAGAAGACAAGTCAGTGCGACATAACGATGGCACAAAAACAAAGTTCCCTCCTGTCTGTGTTATTCTTGGCACACTGTCACAGTCTAGTCTGGGTTGTAGGAAGCGAAAGGACAATGGTGCAGTGGGCAGGTCTAACTAATGTTTAAAGAACAAAATATGACGGGAGGCATAGATTCAGAGGAAGCGCTCGGTTGGTAAGCTGTGCAGTTTAAGAGAAAGTTGATTACTGTAGTCAAAATTAAACTAACCCTTTTAAACAAATAGTTGCCACTGGCACACCAACCTGGCTTTACAACTAAAATACTTCAGAAACACTAGTTTTTAAATGCATGCAACAGGACACAAAATTGATAGTGAAGAATAGAAATAGAAGCAGGGTGGCTTCTCTTTCTCTTCTCCAAAATACTGATCCGGGAGCTGCTGCATGCACAAGAATGGCACTGATTGCAGTATGATATCTCATTCCACGAGACACAGAAACATCAGTCAAGATAGTGTGCCCAAGTCTCTGAAATATGGCAAGTGTGGGCACACAATCTTGACCAATCCCAAAACATAATGATTCAGAACCAAACATACACTTTGGAGCCATGACTCAGTGGATTCTGCTCAAGATCTCTAGCCTTTCTTACTGCCCCCTGAATGCAATCTGAAGCAGTACAATATCCTTATCATTCCTGTATGCGATCACCATGTTCCAAAGCACATGCAGGAACAGTACAAACAGCTTCTGTTGATGCAATAGAGGCCATCCATCACATCTGCATCATACCAATCAGTAGAATTGTCTCCGATACATTGCATGCATGATCAGTGTGTTTAATAGGTTAGAATTAGTTTGCTCATTGTTTAAATCAAGAACGTCTATTTTTACTTTGAGGTCTTTTGATCGGCTATTGACAAAACATCCACATAAAACAGGCTGATTATTGTACTTCAGTACAGGCACATGTACTTTATCAAAAGCTTATTAGAATTATCCCATGTAAATGAAGAAAATTTTAGGTAACTAAATACTTTGATTTCTATTAGCTTCGAGATAATTGTGGAGAAGGATAGGACTGGTTCTCGGGTTAAGATGCTAAACTGGAAGAGGATTTTGATTGCATTAGATGGACCAAACAGCCGTGGATTGGGACAGGCTGGTTTACGTCAAAGAGATGCTTGGCAAGTGGGAGGTTTGCAGAAGTGAAATATTGAGAGTACAGAATCAGTATGCTCCTGTTAGAATAAAAGTCAAGGATAACAGGTTTAGGAAACCTTGGTTAGAGAGATATATATAGAGGTGCCCTGGTAAAGAAAAAGGAGGCATATAAATAGATACAAGTAGTTATGATCAAATGAAGCACGTGAAATGCAAGAAAACATTAGAGAAATCGGGAGGGCTAAAAGAGGACATGAGGTTCATCTGGCAGACCAGATGAAACAGAATCCCAAGGTGCTACTAGAGGCCCTCCATTAGCTGTGGTTGACCATGGATATCGCATCCTTGGAATCCAAATCATCAATCAGCCAGGGAAGTGTGATATGGAGAGTAAGCAAACTGTTACCCATACAGCAGGATTCCGCTCCATACAGATGATGAATCCAAAGGGTCTCTAGACACCAATACATTGGCCCAGCTGCTCTGGGAACATGGAATTTCAGTCATGCACAAGCCAACAGCAAAACTGAGGAGAGTATTTTGCAGAACTAAAGAATGAACCAAGTTATTAGACAAGACTGATTTAGTATACAAAATCCAATGCAAGAACTGCAGCAAGTGTTATGTCAGCCTAACTGGAGGAGAACTATCCATGAACATCAAGTGGCATGTTCAGCTCACCTAGTCTCTACCCATGAAGATCAAGAGGGGCACATATTTGACTGAACACAAGTCATAGCACTAGCAAATGTGGCATGGAAGAGAATTCTCAGAAGCATGGTTTACAGTAAACAATTCTGTAAACAAACATGTAGATGTTGATCCTATTAATGATCCGATGGGGTCAGGAATTTTGCCCACAACACATGAAGTTTGCCACACAGCAAATCAGTGACAAGATTTCCTCTCCCATCACAATAGAATTTCTGTAATGAAGTCCAATAAGCTGATTGAAAAATATACAAAGGTCAAGCATTTGGCAGACACACCACAATCAACAGCGCATTGACAATGCATGTGGCAAAATGTCTGCAAGTAAATTGCCAAGATCGGAGAACAACTCAGACTATCAACCTGCCAAGCTACACATTTTGCAAAATACTTCCAGAGACCAGCACAGTTTGGCACTAGGAGTGTCACAGGAGTTGCCAGTCAGCATTGGACAACGTAGAACTGCCTTGGGGATTCCAGTTCTGGATTTTTCTCTGGGTTTACTCCCGAAGCCTTCCCCATGAGTGGGTACAAGGCAGCGGAGGTTTAAGATCAGAGTTTTCCTTCTCCTAAGAGAGCTGCCAACTATAGCTGATAAGCCTCATCAGCCCAAAGCACCTGGTTTTAAGGCGCCAGTAACCTGCATTTTCCCCTTCTCCGGTCAGTAGAAATGGTTCCGCCAGGAAATGGATTTGGCTGCCAGAGGGTATTTGAGATGCACGCTATTGGGAACACTTAATAGGCAGTGGGACCTCATCTCCACTAACCCACCCACCCCCAACTACGATGACCCAAGGAACCAAGGGCTTCTATAACTACATGAAGAGCAAAAGAGTAGCAAGTGTCAAATTTGTCTTTTTGATGAACAGCTCGGAGTGGGTCATCTATGGGTGGAAGAGAGATGGCAGACACCTTAAATGAATTTCTGCCTATATTTACTTAGGTGAAGGATACAGAATGAGAAAAAAAAAAGTGAGATCATGGATTGCAGAAGTGGTGCTTAGAGTGATAAAACTTCAGGGCCTGACAAGGCACCCTTTGGCCCTCGTGTGAGGCTAGTGCAGAAATTGTTGGATTCTTGACAGAGGTATTTAAACTACCCTTAGCCACAGGTGAGGTGCCACAGGACAGCTAATGTTGTTTCATTGTTTAAGAAAGGCTCTAAGGGAAAAACAGGAAATAATATGCTGAGAGTTGGATATCAGTGGATAAATTATTGGAAGGTCTCCAAGAGACCAATGCAAGTATTTGGATAAAAAAAGGCCTAATTGGGAAGAGTCAACATGCCTTTGTGCGTGGTAGGCCATGTCTAAACATATTTAAAGTCTGAAGGAAGTTATCAAGAAGACTTATGACGGGCATTATCTACATGGACTTTAGCAAGTCCTTTGACCAAGTCCCACATGGGAGATTGGTCATGAATGTCAACTCCCTTGGCATTCAGAATGAAGTAGACAATTGCATTCAATGTTGGCTACAGAAACCAGATACTATTAGAAGGTTGTCTTTGATTGGAGCCTTGTGTCAGTGGTGTGCTGCCGGGATCGCTGCTCAGTCCAGCTGGAAAAATGGGCTGAAAATAGCAGATGGAATTTAATGCAGACAAGTACAAGATGAAGCACTTTGAGAGGACAAACCAGAGAGGACTTAAACAGTGAGTTTAGTACACGGAGAGGACTGGTTGAGAATCCAGATCCATAATTCCTTTAAAGTATTATCACAAGTAGATGGGGTTGAAAAGAGCGTTTGGCACAATGGCCTTCATAAATCACAGTATGAATACAGGAGTTGGGATTGTTACATTGCAGTTTTATAAGATGGTGAGGCCAAATTTGGAGTATTGTGTGCAGTTTTGGTCACCCACAAAGATAGCAATAGGATTGAAAGAGTGCCGAGAAATTTTACACAGATATTGCTAGGACTCAAGGATCCAAGTTACAGGGATAGATTGAATGTTAGGACTTTATTTACTGGAGCACAGGAGAGCAAGAGGAGATTTGAAGTGTATAGGCTGAATGCATGCAGTATTTTCCTCCCTCAGAGTGGGCGAGAGTAGAACTACTGATAGGTTTAGGGTGAAAGGTGAAATATTTAAGGGGAATTTGAGGGTAAACTACTTCACTCAAAGTGATGTGAATGTGCAATGAGAAGTTGTATGGAGGCCTATAATCTGGGTGCAGGTATATCAGATCAGGCAGAAAACTACAAGAGCATAAAACAAAGGAGCAGAATTAGACCATTCCATCACTGCTGACTTATTATCCTGTCTTCTCCCCATAACCACACAGACCAAGAACCTAATGGACCTTAGTTTTAAATATACTCAATGACTTTGCCTCCAACAGCTGTCCATGGCAATGAATTCCAGATTCACCACCCTTGAGCTAGAGAAATTTCTCCACATCTGTTCTAAATGGACATTCCTCTAAGTCTGAGGCTGTCCTTTCTGGTCCTAGACTCTCACTATAGAAAACATTCTCTCTCCAGTGGCCTTTCAATATCTGATAGGTTTCAATGAGATTCCCTTTCATACTTCTAAACTTCAGCAAGTACAGGCCCCGAGCCAAACTCTTCTCATATTTTGAACCCTTTCATTTCTGGGATCATTCTCGTGAACCTCCTCTGGACCCCCACAAGGATTTTTGAATTTTTTCTCCATTCAGAAAATAGTCTATGTTTATTTTTTCTACCAAAGTACATTCCTCAACACTACCTGCCCCTCCACCCATCTTTGTATCATCTACAAACTTGGCCATCAAACCATCAATTCAAATTGTTGACATATAATGTGAAATGTGGCCCCAATAGTGATGCAGAACATCATGAGTTACTGGCAGCCAACTCGAATAGGGCACCTTTCTTCCATTCCTTACCTCTTGTCAGTCAGCCAGTCTTCCATCCATGCTAGTTTTCCCTGTAGTACCATGGGCACTTAACTTGCTAAGCAGCCTCATGTGCAGCACCTTGCCAAAGGCCTTCTGAAAATCCAAGTAAACATCCACCGACTCGTCTTTGTCTATCCTACTTGTTAGTTTCTCAACAAATTCTAGCAGATTTGTCAGGCAAGATTTCCCCAAGGAAACAATGCTGACTTTGGCCTTTTTGTTTTAAAACCATGCACCTTCAAGTACCCCAAAACCTTATCTTTAATAACAGACTCCAACTACTAGATCAGGCTAACTTGCATACAATTGCTTCCTTCTTAAAGAGTGGAGTGACATTTGCAATTTTCCACTCTTCTGGAACCATTCCAGAATCTTGAAAATCATTACCAATGTCTCCACAGTCTCTTTAGCTGTCTCCTTCAGAACCCTGGGATGTAGCCTATCTGTTCCAAGTGATTTGCCTACATTCAGACCTTTCAACTTCCCAAGCACCCTCCCCATAGTAATAGCAACTACACTCACTTCTGCCTAACACTTTCACATTTCTGGCATACTTCTAGTGTCTTCCAGTGAAGACTGATGCAAGATAGCCAAGTTCATTCACTATGATTTTGTCCCACATTACTGCCTCTCCAGTGTCATTTCCAGCAGTCTGATATTCACTCTTGTCTCTTTTACACTTTATAAATCTGAAATTTTTTGGTATTCTTGGCTAGCTTACCTTTATATTTAATCTTTTCTTATGGATTTTTAAGTTGAGTTCTGTTGGTTTTTAAAAACTTCTAAATCTTTTAACTTCCCACTAAATTTTCCTACATTATATCCCCTCCCTTTTGCTTTTATGCCGTCTTGGACTTCCTTTGTCAGCCACAGTTGCCTCATCTTCCCTTTAGAATACTTTATCGTTGGGATAGATCTATCCTGCCGCTTCTGAATTGCCCCCAGAAATTACAGCTATTGCTGTTCTGGTGTTGTCTCTTGCAGTTTCTTAACTCTACCCACAAGGATTCCACATCTTCCAATCCAATGTCACCTTGAAGGATTTGGTTTCTTTTTATAAAAAGAAAAACACAAAAAAGCCACCCCACCCCCTCTGCCTACCAACTTGTCCTTTTGATACAGTGTATCCTTGGATGTTAAGCTCCCAATCATGATTTTTTCAGCCACATCTCAGTGATGCCCACATCATACTTGCCAATCTCCAAATGTACCACAAGAGCATCAAACTTATTCCATATTCTACATATACCAGAACTTATTCCATATTCTACATATACCAGAACTTATTCCATATTCTACATATACCAGACCAGGCTGGTATAGACTAGACATAGTCTAGAGTGTCTTTCTGATTTAAGAGGTGTTTGATGTACAAGTACCATGATTGCCTTTGTCCAAGTTAATTTTTTTTAATTTTTTTTTTAAAAGTTTAATTTTGATCTATAATTTTTATACATAAGTACACATTGAGATAATATAAAAAGTAATAAGGCACTTAAATAGATAATTACGTGCAGTTGTAATTCCACCCTATTAGACTAAGCAATGACAATAATTGTTAAGAAAAATAGTAATAATAGTGGATTAATAATAATTTCCATGTATCTCTTCTGAACCATTACTTCTGGTCCAAAATATTATATGTAACCTTATGTAACTACCATTATAGGATTTTATATCCCAACTCGTTCAAGTTTGCACCTATCCCCAAACATAATTATCCAATCCCTATGTACTTATTTACTTAATTTTTTCATATTTTTCCCCTTTCCCAAATCTTTTCCTTTACTTATGTTAATTCCCTATTTTCAAAAACCAACAGTAAACAATTGAACCAAGGGTGCTTACATTAGCAATATTACTGTGTTGATGAGAAAAGCAGTATAAATCATTAGGAGAGTCATCCAAAGTCTGCTCGCTTTGGGGTTATAAATTCTATCCATTTATTCCAAATTTGATTAAATTTTTCTTTTTGAATTCTCAAAGAGTAGGTCATCTTTTCCATTTTAAATATTTCCAAAATAATTTCATGCCAATCTTCTAATGTAGGTGATATTACATTTAGCCAAGTTAATATTTCATGATCAAAACTAACTATTCCCATGTTATCACATCAGTTTTGGAAAACTGAGTTAAATTTGATTCACATTAGCTAGACCCTCATATTATCTGCTCTGAATGTAGCCTTCCAAGCCTCTAATAAGACCATAAGCTATAGGAGCAGAGTTAGGCTATTCAGCCCAGAGTCTGCTCCAGCATGGCTAATTCATTTCCCTCTCAGCCCCAATCTCCTGCCTTCTTCCCCATAACCCTTCATAATCAAAAATTTATCAACCTCTGCCTTAAATGTACTCAATGACTTGGCCTCCACAGCCGCCTGTCTCAACAAATTCCACAGATTCACCACTTTCTAAGGAAATTCATGTATATATCCAAACTTCTCCTAGAATGTTGCAACTAAATCTTCATCTTGATCTTCACATTGATCTGCTCTGGCTCCTCAATACCCAAGCATGCAGCTATTGAAAATTAATCAAGGATAGGGAATAAAACCCAGATTTGAGGGAATATATAATCTTTTAATTCAATATTCCTGTTCAAATTGCATTGTTGCTCTTAATGTAACCACACTACAGGAGCCACAGCTCGAGAAATGTTAACTGCCAGATCTGCATATTAGAAAGTGTCATCTTCGGTTTTTCATAACTCGGAACCAAAAATAACTTTCAATTGTATTACACAGGGTGGATGACAAGCCATGTTGCTTCACAATAGGATTTGGAGATCCAGCTCCTTTTTTTTAAAAAAGCACACTTTTGCATCTGCAGATTTACTCGTGTTTACACTTTTGATCAATACTTTCTGAGCAGTTAATCATTAGGACTGCCACCATCAATGAAGCACCAAGAGGGAAAACAAATAGACCATCTTGGATAGATATACTTTACATATTGCTGTGAATGCTTTTTCCCCTCCATCTGCATCTCCTGTTTATTACAATAACTTAATAACACTCTCTCATGTCAAAGGAAATCCTGAAGTAAATGTTTGCATTGTAGGATCAAACGTACTTCAGATGGGTCATAAAAAACAGCTCCTGGCTTGTATTTCATTTAGAAGTACCAGCTGCCAAAATTTACAAGGTATTTTCAGGCTTCTATGCTAGTCTTTCCCAGCAAAACTGAAACAATTTTTCACTATATGTTTCTGGATACAATTAAAAGAGCAACAATTTTGTATTTGAAAATTACATGGATTTGTATTTGGAATTCTTCATTTTGTAAGTGGCTCCATTTACTTAAGAATCCAATAGGACCACTTTAAGAAATGGATCAACTACTCAAACACAAAATTCTGAAGACGAGATGATGATGTCAGCTGAGCAGCAGATACCTATAGCATGTGTTCAGCATCAAATCAGAATCAGTCTTGCCTGGAAACAAAACTTGTCATGATGTGCACTGGCGATGTTGGAATCCAAATGTGGAGAAAAGACAGACTCCCATGTAGAGATGGTGACCAAAGTTTACTCATCAGAATTTGGCCGAGCGATACCACAAAATGTAACATTTTCAAAACTAAGACACTGTGATTAGCATTAATCAGGTGTCTGCTTAAGTAATACCAGTAACACAGAATTCCTGAGCCGATCAAAATAATCTTAAGTTTAAAGAGAAAGTGCCAGGAGACGATATTACAGAGAGCGAGTCGCTCAAGAAAAACACAAAGAACTCTAACGATCAACAACTCTTATTAAATAATTAATCAATTCAGTTTCTCTAAAAGCCTTAGAGCCCAGCACTCTCTGGATCCCCACAGAGGCCCAAAGAGCTCATTGCAAAATTCAGTCTATGATCAGTTCAGGAAGAGTACAGAAATTGTGTGAAGCACAATATTACAGCATTTCACATGCATATAATGGATATTGTGGGTAGTAGTTCTGACATACAGATTTGCATATTTTAAGTCAAAGGTCCATACTTGGTTGCATTCTACACATTGGCTTTGAATAAACAATGAAAGAGTAGTTTCAATATTGGCAAGTAGTAAAAAGGTCCACAAAATTCTCATTAAATTTCCAATTAACTACAGCATTTCTGAGTTCAGGTATTGAATAACTCAGTGAACCTGGGAAATCTGCCAAGGTCAGGTCCAGCTGACTGATGACTACACATGCTGCTGTAAAGAACTAACTTTCCAATTAATGTCCCGATTTTTAACCGTGAACCCATCATGACTCAATAAAGTGAAGCCACATCAGCCCAGCATTCAGTAATTCCTTCGAATGTGGCCAAGGACTATGGATTAGCAATTAGCTGAATTGTGTAAGTAGCGGGCAGCTCAGAATTTCAAACTGAAATAGAAAATTGCAAGACTAGAATTTTTTTTATATTTGAAACAGCAATCCAATCACAAAGTTTGAGAAAGTGACATTTTTCATTATTAGCTCTGATCTGAATCTTCAGAAAATCAAGCCGACCCTCTATTCCAAAACAATATGCCAGAATGGAAAAAAAAAAATCAGGCAGCTCATTTAATCTGCTCATCTGCCCAACATTCCTATGACAATTTGCTCAAAACGGCAGCACTCAAAAGCTTCTGGTAACTCAAATGAACATGTGCAAACCACATTAATAATAATAATTCAAACCTTCACATCTAAAATGGAAGCAAATTGGAGAGTTTAAGATTTGAAGTAGTAGTTGTTTCTGATGTAAACTCATCTAACAATTGACAACATTCCTGCATTATTAATCAAATACTTGTTTGCAGTTTGAAAATATCAAGAATGCTCCATGTCCTGTCAACCCTTCCTTCTCCAATTCCAATTGAAATTGTGTGATTAAGGATACAGTTAATAGGTAGAGGCCAACAAAATGTAGATGAGGGTCATTTTAGTGTTCTTTTACAGAGAATTAAACTGACCATAAATGGTTCAACTGATGCACGAGTGCTTCACAAGGTCAGTTAAAACAAGATGAATGTGTAATTGAGGGACGGCAAGGAAAACAAACTGATGTTGAAAAGTGGAAGAAATGGTATAACAAATGGCATCAGCGCCTTCTGATTCCCTTGTCCATTCATCCCTCCTACAAGACTCACATATCCCCTCCCTGACAGGTGACAGAAATGCTACACCTGGCCATTCACCTCCTCCCTTAACTCCATTCAGAGCCCCAAACAGACCTTCCAGTTGAAACAGCACTTCACCTACGAATCTGTTGGGGTCACCTACTGCATCCTGTGATCCCAGTGTGGCCTTCTCTACATTTTGTGACCCAATGTAAATTAGAGGACTGGTATGTCAAGCACCTCTGCTCCATCCACCCAAAGTGCAATTTCCCAGTGGCCAACTATTCTAATTCCCATTTCCATTCTCATTCTGACCTGTTGGTCCATGGTCACCCTCTTTGCCACAATGAGGCCACTCTCAGGGCAGAGAAGCAATACCTCATTCTATCTGGCATGAACATCAAATTGCAGTAATTTCTCCCCATCCCCCTTGTATTCCCTACTCTGGCCTCATCTCTTTCTCCTGGTGCTCCTTTTCCTTCCCTCTCTCCCATGGTCCACTCTCAAAGTAAATTTTATCAAAAGTAAATGCATGTCACCATATACAACCCCGAGATTCATTTTTTTGTGAGCATACTCAATAAATCTATAGAATAACTACATCAGATTTAATGAAAGACTGTCCGTCTAGGCTGTTAATTCAGAGTACAGAGTTCAGATCCTTCTCCGAGGACTGGCTTATGGACCCGTGATTTCTTTTTCTTTAAGTCGATAATCATCTCCTTGGTCTTGCTAACATTGGGTGAGATGGTGTTATGACACCACTCTGCCAGATTTTCAATCTCCCTCCTGTAAGCCGATTTATCACCATCTTTGATTGAGCCTATGACTGTGGTGTCATCAGCAAACTTGAATATGGCATTGAAGCTGTGCTTAGCCACACAGTCACAAGTATAAAACGAGTAGAACAGCGAACTAATCACAGTCTTATGGTGCACTGATGGTGATCATGGAGATGTTGCCAATCTGAACTGACTGGGGTCTGCAAGTGATGAAATTCAGGATCCAATTGCACAAGGAGGCATTGGGGTCAAGATATTGAAGCCAATGGAATAGTTTTGAGGGGATGATGGCATTGAGCTGTAATCACATTCTGATGTATGCATTTTTGCTGTCCAGATGTTCCAGGGTTGAATGAAGAGCCAATGAGATGGCATCAGTTGGGGACCTGTTGTATCGGTAGGCAAATTGGATCAGATCCAAGTCACTTCTCAAGCAGGAGTTGATAGGTTTCATCACTAACTTCTCAAAACACTTCCTCACGGTGGATTTATGTGCTTCTGGGTGATAGAACAGGATGCCTCAATGACCATCAGATTCTTCCTTCCTTTACTACTAACCTAGCTTCACCTATCACCTTCTAGCTAGTCCTCCTTCCCCTCTCCTTTTTATGCTGGCATCTTCCCCGTTCCTTTCCAGACCTGGAAAAAGGTTTCGGCCCAAAACACCGACTGTTTATTCATTTCATAGATGTTGCCTGATCTATTGAGTTCTTCTAGCATTTTGTGCACTAAACAGCATCAGCTTGCCATTTGAATAAAATGTACAAAGCAATGTGAAGAATTCTGTTGCCAAGACATTCCTGGGATAGCTGCACCATAAGGCAAGAGGGCACCACTAACTTGGGAGCATTGTTGTATGAAGGAAGCCCTAATGACAGATAAAAATGAAGTCTCTGGTAGGTATCAATTTAATTCTTCTGCTCACCCCACACCTCTCCAAATAGTGTATCAATTTTGTAAACAGTTCTATATACAGTACGAATTGAAAAATCCCCAAATAGTTTTCCTTAGATCTTTGTGAATTCACAAGTTAAATGGATTTCATTTAAATACTCCCCAAATTCTCAACGTTTATACATGTTCTCTCCCCTACCCACGAGTATTGAAAGACAAAAGCAGGAACAGGTTGCACAATTGATGATTTTACAAGTACTAAAATTGAATGAACAGGACAGAACGTTCCACTTAGGAGGAACTTTAGTCAGACCAATAGTACTAGATACTCCCTCCCTTCACTGCAAATGATGGAAATTTGACTAGAATGGGACAAAGGAAGGAGTTATGTCACACGTCATTGAAGTGCGTTTCAGAGAGACACTGAGGAAAATCAAAGTATTTCAGATCTGCACGTCAACAACGCTGCTGTCTTGGAACTGCCCTAGCAATGGAAAGTATTTGATGAATTCCTGCTCCACAAGTGAATGCCAGTCTAGTTCTCAAATCCAAAGTTCTACTTACACCACATAATTTCCCCCAAAGTATTAATTTGGCACATATTTCATATTTCACAGTATCTGTCTTAAATCCATCACGGATTTCCTCTATTCAACTTCTCCATAATTAATATACAACCAGCAGCAATAATGTTGCACAATTCATACAGGAATTGCAGTTCTTCCCCCTCACGCACAGGTTAAAGGGCAGAACTGAAGTGTAGCAATAACAGGGTTCAAGCAAATGCATTCATTTGAAGAGTTACCATGTGTTTCCTAGAATTTACATTTTAAACTTAAAGACTGCAACAAGTTCTTAAACATTTGAATCAGACATTCAAACAATTGAACTGACAGCTTTCACAACCAACAAGGGAGAGAGGCATGGCTCAGCAAGATAACCAAAAAGTGATCGGAGGGCAGATTAGGTTGATGCTGGCTTTATTATCTAGACATCATGGGTAGGGAGGCAGCACACCTGGGAATTCCAAATTCAGTATTTTAGAAAAAATTAAGTTTAACATCAAATACACTCTCTGAAATAACAATTTCTACCATCACCATTTCCTTGGGACAAGTTATATTAACAAAACACACCAAGACAGCTTGTTTTAAAATCTTATTCTTGCAGTTTATGCACCCCTTCACAACATTGTCTTTATTCCATGTCTATTTCTCAATATTCACTTCACCAGTGGAGTTTTTACATCTCCAGAAAAGGTTTTCACTGAGATGTTAGACAAGTGCTTTTGAAAAACTCATTTATCTGCAGACAAACTTAAAAAGGTAATTTTAATGAGAATTTTCCCCTCTTGCCAGTGTAATTGTGTCACAATTGTGTCACATGAGTGCTTCACTCATGTCCAATATACAGAATGTGCAAAAGTCTTAAATATACATCATACCCAAGACATTTGCACAGTACTGTACTAATTTATGTATTACTTTTTATAGGCACTGTATTCTCCCCTTAGAAGTTATCAGGTTTTATTGTTTTACAACTTTGAATCACAATGGATTTAATTTGGCTCTTCTGACACTGATCAATAGAAAAGACTCTTTAGTGTCAAAGTGAAAACAGATCTCTTCAAAACGATCCAAATTAATTACAAATATAAAACACAAAATAATTGATTACATAGGTATTTGCCCCTAATACGACACACCACGTCATCACTGGTACAGCCGACTGGCTTCACAAGTCACATAATTAAATTGAGATCAGTCTTTGGAGACCTGTGTATAGTCAAAGTGGTTCAACTAATTGTGGTAAAAAAACCACCTGTATCTGGAGAGTCCAATTGCTGTTGAGTCAGTATCATGGTAAAAACTACACCAAGAAGACAAAAAAATACTCTAAGCAACTCTGCAAAAAGGTTATTGGAGAGCACAAGACAGGAGATGGATACAAGAAAATTTTCAAGTCATTGAATATCCCTTGGAGTACAGTTAAGTCAATGACCAAGAAATGGAAAGAATATGGCACAGCTGTAAACCTGCCTACAGCAGGCCATCCTCAAAAACTGAGTCAGTGATGGAGGCCACTAAGCCACTACGACAATGCTAGAGGAGTTACAAACTTCAGTGGCTGAGATGGGAGAGACTGTACATACAACAACTGTTGCCTGGGTGCTTCACCAGTCATAGCTTTATGGGAGAGTGGCAAAGAGAAAAGCCACTGTTGGAAAAACTCGCATGAAATCTCAGCTAGAGCTCGACAGAAAGCATGTGTGGGACTCTGAAGTCATCTGGAAGGGTCATGGCCTGACGAAACCAAAATTGAGCTTTTTAGCCAAGAGACTAAACATTAAAAACATACCATCCTTATTGTGAAGCATGGTGGTGGCTACATCATGCTGTGGGGATGCTTCACTGCAGCAGGCCCTTTATTGTCACCAAATAATTGATACTAGAGCGTACAATCATCACAGCGATATTTGATTCTGCGCTTTGTGCTCCCTGGAGTACAAATTGAAGTAAATATAATAAAAAATTAAATTATAAATCACAATTAGAAAATAGAAAAGGGAAAGTAAGGTAGTGCAAGTTAGGTCTGAATATTTGGAAGGTACGGCCCAGATCTGGGTCAGGATCCAGAAAGACAATGACCCGAAGCATAAAGCCAAAGCTACACACAAATGACTTAAAAACAAAGTTAATATCCTGGAGTGACCAAGTCAGAGTTCAGATCTCAATCAGTCATGATCCCAATGCAATTTGACAGAGCTTGAGCAGTTTTGTAAAGAATAGGGAAAAATTGTAGTGCCCAGATGTGCAAAGCTGATAGAGACCTATCCACACAGACTTAAAGCTGTAATTGCTACCAAAAGTGCATCAACTAAATACCGACTTGAACGGGTGGAGTACATATGCAATCAATTATTATGTTTTACATTTGTAATTAATTTAGATCACTTTGTAAAGATCTGTTTTTACTTTGACATCAGTATCAAAAAAAATCTAAATCAAATCTAGGGCGCTACAGTAATGTAGTGGTTAGAGCAATGCTAATACAGCTTGAGGTGTTCTGGAGTTCAGAGTTTGATTCTGGCACCATTCTGTAACGAGTCTCTGTACGTCTTCCCTGTGGAATGTGTGGGTTTTTTCACCCACAATCCAAAGATATACTGAGTAGGTTGATTGGTCTGTAAATTTTCCCATGATTAGGTTAGGGTTAATTGTGTTTGCTGGTGTGGTGTGGCTCGAAGTGCTGCAATAGCCTACTCTATATCACTAAACAAACAACTTCCTCCCCCCACCCCGCCCCCGGTGTTTATCCCTTAATGCAAGATCGTCAATTCACTGCATTCCATAGCACATGACGCAAGTACCCCTTTCACAAGTTGTTTCTATTGTTCATTGCTCCAAGAAGTTGTCCAAATGCACTTATTGAACTTGTTCTTCAAACTCCTTTGATCTGCCTAGACTTTCAGGCATTCCCTCACCCTCCTCCCCCCCCCGAACATACGCCATAATTACCACTTCAGCAAGTGCGATAAAGTGTTCCCATCACCTCCTCCTGGTTCCCCTCCTCATTCCTTTTCCTCTATGGCCAACTATCCTTTCGTATTAGATTTCTTCTTCAGCCTTTTATCTCTTTCACCGATCCCTGAAACGTCAACTGTTTAGTCCTCTCCATAGATGCTGCCTGATTTGCTGAGCTCCTCCAACATTGTACGTTACCCAAAGATTAATGATTTTTGCCCCTCCTAATTTCTTGCATTTACTCAGGTTTCTTTTACGTCTGTGGTGCAAAGAGAGGTAAATGAAGTTTGACACCATTAGAAATATGTCTGCAAGATGACCAGAGGTGAGAAGTAAATATTTCAGGATAGGTGATATTCAGAAAGTGACAGGAAAGTGAAGATAACACAGTGATAATACTGAGGAAGCAACGCACACAAAATGCTGGAGGAACTCTGAGCCAGGCAGCACTTATAGGAAAAAAGTAGTCAACATTTCAGGCCAAAAACGTTGACTGTACTTTTTTCCATGGATGCTGCCTGGCCTGCTAAGTCCCTTCAGCATTGTGTGTGTGTGTGTTGCTTGGATTTCCAGCATCTGCAGATTTTCTCGTGATAATACTAAGCAAGTTTTGATTACAGAGAGGACTCTCCTATTACAGAAATACACATCAGCTTTCAGATATGTTACATTACAATCATATTTGTGTTTAAATTAAACCCTAGCACTCCAGTCTTACATCAAATTAACGTTTCCAAAGAATTACAAAGAAAGCACAGCAGCGTACTACTTCCTTAGGAATTTGCAGAGATTTAAATTTTATCAAAGTCTTTGATAAAATATCTGTAGGTGTGTAATGGAGAGCGTATTGATAGGCTATATCACAGCCTGAAATGGAAACGCCAATGCCTTTGAATGGAAAATCCTACAAAAAGTAATGGATACGGCCCAGTCCATCACAGGTAAAGCCCTCCCAACCATAGAGGAAGAATGGGAAATGTGCTTGTTGACAGGTGAAAGCTCAAGGTTATGATGCTTAACTGCTGCTTTCGGATGTGCTTAACGTTAGCTTCAAAACCAAAAAACAGTATGCTCAAATAATTATTCAGTCATAGATCCAAACAGCCACAGAAAATCTTTATATAGTGAGTTCATAAATATTTCTTTAATGAGGGAGTGAGGTGTTTAGTTTACAACCCTAAAATTGAGAAGTTCAGCACATGTTGTGCCTGGTTCATTTCCACTGTCAAACTTGGAAAGCAAATGACCTTGGCATTATGCAATGTTATCTGCATGACAGAAGGGAAGTTTCACTGGATACAGGACAAAAATTTGTCAAAGTATATGATACAGTGGTTATTAATGACCCATTCTGATTCACTTTGGAATGCAAAGTGTATTATTGGAATCAGAAACAAAGCAAGGCAACACAAAAAACAAATCCATAAATCCACTGCATTCTTTCCAAAACGCCCTTGGAAAGCAACACTGTATTACCATCAGTCGTCAACATAAGCCAAGTTTCAAATTTCCCCAAGTGCAGAAGTCATGCGCAATGGGACCTTACTACCAAACACATGTTGAGCTCCCACTCCTCTACTCTCTGCAGGCATAATTCCTTCCATATCCATTTGTCCCTCCCCACTAGTTTCTCTCCTGGCACTTAACCCTGCAAGCAAGAGAACTGATACAGCTACCCATTTATTACTCTCCCACCTATATTCATGACCCCCCCCCCCCCAAACAGTCTTTCCAAACGAGGCAACACGTTATCTGCAAATCTATTGGGGTCATCCATTTCCAGTGCTCCCAATGCAGTCTCCTCTACATTGCAGAGACATGACATATACTGGGGTAACACTTTGTTGATTACCTTTGTTCCACCTCCAACAAGCAGGATTTCATGTGGCCAACTATTTTAATTCCTATCCCCATTCCAACATGATAGCTCATGGCCTCCTCCACTGCCATGATGAGGCCGTTCTCAGGTTGGAGGAGCAACACCTCATTTTCTGTCCGGTTAGCCTGATGGCATGAAGATCAATTTCTCCAGCTTCTAGTAATTTATCCCCTCACCCCTCCATTCACACCCTCACTCTGCCCCCCCCCTTTGACCTCTTCTCTCTTGTTTACCACATCTCTTCCATTGATGCCCCTCCTCCATTCCTTCCTCCCATGCTCCACTTTCCACTCCTACAAGATTCCTCCTTCTCCAACCCTCTACCTTTGCCACCCATCACCTTCTAGCTTCTTAGTTCATCCCACCACCTGGCTTCACCGATCACCCCAGGCTTGCCATCCCCCACCTTCTTATTCTGGCTTCTTCCCCCATCCTTTCCAGTCCTGATGAAGGGTATTGGCCCAAAACACCAGCTGTTTACTCACTTCCATAGATGCTGCCCGACCTGCTGAGTTCCTCCAGCACATTGTGTGTGTTGGGTGGTCTGTGATACTCCAAGTACACACTCGCTTTGAATTCTGCGTAACTGCTGAATAGCAGAAACTGAATTTCACGCAGAGGAATAAAGTCCCAACTTTTCAAATGTTCTTTTCTTTTATATTTTTGAATCATCAATCCCATTCAGAAGTGCTTAATATGCTTCACAGCTGACCCTTTAAAACCAGTTAAGCTACACTTCAAGAATATTTGGCGGGGGGGGGGGGTGAGAAAGCGGGCATTAGAGGAACTGCAAATGCCTGGAATCAAACAGAATAATAAAAATGCTCATTGAGTCAGGCTTCTGTAGGAAGAGAAGTACAACTAACAACTCAGGTTGAGGACTGGCTATTTTTCTTATGTTTCTCATCCCACAGCTGGCCAGGCCTGCTAAATATTTCTAGCATCTTCTGAGTATTTTCTGCTTAATGGACAAAGCACATTCTTGTCTATCCACACATCTTTCCCAACAGAGAAATGAATAAGCAATCAAGCTGAAACAAAAACTTGCCAGCTTATGAGTAAGCAGGGGAATGGGACTAACCTGACTGCTAAATAGGCATAGACCCAATGCACAGAATAGCCTACTTGGTACCATAATGACTGTGGCCTTGATGCAAGACTTGCTGCTATCCATTTACAAACATTTCACATGTAATCAAAAATTTAAAAATCATGCACAATTCCCCATTAACACACGCATTGTTACAACAAGTGCATGACAAGATTAGTCTGCTACTTGAAATTAAATTTTCAGCTGTCGTCTCCTGTTCACAATTTGTAACCAACGTTAGCACTTGGTATTCTCTACACTTTCTCCTTATAAATTCAATGCTCTTTACAGGACAGGAAGTCTTTGAACAATGACCTACATTCAAAAGCTAGGGACTTTTTTTGGGTCTCCTTCCAGTTTTTAGTTATTGCTGAATACAGCACATGACAGGAATGGAAACTGGTCTTCACGGACCCCTTGGTTAATGGTAGGGGTCTATGGCACAAAATTTGGGAACCCCTGGTTTAGAGGTTCTATTAGAAAGGGATCTGATGCGTACAAGGAGCTGGCCACTCAAACCTGCTCCACCATTTAATATCATGCCTAATCCAACCATAACATTAATTCCATATGCACATTTATCTGCAGTAATTATTTGTCCCAATGATAATCAAGAACTCATCTAACTACCTTAAAACATTCAAAGAGGTTTCCATTTCCCCATCAGATTACACACACAAAATGCTGTGTTCCACCAGCATTTTGTGTGTTGTTTGAATTTCCAACATCTGCAGATTTGCTCGTGTTTGCTCCCCATCAGATTCCTCAGATTTGAGAAACTTCAAATTTAACCTGCCTTCAATATTCCAACTTCAGACATTTAGGCTGATGGGTATCAATCAACTAACTAGCTTTAGGGTAACAGAATGCGACAACTACTAGCGGTACCTGCCTTGCAGCACAAGAAACTTCAGGTTCGGAGAAATGTTCATATCCTCCCTCTGACTGGGGATTTCCTCCTGGTGCTTCAGTTCCCTCCAAAGAAATGCAGCTTACTAATTTAATTGCCTGAAGTACTTCCTGTTGTGTGGATAGGTTATAGGGAGGGAGAGTGTGGCAAAGTTTTTGGGAAGAACATGAAAGGATTAATGAAGGATTTATGTACATGAGTGGTCGATGGCTGGCCATGACTTGCTAGGCCAAGAAGCCTGTGCTGTACATCTGACTTGGCTCTTGGAAGTTCAAAGCAACAGAAAGAAGGAAAATAAATTAATTTTTTTTTGATTAACGCAGAAAAGTACCAATCTTAAATGTAAACCTCAATATTTTAAGTTTCTAAAATAATACAATGAACCTCTAATACAGTCACATTCCCTCATCCCAGTTTAGGGTGCTGGACTGGCAGATTTTCTAGGCCTTTGGAGCTGAATTTAAAACAATTAAAATGCCACATTTTCAACGATTTATTATTTGATACTATGAAATGTGTATATACATATACACTTGCATCTCCCACTGACCCTGGCACGTTGGCAGAGGGCAGGAGCTAGGATTTCCAAACAGGAAAGCAGAATATCTCAAAGTACAGTGAAACTAATATTCTATCTGATATAAAACTGAATACACAAAATGCTGGAGGAACTCAGCAGGGCAGGCAGCAGCTATAGAAGTGAATAAATAATCAACATTTCGGACTGAGGCTCTTAGTCCTCAAGGGTCCTGGCCTGAAATGTCAACTATCTATTCATTTCCATAGATGCTACCTGACTTGCTGAGTTCCTCCAGCTTTTGTGTGTTGCTTTGCATTTCCATCATCTGCGGACAACTTCATTATGATGTCAAATGAACCTGGAAGCAGACCCCCTATGGCTGTCAAGTCAAGTGCCACTTCTCTGCAGAGAGCCTCCCTGCTCAGCTAGGCCGGTGTCTGGTGACTGACATCAGGTGGCTAACTGAAAGGTGCTTCTTATTAAGAAATTGTGAAAACGATGGCAAATCTGCTCATACTATTACAGCTTTAAAGATCTGCACAAGGGCTTTTCTCCCGTTTTCCTACCTCTACCCCATAACACTGGCACCCTGCACCACTATACAGCTATTGTCATAGCTGGGAATTGCTCTGCACAATGAGGGTTCTTTAGCTTCCCAGCACATGGTCACAAGGCAGGAGTCCCATGCTGATGATTTTCTATGAACCTTCTGAATGGACAGTGGAAGAAGCCAACTGCTGCCCACTATTAGCTTTTGTTCAAATAACAGGCACAATTGCAGTCAGATTCCCAAGCAGGCAACTATGCCTGACTGTTCCCTAGAAAACTGCGTACCCAGCAAATTCACCAGAGCTGGGAGATGATTCAGTGTTGGTAATAGTAACACAATTCAATAGAAACTCTCACATGACAAAGCCAAATAGCTGATCACAGAAATGTCCTCTATTGAAGCAATGCAATCACATCCTCATTTGTCTTTTGCAAAGTAGTCATATCAACAGCAATGCTATTTTGCACACAACACAATAGACCAGAGATGTCTGAATTGCTGCCAAACCTGTTCTAATGAATGGAATTACTACAGCACAATGGTGCCAACTGAGACAATTAATGCAAAATTTAGTGCTATTCTAAAGCAAAAGCTATATGCACTCACATCTAGATTGCATGTGTTGATCACTTGTGGCAATTCAGGGGGAAAAATTATATAGGCACAACTGGCCTAGAGTTTCTGGGTTCTCACCACAAATCAGTTTGCACCAGTCAATTTCCATGATTCTTTTAAAAATATTTAAATTTATTTAAATCTATATTTAAAATATATAGAGTAAACAGACACCAAGAACAATTCCTCTAATCTCAGACTGGTAAATCTTCCCATAGATCTCTCACTAAATCAGTTAGGCACATGCTGGTTGAAATCAATTGCCTTTACAAGGTTTTAAATCAGAAGGCACTTCTCCCCCTTCATAACTAAAGCATGAAACTTGGTGTTCTCCAGTAGGTACACAACTACACCCACCCCACAATCATTTCAGGTTTCACCATTTAGCATTCTGCCAATGTTAGTGCGTCAAATCACAGGACTCACGAGCCAATTTCCCAGAGATTGAAAATCTCCATTGGCAAGCAGAACCACTTGAGTAAGGAAATAGAAAAGGAAGTTAGAATGATTCACAACCTCCTCTACATCAGCCCCTAGTAAAACAGGAAGGGCCCAGTAGCTCAGACAGCATCCGTAGTGGTGAGAAAAAGTTTGATGAAGCTTCATAGTTTCTCTAAACAGATGCTGCTGGACAAGTATTTCTATTATTGCTTATATTTTGGGATTTTCATTCATCATCCCTGAGTCTGTTATAAATGCTATTCATTGCACTTGTAGTTAAGTGTGCACCCAGCAATACTGTTGGGTGGGACTAAAGTCTTGGGTGGTGGCAAGAGCTCTCAAGTTAATTTTACACTGAGAGAACCCCCCATTCTCCCCCCATCATGATTGCAATCTACAAAAATCAGCATCCTATGTGGTTGAAAGGAAACAAGTGCTTATAACAGGAAACACAAAGCACTTCAAGTTTAACAATTTGTCCATGCACAAATGTCAAACATCATTTTCACTGCATAAACAGATCATACTACATTGCTTATGGCAGAGTTAAGGATTAATGCCCTTCCGCCGAACAGTCACTGAACAATCTTGAGAACACTCTCTATTTAGGTATGACATTTGTAAATGCAACACTACAGTGAGCCAAATGAAAAAGGAAGCACAAACTGAAAAGGAGAAACAAGAAAGCAAGGAAATGTTGGGAAAGGAAAAGTGACCTTGTACAAGCTCAGATGCAGTTTATTCCATTAGAGCTAGGAACAGAATTAGGACATTCAACCATTGAGTCTACTCCACCATTTGATCATGACTGATGTATCCCTGTCAAATCTGTTTTCCTGCCTTCTACCCATAACCTTTGATGCCCTTACTAAGAACCCATCAACCTCTGCCTTAGCCTCCACAACTGTTGGTGCAATGAATTCCACAGATTCACCACCCTTTGCATAAGAAATTCGTCTCCATCTCTTATCTAAAAGAATGTCCATGTATTCTGAGGCTGTTTCCCTGGTCCTGGACTTCCCCACTGCTGGACCTTGTTGTACAGCCAATATTAATGCAAAAATCCCTGCTGAGTCATTATATTTCTCCCACACTGTGCACAGTTCAAAGCCCGACCTCAAAACAACCCAAATTTGGATGGGCATTTCCTTTCCGAATTTTAATGCAAGTTGGCTTCCTTAACCTACCACCCCACTAGCTTCCACACTCAGCAAATAATTCTCCATAACTTTGACCACCCAGCACTGATTACATTGTTATCTCCCCCATCCCACTTTCCACAGGGATCTCTCCCTACTCGACTCCCTTGTTATACTCATTCCGCTTGCAAGGATAAGTACCAGGAGGGAGTTCAGTGGGGAGGGACAAGTACCATACCTGCCCCTACATCCCTTCCCTCACTGCATTCAGGGCCCCAAACAGTCCTTCCAGGTAAGGCAGCACTTTACCTGCAAGTCTGCTGGGGTCATCTACTGAACCCGATGCTCCCAGTGTAGCCTCCTGTATAATCTGTGAGACCCGACATAGATTGAGAGGCCACTTCGCTGAGCACTTTCGCTCTGTCCACCACAAAAAACAGGGTCTTCTGTTGACTCATTTCAGTTCCACTTCCCATTCCGCCATGTCCATCCATGGCCTCCTCTACTGCCGTGATGAGGCCACACTCAGGATGGAAGAGCAAAACCTTACATTCCATCTGGGTAGTCTCCAACCTGATGGCATGAACATCAATTTCTCAAATTTCCAGTAATTAGAAACCCCCCCCCCCTTCACGGGGCCCATTCCGATTTCCCTCTCTCATCTTGATACCTGCCATCACCTCCTTCTGGTGCTCCTCCCCCTTCCCCTCTCTTTCATGGTCTTCTGTCCTCTCCCATCTGACTCCCCCTTCTCCAGCCCTTTATCTTTTTTCACCCAACAACTTCCCAGTCCTTTACTTCATCCCTCTCCTGGTTTCACCCATCACCTTTTACTTCTTCCTCACTCTTTTCCTCCCTCTATTCTGAAGACTCATCTTCCCTTCCAGTCCCAATGAAGGGCCTCAGCCCAAAACATCGACTGTACTCTTTTCCATAGCTGCTGCCTGGCCTGCTGAGTTCCTCCAGAATTTTGTGCTTCCTTCCCTAGTCCTACAGGTTAAAGAGGAATCACCAACAATTCATGTCATATTCCATGGAAACTTAATGGAAAACTAACTAGTAACATTTTCCAAATTAAAGTTTTGGAGGGGTGGGGGGGGGGGAGGGGAGAATAATACAACATTCTGTAATGTTGTTAATGATCTGAGCTAGTTTTCCCCTTCAGTTGGCCTTTCATGACCTGTGCTTGCAAAGGTAAATCAGCAAATCACATCAGGCCAGACACCTCATGCATACAGAGCAGATGTTCCCCCCCCACCCCCAAAATGATTTTGACAGATATCTTGATGAAACAGCAAAATAACATGTGGAGGCTGCATACAAGCAGCCTTGAGAATACCTGTCCAATGACCATACCATCTGACTTTGCGATAGAAATGCGGTCAGTCTCATTGGGAGCAGAAACAGCTATATGACAATGCATGTCTTCATGTGCAGAATTAACACCGGATTGTACTCTGTTGCAGTCAATAAGCAGATACCACTCTTATGACTGGCCTTCCTTGCTTACCACAAAGGCAGACATTCAGGCCAAAAGGCTTACCAGTTTCTAAAATGAATATGAATTTGGCTTATCATCATCGACTTACATTATGAAATTTGGTTTGCAAGTGGTACAGTGCAACACAAAATTACTACAATAAATATATACAAGTAGTTCGTAAAGAGCACAAACAATGAGGTACTGTTCAGAAATCTGATAGTGAAGGGTAAGAAGCTGTTGCTAAACAGCAAGTCTATCTCTTCAGGATCCTGTACCTTCTCCCTGAAGGTAGCAATGAGAAAATTTATTACCAGAGTACATACATGTCAGCTCATACAATCCCAAGATCCCTTTCTTTGTGGGGATACTTAGATAGTGTGGATCTTTAATGATATGTGTTACCTTCTTGAGGTATCAACTTTTGAAGGTGTCCTCTATGTTGGGGTGGCTAGTGCCCATGATGGATCCGGCCGAGTTTACAATCCTCTGCAGCCCCCATACTTTACAGTATCCCTGTACTTTCATCTAATGTCCTTGAACTCCTGTTGCCACTCAAGAGCTAGTTTACAGTATCAATTAACCAGCCAGTATTACTTCAAATGAGGGGGGGATACATTAGAGTGCTCAGAGACCTTCAGTCTTGGAACAAAGTGTAGAACTTCACATGGACAACACTAGATGCAAAGCTTGAATCTGGGTCTCCAGAGTCATAAGGCAGAGCAGTTGTCACACTGGTTGACAAAAATGTTTGGATAGACACCTGCTAAACAAGCTGCTTCCAAATCATTAAGCTGAATGAAGTTAGAGAAAACCAGGAATGTACATTGAATGGCTGGTGAAGCAATTTTACACAGCAGGATTTTAAATGAAGCACAGATCAAAGGAGACACAGCTGCCTAGGAGAGATGTGGTGGGGACAAATGCTATGCAAAAGGGAGCAATAAGTGTACACACAAACCCAATAACACAAGTAACACACGCTGCCCTCTACATTACACTTGGTTGAGACTATTGCAAATACATCTAGGTTGAAAGCCACTATTTTTATTATTCATACATATAAATGTAGGTTTTGTTGGCAAGGACAGGATTTAGGAAAGACATGATGATGACTTCAAGATGAAGTAACTCTTATCCACTGCATGTACTCCTACAGAGTAGTCAAATAAGGCATTTTTATCATCTAGATAAACAATTATCTAGCAGCCTTGTAATGTTACAGCATTGTTATATGTCTGGTTGCTTTGTTTTTAGTGATTTAGGGGCAATGGTCTTGGAAGGCACAATCACAGCAGATTAGCTGGGTTGTTAAATATGTCTTTTAGCTGGCAGACACTGCAGCCATAAGCAGTGGCAAGAAAGGAAATGCCCAGGCTGGAGATCGATCGATCATTCATCAGTCAAGCTAATTTGACTTCAGCTTTGTTGAGCTTCAAGGTAGTGTTGTACTTGCACTCAACCAGCCAAGGTGAAGCATCCCACCACATTAGATGCACAGATAATGAGAAGTGCTTTGGAGAATGGAAGAAGTGCTAGCCACTGCAGGATACCTGCTTCAAAACCAAAGTCAACAGGTGTGTAGCACATGCAGCCAGTTTTCTGGCCAATAGTAGACCCAAGGACACCTACAGACGTAGGATTTGATTCTTATTTTTGTCTGTATACCAGGGAGGATTAGTTACATGTAAACATGAGCTACTTTATTTTTGGGGTTCCAAACAGAACAAACATCCAAGAGCATCCCTTCATTTCAAATTGTGAAATACCCAAAGACTTCCCCAAACACCCCCAAGGAATTGCTAATAATCTCCAACATCCTTTGTGCTTAACACTACTCTATCTTACTTGCTCTCTACTCAGCTTGGACCTACTGGATGACAGCAATATCTACATCATGCTGCTGTTTATCAATTACAGCTCAACACTATCGTCCCCCCTCAATACTAACCCACAAGCTTCAAAACCTTGGCCTCCGTACATCCCTCTGTAACTGGATCCCTGACGTCCTCATCAGGAGGCCAGTCAGCTTGGATTAGAAAAAACATCTCCTCCTTGCTGACAAACAACACAGGCACACCTCTAGAATCAGTGATTAGCCTATTGCTTGACCTTCGTCACTGTGTGGCTAGGCACAGTTCAAACACCATCTGTAACACAGATCACATCACTGACGCTGGCAATGAGGTTCTGTATTGAAATGAGCTAGATCGGCTGGTTGAGTGGGATCACAGATAGCAATGAGGTTTTGTACAGGAATGAGCTGGATCGGCTGGTTGGATGGGGTCACAGAGAGCAATGAGGTTTTGTACAGGAATGAGCTAGATCGGCTGGTTGAGTGGGGTCACGTATAGCAATGAGGTTTTGTATTGGAATGAGCTAGATCGGCTGGTTGAGTGGGGTCACAGATAGCAATGAGGTTTTGTATTGGAATGAGCTAGATCGGCTGGTTGAGTGGGGTCACAGATAGCAATGAGGTTTTGTACAGGAATGAGCTAGATCGGCTGGTTGAGTGGGGTCACAGATAGCAATGAGGTTTTGTATTGGAATGAGCTAGATCGGCTGGTTGAGTGGGGTCACGTATAGCAATGAGGTTTTGTACAGGAATGAGGTAGATTGGCTGGTTGAGTGGGGTCACGTATAGCAATGAGGTTTTGTATTGGAATGAGGTAGATCGGCTGGTTGAGTGGGGTCACGTATAGCAATGAGGTTTTGTATTGGAATGAGCTAGATCGGCTGGTTGAGTGGGGTCACAGATAGCAATGAGGTTTTGTACAGGAATGAACTAGATCGGCTGGTTGAGTGGGGTCACAGATAGCAATGAGGTTTTGTACAGGAATGAGCTAGATCGGCTGGTTGAGTGGGGTCACGTATAGCAATGAGGTTTTGTACAGGAATGAGCTAGATCGGCTGGTTGAGTGGGGTCACGTATAGCAATGAGGTTTTGTACAGGAATGAGCTAGATCGACTGGTTGAGTGGGGTCACAGATAGCAATGAGGTTTTGTACAGGAATGAGCTAGATCGGCTGGTTGAGTGGGGTCACACATAGCAATGAGGTTTTGTATTGGAATGAGCTAGATCGGCTGGTTGAGTGGGGTCACAGATAGCAATGAGGTTTTGTACAGGAATGAACTAGATCGGCTGGTTGAGTGGGGTCACAGATAGCAATGAGGTTTTGTACAGGAATGAGCTAGATCGGCTGGTTGAGTGGGGTCACAGATAGCAATGAGGTTTTGTATTGGAATGAGCTAGATCGACTGGTTGAGTGGGGTCACGTATAGCAATGAGGTTTTGTACAGGAATGAGCTAGATCGGCTGGTTGAGTGGGGTCACGTATAGCAATGAGGTTTTGTACAGGAATGAGCTAGATCGGCTGGTTGAGTGGGGTCACAGATAGCAATGAGGTTTTGTACAGGAATGAGCTAGATCGGCTGGTTGGATGGGGTCACAGATAGCAATGAGGTTTTGTATTGGAATGAGCTAGATCGGCTGGTTGAGTGGGGTCACAGATAGCAATCAGGTTTTGTACAGGAATGAGCTAGATCGGCTGGTTGAGTGGGGTCACAGATAGCAATGAGGTTTTGTATAGGAATGAGCTAGATCGGCTGGTTGAGTGGGGTCACAGATAGCAATGAGGTTTTGTATAGGAATGAGCTAGATCGGCTGGTTGAGTGGGGTCACAGATAGCAATGAGGTTTTGTATAGGAATGAGCTAGATCGGCTGGTTGAGTGGGGTCACAGATAGCAATGAGGTTTTGTGCAGGAATGAGCTAGATCGGCTGGTTGAGTGGGGTCACAGATAGCAATGAGGTTTTGTGCAGGAATGAGCTAGATCGGCTGGTTGAGTGGGGTCACAGATAGCAATGAGGTTTTGTACAGGAATGAGCTAGATCGGCTGGTTGAGTGGGGTCACAGATAGCAATGAGGTTTTGTACAGGAATGAGCTAGATCGGCTGGTTGAGTGGGGTCACAGATAGCAATGAGGTTTTGTACAGGAATGAGCTAGATCGGCTGGTTGAGTGGGGTCACGGATAGCAATGAGGTTCTGTACAGGAATGAGCTAGATCGGCTGGTTGAGTGGGGTCACAGATAGCAATGAGGTTTTGTACAGGAATGAGCTAGATCGGCTGGTTGAGTGGGGTCACGTATAGCAATGCGGTTTTGTACAGGAATGAGCTAGATCGGCTGGTTGAGTGGGGTCACGGATAGCAATGAGGTTTTGTATAGGAATGAGCTAGATCGGCTGGTTGAGTGGGGTCACGTATAGCAATGAGGTTTTGTACAGGAATGAGCTAGATCGGCTGGTTGAGTGGGGTCACGTATAGCAATGAGGTTTTGTACAGGAATGAGCTAGATCGACTGGTTGAGTGGGGTCACGTATAGCAATGAGGTTTTGTACAGGAATGAGCTAGATCGGCTGGTTGAGTGGGGTCACAGATAGCAATGAGGTTTTGTACAGGAATGAGCTAGATCGGCTGGTTGAGTGGGGTCACAGATAGCAATGAGGTTTTGTATAGGAATGAGCTAGATCGGCTGGTTGAGTGGGGTCACAGATAGCAATGAGGTTTTGTATTGGAATGAGCTAGATTGGCTGGTTGAGTGGGGTCACAGATAGCAATGAGGTTTTGTACAGGAATGAGCTAGATCGGCTGGTTGAGTGGGGTCACAGATAGCAATGAGGTTTTGTACAGGAATGAGCTAGATCGGCTGGTTGGATGGGGTCACAGATAGCAATGAGGTTTTGTATTGGAATGAGCTAGATCGGCTGGTTGGATGGGGTCACAGATAGCAATGAGGTTTTGTACAGGAATGAGCTAGATCGGCTGGTTGAGTGGGGTCACGTATAGCAATGAGGTTTTGTATAGGAATGAGCTAGATTGGCTGGTTGAGTGGGGTCACAGATAGCAATCAGGTTTTGTACAGGAATGAGCTAGATCGGCTGGTTGAGTGGGGTCACGTATAGCAATGAGGTTTTGTACAGGAATGAGCTAGATCGGCTGGTTGAGTGGGGTCACAGATAGCAATGAGGTTTTGTACAGGAATGAGCTAGATCGGCTGGTTGAGTGGGGTCACAGATAGCAATGAGGTTTTGTACTGGAATGAGCTAGATCGGCTGGTTGAGTGGGGTCACAGATAGCAATGAGGTTTTGTACAGGAATGAGCTAGATCGGCTGGTTGAGTGGGGTCACGTATAGCAATGAGGTTTTGTACAGGAATGAGCTATATCGGCTGGTTGAGTGGGGTCACAGATAGCAATGAGGTTTTGTACAGGAATGAGCTAGATCGGCTGGTTGAGTGGGGTCACAGATAGCAATGAGGTTTTGTACAGGAATGAGCTAGATCGGCTGGTTGAGTGGGGTCACAGATAGCAATGAGGTTTTGTACAGGAATGAGCTAGATCGACTGGTTGAGTGGGGTCACGTATAGCAATGAGGTTTTGTACAGGAATGAGCTAGATCGGCTGGTTGAGTGGGGTCACGTATAGCAATGAGGTTTTGTATTGGAATGATCTAGATCGGCTGGTTGGATGGGGTCACAGATAGCAATGAGGTTTTGTATTGGGATGAGCTAGATCGGCTGGTTGAGTGGGGTCACAGATAGCAATGAGGTTTTGTATTGGAATGAGCTAGATCGGCTGGTTGAGTGGGGTCACAGATAGCAATGAGGTTTTGTACAGGAATGAGCTAGATCGGCTGGTTGAGTGGGGTCACAGATAGCAATGATGTTTTGTATTGGAATGAGCTAGATCGGCTCGTTGAGTGGGGTCACGTATAGCAATGAGGTTTTGTATAGGAATGAGCTAGATCGGCTGGTTGAGTGGGGTCACAGATAGCAATGAGGTTTTGTACAGGAGTGAGCTAGATCGGCGGTTGAGTGGGGTCACAGATAGCAATGAGGTTTTGTACAGGAGTGAGCTAGATCGGCTGGTTGGATGGGGGCACAACAATGTCAGCAAGATGAAAGAATTGATAGTGGACTTTAGGAAGGGGAAGCTGGGAGGACACAGAGTTCCCATTAAGGGCTGTACTGCTGCCACAAGTATATTTCACAACATACAGCACGTCAATGGTAAACCCGATTTATTCAAGCAGAGCTTTTCTTTCAGTTTCCTTACGTAACAGAAAGGAGCTGCAATCCGATGCATTAAAAAAAAATGAGATGCAGCTGAAACTGACAAAGCGAGCATTCCCCAGGTCTTACTGCATGGAAATGGTGGCTTGGACTGCTACAATCCTTCTGACAAATGGCACTTTTGGGCTGGTGGGGGGAGGAAATCATTCAATATGCACCAGAAATAAAAACCAGAATTCTACACAACTCCCACCTAGATGTGGATACACAAAGAACATCAGAGAGTCTCTGGAATGGATGCCACACTAGTAGCAGAGTTTGAAACATGGGAAGAGTGCAGGATTTACGGGTGATTCTATAAAGAATCTTCTCAGTAGGGCATGAATGTGATTGCAGTGATAAAATGAATCAGCCATCAGAAAGGTACATTTTTTGTTTCTTATCCTACCCTCTAATAAATTAAACATATCATGAAAGTGTTAAAACACTTGCTGAAAATTTCTCCATCACTCACCCCACTACAGATTATAGTTCTCAACTTACACCAGCGTAGCACTAAAGTCTCAAACGGTTAGTACGACTATTACAACTTAGGGCATCAGGGCTCGGACTTCAATCCCGGTGTCCTGTAAGGAGTTTATATGTCCTCCCCATCAAATGCATGGGTTTCCTCCCACAGTCCAAATGCATACTGGTTAGTAGGTCAATTAGTCTTTGTAAATTGGCCTGTGATTACGCCAAGGTTAAACCATTGGGTCGCTGGGCCAATTCTTCACTATCTCCAAGTCACTAACTAAACTAACAGCGCCCTCAGCTGGCAAAAAAATAAATTTCCATTTCTTGGCTTGAAATATTTAGTGAACAAACCAAAGCAAATCTCTACAGGCCCCATTGTTACTGTAGTAAGGTGTTATTAAATATTAGTTACTAACAAATTAAGTATCATTGATCATGACCCTGCATAATACTTGTCTTACTTCCAATCAATTTACAATCATTCTCACATTTAAAATCTTGGGACATTTGAGAAGCAGGCAATGCAACAATTTGTTTAAATTGATTCATAATTTTTCCCTACTATTGATAAGAATTACCACAAGTACATGATGTTCCCAAGCTACTTACATTAAATCTCAAGTTAACCCACTTCGAACAACATTACAGCATGGGTGACATTTGATTAAAATGTGGTGTGGCTGTACATCCCATTGTCAAAGTGCCAAAAACAGTAGCTTCCCACAAAAATGATGCACCTTCGCGTAATGATACAGAGTGGCAGTGACTCAAAGTCCTCTAGGTTTTAGTCCATGGACTTTGAATGTCCTTGATTTCAAGTTTATTATCATTTGCACAAGTGAGTATGTGAAAATCATGTTTGCAACAGTACCACAGTCACAGAGATACAGATAAAACAATAGAAATACCATAGTGAAAAAACTGCAAACAAGATCTTAGTGCTAAAAAAAAGGATCTGAGGAAATATAATGGAAGGTCGAGAGGGAGAGCAGTGTGGGGAATATTTTACATTAGAATACAGATAAGGCAGACCATCGAAGTCCTCATGCTTGTACCAGCACTTTGTTAGCTTACAGTTGACCTAGCTTGCAATTCATTTCCCCCCCTCCCCTCCAATTCCCTTAGGGCCAAAAACTGCAAAACGTAAAATACAGGAAATACAGGTAAACCATAAAACTGGATAAGAATGACTTCCTTTGATGAAACACACTTCCTGATTGCACTCCCAAATGATCAACTTTAAGTTTAAGGTCAGAACTCCACAATGTGTATTTTCCTGCCCGAGGAGTCAGTTCTGCCAATGAACGCAGTTTAACAGGAAGAGCAACGCACAACCCAGACGAAGACTGTCTGTAGCCTGAGCTTGCTGCTAATGTCATAATCCAGGACCCTTTCATTTAAAAATTCAAATCTGAAGGACATCACTCTTGGTCACATTGTTTGCTGTCACCACCTATTAAACTACTGATTTTTGAATGACACATCTTCCCCAGAACTCTCCAAACGAGCGGGAATTGAAGAGTACAAACTTCCACGGGCAGGAAATGCTAGGTGGTTCATGAACTCTGTTCGACACAAAGGACAAAGCACCACAACTCAATTATTCTATATTCCTGTATAATCATGCAATTTCTTAGGAGAGGCAAAACCAAAACTGGGCCCAATGGAAAATTCCTCTCCCAATACCCAGAAATAGCCAAATCACATCCAAAGTCATATTTCCTTCCATCACACTGCTCCTTAACCACAAGCATAGATTAGATACTAGAACACATGGGCCTACAAATACAACAATCCACTTACATCAGCAACATCTAGTAAAGTGCTACTTTAATAACATTTTCCAATTAACCAGATTTCAATTCAGAAAATATTACCCTCGTGCCATTGTGGACTGGGAACTGCCAAAGGTTAAGTTCACTGTTACACGTCCTCAGGCAGGGGTGAGGAGAAACATTTTTCATCTCCCGGATGAAAAAAACCCCACACCATGGGAACATAGTGGTTACCGTGACACTATTACAGCTCAAGGCATTCCAGGGTTTGGAGTTAAATTCTGGCAGCACCTGCATGTCCTCCCTGTGGATTTTAAATTCCAAGAGAGCAAATGAACAGATTCCTCCACGACCCTGCAATATTCTCCAACACCACTGCCAGGAGGTAAAACAGTACAGGTCCTTCTGCCCAAAGTGTTCTTCTGACCCTTTAACCTGCTCAAAGATTATTCTAATCCTTCTCTCCCACACAACCCTTTAGTTTCTTTCATGCATGTGCCTGAGTCTCTTAAATTCCCCTAATGTATCTGCTTCTACCACCTGTCGGTACATTCCACATACTTAACATTGAAATAAACCTACCTCTGACATTACCCCTATACTTGTCCTCTAATCACCTCATGAATGTCTTCTTGTATTAGCCATTGCTACCCAGGGAAAAAGGTGCTGGCTGTCTATAACTCTTGTCAGCTTATACACTGCTATCAATGGATTTGATAAAGGCATTTTACACAGTAAATCCTCAAGCTCTCTGTTCATGGTATTTTGCCTGTAACTGGTGTTCTGTGAAGATCATGTCTGTGAAACCTCTAGATGGGCAGAAACCACACTGCGATTGGGGGAATATTTCTTCAGATAGTGGAGTCAGTTGACAAGCGTTTTTTCTATTGATGGTTGTCACAATCTGCCGCATCTCCCTTCTTTGATATGGTCACTATTAGAGCTTCCCTGAGCTTGGAAGGCACTTGTTCCTTTTCCTAGACCTTCAGGAGCAGGGAGTGTATGTGGTGCAGTTGTGCTGGTCCACCTTGAAGATTATTGCTGGGATCCCATCAGGACCAATGCCTTGTTGCTTTTCAGACTCCTGCTGCCATCGTGGACCTCTTTCACAGTGGAAGGATTCCCCCATGTTTTCTTTCACAGGCCTCTGGAGGATTTGGTTAGTAACCTTTGGTTCAGCAGTGCTGTCGCAGTTAACAAATTCTTAAAGGTGCTCTCTCCATTGATCAGTGATATTTTTCCGATCCATTAGCAAGTTTTGCCTGTCCTTTGATTGCAAGGGGGTTTAATTGCAGTAACTTGGACCACAGACCACTCTGGCAGCACTGAAGAAGCTTCCCATGTCACCAGAGTCTGCCTGCATCTGGATTTCCAGGGCTGTTGCCTTGGCTCTAGAGTAAGCTACTCTTTTGGCCTTGCTGCTGATGTCTTTCTACCAGGGACAGAAGGTTTATTTTCTTGAAGATAGGCCAAATTATCTGCATGTTGTTATCAATCAAATCCTGATGTTCTCCGGACTTGTACCCAAAGATGTTTTAGCAGGCAGGCGGATTTAAGCAGACCCCAGTGTTCTTCCATATCCTCCGGATCTTCCAGTTGGAGGTTTTCCCCCAAATGAGGCCTGAAGATGTTGGGTGGCAGTATCAGGCAGGGTCTTGAATTTTAGTCTTGGCCTGGTCTGCTTCTTATGAACCCTCCTCTTTTTTTTATGAGCCTAATGGACGTGGTGGAGTGGATCAGGCAAAGATCGATCCAGCAGTCATCTGTGCCATTCCTAGTCCTTGTGATGTTTACATCAGGGCAGTCCCCAACTCGGACAAGGGTAGTTAATGAGACACTGTTTAGACCATAAAACCATAAGACAGAGGAGAAGAATTCAGCCAATTGAGTCTGCTCTGCCATTCCATAATGGGGGAGGGAGGAAGATGTATTATCCTACACCATTCCATTCTCCTGCTTTCTCCCCATAACCTTTCACACCTTGATCAATAACCGATCAACCTCCAACTTAATTATACCCAATGACCTGGCCTGCACAGCCATCTGTGGCAATGAGGCAATGAATCCCACAGATATACCACCTTCTGACTTTAAAAAAAAAAATTCCTTCTCATCTCTAAGTGATGTACCTCTATTCTGAGACAGTGCCCTCTGGTCCTAGACTCTCCTACAATAGGAAACCTCCTCTCCATATCCACTTTATATAAAAATCTTTCAATATTCAATAGGTTTCAATGACATGCTCTACCCCCACTTCTAAACTTAGCAAGCACAGGTCCAGAGCCATCAAACACTACTGTTAACCTTTTCATTCCTGGGATCATTCTCATAAACCTCCCTGGACCTTCTCGAATGCCATACAAGCCTCAGCATTAAATCCTTGCTTTTGAATTCTAGTCCTCGGGAAACGAATGCTAACATCGGATTTGCCTTCCTTACCACTAACTCAACCTGCAAGCTAACCTTCAAGGAATCCCGCACGAGGGCTCCCAAGTTCCTCCACACCTCTGATTTTTGAATTTTCTCACCATTTAGAATAGTCCACACCTTTATTCCTTCTGCCAAAATACATGACCATACACTTCCCTACACTATAATCCAACTGCCACGTCTTTACCCATTCTCCTAATCTGTCCTAGACCTTCTGCAGACACCCCATTTCCTCAGCACTACCTGTCCCCTCCACCCATCTTCATATCATCTACAAACCTGGCCACAAAGCCATCAATTCCTTCATCTAAATCATGGATGTACAACTTGAAAAGAACAGTACCAACATCGACCCCTGCGGACTAGTCACCAGCAGCAAACCAGAATCGGTCCCCTTCTTTCTGACTCTGCCTCCTACCAGTCAGCCAATAATTTACCCAAACTCATATCTTTCCTGTAACACCTTGAGCTCTTATCTCATTAAGCAGTTTCATGTGCAGCATCTTGTCAAAGGTCTGAAAATTGAAATGAACAACATCCATTGACTCCCCTTCATCTATCCTGTTAATTATTTCCTTAAATAATTCCACAGATTTGTCAGGCAAGATCTCAACTTAAGGAAACCATGCTAACTTTAGCCCTTTTTGTCAAGTGCCTCCAAGTACCCCTAAATCTCATCCTTAATAATAGACTCCAACATCTTTCTACCCCCTGAAGGCAGTCTAACTGGCCTACAATTTGCTTTCTTCTGCCTCGTTCCCTTCTTAAAGGGAGGAGTGACATTTGCAGTTTTCCAGTCCTCCAGAATCTAATGATTCTTGAAAGATCATTATTAATGCCTGCATAATCTCTTCAGCTACCTCTTTCAAAACCCCTGGTGTGTAGTCCATTTGATCCAGGTTACTCATCTACCTTCAGACCTTACAGCTTCCCAAGCACCTTCCCCTTCCTTAGTAATAGCCACGACTCACTTCTCCCCCCTGACACTCTCACATTTCTGGTATTCTGCTATTCTTTGTCTCTCCCCCCCCCCCCCACCCCCATTACTACCTTTCCAGAATCCCAATATCCACTCTGATCTCTTATACTTTTAAACTACACAATCTGAAATTTTTTTTTGCATCCTTTGTATTATTGGCTAGTTTACCTTTGTCTACAATCTTTTCTCTCTTATGACTTTAATTACCTTCTGTTGGTTTTTAAAAAGCTTCCAAATCCTCTTAATTTTTGCTCTATTATATGCTCTCCCTCTTGCTTTTATGCTGTCTTTGACTACCTTGTAAGTCATGGTTACCTCACCCTCCCTTCAGAGAACCGCTTCATCTTTGGGATGCATTTTTCTTGTACCTTCTGAATTACTCCCAGAAACTCCAGCCACTGCTGTTTAGCCATCGCCCCTGCTGATGTCTTCTTCCAATCAACTTCAGCCAGCACCCCTCTCATGCCTCTAATTCCCTCGACTTCAGTGTAATGCTAATACATCCAATTATAGCTTCTCCTCAAACTGCAGGGTGAACTCTGTCATATTACGATCATTGTCTCCGAAAAGTTCATTTACCTTTAGCTTGCTAATCAAATCAGTCATTACATACAACCAAATCCAAAATTGCCATTCCTCAAGTGGACTCCACCACAAGCTGCTCTAGAAAGCCATGTCGTAGGAATGCCATAAATTCCTTCGCTTACGTTCCAGCACATACCTGATTTCCACAATCCACCTACATATTGAAATCTTCATGATTATCATAACATTGCCCTTATTACATACCTTTTCCATCTCTTGTTACAACCTGTAGCCCACATCCTGGCTACTGTTCGGAGGCCGATCAAGGAGTTTTACCATTGCAACTTCTTTACCCACACTCATTCAATGTCTTCCATTCTATGTCGCCTCCAAGGACTTGATTTCAATTTTTTTTTAAAAAAACAACAGAGCTCCCTCTGCCTACCTACGTGTCCTTTTGCTACAATGTGTATCCTTGGATGTTAAGCTCCCAACTATGATCTTCTTTCAGCTATGACTCAGGGACGCCCACATCATCCCTGCCAATCTCCAACTGCATTATAAGATGACCTACTTTATTTTGTATACTGCATGCATTCAAATACAACACCTCCAGTCCTGTATTAATCATCCATTTTTGGCCCACAATTTTACCTTAAGCAATCCCACTGACTCCAACTTTGCCCTATCACCTGCCTGCTCTTCCTCAGTCTCACTACATGCTGCATCTAGATGGATACCAACTGCCCACCCTCAGCCCTATCACTCTGGTTCCCACCCATAGCCAAATTAGCTTAAACCCTCCCCAAAAGCTTGACCGAAACTGCCCACTAGGATATTGGCTCCCCCTGGATTCTGATGTAAACTATCCTTTTTGTACAGGTGACTCCTTCCGAAAAAGTCCCAATGATCAGAAATCTGAAGATCTGACCCCTGCACCAATTCTTCAATCAAAGTCATGCTATTCTTACCCTCACTGGCACAGGCAGCAATCCAGAGATTACTGCTCTGGAGGTCCTGGTTTTCAGCTTTCTACCCAACTCCCTATATTCTTTCTCTAGGACCTCCTCTCTTTTCCTAGCTATGTTGTTGGTACCAATGTATACCATGACTTCTGGCTGTTCACCCTCTCCCTTTAGAATGCTGTAGACCCATCCAAGACATCCCTGATCCTGGGAGGCAACGTATCATCCAGTTGTCTCTTTCGCATCCACAGAATTTGCTGTCCGCTCCTCTAATTTATGGAACCCCCTATGACTACTGTACCCCTCATCTCCTTCTTTCCCTTCTAAACCACAGAGACACTCAGTGCCAGAGACTGGTCACTCCGGCTCCCCAAGGAGGTCATTCAGCCCCGCAACCCCCCCAACACAGTATCCAAGGTGGCATACTTATGAGGAGATTGGCTACAGAGTTACTCTCCATTAGCTGCCTATTCTGCTTCCCCCTCCTGACAGTCACCCAGGTACCTACCTCTTGCAGTTTGGGGTTGACTACCTCCCTATAGCCTTCATCACTTCATCATCATCACTCATGAGCTGAAGGTCATTTATCTGCAGCTTCAGCCCCTTATCATGGTCGCCAAGGAGCTGCAGCTCATGCAGATGTAGTTACCAGTGAGACTGGAGGTCTCCAAGCTTCCCACCTCGCACACAAGAAATACCACCAACTCTGGATGCATCCTCAGCATACTGGCTATGTAGCAGCCGGGGGGGGGGGGGGGGGGGGGGAGTTCTTACTAGAAACTTACCTGTGCCCTGTGCTCACCCAAACATGTTAAGCCAAATCCTGACAATTCCCACAATGGCCACTCTACTGACACCTCACTTCTGGATCCGATGCACTGCCAAAATGCCTGGAATCTGTTTTTTCCTATTGCAAATGCTCCTGATGATAAGATTGTGCACCAGCACACATTGTGAGTAGAAATAATCTATTTGAGTTGAGATACTCAAATCCTTTCCTTGAGATACTCAGTGTTACATCTAGGAACCATAGAAGGCCTATTCCTACTCCCAATGGTTGCCCAATGGTATGCACTCCCAGTGGTTGCCGACATGTACTTATGAATCCTGAGCTACTGCATGATGGTATGTTAGCTACAGTATTCAGCAATAGTGGTGCTGAATCAGAACCCTTCACTGTCTAGACTGGAGCCAAACAGGGCTGTATCATTGGGCCCACCTCATTTGCCATCTTTATTGCTGTCATCCTTCACCTCAGCCAAAACCTGCCACAGGGAATCCCAAATGTCTGTAGAATGGACAACAGGCTTTCCAATCTCTACCATTTCAAGGCCAAGAGCAAGGTTAGCACCACTACCATGGAGCTTCAGTTTGTAAATGACAACATCGCCGCAGCAAACTCTGAAAAAGACCTTCAAAAGGCATTCAGGATACATTGCTAAGACATATAGGGCCCAGGGCCTTAGCTTTTGTATTCAAAACAACAGTCATCCAAACAGCCATTTATCCAGCCCTCTATAAAAGTTGACAGTTATCTTCTGTGAAAACACACTTTCCCTACCTTGCTAGCATTCTCTCCTCAAAAGTAGGTATCAACTCAAAGAGCAACTGGACCCGAGTAGTGCGAGTGGAGATTGTGCAAGATTGAGGAAGAGAGTCTGAAGACAGGTCCAAATAAATCTTCTGGTGCATACAGCAGTCGTCCTTCCCACATTACCGTCATTCAGATGCCCAATTCACATCTCCCCAAACAGATCCTTTATTTCCAGTTGAAAGAAGGTCAACGAGACCCAGTGGGCAAAAGAAACTTTAAAATCAGGATGAAGAAATTGAACATTCCATCTATAAACTAGGAAGAGATTGCACTCAATAGATACACCTGGAAGAAATCTGTTCGAGAGGGGGTTACGCTACAGGAGCAATCTCTGCGGTGCCACTGAGAACAAGTGGCAGCTACGAAAGAGACTGAAAAACCAAAGAGACCCAACCACAATCACTCTTGCCCACACTGCACCAGAACAGGTTGATCCTGGATCAGCCTCTACAGTCACCCAAGAACCCCGCCCCCCCCCCCCATACACAATGCTTTAGAAGCACACTCAACTCAGGTGATCGCACTACACCTCTATCAAATCACCTCTCATCCTACTTCACTCCAAAAGGGACAAACCCTAGCTTGTTCAACCTTTCCTTATAATACACGCTCTCTAGTCCCGCCAGCATCCTGGTAAATCTCTTCTGCACTCTCTCTGAAATTTCCATATCCTTCCTCTAATGAGATGAAAATATTTCACCTGACACCCTCTTGAAGGCCTGTTTAAGGAGTGAACTTTAATCGTTGACAGTTTTGAGTCCTACAATGGCACACTGAATGGTGGTTAAATTTGAGAAATTGATCACAGTAGTATATAAATACATATTGGTGAAATAAGTGGATTGGTGTGTTTAAAAAAAACAGGGCATTCTAGTATCTGATCCATACTTGACTAATTGCTTGAGATTTATGCTGCCAGACAACATTGATGCACACAATAATAAAAAAAAGCTATTTAAGTTTGCCAATCTGACCCGGATCTGGGCCGTACCTTCCAAATATCCAGACCCGACTTGCACTACCTTACTTTCCCTTTTCTATTTTCTAATTATGATTTACAATTTAAATTTTTATTATATTTACTTTGATTTGTACTTCAGGGAGCGCGAAGTGCAGAATCAAATATCGCTGTGATGATTGTACGCTCTAGTATCAATTGTTTGGTGACAATAAAGTATTAAAGTATTTACAATACATCTACTTTAGCAGGTGGAAGGGAAAGGGAAAGTGAAGTGTGATTGGTTCCATGGGTAGCTATTACCAATGATGAGCTGGAACTGGCATTGATTATTCGAGTCCAAAATTCTCCTCTTCCCTTTTACTCAAAGTAAATTTGCTATCAAAATACATATGTCACCATATACAATGCTGAGATTTGTTTTGTGGCCATACTCAAATCTATAGAACAACAACTTTTACAGAATCAATGAAACACTGCCCAATTTTGGTGTTCAACCAAAGTGCAGAAGACAGGCTGTGTAAATACAAAAATAAATAAGCAATATAATATTCCACATTCCTAGCACACCAACAATGTAGCTCATCTCTATCCACATTCATTATACTGTAGAACAAAAATAATTTAAAGGAATATTCTGCCAGTATTTCACAATCTTTTAAAAATTCTGAGTTCAAGCCAAAAAACAATACAAGTTCCCTGCCACTAACAACAACAATAAGTCAAAGCTGTTCTGTTTTTAAATTGCATGTTGAACATGATGCAATTGAGAGATGGTGGTCGGTGGTTTGGGACACCCGCTTTGTAATTCTTATAAATGATTTTGATGAGGAAGTGGAAGAGTGTGTTAGTCAGTTTGCAGATGAAAGTTGTTGAAGCTGTGGATAAGGTGGAGGGTTGTTGTAGGTTGCAACAGGATGTTGACAGGATGCAAAGCTGTGCTGAGAAATGGCAGGTGGAATTCAACCCAGAACAATGTTAGGCAATTCATTCTGGTAGGTTGAATTTGAAGCCAAGTTAATGGCAGGACCAAGTAGAGTGGAGGAACAGAGGGATCTTGGGGTTTATGTCCATAGATTCCTCAAAGTCGCTGCTCAAATTGATAGGCTTAGTTAAGAAGGCATAGTGTGTTGGCCATCCTTAATCAAAGAGCTGGAGTTCAAGTGTCGCAAGGTAATGTTACAAAACCTTGGTTAGACCACACTTAGAGTGTTGTGTTCTGTTCCAGTTGCATCGTTATTGGAAGGATGTGGAAGCTTTAGAGAGGGCTCAGAGGAATACACCAGGATGCTGCCTGAACTAGAGAGTATGTCTTATTGAGACAGGTTGAGCCAGCTAGGACTTTCTTTCTGGCACGAAGGAGGATGAGAGGTATGCAAGAGGCATAGATAGAGTGGATAGCCAGACACCATCTCCACGAAACCCCACCCACCCCAGGCTAACACAAAAAGTGGCATAATTTGAAGGTGATTGGAGAAAAGCACAGGGTAGTATCAGCAGAGCAAGTCCTTAACAGAGAGTGCTGGATGCATGGAATACCCTGCTGAGGTGGTTGAGGCAAATACATTCGGAGCATTAAAGAAACTCTTAGTCAGAAAAATGAGGCTTATGTAGGAGGAAAGGGGTAGATTGATCTTTAACAGGTTGTCACAACACCATGAGATGAAGGACCTGCACTGGGCTGTAATGTCCTATGTCCTAATGAAAATTAACTTCAATCTATTGCAACTTCACAATGCCTTCACAACTGGAGCCAAATTAAAATACAATGCCTCAGGAGGATCTATTCCTCACAATACCATCTTCAATGTTCTTATTTTACTCAGTACAGTCTGCAAAAGTTTAACATCCAGCAACTTAAATTCTATACATCCATCCATTTGATTTCCCCCTCCCTGCCCAGTCAATGCGTCCCATTATATCCCTTCGTAAATTTCACTAAACTGCTCCAGACCATTAGCCCAAACCCTTAAACTTTGCTCTCTCAGTCTCACCACACCCCAGTACTGTATGGCTTTTGTATAGGTGTTACACATAATGTAATATTACTTGTACATACAAGAGTTCTAAGGAATGCCAACAGCATGATAGAAATGAAATAAGGAATTATAAATTGTGGAACAAGATTAGATAATTTCATGACTGGCCCCAAAGATAAACTATAACATTCTACAAAACACCATAAGATCTTCATAATCAATGGCAGACGGAACAACAGTTTAATGTTCATCTCAAACATGTTACCCTTGAAAGAAACACCCCCCGGTCAAGTTTATCTTTCTTGCTCCTACTTATGTTACCTGTCAACCACTGTAGACAAATGTAGATTAAGTTTGTTCTTAAACACACTGAATACTTGCTAACAAGTTCAGAATTACCTGGGATTCTTCCTCTTCAACCTGCTCAGCTTCCCGCAAGCAACAGCTTCCTCCTACACCCATTTGCTTGAGAGTTATCAGTTTATACCGTAAAGATAGACCCTCTCTGGTATTTGCTAGCTGAGGACTGAAGCATAAGTTTGTGCTTCTTGTCTAATAGCTGGGATATCAAAACAAAGACAGTTCTCATGGTTACTGATTTAAAGCCATTGTGATGTCATCAATGATTAAAACATGCAATCTGATCAAATGAAGCCACCCCAAATAGTTGAAGTATTTCATTATTTGAACCTTCCCATCATTGATTATAATCACTGGCCACAAATTTCAGTTGGGGTCAGGGGGTCTTGTGATTTATTTAATGAAACGGTTATGTATTGCAGAATTTTTGTTTCAATGTACACAGTAAAGAAAACTACACAGAATGACATCCATTATTCCAGTGCATTAATATTCACCTCTTTGGGCAAGTTAGGATTAAAAAAAAACGCAATCACTCTAAATTGTTCTCCAATGCAAAAAAAAGGATTGATAGTTGTCCATACACGAGGAAATCTGCAGATGCTGGAAATTCAAGCAACACACACAAAATGCTGGTGGAACACAGCAGGCCAGGCAGCATCTATAGGAAGAAGTACAGTTGACGTTTCGGGTTGAGACCCTTCGTCAGGACTAACTGAAATAAAAGATAGTAAGAGATATGAAAGTGGGAGGGGGAGGGAGAAATCCAAAATGATAGGAAAAGACAGGAGGGGGTGGGATGAAGCTAAGAGCTGGAAAGTTATTTGGCGAAAGGGATACACAGCTGGAGAAGGGAAAGAATCACGGGATGGGAGGCCTAGGGAGAAAGAAAGGGGGAGGGGAGCACCAGAGGGAGATGGAGAACAGGCAAGGAGTGATTGTAAGAGGGGCAGAGAGAGAAAAAAGGGAGGGAATAATAAATAAGGGATGGGGTAAGAAGGGGAAGAGGGGCATTAACAGAAGTTGGAGAAGTCAATGTTCATGCCATCAGGTTGGAGGCTACCCAGCCAGTATATAAGGTGTTGTTCCTCCAACCCGAGTGTGGCTTCATCTTGACAGTAGAGGAGGCCATGGATAGACATATCAGAATGGGAATGGGACGTGGATTTAAAATGTGTGGCCACTGGGAGGTCCTGTTTTCTCTGGCGGACAGAGCGTAGGTGTTCAGCAAAATGGTCTCCCAGTCTGCATTGGGTCTCACCAATATATAGAAGCCCGCATCGGGAGCACCAGATGTACTCAGGTTGGAGGAACAACACCTGATATTGCATCTGGGTAGCTTCCAACCAGATGGCATGAACATTAACTTCTCTAACTTCTATTAATGCCCCTCCTCTCCTTCTTACCCCATCCCTTATTTATTTATTATTCCCCCTCTTCTCTCTCTGCCCCTCTCACAATCACTCCTTACCTGTTCTCCATCTCCCTCTGGTGCTCCCCTACCCCTTTCTTTCTCCCTAGGCCTCCCGTCCCATGATCCTTTCCCTTCTTCAGCTCTGTATCCCTTTTGCCAATCACCTTTCCGGCTCTCAGCTTCATCCCTCCCCCTCCTGTCTTCTCCTATCATTTCGGATTTCCCCCTCCCCCTTTCATAGCTCTTACTATCTTTCCTTTCAGTTAGTCCTGACGAAGGGTCTCGGCCTGAAACGTTGACAGCGCTTCTTCCTATAGATGATGCCTGGCCTGCTGCATTCCACCAGCATTTTGTGTGTTGTCCATACAATTGGCTTTAATTGATTCCTAATCTAAATTACCTTACCATCAATGGTTCGTCAAATAATCTCACACCTCCTCTCTTTCAGGAAGCAAAGAAAAATGGCAAAAATAGTTTTTCTTTGAAGTATACAAATGGTCTTTGAGAAAAAAAATCCTGGCACTTCTAGGCGAATTGCCAACTGAAGAAAACTCAATTCCACCGTTGACAGATGATATACGGCCGGCTGTTCTGCTTCCTCATACCACACTGGTGCAACATTAACACTCCTGCTGTGGGGGTTAACTACCTTAAAAGGTAGTATACAGATACTGCTCATCTCTAGCTACTTTTAACAACTTGCATTTTGGCTATGCAACTAACAGGAACATTTGGGCACAACGGTGGGGCAAAGCCTCCAATTTTTGAATAATTTTCCTCAGGTAAACAACTGTCTTAAATACAAGAAAAATAGGAACATATTTAAACCAATATTTAGAAATAAGCAAAGATACTAAAGCAAGATATATTTTTTAATCTTCCCCCTTTACCACAATTTGCAGCCTCAGAAGCACCACTGAATTTAATGGAGGCTTAGATCTTACGTCAAGTCCACTCAGGGGATCCAATTAGCTATTTCTAGAGTGCTGTGCCAAGGAATCCAAGGAAGGCCAGACCTTGCCCTTGGACACTATCACAATTCTCATGAATTTGTCAGCAAACATTCAGTGAGCAAGCACAACCAGCAACTTTCTTCAGTTTGAATGACCTAGCACCATCCCTATAGTCAATTTATCTCAATTCTAGGCAAACATATCTATTGGGCTCCTGGAATAGCTGCTACCCCCACCCAATGTGTTAAGCAACCCCCAACACTATGCTCAAACACAATCTACTTCAAATAGCAAAGCAACACAGTTCTTATTTGTTAGGGGATATAATCTCCCACATATTTGGTAGTGCAGTACTGGAAGATTATCATTTTTAATAGATCAAGGCTAGATGAAGATATTAATGATCATCCAGCACTTCAAGCGTACTAGCTGATGTCCACGACCACTGAGAAATTAAATCAACCAGTTAATCACCTTGTTGCTAAATGCAAGATAAATGAGTTGTAGAATATCGATCCATTTCCCCATAGTTAATGACTTGGTAAAATACATTGCTTTGGAGTACAAAAAGGGCCATTTCCATAAAAATAAAAATGAAAGAATTCTTGGTGTAATGGGGAAAAAAATTCTGGAGCTTTGCAGCAACATGAACACACCAAAATGGGGAATGATGCTGCTAACTTGGAAATTGGCCAGCATGCTGTCAAAGAGGAAAGTGAGCCAGTTGTCAGTTGTGTGCAAGTTACTGGATGGGCAAGGGTCAGAGTGGTCAAGCTTTTGGAGATGTCAGCTGATCAAAGTTTTGGTTAGTCAAATAAAGTAAGAGTTATGGAATCAAAGAAAACGAATTCTGAAATAAAAACTGACAGTGTTCATGTCAGATACACTTTGAAGACAAAATAGAGCAACTTTTCATGTTACGACCTTTCACAACTCTAAACAAGAGTTCTGATTAATCAGATTTCAGGTTAGGGAAGACATCAATTACTGGTCCTGGTCTAATCCCAGACACCACAGCTAAGAAAGCTTGTCAGCACCTTTACTTCTTCAGGATGCTCAAGAAATCTAGCATGTCCCCTTTGACCGTCAACAATCTTTTTCATTGATATAAAGCATGGACTAGACCCTTCGAGCCATGCCAACCAGCACCCTCAACTTAATCCTCACCCAATTCCAGGACAATTTACAATGCAACCTACCAACGGTAAACCTTTCAATTGCAGAGGAAAAAGGAGCACCTGAAGGAAACTCACATGGTCTCAGGGAGAGCGCACAAACTCCTCACTAGCAGTGGCTGGAATTGAACCTGCGTCACCTATAAAGCACTGTGCTAACCACATCTGGAGCTGGTGCACCATAGAAAGCATCCTATCCAGATGTACCATGGCTTAGTATGGCAACTGATTTGCCTGGGACCTCAAGACACTGCAGAGTGTTGTGCTGAGCCATGCCCACATCACGGAACCAGCCTCTCCTTCGAGGATTCTCTGTGCTTTACTACCTCAGGAAAGCAGCCAGCATAACAAAGACCCCCATCCATCCTAGACATTCCCTCTATCACCCCCACCCCACCAAGTCAGGCAGGAGACAGTGCCTGAAAATACACTGCCAGGCCCAAGACCAGCTACTTTCCCTGTTATCTACTTTCTGTGAAGGCTGAGAAAAGTCCATCTCCCACCCCCTCACCACATTCTACAGAGAATGTATTGAGAGTATCCTGAGCAGCTGTACAATTGCCTGGTTCGGAAATTGCACCGTCTCAGATCGCAAGACAGTGCAGTGGATAGTGAGGTCAGCTGAGAAGATCATTGGGGTCTCTCTTCCCGCCATTACAGACATTTACACCACACGTTGCACCCGCAAAGCTAGCAGCATTATGAAGGACCCCATGCATCCCCTCATAAAAACTCTTCTCCCTCCTGCCATCTGGGAAAAGGTACCGAAGCATTCGGGCTCTCACGACCAGACTATGTAACAGTTTCTTCCCCCAAGCCATCAGACTTCTCAATACCCAGAGTCTAGACTGACATCTGCATCATTTATTATATTGAAATTTGTCCTCTGCTGTGCTTATTGTCTTGTTAATTAATTAATTAATTACTGTACTGCCCTGTACTGTTTTGTGCACTTTATGTAGTCCTGTGTAGGTCTGTCGCCTAGTGTAGTTTTTGTGTTGTTTTACATAGTCTAGTGCAGCCTTGTGTTGTCTCACATAGTCCAGTGTAGTTTTGTGTTGTTTCATGTAGCACCATGGTCCTGGCAGAATGTTGTTTTGTTTTTACTGTACCAGCAGTTTATGGTTGAAATGACAATAAAAAGCGACTTGACTATAAGAGCACTGAATGCTTCCACAGCACAAGATTGATTCCTGACCTCTTCATCCATCTTATGTGACTGTCTACCCACAAAGCACTCTGTACTGCTGTTGTTTTACATTGTACTACCTCAATGCACCTTTGTAGTGAATTGACCTGAATGGCTGGTGTGCAAGACAAGATTTTTAATGTGATAATAATAGTTATTTACCTGTACAGGGACAAGTGAAAGACAAATGGATGTTGCTGCAAAGCAAAAAGGTGCGCCGATGAAAGTAGTAAAGAGACAAATTGCAAAAGGAGATGCAAATGAGATTTGCTATTGAATTGAAGCAGTCATATAAAAGCATTACTCGTCTGGTTTGTACTGACCATCACTGAAAGATACAGGAGGCCAAAGTTAAGGTCATGTTGCCGGAATAAAGAACAGATGTCTTGAAAATTGTGCAATGATTGCTGACTGATGAAAAGTGTTCTATAAATCCATCACTCAATCTGCATTTGCTAATGTAGAGGAGACTTTACTTCAACGATAGGACATTGTTATAACTTAATGGGTGAAATAGTATCTGCTGAGGCAAAAAGTGGCCTGAAAGGGAAGAGGAAAGTTTGCTTGGATATAGCAATATATAAAAAGGAAGAATGGGACAGGTGGAGCTAGGTGGGGAAAGAATACCAGGGGTAAAGTGGAAAATTCGGATGTTCATAACATTGGGTTAAGATGGTGCTCCAATTTTCATTTGACTTTTTTCTGCACCAATGGAGAAGACCAAGAACAGACAAGTTGGTGTGCTATACAGAACTCAGACACTCCCCTAAGCAGTTATCGAAACCACACTTGGTTTTTCCAATGTAGAGGAGGCCATATCATGAGTATTCAATGCAGCAAGTCATATTAGAAAAAGGTGCAAGTGAGCTTCTGCTCAGATCCCCAAACGGTGGCCGGTGAGATGTGAAGGGACAACTGATGCAACTGCATTGGTTGCAGAAGTCAGGGAGAGAATGTGATAATAGACCTGGGAGTGGGCCCTTCAGAACGCAGGAATGCAGGGCAGGAGAAGTATGGATATGGTGGGATTTAAGTTCAACATTGCTCATACACTGCAATCTCAATTCAAGTTGTTCTGATCATCAGAACATCTTCTTGATACCAATATGATGACATTACTCATGGGTTTACACCTGTGATATGCAGTGTAACAGGGCGTTCTATGGAAAAACCATAGCTTACACTCCTTTTCAGGTTCCCCCACATTCACCTAATCAATCCAACAAAGGCTGTACTGAACATTATTCGGAACAAGGAACTCCTTTGAGACTCAACATCAAAACTGCTATGCTATCCAATCACAGTCAAATTAGTGTATTACTGAATAGGATCCAATGAGACACAAATCATGCAGCAGCAAATCATCATTGTTCTATAACTGGGAACACACTAAACCAGATCCAACAGTAGACCACCGTCACATCCTTCCCTCAGTCCATATCAGATGGAGAACAGCGTCTTCTGAAGGCCATTTAGCAGACAGACTTCAAATTCCAATTACGAATCTTGTCCCAGTGACGTGACATGCAAGAAAAAATACATTCAAGCCTCTGGAGCATGGGAAGGATGAGCAGAGATTTTATTAAAAGTTCGACAGAAAGGTAATGGACCATAAACACAAGAAAGTCTGCAGATGCTGGAAATCCAAAACAATACACACAAAATGGAGGAACTCAGCAGATCGGGCAGCACCTATGGAAATGAATAAACAGTGTTTTGAGCCAAGAGCCTTCTTCAGGACTGGAAAGGAAGGGGTAAAACACCAAAATACAAAGGTGGGAGGAGGAGGATTGCTAGAAGGTGATAAGTGAAGGCAGGTGGGCAGGAAAGATAAAGGGCTGGAGATGAAGGAATCATACAGCAGAGGAGAGTGGACTATAGGAGAAAGGAATGGAGGAAGTCACCCAGTGGGGAAGTGATAGGCAGGTGAGAAGAGGCAAGAGGCCAGAGTGGGAAAAAGAGGGAAGAGATTTTTTTTTTAAACTAGAAAGAGAAATTGTTATTCATACCATCAGGTTAGAGGCTACCCAGAGCGAATACAAGGCATTGCTTCTCCACCCTGAGGGTGGCCTCATCTCAGCACTAGAGGCGGCCATGGACTGACATGTAGGAGCAGGAATGGTAATCGGAATTAAAATGTTGAGCCACTGGGAAGTTCTGCTTTTGACAGATGGAGCAGAGGTGTTCAATGAAGCAGTCCCACAATTTATGATGTGCCTCAGCAATGTAGAGGCCACATTGGGAGCACTGGACATAATTGATGATCCCAGCAGATTCGCTGGTAAAGTGTTACCTCACCTGGAGGGACTAATTGCAGCCCTGAATGGGCAGGTATAGCACTTTGGCTGCTTGCAGGGTTAATGCTGAGCGGGAGATTAATGGGGAGGGATGAATGGGCAAGAGAATCACAGAGGGAGGGACCCCTGTGGAAAGCAGGGAGAGGTAAAGGTATGTTTGGAGGTAGGATCCCTTGGGAGATGTGGGAAGCTGTGGAAGATGATGTGTTGGATGTAGAGGCTCATGAAGTGGCAGGCAAGGACTAGAGAAATGTCACTGTTTATGGCAGTGGGAAGATTGGGTAAGCGTAGATGTATAGGAAATGGAGATATGGGTGAAGGTAGCACCAGTGCTGGAGTAAGGGAAACTCCAAAGAATGGAGAAGGAGAACATCTGATTTCCTGCAAAGGAAAGCAGTATCCTGGGAACAGAGTCAGCAGAGAGGAAGGAAGTGAGGAAAAGGAATAGCATTTTTACAGGGGACAGGGTGGGAAGAGGTACAGTCAAGATAACCATGGGAATCAGTAGGTTTATAAAAGATGTTGGTTGACAGTTTGTTTCCAGAGGTGGAGATCGGAAAGGGGAAGGTGGTGTCAGAAAAGGACCAACTGGTAATGCACCAGGTAGTCTAATAAGCCTCTGCTGGTTTCTTACCATTCTACCACCCCTCCCCCAATTTATCAGTCCCAATGCCCACTATTATTTATTAATCCCAGGGAAATGGGCAGTACTCTGAACTCTCCAGAGGATGATATTCCAAAGGCTGTAAATTCTTGGGATATTCCAGTCTTACTTGGGTTGGCTTTTCCTCCATTTTCTGCTATAGCCAGACTCTGGGAGGCACACAGGCAGGTAGAATTGCAATAGTACTTTCACTTGTACTGAGATAGTGAAAGGATTGCCTGGCATACTGTAAATGAAGATTAAATCATTATGCAGTGCATTGAGGTACTACAAGGTTACAAATAAAAAATGCAGAATAAAATGGCACAGATTGTGTAGTGCGGGTAAACAAGATGCAACATCATAATGAGGTACACTAAGCAGTCAAATGTGCATTTTGTTTTATTAGGGGAACATTCAATAGTCTTTAAAAGTGGGTAGAAGCCACCCTCGAGTCTAGTGGTACAAAGTTACAGGCAGCTGTATCTTCTGTCCGACAGGAGGGGAAGAGGAGAATGGGTGGGATCTTCAATTATGCTGTTTGCTTTACTGAGGCAACAAGTACAGACCGAGTCCATGGAGGGGAGGCTGGTTTCCATAATGTACTGAGCTGTGTTCATGAACCTCAGTGGTTCTTTGCAGGTACAGTCAGCGCAGTTCCATACTAAACGGTAGTGCATGCCATTTGGATGCTTTCTATACTGCATCAATAAAAATTGGTGAGGGTCAACAGGGAACATGTCAAACTTCTTTAGCCTCCTGAGGAAGGTCAGATGTTGGCAAGCTTTCTTGACCATGGTATTTGCCAGACCAGATAGGTTACTAGTGATGTTCACTTCTACAAACTTGAAGCTGTCAATGTTAGTACCGTTGACAAAAACAGGAGCACTTGCACACTCTTCTTCTATGGCTGGGAAAAACACTATTCCTGCAACATTGGACACTTACCAATATGTTTACCAACATAACCACTCTATGACCAATACCATAGCTTCTGTCATGCACTTGGCCCTGAGTCACCAATAAAACAAGGATACTTATGTCAGAATACTGCTCCTGGATTTCAGTTCAGCATTCAACACCATTAGCCCACAGATGTTAGTGAACAAACTCCCACTCCTCGTTCCAAATACACCATTATACAACTGTGTTTTGGACTTCCTAACCAACAGCCCTCTGCCATCAAGATGCACAACGGCTCCTCCCTCCCTATCATCCTCAGCACGGGTACTTCCCAGGGCTGTGTGCTGAGCCCATTGCTGTACACTCTGCTCATACACGAATGCACAGCCAAACACCCGAGTAATCACATGATTGAGTTTGTGGATGGCATGACAATGGTGGGGCTGATCACCAACAACAACGAGACAGCCTGCAGGAAGGAGATGGAATAGCTTGAGGTCTGGTGCCAGTCAAATAACCTTTTCCTCAATGTCACAAGACAAAGGAGATTGTTTTTGATATCAGGAGAGCTCACACCACTCTTTACATTTGTGGTGCAGTAGTGGAAACTGCAAACAGTTTCAAACTCCTGGGAGTGCACATCTTGCACAACCTCTCACGGTCCCACAACACATTCTACACAATCAGGAAAGCTCGCCAAAGCATCTGCTTTGAGAAGGCTGAAGAGATCTGGGATATGCACATCTATACTCACGTTATTCTGCCAATGCACAGTAGAGAGCGTCCTAACAATGCTTGGTACAGAAACTGCAATAGACAACAAGACTCTAAGACAGGTAGTCAAAACTGCCCAATGCGTCATTGGCACCAGCCTACCTACCACCAAGGATATATATAGAGAAAGGTGCAAGAAAAGGGCCAGTAACATCATGAAGGGTCCCATCCACCTTGCCCATGGACTGTTTGTCCCACTCTCATCAGGGAAGGGGTTATATAGCATCCACACCAGGACCACCAGACTCAAAAATAGTTACCTTCCCCAAACAATAAAACTGATCAAAATCTCCACCCACAAACTCACCCTTCCACACTCCCGTCTGCCAGTATTTTATCAGTTCCTGGCAGTTACCTAATGTACTGCACAAACACTCGAGTGCCTAGCATCACTTTATGGACATAGAATACATACGTTATCTTACGTATTTATTATTTTTTCATTACTATTGTGGTCTTTATCTTACTTTTGTGCTGCATCAGATCTGTAGTAACAATTATTTGTTCTGCTTTACACTTGTGCGCAAGAAATAACATTGAACAATTTTGAATCTTCCTGATGTCAATGTCCAGCTCCTTTGTTTCGCTGACACAGAGGAAGTTGTTGCCATGACACCGAATCACTAAGCTCTCCATCTCCTTCCCGTACTACAACTCATTGCTATAGGAGATACAGCCCACGACAGTGGCTTCATCTGCAAACCTATGAATCGAGTGAAAGCAGGATCTGGCTATGCAGTCCTGTATATACAGGTGGTAGAGTACAGCCTGAGGACACCACCTTGTGGAGGAACAGTGTCAAGAACAATTGTGCCTCTTACTGATTGCAGGAAGTCAAGGATCTGGTTGCAGAGGGAGGTGCTGACTCCCAGATCTCAGAGTCTGAGATGAGCTTGCTTGGAATTATAATAAATAAGGTGGAACTGTAGTCAATAAACAATAGTCTCTGTACCTGCTGTTACTATCCAGATGCTTCAGGGATAAGTGCAAGGCCAGGTAGATGGATTTCACCATCTGACAATAGGCAAATTGCAGAGGGTCAAGGTTGTCTGGATAATTGGAGCTCACGTGTGTCGTAACCATTTTCTCAAAGCACTCACGATGATGGATGTCAGAGCCACCGGGCTGCAGTTATTAAGGCTTTGTCACAAACCCCATACCTCGGCTGCCACCCTTTGATTTGAACTCATGAGACCACTCCTCAAATCCACTGGACTGTGTGCTGGGTGAGTTGGCCACGAGTCAATCTAGCCCAGAGAAGGATCCCGATCAGAGACAGACTGGTGAAATGAAGAAGAGGCTCTTGCAGGGCCCAGGCAGCAGATAGCTTATTAGGAAGATTATGCCCAAGAACCTATTCCAATGGCACAGATCTGCCTGATAGAAATCAGAGAGAACCGCTCATCTGAGAGTGCTGCAAGGTGAAGGGAAGTGGCACAGGTGACAACAACAGACTTGAACTGTCCGAGATGACCCAGAAAAGATCTGTCAACGACGCAGGATAATTGAGTAGGTGACAAGAAAAATAAAACCACAAGGAATAGGAGTAGAATTGGGCCATTCGGCCCATCAAATCTGCTCTGCCATTCAATCATGGCTGATTTATCTTCCCTCTCAACCCTATGATTCTGCCTTCTTCCTGTAATCTTTGACACCACTACTAATCAAGAACCCATCATCCTCCACTTTAAATATGCCTAGTGACATGCCTCTATGGCCATCAGTGGCAATGAACTTCACAGATTCACAATCCTCTGGCTAAAGAAATTCCTCAACCCTGTACTAAAGGGACATCCTTCTATTCTGAGGCCGTGTTCTCTGGTCCTAAACTCTCCCATTACTGGAAACATCCTCCCCACGTCACTATTTATCACTGACTGAGGCAGACCCTTAAAGTTGTCAGTAGGGGGCGCCCAAAAGGTACTTGATACATTAGAAATTAGACGACTGTACTCAAAGTAAAGGAAGTGCAAATTCCAATCACTACTGGAAAATTTCAATCATATAGTTCGTCGAAGCAAAGACATCACTGAGTTAGCAGTCCTTTTCCGTCAATAATTTCAATTTGTGTTTCAGTTACTAGATTCAAGTTACACGGGATTGCATCGACTTTTAAACCGAAGTCCATCGTGGGACAACGTTAAATAACTACCGGTTGAGGAATACCTTGTTAGATTCCGCTTTGGGGTGTACATCTAAACACAGGAAACGCGTTCCTCTCGCCACTAATTAGGAAATAGGCGCATTTTGAATTCAAAGTGGAATGACAAAAAAAACATCACACAATGCGCCAACACTGCTCCCAGCAGAATTTTAAAATCAACCGCAAAAGGTGGATTAATCATCGGCAAAATGAGTTTAAATTGGGATGGGATGTTGTCATTAACAAATCGTGGGATGCAAGTTCAGCGATAGTACCAGTGCACTGAAGGGGTCCGGAAGACCTGTGAACAAGCAGGCAAATTATTGACGAAATGTTAAGTAACCCCAGGTTCAACGCAAAAGCTAATTGCCAAATATTGGAATAATATTACGCTAGCTTTGCGACCTGCGTATTTTTTCAATTCGTAAACTAATGTCTTGTGGGACAGCTCTTGCAAAGGGGATTGTAATTAAGGTTGGGAAAAGTGTTTATTTACAGATACCCACATTTTATTTGGAATGAAAGGAAACGAGCCGCCTTGTCTACTTGCCGTTGCAGCAGGCGAGGTCTCTCGACACTCACCTGATGGTCAAGGAGGAGATTTTCCATCGCTCTGGGATAGAAGCTGTCCCTTTGTCCTTCATTTGCCGGCTGACTTTTGGTCTCTCGCGGTTCCCAGCGCCTGCGGCTCAAGCTCCCAAACGCCGCAGTGCCAGGCAAGGTACCGCCGTGCCGTTCCGTGCAGCCCGCGACTTCCATTGACTTCGCTCAGAGTGAAGCCGTGCACAAGCGCCCACTTAAAGAGACAGGACAAACACAATTAACTCCCAATAGCCAGGAGCCATCAAACCAAAGCACTTCGAAACAAAAATAATTTTCACCTGTTCAATGTTTTCACATCAATGTTTTCACCGATGTTTCTACAACGGACAATAATTATACAAGAGCCAAGTGAATAATTCCTAAGGAAATTGGCTACACACCTGCAATGCCATTGAACAGCAACGACTGGTATTGAGATTGCATTTTTTTTCCATAGTCATACGGAGTCAAAGTTTCAAGTCCAGGACTCTACCCATTCTTACCTAAAATATTAACACTGCTTCTCTCTCCACAGGTGCTCCCTGATCCGCTGAGTGTTTCTAGCACTCCCTGTTTTTATTTCAGATTTCTAGCACCTGCATATTTTATTTATTTTCATTTCTCACTGAAGCCATATAGAAGTGCATTTGCAGTTGTACTGTAGAAACCTGTCCGGTTTCCTCACAGCATGTTCCCAATGACCACCGACCTCCAGATAATGTGATATTTATTTGTGGAAAAAGAGTGGTCATGACAGGAGAAACAGTTTGGCTGTTGTCCTTCTAAACAGTGGCAGGGGTTCTGTTATCTCCACTGATGGCATTCAACACTCATCCGGATGATCACTCCCTCAATGCCTGACTTATTACAGGCCATGCAGACAAATGGCAAGACAGGCTTGACAATTGCTGTGGGGCTGCAGGCATCTTCAGTGTGTGGGAACTCAGTCTGCAGTCACATTTCCAATTTGCAAACTGTCCGGGTTACAGATAGTTTTCAGGAATAGAACCCTGTGTTAATCTGGGGAGGACCTGTACTGGGGAAATTTGTGCTCCAATATCTGGAGCTGTACCAGAACCCACAACCTTCTGACTTGGAGGCATTTTTATTGTGATCACAAGACCCTGTTCAACATTGATAACATAGAATACTGCAAGCCTGGCTAACTGATTCATTGGGGAGAATAACAGCTGAGTTGCCTCAGTTGTGGCGAGGACAAGGCCCATATGCCTTGGAGCCCCTGTGAAGAGAATGAGACATCAGAGCTGGCTGCCCGCTGCTGAATTTCGTACTAGTTTGGGGGCTGGCTCCACCGATCAGTGCAATGCTGCCATTTCAATGTTCACTCGGTGCTGTCCTCTAGTGTTTACTCCGTGCTGCCCTCTAGTATTTGCTTGGTGCTGCCTCCAGTGTTCGCTCAGCCCTCGATCTTTAGAGATTAAAGAAACAATAAGATGATATTGATTTATTTTCTTAAAACAAAGCCTAGTTATTCTAAATCTGTGTTAAATGTTTTTTAAGATATGTTACTTGAAGCTAATCCTGCTACAGGACTTTGAAATGTATGTTAAAAAGCAGAGTACAATGATTAATTTCTGCATCTAGTAGTCGTAGTTAATAAACTAGCAAGCTACTCTTCCCAATGATAGCAGGTGAGTGTTGGAAGACAAAGAAGAGATAATTGATGACTACAGTTGTGGTTAGCACTAACAAAAAAAGGACCACATGATAATGAGTGACACAGGAAACACATTAGAACTGCTGGTTTATCAGGGTTGTTCTGCATGTGTTCAAATAAATAAAAACGTTATGATTACTGGCATGCTTCTCTCTGCAGTATAATCCACATTTCATACACAGAGCCACAATTCTGCCCCATTTTGTTTTGTCCACTTGCATGAATTCACCTTCCTGTTGTATTTCATAATGACACAAGAGTTCATTATTATCAATATTTCTTCTATGGCTTGTAACAAAATGATGCTATGATGTTTTAATTTTCCAAACAGGTGCTATACCTGCCTCTGCACCTCCTCCCTCACCACCATTCAAAGGTCCCAAACAGTCCTTCTAGGTGAACTGAGTCCGTAGGAGTTATCTACTGTATCCAGTGCTCCCACTGTGGCCTCCTATATATATAGGTCAGACTCAACGTAGTTTGGGGTACTGCTGCAACAAGCACCTATGCTTCGTCTGCCAGAAAAAGTGGGATCTTCTGGTCTCCACCCATTTCAATTCTACTTCCCATTCCCATTCTGACATCAGTGCATGTCCTCCCTTACTGCTACGATGAGACCTTACTCAGGTTGGAGGAGCAACACCTTATATTCTGGCTGAATTAATCTCCCAACCTGATGGCATGAATATTGATTTCTCAAGCTTCTGGTAATTGCCTCATCTTCTCCTTCACCATTCCCCATTCCCGTTTCCCTCTCCCAACTTATTTCTTTACCTGCCCACCGCCTCCCTTGGATATTCCTCCCCCTTTCCCTTTCTTCCATGGTCTTCTACCCTGCCTATCACATTCCCCCTTCTCCAACCCTTTATCTCTTTCACCAGTCAACTTCCCAGCCCTTTACATCACCCTCTCCTGGTTTCACCTGTCACCTTGTACTTCTTCCTCCCCTCCTTACACCTTCTTGCTCTGACTTACCAGCCCTGATGAAGGGTCTCTGCCTGAAACATCGACTGTTTACACTTTTCCATAGACGCTGAGTTCCTCCAGCATTTTGTGTCTGTTGCTTGGATTTCCAGCTCTGCAGATTTTCTCTTCATTATGCTATGATGTTGCCTAGGAAACATTACTAGAGAACAGGGTTCTTTTATCTTCATTTTTACCTTTATTCATTTTATTTTCTATTTCTTTTATATTCATTTTTTTTAGCCTGATGAAGGGTCTTGACCCAAGACATCAACTATTTATTCCTCTGTAGATGCTGCCTGGCCTGCTGAGTTCCTCCAGCATTTTGCGTGTATTACTCTAAAATTCCAGCATCTGCAGAATCTCTGTGTTTGTCTTTTACCTCCGTGCCAAGCTACGCTGCTCTGAGTAATTACTTCACAAGGACCTGTAAATTAGTTCCTTTTTTTTTACTGTATGGCAATAAAGTTTGAGAATAATGCTGGGTCTCAGCAAAACATTCCCAAATAAGAAATAATTTCCAAAACATTCAAACTTAGAAACAATTGGAAGTCCTAATAAGAAAGTCACAAAACAAACAATTTTCCTGTAGAAAAGACTGGAAATGTTGGTCAAAAACAATATGGCCCAAAGCATGATAAATCTTGTTAACTTTAAATTCCACATTTTGTTTAGGTTCCTTATACTTACTGTCATTTCCTTTCATCAAGGTAAATTTATTATCATAGTACATATATATCATCATATACAACCCTGAGATTCATTTTCTTGTGAGCATGCTCAGGAAATCCATAATAGAATTATAACCATAATAGAATCAATGAAAGACCACACCAATTTGGGCATTTAACCAGTGTGCAAAAGACAACAAACTGTGCAAATACAAAATTAAGGAAATAATAATAAATAAGTAAGCAATAAATATCGAGAACCTGTGATGAAGAGTCCTTGAAAGTGAGTCCATAGGCTGTGGGAACATTTCAATGATGGGGCAAGTGAAGCTGAATAAAGTTATCCTCATTGTGGATCCAGAGTCCAAGCCTGAGTCAAGATCCAGGTTCCGGATCCCTGTCCAGTCTCCGGCTTGGAGTCCTTGTCCAGGTTCCTAGTTCCCAGTTCCTATTTCCTCACCCAGGTCCCACTTTCCTACTCTAGTCCTTCCCCAGGCCCTGTCTCCTAGTCTTGTCCAAGGCCTGTGTCTTGTTTAGTGTAGTTTCTTCCCCACTTCCCTTGCTTTCTGACACACCAGGTCCCACTTTCCCTAGTACTTCAGTCTGTCTTGCATTTGGGTCTGCTCTCAATGCCCACCTTATGACACCCCTCAGAACATATTAGCCCCGGTCTCATTATTTTCAATTTAAATGATTTTCGCTTGCTGGTTGTAGATCGACTAGCTAATTTTGCTAGTTCCTGTCTTATGTTAATTTTATCAGCCTTCCCCCAGTCCAGGACTTAATTCCTTATCTCTTTTCATGACAGAGTTTCAACCTGTTTCTGGAAAGCTCTCCCACTGACACTCTAACCAATTGCATGCCCACATTCCCTAAAATGGGGTCAGTACTGCCCCTTTTCTTAGCAGAATATCTACAAACTGGCTCATAAAGCTCTCCTGGGTCGATTTTAAATATTCACCCTTCTAAGCTTTTCACACTAAAAAGGTTCCCAGCTAACATTGGAGATGTTGAAATATTCCACTACCATAACTTGAAAAACAAGGCAATTTTGCAGATGCTGGAAACCTTGGGCAACACACAGAAAATACTGGAGGAACTCAGGACTGAGCAGTACTCGGCACCAATGGAAGGAAATACATGTAAACATTCCCTGTTTACACTGAAACCCCTCCTCACAACTGGCAAGCATGCAGGCAAAAGCCAGGATAAGAAGATGGGGTGGATGGTGGGGAGGAGAAGTAGTACAAACTGGCAGGTGAAAGGTGAGGGGGAAGATGGGTGAGTGGGGTAGGGGATTATGTAAGAAACTGTGACAGGATATGTGGAAGAGGTAAAGGACCGAAGAAGAAGGAATCTTTTCAGTGAGGACAGTGGACCATAATCAAATGTGAAGGTGGATGGGGGAGACCATAGGAAGCTGATGGGCAGGTGAGGAGAGAGAAGGGGTGAGAAGAAGAAAGTCTTCTCACCCTCCAACAACACACACAAAATGCTGGTGGAACACAGCAGGCCAGGCAGCATCTATAAGGAGAAGCACTGTCGACATTTCGGGCTGAGACCCTTAGTCAAGACAGTCAGGACCTCTCGGCCTGAAACGTCGACAGTGCTTCTCCCTATAGATGCTGCCTGGCCTGCTGTGTTCCACCAGCATTTTGTGTGTGTTGTTTGAATTTCCAGCATCTGCAGATTTCCTCATGTTTGGTCTTCTCACCCTAACCACTTCCATCTTCTTAATTCATTCCCTCTCCCCCGACCTTCTCCCTCACCTGGTCTCACCTATCACCTGCATCTTGTACACCTTCCCTTCCCCCAACCTTATTATTCTGCCTTCTGTCCCCTTCCTTTCCAATCTTGATGAAGGGTTTTGGCCTGAATCATTGACTCTTTATTCCCCTCCATAGACTCTGCCCGACTTGCTGATTTCCTCCAGAACTCTGTATGTATTGCAATTCCATATCTGGATTACATTTACATCCTCTGGAATTTGTCTATATTTCTCCAACTCCAGCAGTCTGTATGGAGGCCAGCAGTATAACCAAAGTGATCTCTCCATTTTTGTGCTGTGCTCTATGAGGTGACCCCCTCCCCATGTCAGCTCATCTGAAGAGCCTTCTCAGAAATTCTCCCTCTTTCTAATATAATTCTAATTCCAATGCAGTAGTAGACCCTTTATTCAACATTTCAATGCCACCTCCCTTTTACATTCCCCACCACACCTGAATATTTTACATTCTGAAATGCTGAGTTGCCAGTCCTGCCTTCCTTTCAACCATGTTTCCTTGATAGGAGCAATATCATATTCCCATGAACTGATTAGTGTATTAAATTTATCTGGCTTACGAGTCAGAGATCATACTTTGCCTTCCTCACAAGTTTGTTTTAACCACTGGACTGACTTAGTGTTCCAACAATAATTAATAGTTTCCACCCCTCAACTCTTCATCTACTCTGTGTTCCAAACCCTATCACGTTAGTCTAATGCCTCCCAAACAGCACCAACAAACCTCCCCACAATGATGGTTGACACATTTCAGTTCAGGTGTAACCTATCCTGCTTATATAGATTCTTCCTTCCAGGAACATTTTCAGTGACACAGAAAACTAAAGCCCTCCCTGCTACAATATCCTGTTAATCACACAGAGCATAGGATCTGATAGGAAAGGAAGATACCAGCATCTGACGTTTCTTGGGTTTCCTCTGTAGAAAGTAATACCTCAGTAGAATCATCCTCTCACTACACGGTTTGAGAACGGCAGTGCCTGAGCCCTAAAGATTTATTGACATCATTCAGTGAGATTTAGTGGCTTAATGCATTGCAATAGAATGGATCTGATGGTGGGTTGAAGTTGACTTCCTGGTGCTTTCCCTGGTTTTAATTGCTCGCCTCCCACAGACCCGATTAACTATTGACATGTAATTTCAAAGATCAATCAATCAAGGCTCCGATGTGCAAGACTGAAAAAGGCTATAGAGAGTTGTAGGCCAAGCCACCTCTACCATAGGCACAACCCTCTGCACTATCCAGGATGTCTTCAACAAGGTGGCATCCATCATTAAGGTCCCTCAACATCCAGAACATTACTACCCTCATGAAAGAAATACAGGAACCTGAAGATTCACAATGTTTTAGCTTCTTCCCCACTGCCATCAGATTTCTTAATGGTCCTTGAGTCCATTAATCCTACCTCCTAATTCCTCTTTTACAATGCTTATTCATTTATCTTTGGAATTTATAGGAGTTTTTGTGTCTTACACTGTGCTGCTGCCACAAAACAACAAATTTCATGATATGCCAGTGATAATAAACTGGAATCTGTTACCAACACCAAGGCAGCCAGAAGTGATAAAGTAATTGTTGTAAATTGGTGTCTGTCCTTACAGTACTGCTCTGATTACAGTTCATAAAATGAGCAGTGTGGCAACTAGTAGTTATGACCATTGACTGCTTGAAACTGTTCCACCCTCGCTGCCACCTGTACTAATAATTCGTGCAGATTTATAGGCATCCGTTCGTCTCATGAGACCATGGATTTGCACCTTGGAAGGTTTTTTCCAGGACGCAGGCCTGGGCAGGGTTGTATGGGAGACCAGCAGCTGCCCAAGCTGCAAGCCTTCCCCTCTCCACGCCACCGATGTTGTCCAAGGGAAGGGCACTAGGACCCATGCAGCTTGGCAGAGCAATGTGTTGTTAAGTGCCTTGCTCAAGGACACAAACACGCTGCCTCAGCCGAGGCTCGAACCAGTGACCTTCAGGTTACTAGTCCGATGCCTTGTCCACTAGGACATGCGCCAACACTAATTAAGTAATCATGAGCATTACTTAAACACATATCCAGACAGCACAGCTTGTCCAGTCGTAAGAGAACTGCCAAAGGCAATATTCCTGAAGATCAAATGGCATAGTTTCTGTCTATAAAAGATGGGCAGATGGTTGGATGTTCCCCAACGATTGAGTGCTTATCAGATCAATCTAGCAATCAGCCAATGGGTGGTCTGAATGCCCCTGAAATATCAGCACAAGCAGATATCCTGTGCACTGTTTATAAAAGACTAAGGAGTTTCCATGTATGAGAAACAAATGGTGTGTTGATAGTCAAAATACTTCAACTCACATGAGGTTAAGGAGAGAGCATCTCAAATCTTCCATCTCTTGGTATTGGTCATGGTGTGGCGACCCACTTCCTAGCGCACTTGAACCGGCTCACAAATAGCCAGCGCGCGGGCACAAAGGCCAGGTCCGCAACAAAGGCAAAAAGCCTGCGGGGGTTTGTGAGTACGTGTCCCTTAGAGCATCCACGCCCGGGGAGGGCGGGATGAGGGAGGCTTTAAAGCAAGGCTGTGAAGTTCGAATAAAATCATCTTCAATTGCAGTTTACTGACTCCGTGTCGTTATTTTAGCACTGCATGTAGCACACTGCTACAATTGGTGACCCCGACGGTCCAAACGATTTTTGGACTGGAGATGACCGACGCCGCATCTGTTCATGCGGTTTTGTTGAAACTGCCAAGCTTCTGGACGCTACGACCTCACCTATGGTTCCAGCAAGCAGAAGCCCAATTCCACGTTCGGCGGCTGACCTCAGAGGACACCCGTTACTACTACGTGGTGAGCTCCCTCGACCAGGACACAGCGGCCCAGGTTGCGGAGTTCGTATAGTCTCCCCCGGCGGATGGCAAGTACACGGAATTCAAAGCCCTGCTCCTAAGGACTTTCGGACTCTCACGGCACGAGCGGGCTGCCCGTTTACTGCACCCAGATGGCTTGGGAGACAGACCTCCATCGGCTTTAATGAATGAGATGTTGTCTTTGGCTGGCAGACACACACCCTGCCTGTTTGAGCAGGCATTCCTGGAGCAGCTGCCCGAGAACATACGCCTGCTGCTGTCCGACGCGGATTTCAGCGACCCCCGGAAGGTGGCAGCCCGGGCGGACGTGCTGTGGAACGCCAAGAAGAGGAGTGGGGCGTCCATCGCACAGATCACCAGGCCACGCTCCCAGCAGCAGACCAGACCAGGCCCGGCAGCAGAGCCCACTAGCCCCAGAGGGAGGGGTGGGGAGCCCAACGAACACTGGTGTTTCTACCACCAGCGGTAGGGCGCAGAAGCCCGCCATTGTCACCCGCCCTGCAAGTTCCCGGGAAACACTAGGGCCAGCCGCCGCTGATAGCTACGGCAGCTGGCCGTCGGGATAGCCTCCTGTATGTGTGGGACAAGAGGTCGGGCCGCCGTTTTTTGGTCGACACCGGAGCCGAGATCAGCGTCTTACCTCCGACGAGTTACGACACCCGCAGCAGGGCGCCGGGTCCCCCCCTGCGGGCCGTGAACGGCAGCACTATAAGGACTTATGGCACCCGTACGGTGCAGCTACAGTTCGGCTCCAGCCGGTTCACGTGGGACTTCACACTGGCCGCCGGAGCCCAATCGCTTCTGGGTGCGGATTTTTTGCGGGCTCACAGCCTGCTGGTCGACCTGCCGAGGCAGAGGCTGGTTCACGCCGAGACCTTTCAGACGTTCTCCCTGGGAGAAGCCCAGTTGCCAGCCCCACACCTATACTCCATCACGCTGTCCGACAACGACTTCACCAGAGTCCTGGCGGATTTCCCATCGGTTCTGGCACCGCAGTTCATGGCAGCCATGCCCCGACACAGCGTACAGCACCACATCCCGACCCAGGGACCACCCCTCCACGCCCGTGCTCAGCAGCTTCCCCCGGACAAGCTCCGACTGGCAAAGGAGGAGTTCAAGAGGATGGAGGAATTGGGGATCATCCGGCGGTCTGACAGCCCATGGGCCTCCCCCCTGCACATGGTGCCCAAAGTGACAGGGGGCTGGAGACCGTGTGGCAACTACCGCAGGCTGAACGAGGCTACAACACTGGACCGCTACCCTGTGCCGCACACTCAGGACTTTGCAGCAAACCTGCACGGATCTTCTCCAAGGTAGACCTCGTCTGAGGATACCATCAAATCCCGATGCATCCGGACGACGTCCCCAAAACGGCTTTCATCACCCCGTTCGGCCTTTTCGAGTTCCTCCGCGTGGACGTTCCAGCGGTTAATGGACGCAGTGGGACGCGACCTGGACTTCGCATTCATCTATTTGGACGACATCCTCATAGCCAGCAGCAGTCGTCAGGAGCATCTGTCCCACCTCCGTCAACTCTACGCCCGACTGAGTGAATACGGTCTAACAATCAACCCGGCCAAATGCCAGTTCGGGCTCGACACCATTGACTTCCTGGGCAACAGGATTACTAAAGACAGGGCAACCCCTCTGCTCGCTAAGGTAGATGCGGTCCGCCATTTCCCCCGACCCACCACGATCAAAGGCCTTCAGGAGTTCGTAGGTATGGTCAATTTCTACCACCGCTTCCTCCCTTCAGCTGCCCGGATCATGCGCCCCCGTTCGCCTTGCTGTAAGGTCCGGGCAAGGACATTGCCTGGGACGAGGAGTCCGCCGCCGCTTTCATTCAAACGAAGGAAGCCTTGGCGAACGCCGCGATGCTAGTGCACCCCAGAATGGACGTCCCTACCGCCCTCACAGTGGACGCATCTAACACGGCAGTCGGTGGGGTGCTGGAACAACTCATCGAGGGGCGCTGGCAACCCCTGGCGTTTTTCAGCAAACACCTGCGGCCTCCCGAGCTCAAATACAGTGCTTTCGACCGGGAGCTGTTGGCGCTATACCTGGCAATCCGGCATTTCAGGTACTTCTTAGAAGGTAGGCCCTTCACCGCGTTCACGGACCACAAGCCGCTTACCTTTACGTTCACGAAGGTGTCCGATCCCTGGTCGTCCCACCAGCAGCGCCATCTGTCCTACATCTCTGAATACACGACGGATATCCGGCACGTCTCGGGTAAGGACAATGTCGTGGCGGACGCGCTCTCTCGCCCTAACATTCACACCCTTTCCCAAGGGGTAGACTTTGAGGCGCTGGCAGAGGCGCAGCAGGCAGACGAGGAGATCCCGAGTTACAGAACCGCAGTCTCTGGCTTGCAGCTCCAGGACCTCCCCGTAGGCCCCACCCCACCCACCGGCATTTCAACCACATTCATGTGGATATCGTGGGCCCCTGCCAGTGTCGCGAGGTGCACAGCACCTCCTGACCATCGTGGACCAGTTCACAAGATGGCCAGAGGCGATCCCGCTCACCGACACCACCTCTGAATCTTGCGCCCGGGCACTGATCGCCACCTGGGTGTCCCACTTTGGTGTACCGGCCCACATTACCTCCAACAGAGGCGCCCAGTTCACCTCCAGCCTGTGGTCTGCTATGGCCAGCCTTTTGGGGACACAGTTGCACCACACCACTGCCTACCACCCACAGTCGAACGGACTAGTGGAGCGTTTCCACCGTCACTTAAAGTCGGCTCTCATGGCCCGCCTGCGAGGAGCTAATTGGGCGGATGAGCTTCCCTGGGTCCTACTCGGCATCCGCACGGCGCCCAAAGACGATCTGCACGCCTTGTCGGCTGAGTTGGTGTACGGTGCACCCCTGGTCGTCCCCGGGGAGTTCATACCAGCCCCAAGGGGGCAAGAGGAAGAACCCGCAGCAGTCCTGGACAGACTACGCAAGAGGCTCGGTGACCTGGCCCCCATATCCACTTCTCAGCATGGGCAGAACCCGACCTGCGTACCCAAAGACCTGCAGAACTGTAAGTTTGTGTTTGTACACAAGGCGGGCATCGGCCACCGCTGCAACTGCCCTACGAGGGGCCGTTCACGGTGCTCAGGAACAACAGGTCCACGTTCGTCCTGGACGTTGGGGGGAGAGAGGAGGTTTTCACGGTGGAACGACTCAAACCGGCCCATTTGGACCTGGCGCAACCGGTCGAGTTTCCGGCACCGCGGCGCAGAGGCCGACCTCCCAAACAGGGTCCGGCCCAGACTGTGGACATTGGGGGGTGTATCGCCGGTTCTGGGGGGAGGGGGGGTTATGTGGTGACCCACTTCCTAGCGCACTTGAACCGGCTCACAAATAGCCAGCGCGCAGGCACAAAGGCCAGGTCCGCAACAAAGGCAAAAAGCCTGCGGGGGGTTTGTGAGTACGTGTCCCTTAGAGCATCCGCGCCCGGGGAGGGCGGGATGAGGGAGGGTTTAAAGCAAGGCTGTGAAGTTTGAATAAAATTATCTTTGATTGCAGTTTACTGACTTCATGTCGTTATTTTAGCGCTGCGTGTAGCACACCTCTACAATGGTTTATTATTGTCACATGTACCAAGATACAGATGAAAGCTTGTCTGGCATACTGGTCGTGTAGATTAAATCGTGACACAGTGCATGGAGGAAATAACAATACCGAATGAAGTGTAAAAGCTAGAGAAAGTGCATTGCCAGTAAACAATAACGTGCAAGATCATAACAAGGTAGATTGTGAGGTCAAGTGCCTATCTTATCATACAAGAGGTCTATTAAAGAGCTTGATACATTCGGAGTAGAAGCTGTCCTTTAGCTTGGCAGTACGTTCTTTCAGGCTTTTGTATTTTCTGGTTGAAGGGAGAGGGAAGAAGGAAAGTCTGGGGTGACTGGGGTCTTTGATTACACTGACTGCTTTACTGAGGCAGCAAGAAGGATAGACAGAGTTCATAAAGGGAAGCCTTGTTTCTGTGATGTGCTGAACTCCTCCACCACCCTGAAAAAGAACAGCTGAAGTGGTTTGTGGGTGTACCAATCTGTAGTGTAGAATTCCAGTTGAAGGCCTGCTGACATGGATTCAGCAGGCTGAACAGCCTGTTTCCCAGCTGTACGACTGAGGTTTCTCCCAGAGGACAAAAGTCCAAATTGCAGGTTGAGGGAAACTTACTGACAATAAAATAATTCAGGAGCCGACCAGGGACAAGACTATTCTGGATTTAGTGTTATGTAATGAACAGGATTTGATAAGCGATCTCGCAGTAAAGGAGCCATTAGGAGGTATTGATCACAATATGATAAGCTTTTACTTGCAATTTGAGAAGGATAAGGGCAGCTCGGAGGTGTCAGTGTTGCAGATGAACAGGGGAAACTATGGAGCCATGAGGGAGGAGCTGGCCAAAGTTGACTGGACAGATAGCCTAGCAGAAAAGACAGTGGAACAGCAATGACAGGTATTCTTGGGAATAATGCACAAGGTGCAAAATCAGTTCATCCCCTAGAGAAGGAAGGATTCAAAGGGGGGAAAGGGACCTCAGTGGTTGACAAAGGAAGTCAGAGACTGCATAGCATTAAAAAAAAAAGGAAATATGACAGAGCTAAGGTGAGTGGGAGGACAGATGATTAGGAAGTTTTTAAGGAACAACAGAACTTAACTAAAAAGACAATACGGGGAGAAAAAATGAGGTACGAATGCAAGCTAGCCAGGAAAATAAAGGAAGATAGCAAAAGCTTTTTTAGGTATGTGAAGAGAAAGAAGATAGTTAAGAACAATGTTGGGCCCTTGAAGAATGAATTGGGTGAAATTGTTATGGGATACAGAGAAATGGCAGAAGAATTTAATGAGTACTTTAGATCTGTTTTCACTAGGGAAGACACAAGCAATCTCCCAGATGTATGGATGGGCCAAGGACATAGGGTAACAGAGGAAATGAAACAGATTGACATTCGGAAGGAAACGGTGATGAGAAGACTGATGGGACTGAAGGCTGACAAATCCCCAGGTCCAGATGGTCTGCACCCTAGGGTACTAAAGGAGGTGGCCCTGGAAATTGCGGATGCATTGGTAATCATTTTCCAATGTTCCTTAGATTCAGGATCAGTTCCTGAGGATTGGAGAATGGCTAATGTTATCCCACTTTTTAAGAAAGGAGGGAGGGAGAAAACAGAGAACTATCGACCTGTCAGCCTGACATCGGTGGTGGGAAAGATGCTAGAGTCCATTATTAAGGATGAAATAGTGGCATAGCTAGATAGCAGTGATAGGATTGGGCCGAGCCAGCATGGATTTACCAAGAGTAAATCATGCTCGACTAATCTGTTGGAGTTTTTCGAGGATGTAACCAGGAAGTTAGACGGGGGAGATCCAGTGGATGTAGTGTACCTCGATTTTCAGAAGGCATTTGATAAGGTCCCACATAGAAGATTGGTGGGTAAAATCAAAGCTCAAAGCATCAGGGGGAAGACATTGACATGGATAGAAAACTGGTTGGCAGATAGAAAGCAAAGGGTAGCGGTGAACGGGTGTTTCTCGGAATGGCAGGTGGTGACTAGTGGGGTGCCACAGGGCTCGGTATTGGGACCACAGCTGTTTACCATTTACGTCAACGATTTGGATGAAGGCATAGAAAATAACATCAGCAAATTTGCTGATGATACTAAGCTGGGTGGCAGTGTGACATGTGATGAGGATGTTAGGAGAATTCAGGGTGACTTGGATAGGCTGGGCGAGTGGGCAGATACTTGGCAGATGGCGTTTAATGTGAATAAGTATGAGGTTATCCACTTTGGGAGTAAGAACAGGAAGGCAGATTATTATCTGAACGGTATAGAGTTGGGTAAGGGAGTAATACAAAGAGATCTCGGAGTCCTTGTTCATCAGTCACTGAAGGTGAATGAGCAAGTGCAGCAGGCAGTGAAGAAGGCTAATGCAATGTTGGCCTTTATTACAAAGGGAATTGAGTACAAGAGCAAGGAAATCCTCTTGCATTTGTACAGAGCCCTGGTGAGACCACACCTGGAGTATTGTGTACAGTTTTGGTCTCCAGGGTTAAGGAAGGACATCCTGGCTGTAGAGGAAGTGCAGCGTAGATTCACGAGGTTAATTCCTGGGATGTCTGGACTGTCTTACACAGAGAGGTTAGAGAGACTGGGCTTGTACACGCTGGAATTAAGGAGATTGAGAGGGGATCTGATTGAAACATATAAGATTATTAAGGGATTGGACAAGATAGAGGCAGGAAATATGTTCCAGATGCTGGGAGAGTCCAGTACCAGAGGGCATGGTTTGAGAATAAGGGGTAGGTCATTTAGGACCGAGTTTAGGAAAAGCTTCTTCTCCCAGAGAGTTGTGGGGGTCTGGAATGCACTGCCTCGGAAGGTAGTGGAGGCCAATTCTCTGGATGCTTTCAAGAAGGAGCTAGATAGGTATCTTATGGATAGGGGAATCAAGGGATATGGGGACAAGGCAGGAACCGGGTATTGATAGGAATTGATCAACCATGATCTCAAAATGGCGGTGCAGGCTCGAAGGGCCGAAAGGTCTACTTCTGCACCTATTGTCTATTATCTATTGATATCAAATTCAAAGTGAGTTTATTATTGAAGTGCATATATGTCACCATATGCAACCCTGAGATTCATTTTCTTGTGGGCATTCACAGTGAATACAATGAAACATAATAGAATCAATCAAAATCTGCACACAGCAAAGCAGGACAGACAACTCATGCAAAAACAAAGAAAGATAAAAATTACTACTACTACTACTACTGATAATAATAAATAAATATTGAGAATGTAAGTTGCAGAGTCCTTGAAAGTGAGTCCATAGGTTGTGGAACCAGTTCCATGCCGGTTCAAGAGCCTGATGTTTGAGGGATAACTGTTCCTGAAACTGGTGGTGTGGGACTCAAGGCTCCTGCACCTGGTTCCTAATAGCAACAGCGAGAAGCAAACACATCCTGGGTGGTGGAGCTACTTGATGATGGATACTCGTTCCTCATAGATGTGTTCGATGGTAGGGAGGATTTTATCTGTGATGGAGTGGTCTGTATCCACTATTTTTGGAGACTTTTTCATTCAAGAGCTTTGGTGTTTGCATACCAGGCCATGATGCAACCAGTCAGTATATTCTAGTCAGTATAGGTTTGTCAAAGTTTTAGATGACATGCTGACCTTCATCAACTTATAAGAAAGTAGAGGTGTTGCTGTGCCTTTGTAATGGCACTAATATACTGGGCCCAGGATGGGTACTTTGAAATGAGAATGCCGAGGAATTTAAAGTCACTGATCCTTTGATCTCTCCAGTTTCCTCCTACTTAAGTCAGTAATCAGCTCTTTGGCTTTGCTGACGTTGAGTGAGAGGTTGTTACTATGGCACTATTCAACTAGATTTCCAATCTCCTTCCTATATGCTGATTCATTGCCACCTTTGATTCAGCTAATAACAGTGGTGTCGTCAGCAAACCTAAATATGGCATTGGAGCTGTACTTAGCCACACAGCTATAAGCAAACAGCAAGTAGAGCAGGGGCTAAGCACACAGCCTTGTGATGCACCTGTGCTGATGGTTATTGTGGAGGAGATGTTGCTAGTCATTTCCAGTAATATAGACAATGACACCCTTGGATTCAGCCTTCTACGTGGTGTTCAAAGATGCTAATGTTTTTTTTTAAACTTTTTTTTTTACGATCTTAAGACCCTGCTGCACATTAAGAATGTAAAGTCTACCCCATCAGCAAGTTGCTTTTTGACAGAGAAACAGAAGGAGCTGGGGTTAGTGCAGACCGTGATGCTGCCTGCAACAGAGAGGCATCGGTGCATGAAGGAGGTGTGCAGTGTAAGTGCGTGATCAGCTTAGTCGCTTTTCTTGTGATAGCAGACCCTTTTGGACATTGGTGGTGTGAAATGTTGCAAGGCCAATGCATTGGTTTATTGAAGAAGGGTGGGTTGGACGGTGGGGAAGCTGCATGGCCTTGGTTGAAGCGAGGACAAGGCCTCAAGCCACAGTATCACCTTTCTGCAGTTGCCCGGGGGATGCATCGGAGTCAAGTGTTCCAGCAGTGTGGCGCGGCATCCATGCTGGAATTGGTGCTGTTCCCAAGTGTGTGCTCAGCAGAAGACAAGCTGCATTATGTTCGACTGCAGACTACTGTAACATTCATGGACTCAGATTTGGGCTGTATTTTACTGCTAGTATCTTATATGTGCCTTGTGCTGTGTATGACTATTGGTACTGCGTTTTGCACCTTGGCCCCAGAACAAGACGGTCTTGTTTGGCTGTATTCATGTATGGTTGGATGACAATTAAGCTTAAACTTGAACCTGAACTGACTGGGGTCTGCAAGTGAGAAAATTGAGGATCCAGTTGTACAAGGATATATTGAAGCTTATTGATACATGTTGAGGGGAGGACAGTGAAGTTCAGAGCTGTAGTCAATGAAGAGCATCCTTCACTGTCCAGATATTCTAGGGTTGAGTGAAGAGCTAATGAAAAGGCATCTGCTGTTGATGTGTTATGACAGCAGGCAAATTAGAATGGATCTAAGTTGCTCCTCAGGTAGAGGTTGGATATGTTTTATCGCTGTCTTAAAGCTCCTCATCATGATGAATGTAACTGCTAGTAGACGATAGTCATTGAGGAAGGTTACCACATTCTTCTTGGGCACTGGTATAATCAAAGCCTGCTTGAAGCAGGTGGGTACCTCAGACTGCCAAAGCAAGAGGTTAAAGATCTCAGTGAACACTCTAGCCAGATGATTAGCATTATAATTGATTATAATTCCAGAGGAAAAATAGGAAAGGGAAAAGAGATAGATTAATCGTTAGTTGCAACTAAATTCCACTGCATGGCTGTAGCTCAGGTTATGCCTGTGGGTCAAATTCCTTAGAGATTCTTACCTTTCAGCATTGTGCAAGGACTTTCACTATATGAACTATAGCAGTTCAGTCCTGTGACTCACTGATAACTCTCAAAGGCAAGTTGACCTATGAATAGAGGCTTGGGCATCCATATTCTGTGAATGAATCACTTCACAACAGAGTAACATTAAAACCAAAGATGATGTGGGCCTGATGTAAAACATGATGGCCATATATTGTGCAGTTGCTGGATGCTTTACTGAATGCAGATGACAGCCAGGCAAAGAGCCTGGTGGGAGAAGTGTTAAACCCAGTGGATGGGAGGGTAAGAATACCAAAAATTTGAATCACCATTTGACACTGCCCTGAGCAGGCCTTATCCAAGTTTACTGGAGGTTGTTGTTACTTATTCAGATTTCTACTAAATGGCTAGGCTTAAACTAAAAACAGGGACCGCTCTAGTGCTTGTGAAAAATCACATTTCTATGTACTCTGTATTGGGTGTTTGAGCATTCAAGCCATCTTAAATCCTTATTTTCTTATTTTTTAGTCTTTGGTGGCTGTCCCAATGAGTAACCACCAACCACACTATTAGTTTCCACTCACTGCCAATATCCTCACACCCTTCTTAAACTTTGCACTGAATCCACAATCAATCCTCTAGCTGGTATCTCCTCTCTCAACCATCCCAGAATAACTTCTCCTTCCTCCCCATTGCATCCACCACCCCCACCCGCTTCTGATTTACCATACTCCCTGACTTCGCTCGTCACAACTGCAGTATGCTCTAATGATCTCATCAAACCCATGTCTCTCATCAACACCCTGATCTTCCCCTCCTCCCAGTAGCTTCACATCCCCAGGTCTGGACACCAATCATCTCTACTACCCTTCACCCCCACATCTGAACACATCAACTTTGTTGTCTAACACTTTTTGTGCCTCTACAATGCTGGGAAATTGGGATGAAAGGCTTTTGTATAGAAGGCTGAATATCTATGATTGTGTGGATACATGTGATTGGTACAGGGATTTCAAGATCTCACAAAAAAATGCTGGGTTCAGTTGCAGAGTGCATACACAAAATGACAAGGATTTGTAATCTATAAGATGATAAAAACTCATGATACACAGAGTTGTCCCATCGTGTTCAGTCTAATCCAATATCCCAGCATTTTGTGCTATGACCTATTGTATTGTCATCCAATGCTTTTCAAAATGTGCTCAACCACTCTTCAAGGTAGTGAATTGCCAATCTTCACCATAACCTGTCTGAAATAATTTTCCAGAACTTCATTGCAATCCTTTTTCCAGCTATGAATCCTAATTATTGATGTGAGGGAAGATTCTGTGTTGACCCCATCAAGGTTTCCAGTAATACTATATACCACAACAAAATATCTTTTCCTTTTTGCTAAACTGATCTTGTGGTGCCCTTGTAGAATTATGGTGCACTGAATCCAGTCCAACCATCAAGAACCCACTGGTACTATTCCAACTCCAATTCCATTTTGATTCACGTACAATCACACCAGCTCACCACCGACCATTTCATTCACTTACCGCACACGCGTGTAACGTACTAATTAACCAACCAACCCATAGTTCAGGATGTGGTGGAGAACCAGAGCACTTGCAGACACAGTGAGAACGTGCAAACTCCACACAGACAGCACCAGAGATCAGGACTGATGGTGATCACTGGAACTATGAGGCAGTGGCTCCTCTAACTTAATTCTGCCCACTCCTGGGCTATCACACCCTTCGTGTAGTGCAGGAACCATAAGCGTAAACAGTAGTCTAGTTGTGAGAGCCTCGTTTTCCCTTGTAATGAAGAATTCTGAAATGGTAATGAAACAGATACAACTGTCTCATGGTGCTGACCATAGCATCCTTGTGAGTTGTTCCACCTACCTCATCTTTGCAGCTTTTTATTCAGTCCACTTATCGATATCAAGACTTAACACAGTTGGTTGAAAAGTAAGGTGGACCCTCCTGGATGTGAGGTGTCAATGAATTTGGTCTACACCTGTAATGCAAATGCAGAATCAGCACCCTCCTCTGCACTGACTGCCACCAGGACCGTGGAAGTGGAGACTGGGTGGGTATAAAATACATTACTGACTCACCTATTGTATTTCTCATACTTCAGACTAAGATGAATCATTCCCCAACCTACACAAGAGTATTATAAAGACCGTGGGAGCCAGAGAAGCATATATCCCCTGGATCCTGCCCCAACATTCAATAAAATCATTGCTCATCTGATATTCACCTTCATACTCCTGTCATACTCCCATAAATCTTTATTCATCTGTAGTTTCACCTTGAATATATTCAGTGACTAAACACCTCCAACTCTGAGCGATAAACAGGGAGAGATGGAAATGAGCTGTCATCTAGTCAATATCCGAAAGTGAGAGTTTGGCTGTGACTGTAATCAAAAGTCACATCTGAAATATTAAATTATAACTCTTTTGGATGCTAATTAATCTGATCAAACATTGTTTTTTTAAGGCACACTGTTTATAGTCTGAATAGATTTGGCTGTGAGTAGATGATGTAGCAATGAGCTTTATCAAGGGATCAGCAGTGCTTTTCAGCTGTGGGAGGGAAATAGACCAAAGAAACATCTAAAAAAGTTGAATATAACAAGTTATTGTAGCAAATCAACAGCTTGCTTTAAAATTCGTAACTGATGGGGTATTACATGGTTGGTAAAAATACTGGAAAATAGGAACAAAAAAAGTTTAAATATTAGAGTTTTGTAAGATTTTCAAAAGAATTAAGCGATTCCACAGTAAAAAAAAACTTGAAGAGAAAGGTCTATACAAATGGGAATAGTGATTGGAATGGTTTATTAGAATATGGAAATAGCAAAGGTTATTTAGAAAATTCATCAAGCTATTAAGTCAGGAAAAATGGTTCCTCAGTTTCAAGAGCACAATGACAGTAGTCTATTTCAAATAAAGCTTATTATTTCAGAAATGATTCCAGACAGCGACAAGGAATCGATTAAAAGCAGGCCAACATGTATCATTGGTCCATGCTAGAAAGTGGATAGCACATGTCTGAAGCAACACACACACAAAATGCTGGAGGAAATCAGCAGGTCAGACATCTTCTACAGAGGGAATAAACAGTCGACGCTTTAGGCCAAGACCCTTCATCGGGATTGGAGAGAAAGGGGGAAGCCAGAATATGAAAGTGGGGGATGGGAAGGAGCATAAACTGGCAGCTGATAGGTGAAGACGTGGGGTGGGGGATAGGTGGATGGGTTGGGGAGAAGGGATGGTGAGAAGCTGGGAAGTGATAGGTTTAAAAGGAAAATGGATATTCTGCTCTACTTCCTTATGACTGTGAGGCCAAGTACAGCTTTAATGTCATTCCTCATCATGGGATCATAGGTGGGCAGGGTCAGTAGCTTTGAATTTCTCAGTGTTATCATTTCAGAGTGCCATTACAAAAAAGGCACAACAGTGCCTCTACTTTCTTAGAAGTTTGCAAGGATTCAGCATGTCATCTAAAATGTTGACAAACTTCCATCAACGCATCATGGAGAATATTCTGACTTGCTGAATCACAACCTGGTATGGAAACACCAATGTCCTTCAACAGAAAAGTCTCCAGAAACAGTGGATACAGCCCAATCCTTCACAGGTTCCTTCTTAATGTTGTTATAAGTTGGGGTGGTAATGGGGACAAGCTCCCACTACCTATTAAATGCTCCCAATGGCATGTGTCTCAAATAGCCTCTGACAACTAAGTCCAGCTCCAAGCCTTCACATTTGGCTTACGCAGTTACTAAACCCGGCAGAATTATTTCTACCGACAGGAGAAGAGGTAAAATTAGTTTACTGGTGCCTTAAAACCAGTTGCTTCGGGCAGATGGGACTGGTAAGCCATAGTTGGCAGTTCATTTAGGAGAAGGAAAACTCTGATCTCAACCCTCTGCTGCTTTGCAGTTATACCCACTCACGAGGAAGGCTTTGGGAGTAAATCCCAAGGGAAAAATCCGGAGCTTGAGTCCTTAAGGCAGTCCTACATTGAGTTCAACACTAACTGGCAACTTGCACAACACTGCTGGTACCAAACTGTTCCAGTCTCTGCTGTTCCTTTAGCTTTATCAGATGTGTGAAGAGGGAGAGCTTGCTCTCCACATCATACCGCCCAGGCTTGTATATCTAGACAGCTAAGACACAACATTCCTAGTCGACCCTGACCAACAGAGACCTTACTCACTCACATTACAGGTAAAGTCCTCCCTACCATTGAGCATATCTACAAGAAGCACTGTTGCAGGAAAGCAGCATCCTTATCAAGGACCCTCATCATCCAGGCCATGCTCTCTTCTCGATGCTGGCATTGTGAATGATGTACAGAGCCTGAGGTCTTACACCTCCAGGTTCAGGAATAGTTATTAGCCCTCAACCATCAGACTCTTGAACCAGAGTGGATAGCTTCACTCAGCCAAACACTGAACTGATTGCAAACCCGTGGACTTACTTTCAAGGGCTTTACAACTCATATTCTCAGTTTTTATTTATTTATTATTTTGTTTTTCTTTCTGTCATTGCACAATCTGTTGTCTTTTGCTTATCAATTGCTTGTTAGAATTTGTGTACAAGTTTTCATTGATTCTATTGTGTTCCTTTGCATTTACTGTGAATCTCAGGGTTGTATATGACGGCATATATGTACTTCGATAATAAAATTTACCTTAAACTTTAATATCTATTTAAATCACATCAAATTGTAAAGGGAAAGCATTCTTTTTTTTGGACAAATGGGCCAGATCTTGCTTGCTTGCTGTTGTTAAGGGGAAATAGCAGCATCTGACTATATAAAAAAAAGTATAAGTTAAGAAGTATGAAAGAGAGGCAGGAGATGGCTTCTACATCCTCAGCACCATTTCAACAACATTTCTACCTCTGGAATTCAGTTTATGTACTTTTAATCACAGTATGCCAAACTCAGTCTTCCTGGGACTCTTGGCATTCTGCAGATTTGGCACAGGATCTAAGGTATCATTAATTCCAAAAGGGATTAGCAAACATGCTGGAGGTAAAAGGGACGGTATGTATTTTAAAATAATTTTCTTTTATACAAATTATTTGTAAGCATTTTATGCAATGTTAACTTCCTTTTTAAAAGATTTGAAACTGTTTAATATTTTTGAATTATTTGCCTCAATTAACCCAATAATTTAATTATTAAATTGATCTGGTTACTAGCGACACTTCAAACCTATTAAAAATTACTGACTGCTTTTACAACTGGTAAAACCCCATCGCCCACTTAGCCAGTTGTCAAAAGCTACGAGAGTTATTTTAGGCAGAGCCTCCTCATCTTACAACTGCTGGAGATTGACAGAAAGCCTCTGACTTTAGCCCCCTGCACACAGACAAGCATGAACATGGATAGACTATGGATAAAGATTCTGAGCAGAAGGGCTGGGTCACTTTCAGTGAGTTTCAACCCAAAATGCATTGCTATTATAAGTATTTCCCCTGCGGAAATACAGAAACAATTAGCAACAATAACAGATAAAAGCAGCAAATTAATGCAAACATAACAAGTGAAGAACATATTTTCCAAGGGCAAAGTTTTGCACTGCTGTACATCTTAATCTGAATTAATTTAGTATTATCTCCAGGCTATTCACCAAAAGAATCCTCACTATCCAGGACATGTCCTCTTCTTGTTCCTACATTTCAGAGAGGAGGTACAAGCGTCTGACTCAATAATTTAGCAAGTTTCTTCTCCCCATCATCTGATCTCTGAATACTCCACGAATCCATGATCACTACCTTGTTCCACTTTTTTGCACTATTTATTTATTTTTGTAATTTCTGTCTTGGCACTACTGCTTCCACAAAACAACAAATTCCATGTCATGCAGATTGGTGGTAATTAAATCTGATTCTGATTATAAATTAAACAACAGAAAGGCAAAAAATCATAGGGTAATACCGTATATTAGTCAATTTATAAAAACACTCATGAATTTTCTCATTGTAAGGCTGTAAATCACAAAATGGAAGTCAAAATGAGTAAACAATTTGCTAATAGACAAAAGGCAGAAAATACTCACCAGCTAAATCTAAAAATAAAATTCACCTAAAATAGTGAGATACTAAAAGAGCAATTGAAACAGAGCTGCCAGCAAGCTCAGTACTTTGGAACATTGCTCCTGTGTAATTGTTATCTTCTTTAGTAGAAATAGTAGAAATAACATTCTTTTATCTTTCCTGCAGAGAAAAAACAGAAAGAATGTGAAAGCGTCTATTGCCCACTCGCCTAGTACATGTGCACTGTATCTGTTGTGGAAACATTAATTTTTCATCAAGTTGCTTTAATTATTTGTCATCTTCTGTTAATATATAACTTTATATATTCATTATGCATTACAATTTATTAATCTCTCACAGGCAATAAGATTAAAATAACTATTTTCAATTTGTGAAGCATTATTAAATATTTTATGAACTGTGTTATTAAATAGATACTTCATATACTGTACCATCAACATGGTCTGTTCCTGGGCTGTCTTATTGCAAATCAATAAACCAAGTATTTTTTTAATGCAGTTGTTCCAATTCAAAATCCACTGACATTATTCAGCAGAGTTACTGCACTGTTTACCCAAAAGCACAAAGTAATTTGTACTGTTGTCTTCCTTCAAGCGTCCTCATGGTTCAGATGATGTAGAATATGCAAGAGAAAGTTGTCAATCGATCTTGCTATTCTATAAAAATTGGGAGGCTTATAAAATGTGCATTCACATGTTTGTTACAATCCTACAGTCACTGCTATCCTCACATTAGCTTCATGTACTAGATAAGGTGACTGTTTCACATTGAACCTGGGCCAATTTTGAACCCCATGGTGGTATCTGCATGTTTTCCCTGTAACTATATGGATTTTCTTTGGGTACCTTGGTCTCTTCCTACACCTCCAGAACATGCAAATTAATTGGATATTATAAATAGCAGGTTAATTGGTTATTATAAATTAGCCCAATGCATAGGTGAGTGATACTTGTGCCAAATGGCTTTATGCAAAATATGAGAGTTTCCAGTACTAATGCTTTTTTAAAAAAAATGTACCTTCAGATTTATCTTGAAGTGAGTTGACTCACTTCTTAAATATTCTAAAATATTTGGGATGTTTTGAGCAACAAGCAATGTCTTAGAATCCCATTGGCTCCTGTGGTCTGTTAATGCATTATTTGGAATCCGAGTACATCAAAAGTAAATGAAGGAAAAACCTGAAGTAGGAACAATGTCCTTTGCCTTGGATTCTCAAAAGACCATCGTCTCAGCAATGGTGGTAATCACCCAAGCATCTGAATGTACAGTAGGGTAGCAAGCACTCCAATGTCTATAATGGGTAGTCAAGATCAATGCATTTCCAAATGGCACTAACTGCACCACTAGGCTCAAATAGAGCAGAATTCACCACACACCTATGACAACCTCCATCAATCGAGGCTCATGCTCAACAGTCCAACACCTCACCTCACACACTTACCATTGCTGTGGACATCAAGGCAGCAAGGGCTGTTCTTTAGTGGTGGCAAGGCTGGTCAGTGTGCAAGAATATGGCCTGCTCTTTCTAATTTTACATGGTGCCTTAATTTTCATTAGACACTCATGAGTCAATAATCATGCTGTCAGGGAACTTTCTTGCCCGGTTGCCGCATTGTAGCCAACTCTAACTTGGCCAACACCAAGTTGCACAATGAAGACACTGTCTGCAGGCACTGACCAGCATTGTCTCTTGTTGCAGGCCATCCACTTCTCTTCTATTACAGGCCATAGTTGCCAACGTGACACACAGGACAATGTATGTGCAGTCAACGGTACTTTATCCTGTGGGCTGTATGCAATCTTCAGAAAATTCGCTTGCTCTCTGGCAGGAGAGAATAGAATGTTCTTAGGTCTCTTGATTAGTGCAAGTGATTTTCTCCATACAATACTGGGATGTCATAAATATATTCAGCTCCAGCTCGTTAGAAACCCACCACAAAACATTGATCATCTTAAGTCATGTTGACAGCTACTGGCACTGTGGTCATAGAATACCATAGCACACAAAGTCACTTCAGCCCACTTAGTCCTCAGGCCAGAAGTCTCAGTCTCTCATTTACACTAACTTATTTTTATCTCCCCCCCCCCCACCATTCACTTACACACTTGATTGATCCATTATTGTCCTTTGACCAATCAACCTCCACTCCATACTTTTTACAAAACTGTAACAATTTATTTACAGAATAAACATTGTGTATTTACACGACAGTGAATAAATTCAAATATGATTACTACTACCTATAAAACACTTCATTCCCAGGGGGAGGGGCAGCACTTCCGAAATCCCCCACCATACAGCATGCTCCCTCTCCAAAGACAGCTGGGCATGAAAGTATCCTCAGAAGAGGGGCAGGCAGTCGGCCTTGGCAGACCCTTCGACTTTCCGCTGCCCGGACCCATGAATGGCCATCTTGGCCAGCCCAGGAGCAAGCCCGCCAGTAAATCCTCCAAGCAACCCGCTCCCTTCCGCATGGGCGCCCATATACAAGGAGCGCGGCGCTGAGAAGCAACCAGAACCCGAGCAGCAGCTCCTTCAGCTAGAACATAGGTGGGAGCGGTTGCAGCCCGACAAAAGCGTAGTACACTGATTCTTCCCGGCTGCAGACTGGGCAGGTGGACGGGTGTCAGTGAACCTGTTTAAAAACCTGATGCACGGTACTGCCCTGTGCAACAGCTTCAACCCCTGGTCCCCAGAGAACAGGGGAAGGGCCTCTGAATAAGGAGATTTCCACTGGGGCCGCCTCCGCTGCCAGATGGTACGACAGACCATCAAGGCGAGTCTGGTTGGCAGACGAAGTGGAAGGTGTGCAAGAGCAGCCCGCACAAGGAACGTTTTGGAGCGTCACGGAAGGGCATGGTGGGCATCCCGGCGAGACAGCTCACAGCGTGGTCTTTCGGTGCAGCCGGAAACCCCTCAACACCCAGCGTGATAGGATGGAGACCAAACACGAGGAAATCTGAAGATGCTGGAAATTCAAACACACACAAAATGCTGGTGGAACACAGGCAGCATCTATAAAGAGAAGCACTGTCGACGTTTCCGGCCGAAACCCTTCGTCAGGACTAACTGAAAGATAGTAAGAGATTTGAAAGTAGTTGGGGGAGGGGAAAATGCGAAATGATAGGAGACGGCTTATCTACTGATATCTACTATAAGCCTACAGACTCTCACAGCTACCTGGACTATTCCTCTTCCCACCCTGTCTCTTGCAAAAATGCTATCTCCTTCTCACAATTCCTCCGTCTCCGCCGCATCTGCTCTCAGGATGAGGCTTTTCATTCCAGAACGAAGGAGATGTCTTCCTTCTTTAAACAAAGGGGCTTCCCTTCTTCCACCATCAACTCTGCTCTCAAACGCATCTCTCCCATTTCCCGCACATCTGCCCTCACCCCATCCACCCGCCACCCCACTTGGGATAGGGTTCCCCTTGTCCTGACCTACCACCCCACCAGCCTCCAGGTCCAACGTATAATTATCTGTAACTTCCGCCACCTCCAACAGGATCCCACTACCAAGCACATCTTTCCCTCCCCCCCTCTGCTTTCCGCAGGGATCACTCCTACACGGCTCCCTTGTCCACTAATCCCCTCCATCCCTTCCCACCGATCTCCCTCCTGGCACTTATCCTTGTAAGCGGAACAAGTGCTACACCTGCCCTTACACTTCCTCCCTCACCACCATTCAGGGCCCCAGACAGTCCTTCCAGGTGAGGCGACACTTCACCTGTGAGTCGGCTGGTGTGGTATACTGCGTCCGGTGCTTCTGGTGTGGCCTTTTATATATTGGTGAGATCTGACACAGACTGGGAGACCGTTTCGCTGAACACCTACGCTCAGTCCACCAGAGAAAGCAGGATCTCCCAGTGACCACACATTTTAATTCCATGTCCCATTCCCATTCTGATATGTCTATCCATGGCCGCCTCTACTGTCAAAATGAAGCCAAACTCAGGTTGGAGGAACAACACCTTATATACCGGCTGGGTAGCCTCCAACCTGATGGCATGAACATTGACTTCTCTAGCTTCCGTTAATGCCCCTCCCCTTCTTACCCCATCCCAAACATATTTAGTTGTTTGCCTGTTCTCCATCTCCCTCTGGTGCTCCCCCCTCCTTTCTTTCTCCAGAGGCCTCCCGTCCCATGATCCTTTCCCTTCTCCAGCTCTGTATCACTTTTGCCAATCACCTTTCCAGCTCTTAGCTTCATCCCACCCCCTCCGGTCTTCTCCTATCATTTCGCATTTCCCCCTCCCCCCACTACTTTCAAATCTCTATCTTTCCTTTCAGTTAGTCCTGACGAAGGGTCTCGGCCCGAAACGTCTCCCTGCAGATGCTGCCTGGCCTGCTGTGTTCCACCAGCATCTTGTGTGTGTAGGATGGAGGCCAGTCTCCCTCGCAGCTCGAGCACCCATAGACCATATCCTCAGCGGCTGTCGGTCAAACCGAAGTCAGTTCCCTGAACCTCCCGCAGGCAGTGTCCCCGGCGGAGAAGGTGCGTCGCCAGCACATGCCATCTCGGGGGGCATCTCCCAACCCGGCTCGTATGTTGGGAGGAAACCAGGGAAAACTCATCTCGTCACGCAGGAGCGGTGGTCGGGATCGAACCGAGGGCGCTGGCAGCTCCGTTAGCTCCTCCACTCTGACTGTACAAAGTGCAGATCTCAAATAAAGATGAAATACCAACATTTCTCCATCTGTCCTTTGCTGAGATTCAGGGAGGAGGCTCTTATGTTTTGCAACTTCAAGACATTAAACTAATTCAAAGAAACTCACGGGAGTCCGAAAACACGAGTGCGGTTTGAGTTCAATTTAAACGAGCGCGCATATATCACGTGCAGCGTGATGACGCAGCAATTAACGTATTTTTGCATATAACTTAATTATTTAAACAAACAAAAATGCTTAATCAACGAATATATATATATAACTCAAATGTTATTGAAATATTAATCAACACAACACTCCTCCCTGCTTAGTTATAAAGTTCAATTCAATACAGAAGGCATTGGAACTATACACACAGTACAGTATTGTGGTCCGTAATGGTAGACGAATTTGTTAATCTCAACAACCGTTTTTGTTGTGATAAACACCAAAAACAGACTGGGCGTTATGACCCCGGGAAAGAACTGCTCAGTCTCATACAGATGAGATGATTATCACACACCCCGGGTGACCCACAAACATAACATGCAAATAACTGTATAACCCAAGCTAAAGTGTAACATAAATGAACTTGAACAGATACCATAATCCCACAAAAGCATTTTAATACAAGAACAATAAATAGCGCTGTTCATTAGGAATGGTGTGGTGGGCTGTCTATCATTTCCCCCCCCCCCCCCCCCCCCCGATCACCACACTACCCCCAACTGAGGGGTCAGTGGTCCCCAGCAACCCCAGAGTCCACAACAAAGTCCAAAAGTCCCCGTGGTGGTCGACACTGCAGCCTGAGGCACTGGGGGGTTTCTGGAGATGTGGTTGAGCACCTACATTGGGCTTCCCAGTTGGGGAATAGTTCCTTCACACAGGAGGGGCAGTAGACCCATACTCGGTCCCCAATCCCCAGTAAAGTCCTCTCGCCCGATGAGGGTATCATAAGCTTGTTTTTGGTGGCTGTTGGCTGTGCTTCAGTTTGGCTGAGCTGGATCATGAACAGCCCACAGGTGCCCCCTGAGGGGTTGCAGGTTCTCCAATCCGGCCTCACTGGCTCAGGAGCTCCTGTACAAAACATGAGCACAGTCAGCATGCACCTGGTGCTCTCCTGAGCTGCTGTCTGCTATGCCCACAATACTAGGGGTGGGAGGCGATCCCAATCGCGCTGGCGTAGGCTAACGAGAATGGCATGCTGAGTAGCCAAGGTGTGGTGAGAGTGCTCCACCAGCCCATGACTTTGCAGGTGAAGAGGGGTGGACAGATTTTGATGATTCCCAGCCGTCTGCAGACCTCACCAAATACCTCCACATCAAAGTTGCGCCCCTGGTCACTGTCGAGTTCCTTAGGGGTGCCAAAATGGTAGAAGCACTCCTCCAGGAGTCTTTGACAGAGCTTAATCGGAACCTGTCCACAATATTAATCAGTAACTCCAGCCGCTGCAAGCATGCCATGGTTGAAGTGTGCAACTCTTCAAAGTGCATGATCCAATTCACTAGGGGGTTCTTCAACAGAGCAACAGGCAGATGAGAACACTAATGCATTAAAATTCCTCTCTCAGTCACATATTGACTTGACTTAAAAGCATATTGCTTCGTTCTCATTGAAAATATCTTGGAATACATATAAGCCAGGAGGAATAGCTTCAATTTGAGGCTTGAGAAGGAAGTAGAAATAAGAATACATGGCCTTCTTGCATGCTTGCAGTTCTAAGTTTCTGTAAAGCCTTCCTAACAGATGAAATTGCTGGATCTGCGACTCTGTAAAAGTCTCCTTTTGCTTTTCAGTGAGAGAAGGTATGTAGAAAAATTAACCCTAGATCCCTTGTACTAAAGAAGAGGCACAACCATTTACAGTGGATATGCTCACAACTCAAGTGTTTGCTGTGGAACATCATAGAGAGTGGAATTTGAGGAAACCACTGTTGGAACTTGTTTTCTGTATTGGTAATCAATGAGTAACACTACATTGAAATTGGGTGTTATATTAATGCTATATTGATTAATCCAAAAATCTAGTAAGTATAATTCACTGATCTTCACTCAGTGGCCACTTTATTAGGTACCTCTTGTACCGAGTGTATGCTCATGGTTTTCTGCTGCTGTAGCCCTTCCACTTCAATCTTGGACATGCTGCACAGTCAGGGATGCTCCTCTGCACACCCCTGTGATGATGCATGTTTATTTGGGTTACCTTTGATTTCCCATCAGCTTGAACCAGTCTGGCCATTCTTCCGATTCTTTGTTGGTGCCACTTGATTGGCTGATTAAATATTTTCATTGATGAACAAGTGTATAAGTGTACCTAATAAAGTGGCCATTGAGTGTATTTGAGAATGAGCTCTTTCTGTTCGTACTGTTAACTGGCCATTGTGGCTCTCCAAATCTTGCCCTTCACACTTTCTGGTTTTCTTTGCTTTACCATTTGCCTGAACTCTCCAGACTTTCAATCCTGAAACTCCCATTAAAATTTCACCACTCTTTTTTCCTTTAAGTTGTTCCTCTTTAACTAAGCTAAAGTCACCCAGCCTAACATCTCTTCATGTGGTTCATTGCCAAATCTTGCCTGGCATTTTTTAAGAGGGTGCTATGTGTGTGAACGATTTTGTAGATAGATAAAATTGCCGTACAATTTTAAGCTGGTAGAAACATGCAGAAGCACAGGGAACAATGATCCCTCAGTGGATGGGACTATCAATGAACACAAGTGTAACGCATCAATGGAAAATAATAAATCATTGCAGATGATGGATCTTGATTCCAATAGGGACACTATTAATGGATATTACAACAGCATCATCAGCTGAGGCCCTACATAACCAAAGCTAATGAAGCTGTTTCTTTTTTTTCTGAAATGAAATGCACCTGCTTTTCTCTACATGACCAGCAGTGTTCATGCCCACATGAATAATATAATGAAAATTCACAGCAGTATTTTGAATAAGTGAGAGAACTCACCTGGCCTTCTGGCCAATAATTAGCACTCAACCAACAACATAAGAACAGATTTACTGGTTGAGTTGAGTTATTCTCTGATGTCACATGGTGACAAAACGTTTGCAAATGGATTGCCAAAATCAGAGAACAACTCAACCCAGCCATCAACTACCCAACCTACACATTTTTTCTGACTTATTTCCAACAGATTTACTAGTTATTATAATGTTGCTGTTGGATGAACTTGCTGTGCTTGCAACATTAAAACTGTTCCTGTATCACATTTGCAAGGATTTCCTGATATAGTGAAAGACACTTTATCAGTACAAATCTTTTTCTTTAATTAAAGCACCAGCAGTTCAAAGTTGAATGTAAATTTATGATCAAAGTACATGTATGTCATCATATACAACCCTGAGATTTGATTCCTTGTGGGCATACTCAGTATATCAAAGAACCATAATAGAGACAATGAAAGACCATACCTAACAGGACAGACAAACAGAAAACTGTGCACATATAAAAGAAAAAAAATAATAAAATATCAAGGGCAGGAGATGAAACGTCCTTGAAAGGGAGTCCATAGATTGTGGGAACAGTTCGGTACTGGGACAAGTGAAGGTATCCCCACTGGCTCAAGAGCCTGATGGTGAGAGTCCTGAGGCTTCTGTACCTTCTTCCTGATGGCAGAAGCAAGAAAAGAACATAACCTGGGTGGTGGGGGCTACTGCTGATTGATGCTGCTTTACTCCATGTAGATGTGCTCAATGCTGGAGAGAACTTTACCTGTGATGGACAGATCTGCATCCACTACTTTATGCAGGATTTTCCATTCAAGGGCATTTGTGTTTCCATACCAGGCTGTGATGCAACTAGCCAATATACAAACTTTTGTACTTTCCACCAAACCACCATCGAAGTTTGTCAAATTTCTAGATGTCATGCCAAATCTTCACAAACTTCTAAGGAAGTAGAGGTGCTGCCATGCCTTCTTCATAACTACGCTTACGTGCTGGCCCCTGGACTGGTCCTCTGAAACGTGAACAGCAAGGAATTAAATTTGCTGGCACTCTCCACCTCTGATCACCAAATAACGAGTGGCTCATGAACCTCTGATTCAAAGTCAAATTTCAAAGTAAAATTTATTATCAGAGTAGATATGTGTCACCACATACAACCCTGAAATTCTTTTTCTGTGGGCATACTTAGCAAATCTATAGAACAGTAACTGTAAACATTAAGAACTATAAACTGCAAACTGTGCAAATACAGGTATAAATAAATAGCAATAAATAACAAGCATGAAATAACAATATAACGGAGTCCTTAAATGAATATAGCTATCCCCTTTTGTTCAAGAACCTGATGATTGAGGGGTAGTAACTGTTCTTGAACCTGATGGTGCAAGTCCTGAGGCTCCTGTACCTTCTGCCTGATAGCAGCACGGGAAAAGAATATGGCCTGGGTGGTGAGGATCTTTGATAATGGATGCTGCTTTACTACGGCAATATTTCATGTAGATGTGCCCAATGGTTGTGAGGGTTTTACCCATGATGTACTGGGCTGAATGCGCTACCTTTTGTAGGATTTTCCACTCAAAGGTGTTGAGTTCCCATGCCAGGCCATAATGCAGCCAGACAGCACACTATCCACCACACATCTAGAGAAGTTTCGATGACATGCCGAACCTCTGCAGAATCCTGAGGAAGGCGAGGTGCTGTAGTGCTTTCATTGCAATAATATTTATATGATGGATCTAGGACAGGTCCTCTGAGATAGTGAATTCCAAGAACTTAAAGTTACTGACCCTTTCCACCTCTGATCCTCTGATGATTACTGGCTTATCGACCCCTGGTTTCCCTTTTCTGAAGTTTACAATCAGTTCCTTGGTCTTATTGACATTGAGTGAGAGGTTGTTGTTATTACACCACTCAGTTTTCAATATCCCTCCTGTATGCTAATTTATCACCCCCTTTGATACAGCCCACATCAGCAAACTTTATATGGTGTTGGAGCTGTACTTAGCCACACAGCCATAGGTGTAAAGTGAGTAGAGCAAGGGGCTAAGTGCACATCCCTGTGGTGCTCCTGTGCTAATGGAGATTGTGGAGGAGATGTTTTTGCCAATCCGAACTGACTGGGGTCTGCAAGTAAGAAAATCCAGGATCCAATTGCGCAAGGGGGTATTGAGGCACAAGTTGAGGGGGTGATGGTGCTAAATGCTGAGCTGTAATCGATAAAGAGCTCTTCTTGGGCACAGGTACGATTGAAGCAGGAGAGTACCACATGCTGCCAGTGCAAGAAATTGAAGATATCTGTGACATTGGAAAAAAAAAGTTGAATTTCCCCATGGGGATGAATAAAGTATCTATCTATCTATCTATCATATACCAACCAGTTGGTCAGCACAAGTCTTCAGTACTCAGCCAGGTACTCCATCCGGACTGGATGCTTTTCATGGATTCACTCTCTTGAGGGCAGCCCACGCTTCATCTTCAGATACTGAGACCAAAGGATCATCGGGAAATATGGGGGTGTGCGATGGTTCCTCCCTGTTCTGGTGGTCAAAGCAAGCACAGAAGGCATTGAGTACATCTGGTGATCTGATGTGTTGGGATCTCTGATGCTCCAGGTTTTATGCTGATGATAATTGGCAAACAAGCCTGATTGAAGTCCCCAGCTACGATTTGAAAGACAGCATCATGCAGTATCTCAAGCGGTTGATTATTGTCGGCTGCTGGTGGAATGTAAACTGCAGTCAGGGTTATGGAGGAAACTCCCTAGTAAATAGAATGAATGGAGTTTGACGGTTCGGTGTTCAAGATCAGGGGATTACAAGTTCAACAAAACTGCCACATCAGTGCACCACCAGGAGTTTAACATGTTAACTCAATAATTGTTCCCCGAGGAGCATTATTAACCCATGGATTACTTAAAGGGCTACATCTATCTCAATATTCAAACCAAACCAAACACAATTAAAACAAATAAAATAGGACAAAATTGTGATGCACATTATTTAAGGCAGTGATAATTAATTAGGTATTTAAAAGGCCATAGCCCAATTGCTTGGTAATAACAATACAGAGGTTGAGGAATCAAATCCTATCCATGGGCAGATAATGGTCTGCATCATACAAGGCTCAATGCATTATGCCCTACTGTACAGGACCTAGATAATTAAAGATCCTTCCTTCACTAACCCCAACATTAGTTCATCTGAATGGCAGGATAAATAGTGGGGGGAGTGAAGGAGAGTGGGTGGGGTTGCCAGGGAATTTTAGAAAGTAGTCTGTGGAGAAGGATCAGCAGAGCAGCTGACAATCCTGGATTGATAGTTAGATGGCGTTGGGAGATGGGCGGAGATTAATAATCAAAGGGGGTCCGGATTTGCGCAAGGGGCAGACAGAGAGGGAGGAAATGGATGATGGGGGGGAGGGTCAGCAGGTAAGGACTGATGAAAAGGAGGGATGGATGGGATCATTGCTGTATTGCTGCCACAAAAAAAAATCATGGCATATGTGAGTGATGATAATCCTGAGCAACACACACAAAATGCTGGAGAACTCAGCAGGCCAGGCAGCATCTATGGAAAAGAGTACAGTCGATGTTTTGGGCTGAGACCCTTCAGCAAGGACAAACATGATTCTGATATGCGTCCCTATCGTGAACTGAGAGTGGGAAGGGGGCAGGGAGAGGGCAATCTTGGTTGGGAAAAGAGGAAGGGAGAGGCGAGGGAGCAGGAAGCACCAGAGAGATATTTTGTTATGACCAATAAACTCATTGTTTGGAATCACATTACCTACCCTGGTGTCTCAGGACTGCTTATGTCTGCACCCATGCCACCCCACCTCTAGTACTCCTTCTCCACCACCTGTCCCACACCCCTCATATGGTGCTCCATTCTCGCCATTCCCAACATCCTTTGCTCCCACTAGATTTACAAACTCACTCTCCACCCCACGTTGACAAATACAGTGCTGTGCAAAAGTCTTAGGCACCCTAGCTATATATAATGTCTGTGTCTAAGACTTCTGCATAGTACTGCAGAAGGGGTCAGGGGAGATGGTGGGCATTGTCAGCAGCTGAAACGGGATGTAGAGGTGAGTGGGGGAGCTTTGTGGCTGAGTAACTTGATGATCAATGAAGGTCAGGAATCGGTCAACAGTTGGAGAATTAAGAGTCAGAGTGTCGAGAATTCATGAATGTGAGCAGGGTCAGCCACTGGAGACTGGTAATAAGAGATAGTTGCAGATGAGAAGTAGAAGGTCTATAGATTGATTATTAATGGTCAATTGATCAATAGGAGATGGTAATGGAAAGACTTGGCTTACTGATGGGTAGGTTTGAGAAATTGATTTTTGAGAACTTTGGAACCACAACTCACTGAGCAAGGTCGGAGATTGATGGACCTAGCAGAAGCAGTTATACTAAGTAGACTATACAGAGTGTCTTAACAGTATTGATATCCATGGGCAGGTGTCCTTTAATTAATTTTGAGTAATGTTTCTTCATAAGTTGCCTCCACGGTGATATGTACAGAGTAATTCCTGAAGGAAAACCATGAAACTTGGCCTTTGCTTCAATTAGAATCAAAACTTCCACTAAGTCACTAAATCTGAATTGTACAACCCAGAAAATGTGGTCCCATATTATCCAATTCCTAGTCAACACGGTGGGAGTACCTTCACAGGAAGGAAGCAGCTAGGCACCATCTTTTCAAAGGCAAATAAATTTAGGTAATAAATGCTGGCTGTGCCAATGATGCCTAGATCCCAGAAGTGAAGTGAAAAAAATTCATATCAACAAGGTGCGAATAACTATATTGGTTTGTTCGTCTATCATTGCAATTAGGCATTAGAATAGTTGCATAAATTATGTTTAGTTTATTTGTACCGATCTTTTATTTTCCTTATCCCGAAGAAGTTCTCTTCGTATTTCCAGGTGATGTGCTTCAGAAACATAATAATAATAATAATAATAATAATAATAATAATAATAATAACTTAATTATAGAACACTTTACATGAAAATTATGTAGTTCAAAGTGCTTTACAATGGAATAAAGTGCAAACATGAAAATAAAAGAGAAAAAGATGTAAGTTACAAGCAAGATTAAATAAATAGGTTTTGAGCTGGCAATTAAAAGGATGCAGAATCTTATAGTTTTAGGTATTGAGTTGCACAGTTTAGGATCATAGCTCAAAAAAGCTGATTTGCCAATTATCTTTTGAGGAAGGTTTTATAAATTTAACATATGGGCGGAAGAGGACCTGAAAGCTCTAGCAGGGTTATAAAATGAAAGTGATTCTGTGATGTAATCCATTCCCAGCCTATTGGGAGCTTTAAAAACAAGATTGAAAACTTGTTGAGCTTCTCTAGCATTTTGTGTGTGTTGCTTTGGATTTCCAATATCTTCAGAATGTATCTATAAGGAGAAGCACTGTCAACATTTCGACATAAAAGAAATATAAAAGTCTACTGCATCCGGTGCTCCTGGTGTGGTCTTTTATATATTGGTGAGACTCAACACAGACTGGGAGACTGTTTCGCTGAACACCTACGCTCGGTCCACCAGAGAGAGCAGGATCTCCCAGTGGCCACACATTTTAATTCCATGTCCCATTCCCATTCTGATATGTCTATCCATGGCCTCCTCTACTGTCAAGATGAAGCCACACTCAGGTTGGAGGAACAACACCTTATATACCGGCTGGGTAGCCTCCAACCTGATGGCATGAACATTGACTTCTCTAACTTCTGTTAATGCCCCTCCTCCCCTTCTTACCTCATCCCTGACAATATTTAGTTGTTTGTTTTGTTTTCCCTCTCTCTCTGCCCATCACTCTGCCTGTTCTCCATCTCCCTCTGGTGCTCCCCCCTCCTTTCTTTCTCCCGAGCCCTCCCGTCCCATGATCCTTTCCCTTCTCCAGCTCTGTATCACTTTCGCCAATCACCTTTCCGGCTCTCAGCTTCATTCCACCCCCTCCGGTCTTCTCCTATCATTTTGCATTTCCCCCTCCCCCCAACTTCTTTCAAATCTCTTACTATCTTTCCTTTCAGTTAGTCCTGACGAAGGGCCTCGGCCAAAACGTCGACAGCGCTTCTCCCTATAGATGCTGCCTGGCCTGCAGTTCTAAAAGTTACAGGAAGCCAATGCAGAGTAGCCAGGATGGGAGTGCTATGCTACATTATCCTGCTTTTAGTTAGAAGTCTAGCAGCGATGTTCTGAATGAGTTGAAGTTTGTCAACAGATTGCATTGGAAGACCAATGAAACATGATTGCAGTAATCTAGTCTATTTGATACAAAGGCATGAATTAGTTTTTCAAAATCATTACCTGACAGAAATGGATGTACCTTTGCAATATTTCTAAAGTATGGAAATGATGTTCTAGTTTCTTGCTTTATGTGGGAGTTAAAATTCAAATCTAAATCAAGGATAACACCTAGGCCTGTTATTTCTCATTTTATACTGGGAGCTAAATTCCCAAGTTTATCAAGAATTTTTTCTCTTTTGACTACCGAACCAACCAACGAATCTTCATTTAGTTTTAGAAAATTATTGCTCATCCATGTGTTTATTGCAGCCATACCAAAAGTCAGAGAAGATAGGGTGTTATCATCAGGCTCAACCAAGATGTATGTTGTATATCATCTACATAACTGTGGACATCATGTTTATGCTCTCTAATGTTATCTCTTAGGGGGAGCATGTACAAGAAGAGAAGGGAACCAAGAATAGCTTCCCTGAGCAATACCAAAAGGTATTTTGTTACCTCTTAGAAATTGGTCTGCACAATAGACAAAAAAAATTTCTCTTCAAGATCTATGAGCAAAATCAGTTAAGGGCACTACCAGAGAGGCCAACCCAGTTCTTAAGGTGATCTAGGACAACTTTGTGGTCAATTGTGTCAAAAGCATCACTTAGTTCCAGGAGAATTAGGGCTGAGACCCTGCTGTGCCTAATGTCACTAACAATCTTGGTAAGGGCCATTTCCGTGCTGTGGTTTGCTCTAAAACCTGACTGAAACTTGCCCAAGAAGGGAAGAATTGATATAGACAGTAGTTAGCTAGAAGCTCTTTATCAAGGTTTGGCTTTTTAAGTAGAATACAAGTACATATTTCTGCATTAGAGATGTTACTAGAATGGGGGTTTTTGTTGCATAAGTGACTCTCTTCCTCTTGCTTTATTGCAATATTCAGGAACGTCTATAAGCAGGGAAACATGGAACTGTGAATACAATTAGACCCTTTGGCCCCTTGTCCATGCTAACCTTTTGCCTGCATTTGGCCTGTATCCCTCTAAACCATTTCTATGTACCTATCCAAATGTTTTTTAAATATTGTAATTATAAGACCTAAGACTATAAGATATAGGAGCAGAATTAGGCCATTTGGCCCATTGAGTCTCGTCTGCCATTTCATCATGGCTAATCCATTTTTCCTCTCAGTCCCAATCTCCTGCCTTCACCCTGTATCCCTTCATGCCCAGACCAGTTAAGAATCTATCAACCTCTTCTGTAAAAATACATAAAGATTTGGTCTCCCCAGCCCACCTATGGCAATGAATTCCACACATTCACCATCCTCTGGCTAAAGAAATTCCTCCTTTTATTCTTCTAGAAGGACATCCTTCTATTCTGAGGCTGTGTCCTCTGGTCTTAGACCCTCCCACCATAGGAAACATCCTCTCCACATCCACTCTATCAAGGCCTTTCACTACTCCATAGGTTTCAATGAGGTCAACCACTATTCTTCTGAATTCCAGTGAATACAGGCCCAGAGCTATCAAATGCTCTTCATATTACAAGCCGTTCAATCTTGGAATCATTCTTGTGAACCCCTTTTGAACCCTCTCCAGAAGATTCAACGATACCAGCCTCTACCACTTCCTCTGGCAATGCATTACCTATGTTTTGACTCCTGTGTATGAAAAAGTTACCGTTTAGGTTCCAGATAAATATTTCCACTCTCACTTTGTAATTTGGACTCCTCCTACCTCAAAGAAAAGACTTTGGTTATTCACTTTAACTGTGTGCCTCAGGATTTTATAAACTTTTATTATGTCTCTCCTCAGTTTCCAATGTTCCAGGGGGGAAAAAGTCCCTCCTTATCTAATTGCTCCTTTTAGCTGGGCATTCCAGGACTGTAATATCCTTATAAATCTTCATAATTTTAATGCACATTAAAAAGCCTTTTATGGGGCCCTGCTTTCAGCCAGTCTGTGAAGGGCCCAGGGACATGAGACTTCAGGACGAGGAAACCAGAGGCTCATGAGCTAGTCCTTATTGGAAGATCAGAGGAGGAGAGGGTCAGCAACTTTAAATTCCTCAGTGTTATTATTTTGGAGGACCTGTTCAGGGACCAGCTCATACAGTAGGTGCAATTACAAAGAAAGCACGGGAGTGCCTCTACTTGCTTTGGAGTTTGTGAAGATTTTGGAATAACAACTAAAACTTTGACAAACTTCCAGAGAGGTGTGTATATTGACTGGCTACATCACAGCCTGGTATAGAAACACCACTCTCCTTGAATGGAAAATCCTACTAAAAGAAGTGGATACTGCCCAGTTCATCATTGCTAAAGCCCTCCCCACCGCTGAGCACATCTATACGAAATGCTGTTGCAGGAAAGCAGCATCCATCATCGTGGTCCCCCACCACCCAGGACATGCCCTCTTCCCACTGCTGCCATCAGGAAGAAAGTACAGGAGCCTCAGGACTAACCCCACCAGGTTCAGGTGTAGCTGTTACCCCTAACCCATCAGGCTCTTGAACCAAAGAAGATAACTTCATCATTGAAATGTTCCCAGAACCTATGGACATACTTTCAAGGACGCTTCATCTCATGTTTTCAATATGTTTTGCTTATCTACTTATTATTAGTATTTCTTTTTTTCTTTTGTATATGCACAGTGGTTAAACACCCAGCTTGGTGTGGTCTTTCATTGATTCTATTGTGATTATGATTCAATCATGGATTTATTGAATATGCCCACAAGAAAATGAATCTCAGTGTTTTATATGGTGATGTATATGTACTTTGAAAATAAATTTACTTTTGAGAAGAACAACAGCAAGTTACCTCAGCTGTGTCTTACACAGTTTTTGGTGGCTGTGTGGAGCTGTCAAAGCAATAGTACATAACGAGACAACTTGTTTTCTACCTGAGTGAGAAACAGTACAAGATACGAATGGATAACTCCCACTGTTATACTTCCTGGTCCATTACTTTTTGATCACTTAATACATTGCACACATTGAGCTTCACTTCACAGTCATCACGCATGTATGGGCTCAGTTAAAACACACCTCAGAAATGAAGTCAAATCAATAAAAATGCAAAAACAAGAGATAATCTGCAGATGCTGGAAATTGAAGCCACACACACACACACACACACACACACACACACACACACACACACACACACACACACACACACACACACACACACACACACACACACACACACACACACACACACACAAACACACACACACCATCTATGGAAAAAAGTACATCCAACGAATGGTGTGATTCTGCATCAAAATTGAAGCTGCTTTGGTGTAATGTTAATGCAAACATAAATACAGTATACTAAGAGTGCAAACTGATCAAAGTTTATTAAATTTACCAATTACAGTCTTATTCAACCCCTGAAATTCTAAACTATCGCCTTGGTCATTAATGGAAATGACAGCACAGAAACAGACTTTGTTTTAAGGTAAAATCGTCAGTGGCTGGTTACTTTAGGAAAAGTTTCTGAGGTCTGTGACTTTGGGATCGTTTCTTGTTTCAGATTTTCTAAGTTGGCAGAGGCGTGCAGCTCCACTGACCTGGGTTCCATCCTGATCTCCGATGCTGCCTGTGTCCTGTGTCCTGTGTCCCGCACAGGTTTTACCTGGGTGTTCGGTTTCCTCCCACACTCCAAAGATGTGTGGGATTGTAGGGTCATTGATTATTGTGATCTGCCTGAATGTAAATGAGTAAATTGGGTGGCGATTCTGCGAAGAGTTGCTGGGAATGCAGTGAGAATAAAGCAGGGTTAGTGTAAATGAGTGCTTGATGGTCAGCATGGGCTTAGTGGGCACATGTTCTGTGACTCTATGAGAGGTGTCTGGACATACTCCAACAAGCTCAATTAAGATGTCATCAAAATTTCCATTTATATGGATCTTTAGGCAAAGAAGGACAAATGAAATGCTAAATAGACAAAAAAGTTACTTGCCATATTGGGAGCATGACCAAAGGCCTGGTTGAGAATGAGAATTTATCAGGTTCAACAAAAGAAGGAGGCTGAAGACTACCAACCTAACACTGTGTCCACTAACAAGAATGTTTAAAGCTCAGGGATGGAAGGGAAAGAGATTTCAGATGTAGGGTAAGGCCAGAGAAAAATATGAAGGTTCAGATGACTTCATGTTTGAAGGATTAGACACAGTGAGCCGCTGGGGATCTTATGTTTCTCCCTATATAACTTCCACTGAGCTTGAACTTACATCCAAACAGTGTTAGTCTGCCATTTGGTTAACATTGTATGAACATTATACTATCACAACATTTTACAAACTTGTGAATGAAATAGATATTGCTGCATAAAACAAAAAGCATCAGAGATCAAAATAGATTATGAACTTTTGTTTACTAGACAGACATCCAGCGCAGTACTGTAGGAATGTAGCACTACTCATCCAGATGAAATATCCAAATGGTCCTTTCTGTTCTCCCTGGTACACATAAATGACTTCTTGACAAAATTTCAAAGAAATGCATGGAGTAATATCTGACGTCCTGCCCAATATTGATCTCTCAACCAACATTAATAAAAGTATATTATTAGCTTCTGATTGTAAAAACTTTCTGTAAGTAGATTGACAGAACAATAGTTCAGTTTCCAAGGTATGAGAATCATATAAATGAAAGTCTTTTTCTCTCAGAAATTACTCCCAAAGTCAGGTCATGTGGTCTATGAACAGTATTGAATGTAAGCAAATTATATCACTGTAGACACTTGCGGTAATAATCGAGTTCCACTAAACAGCATTAAATAAAAACTGAAAATGCTGGAAACACTCAACAAGTCAGGCAGCATCTGTGGAAAGGGAATAATCAGGATGTAAGTAGCAGATCTGATGGAGGGGAAATTGTAGGTGCTGTGTATTTGTATTTGCAGAAGACATTTGACATGGTGCCCAATAAAACGCTAATGCTCAATATAATACTCCTGCTGTAAGGGAAAGTGTAGAAATATAGTTTGAAATTTGTTTATCATATTGAATACAAACACAGAATAAATTGGCCTTCTTTGGGATGATAGGACATAGCTAGAGCAGTATTCCAAGAATAAGTTCTTGGTCCTCAATTTATATTATTGGCCTGGAGGAGGGGGTAGAGTATACATTTTGATTGCTTTGGCGGAAACTTATACCACCACAAAATAAAAAGCACCGATGGTTAAATGAGATGATCAACACAAATAAGTGAGAGGCCTTTTTATGGTGAGGGTATTTGGATTCTGCAACAGGATATAAACAGATCGAGTGAATGGGTAAGAGCTTTTTTGTAAATAATTTATTGTGATTAAGAGGGAGGTTATACAATTCATTGGGAGGAATCTGAAGGCAGACAGCCATCTGAATAATCTTCTGCATCGGTCACCAAAAGTTAGCAGGCAGGTGCAGTAAATGGTTTGGAAGGCAAATGGTATATTGGTCTTCATTGCTAGAGGGTTGGAGTATAGAAATTTGGAAGTATTGTTACCCATATCGGGGAGGCTAACGAGGATTACTGTGCACAGTTTAGGTCCCTTATATATGGATACATATTAATGGCATTGGACGCTGTCCAAAATAAGATGCACTGGGTTAAGTTCTGAGATGAGAGAGTTGTTCTACCATGGCCAGTAAAGATATGAAATCAGTATTCATTGGAGTTTAAAAGAACAAGGGTGATCTTATGGAAACAAATGAACTCCTGAGTGGGCATGACAGGGTAGAAGTTGAGGTGTTTGCACAACAGTTCGTCCCCAGTGTATGACAGGTTCTGTTCCTGAGAACTGTCCATGGCCCAAACTCCCATGTGTGGGAGAGGATCACAGAATCACTTACAGGCTAGCCCCTTTTGACATCAATGGATCTGGGGTAGAGAGGGTGAACAGCTTTAAGTTCCTTGGCATGGACATCACCGAGGATCTCACGTGGTCTGTACATACCAGCTGTGTGGTGAAAAAGGCACAACCTTTCACCTCAGACAGTTGAAGAAGTTTGGTATGGGCCTCCAAATCCTGAGAACTTTCTATAGAGCCACATTGAGAGCATCCTGATGGGCTACATCACTGCCTGGAATGGGAACTGTACTCCCCTCAATCACAGGGCTCTGCAGAGAGTGGTGCGGACAGCCCAGCACATCTGCAGATGTGAACTTTCCACTGTTCAGGACTTTTACAAAGACGGTTCTGTAAAAGGGGCCCAAAGGATCATTGGAGACCTGAGTCACCCCAACCACAAACTGTTCCAGCTGCTACCATCCGGGAAACGTTACCGCAGCATAAAAGCCAGAACCAACAGGCTCCGGGACAGCTTCTTCCATCAGGCCACCTGACTGATTAATTCATGCTGACACAGCTGTATTTATTTGTTATATTGATTGTCCTGTTTTACACACTATTTATTATAAATTACTATGAATTGCACACTGCACATTTAGACAGAGACGTAAAGGTTTTTACTCCTCATGTATATGAAGGATGGAAGTAATAAAGTCAATTCAATTCAGAGAGCGAGCACGCACAGGAAGAGTGGCTTCAAGTTGGCCTCACTGACTCAGTGAGTGAGCTGGCCAGTCTGCTCTCAGCTTTGCCCAGTTCAAACCAGCCTCCGATGGACCAAACGGCCTAACCTGCCCCTATGTCTTATGGCCAGCGCTTGTTGTGGCTCAGTTGAGGGTGGGTGGATAGTGGAGAGAAGGCCCATGGAAATGCCCCATTCCCACATGATAGAACATGTCCCGCCTGCAGCAGTTGGTAAGTCCATTCCCATCCATCCTAATGATCTGTCAAACACTCAGTCAACAATTTGTGCATAAGTAAACTGGGGACAACCTGTTTTGGAAGAATTTCAAATGAGGAGACATAGGTACAAAATTGGGGGGGGGGGGCATAGCAGTTTAAAATTGAGGCAGGAGGAACTTCTTGCAGAGGGTGGTAAATCTCTTGAACTCTTTACTCCGGACATTTGTAGTAGCTAGATCAATGGGAAGAATTCAAGAACAATGTAGATTTTTTTTTTAGAAATTGGGGAACTGAGGACAAGGAGATGAGAGCTGGAGTGTATCTGTCATAATTATACTGAATGGCAGGGGAGGCCTGAGGTGATAAATGGCCTACTCCTGCTTTTATTTTCTTGCGCTCTCAGCACTTCAGGTCTTTGGTCTAGAACATTAAGTTTGTTTTGCTTTTCACAGATGTGGCCTGAGATGTGAGGGTTTTTATATTTTTATCTAATAATCAAAATTATGCCATTTAGTGAAAGCAAGTCAAGAAATTTGCAGATGTTGGAAATCTGAAATAAAAACAAAACCAGCACCTGCAAAATCGCAAACAAGCGAAAATCTGCAGATGCTGGATATCTGAGCAACACACACAAAATGCTGGAGGAACTCAGCAGGTCAGGCAACATCTATGGAAAAATTGGTCCTGTGGAAGAGTTTCAGCCTGAAACGTCGACTGTACTTTCTTCCATAGATCCTGCCTGGCCTGCTGAGTTCCTCCAGCATTTTGTGTGTTTTGCAGTGTCTGCAAATGTCTTGGTTTGCTTTCACAAAATGGCATCATTTTGGTTATCAGAGGATACTCATGTCCCAGTCAGGAAGTGTGAACCTTGATCCTCACTTATCAGCCGGGCATACAATGAAACTGAACAGCTTGGGTTGTTTTCGGAAGATAGCCAGAAATAAGAACGAAGATGCGGTTACACTTTTGGACAGTTGATATCCACACAACAGAGCAAGATTGCAAGCAAGCTTTTCCTCTAAAGAGCGGAAAAATAAATAAGAACACACACAAACACACACACACACACGAATATGTTATTTAAAGTAACACATCTGAATAAACAGTAGCATTTATAGGAAATCCGTACCAGCAGAATTACTCTGAATATTGATTTGAGGCACCAAAATGCTCTTTGATATAACAGCAGTTTGAACATTTAGCCCTTATTAGTTTAGCAATAGTTGAATAATTAGCCATTCTGTGATGAGCACTGCTCATATCCTACACCAGAGTGCAACTATAAATTCGTATCCTCTACGGACAGATATCAACATGATGTTGCACAATGGCAGAAACACATGCTATCTCTTGGATAACACAGCAAACATTCCACACCCAACAGCCTTTTCTTAAAGGTAGTGGGTATTATGTAATAGGTGAAACGCAATGCAAAGACAGAGAAAATGGGGAAAAAAGTAATCACTTTCAAAATAATCAACATATTCAACATTAATTAATATTTAGCCACTAAAATTAACTGCTGTTGTATCACTGCGTTCAGTCAATTTTGTCACATTAGATTTTTCTTAGCTGCCTTCCAGAAGGCACTTTAACCAAATGACAACAGTGTGACAGAGAGATGTTGGGTCTGATCACTGATCAGAACCAGCCAGTGCAAGGGCGCATCAAAGTTCATCTCGAGAGGCTGTGCCGATGGGGGATTGGGGCTGCAGTGCCTCAGTGTTCTGAGCTTCAGTACCAATCTCGCCCTGCTCTTTTGTTTTTTTGGAGAGTTTGCGGTTCCAGTCTGTTGCGATCTCGTCATTGTCCCAGATTACTGAGGTTTCGGTATCACTGAGATAACCTGGTTCTCCAGTGTAGTGCGTCGGGAAAATCAGCAGTGGCTCCACTGAAAAGGCTTTCAAATCACGAGGTTCATAGAACTTCTTATAATCTTCTCTGTGTAAAAAAAAAATGAGGAATACAGTTACCTAAATTATACTTGGCACAATTCATTTTCTCAAGCTAACTGGCATAAGTCTACTACACAAAGATCCAAGCCTCATCAGTGTCACTTTAAACCCGGATTTGTTTTGCTGTTCAGGATAATGGACTCTGTACATAATTCTCACTGCCTTGATAAAGCAGCCAACATAATCAAAGACCCCACCCACCCTGGACGTTTTCTCTTCTCCCCTCTCCCATCAGGCAGAATATACAAAAGCCTGAAAGCACACACAACCAGGATCAAGCACAGCTTCTATCCTGCTGTTGTAAGTCTACTTAATGGTTCCCTCATAAGACAGATCCTCAATCTCACAACCTACCTCATAATCTTGCACCTTAATATTTATTTGCGCTGCACTTCCTCTGTAGCTTTTGCACTTTTTTCTGCATCCTGTTATTGTTTTACCTTCTTTTCCCTCAATGCACTGTGTGATTTGTATGAACAGTATGCAAGAAAAGCTTTTCACTGTATACTTATGCATGTGACAAGAGTAAAAAGCCAATAATTTAATAGGATAAATGCCATACAAAAGTGAATGAGGAAAACGTATGAGAAAGTCAAGCCAATTTCTTTGTCTGAACATGATCAAAGAGCTAGCCTTCTGTGGCCTGGGGTTCCAAACATTGCTCATGCCATGGACCAATACCATTGAGAAAGGGGTCTGTGGACCCCAGGTTCGGAGCCCCTGCCCTAGACAATCTGAAATTCTTTAAAAGTATCTCATAGAAACATAGAAAATAGGTGCAGGAGTAGGCCATTCGGCCCTTCAAGCCTGCACCGCCATTCAGTATGATCATGGCTGATCATCCAACTCAGAACCCTGTACCTGCTTTCTCTCCACACCCCCTGATCCCTTTAGCCACAAGGGCCATATCTAACTTCCTCTTAAGTATAGCCAATAAACTGGCCTCAACTGTTTCCTGTGGCAGAGAATTCCACAGATTCACCACTCTCTGTGTGAAGAAGTTTTTCCTCATCTTGGTCCTAAAAGGCTTCCCCTTTATCCTTAAACTGTGACCCCTTGTTCTGGACTTCCCCAACATCGGAACCAATCTTCCTGCATCTAGCCTGTCCAATCCCTTTAGAATTTTATACGTTTCAATAAGATCCCCCCTCAATCTTCTAACTTCCAGTGAGTATAAGCCTAGTCGATCCACTCTTTCTTCATATGAAAGTCCTGCCATCCCAGGAATCAATCTGGTGAACCTTCTCTGTACTCCCTCTATAGCAAGAATGTCTTTCCTCAGATTAGGGGACCAAAACTGCACACAATATTCTAGGTGCGGTCTCACCAAGGCCTTGTACAACTGCAGTAGAACCTCCCTGCTCCTGTACTCAAATCCTTTTGCTATGAATGCCAACATACCATTTGCCTTTTTCACCGCCTGCTGTACCTGCATGCCCACCTTCAATGACTGGTGTACAATGACACCCAGGTCTCATTGCATCTCCCCTTTTCCTAATCGGCCACCGTTCAGATAATAATCTGTTTTCCTGTTCTTGCAACCAAAGTGGATAACCTCACATTTATCCACATTAAATTGCATCTGCCATGAATTTGCCCACTCACCTAACCTACCCAAGTCACCCTGCATCCTCCTCACAGCTAACACCGCCGCCCAGCTTTGTGTCATCCGCAAACTTGGAGATGCTGCATTTAATTCCCTCGTCTAAATCATTAATATATATTGTAAACAACTGGGGTCCCAGCACTGAGCCTTGCAGTACCCCACTAGTCACTGCCTGCCATTCTGAAAAGGTCCCGTTTACTCCCACTCTTTGCTTCCTGTCTGCCAACCAATTCTCTATCCACATCAATACCATACCCCCAATACCGTGTTCTTTAAGTTTGCACACTAATCTCCTGTGTGGGACCTTGTCAAAAGCCTTTTGAAAATCTAAATATACCACATCCACTGGCTCTCCCCTATCCACTCTACTAGTTACATCTTCAAAAAATTCTATAAGATTCGTCAGACATGATTTTCCTTTCACAAATCCATGCTGACTTTGTCCGATGATTTCACCTCTTTCCAAATGTGCTGTTATCACATCTTTGAGAACCGACTCTAGCATTTTCCCCACCACCGATGTCAGACTAACTGGTCTATAATTCCCCGGTTTCTCTCTCCCTCCTTTTTTAAAAAGTGGGGTTACATTAGCCACCCTCCAATCCTCAGGAACTAATCCAGAATCTAAGGAGTTTTGAAAAATTATCACTAATGCATCCACTATTTCCTGGGCTACTTCCTTAAGCACTCTGGGATGCAGACCATCTGGCCCTGGGGATTTATCTGCCTTTAATCCCTTCAATTTACCTAACACCACTTCCCTACTAACATTTATTTCCCTCAGTTTCTCCATCTCACTAGACCCTCGGTCCCTTACTATTTCCGGAAGATTATTTATGTCCTCCTTAGTGAAGACAGAACCAAAGTAGTTATTCAATTGGTCTGCCATGTCTTTGTTCCCTATGATCAATTCACCTGTTTCTGACTGTAAAGGACCTACATTTGTCTTGACCAATCTTTTTCTTTTCACATATCTATAAAAGCTTTTACAGTCAGTTTTTATGTTCCCTGCCAGCTTTCTCTCATAATCTTTTTTCCCTTTCCTAATTAAGCCCTTTGTCCTCCTCTGCTGGTCTCTGAATTTCTCCCAGTCCTCAGGTGTGCCGCTTTTTTTTGCTAATTTATATGTTTCTTCTTCGGACTTGATACTATCCCTAATTTCCCTTATCAGCCACGGGTGCACTACCTTCCCTGGTTTATTCTTTTACCAAACTGGGATGAACAATTGTTGTAGTTCATCCATGTGATCTTTAAATGCTTGCCATTGCATATCCACCGTCAACCCTTTAAGTATCATTTGCCAGTCTATCTTAGCTAATTCACGTCTCATACCTTCAAAGTTACCCTTCTTTAAGTTCAGAACCTTTGTTTCTGAATTAACTATGTCATCTTCCATCTTAATGAAGAATTCCATCATATTATGGTCACTCTTACCCAAGGGGCCTCACACAACAAGATTGCTAACTAACCCTTCCTCATTGCTCAATACCCAGTCTAGAATGGCCTGCTCTCTAGTTGGTTCCTTGACATGTTGGTTCAGAAAACCATCCCGCATACATTCCAAGAAATCCTCTTCCTCAGCACCCTTACCAATTTGGTTCACCCAATCTATATGTAGATTGAAGTCACCCATTATAACTACTGTTCCTTTATTGCACGCATTTCTAATTTCCTGTTTAATGCCATCCCCAACCTCACTACTACTGTTAGGTGGCCTGTACACAACTCCCACCAGCGTTTTCTGCCCCTTAGTGTTATGCAGCTCTACCCATATCGATTCCACATCCTCCAGGTTAATGTCCTTCCTTTCTATTGCGTTAATCTCCTCTCTCACCAGCAATGCTACCCCACCTCCTTTTCTTTCCTGTCTATCCCTCCTGAATATTGAATATTCCTGGATGTTGAGCTCCCATCCTTGGTCACCCTGGAGCCATGTCTCTGTGATCCCAACTATATCATATTCATTAATAACTATCTGCACATTCAATTCATCCACCTTGTTACGAATGCTCCTCGCATTGACACACAAAGCCTTCAGGCTTGTTTTTACAACACTCTTAGCCCTTATACAATTATGTTGAAAAGTGGCTCTTTTTGTTTTTTGCCCTGGATTTGCCTGCCTGCCACTTTTACTTTTCACCTTATTACTTTTTGCTTCTACCCTCATTTTACACCCCTCTGTCCTCGCACTTGTTCCCATTCCCCTGCCACATTAGTTTAAAGCCTCCTGAACAGCAGTAGCAAACGTTCCCCCTAGGACATTGGTTCCAGTCCAGCCCAGGTGCAGACCGTTCTGTTTATACCGGTCCCACCTCCCCCAGAACTGGTTCCAATGCCCCAGAAATTTGAATCCCTCCCCCTTGCACCATTTTTCAAGCCATGTGTTCATCTGAAATATCCTCCTATTTCTACTCTGACTAGCATGTGGCACTGATAGTAATCCAGAGATTATTACCTTTGTAGTCCTACTTTTTAGTTTATCTCCTAACTCCCTAAATTCACCTTGTAGGACCTCATCCCGTTTTTTACCTATATCGTTGGTACCTATGTGCACCTCGACCACTGGCTGTTCACCCTTCCATTCCAGAATGTCCTGCAGCCGCTCAGAGACATCCTTGACCCTTGCACCAGGGAGGCAACATACCATCCCGGAGTCTCATTTGCGGTCGCAGAAACGCCTATCTATTCCCCTTACAATCGAATCCCCTATCACTATAGCTCTCCCACTCCTTTTCCTTCCCTCCTGTGCCGCAGAGCCACCCATTGCTATAAAGTGTAGAGACTGTTGTAATGTAGGAAGTATGGAAATAGAGTAATGGCAGAAACAGCCGAGCCACTGTCCCTTGGTGCTGGAGACCTTGTTTAGGTGCTTTCTGTGTGGAGTTTGCACATTCTCTCGGTGATTGGTTACGTTTCCCATGGCTGCTCCAACTTCTTTCCACGTCCCAAAGGTGTGTGAGTTGTTACATCAATTAGCCACTGTAAATTGTCCTTGTTGGAAGTAAGTGATTGAACCTTTGGTGACTTAATTAGTATAAATGGGTGGTTGGTAATTGGCATGTAAACATCTCATTCTATTCTGCTTCTCTCTATGACTATAGGACCAACAGTAAAATAAGAGCAATATTGAACAGTTTATTTATTTTTCTTCTGGTGACACTGAAGTATCAGAATCAGAATCAGGTTTATTATCACCGGCATGTGACATGAAGTTTGTTAACTTAGCAGCAGCAGTTCAATGCAATACATAATCTAGCAGAGAGAAAAAAATAAATAAATTTTTTTAAAAATAAGTAAATCAATTATGGTATATATATATATATATATATATATATTGAATAGATTAAAAAACACACCAAAACAGAAATACTGTATATTTTTTTAAAAAGTGAGGTAGTGTCCAAAGATTCAATGTCCATTTACGAATTGGATGGCAGAGGGGAAGAAGCTGTTCCTGAATCACTGAGTGTGTGCCTTCAGGCTTCTGTACCTCCTACCTGATGGTAACAGTGAGAAAAGGGCACGCCCTGGTGCTGTATGTCCTTAATAATGGACACTGCCTTCAGAAACATTGCTACACTTCTCCCTGAAGATGTCCTGAGTACTTTATAGGCTAGTACCCAGAACTAGATTTACAACCTTCTGCAGCTTCCTTTGGTCCTGTGCAGTAGAACCCCGGCCCCCCACCCCCCAACTACCTCCAATACCAGACCGTGATGCAGCCTGTCAGAATGCTCTTTATGGCACAACTATAGAAGTTTTTGAGTGCATTTGTTGACATGCCAAATCTCTTTAAACTCCAAATAAAGTATAGCTTCTGTCTTGCCTTCTTTATAACTATTATCGATATGTTGGGACCAGGTTAGATCCTCAGAGATCTTGACACCCAGGAACTTGAAGTTGCTCACTCCCTCCACTTCTGATCCCTCTATGAGGATTGGTATGTGTTCCTTCATCTTACCCTTCCTGAAGTCCACAATCAGCTCTTTTGTCTTACTGACGTTGAGTGCCAGGTTGTTTCTGCAGCACTACTCCACTAGTTGGCACATCTCACTCCTGTATGCCCTCTCGTCACCAGCTGAGATTCGTCATGTGTATATAGAGAGTAGAGCGGTGGGCTAAGCACACTCCCTGAGGTGCGCCAGTGTCGATCGTCAGCAAGGAGGATATGTTATCACCGATCCGCACAAATTGTGGTCTTCCATTGAGGAAGTCAAGGATCCAATTACAGAGGGAGGTACAGAGGCCCAAGTTCTGTAACTTCACAATCAGGACTGTGGGAATGATGGTATTAAATGCTGAGCTATAGTCGATGAACAGCATCCTGACATAGGTGTTTGTGTTGTCCAGGTGGTCTAAAGCTGTGTGGAGAGCCATTGAGATTGCATCTTCCATTGACCTATTGTGGTGATAGGCAAGCTGCAATGGGTCCAGGTCCTTGCTGAGGCAGGAGTTCAGTCTAGTCATGACCAACCTCTCAAAGCATTTCATCACTGTAGCTGTGAGTGCTACCGGGCGATAGTCGTTAAGGCAGCTCACATTATTCTTCTTAGGCACTGTTATAATGTTTGAAGCCTTTTTGAAGCAAGTGGGAACTTCTGCCCATAGCAGTGAGAGGTTGAAAATGTCCTTGAATACTCCCGCTAGTTGGTTGGCACAGGTTTTCAGAGCCTTACCAGGTACTCCATCGGGACCTTCTGCTTTGCGAGGGTCCACTCTCTTTAAAGACAGTCTAACATCGGCCTCTGAGACGGAGATCACAGGGTCATCAGGTGCAGCAAGGATCTTCACAGCTGTAGTTGTGTTCTTCCTTTCAAAGCACCCATAGAAGGCGTTGAGTTCATCTGGTAGTGAAGCATCTCTGCCATACATGCTACTGGGTTTTCCTTTGTAGGAAGTAATGTCTTGTAGACACTGCCAGAGTTGCATCCGATATCGCCTCCAACCTCATTCGAAATTGTCTCTTCACCCTTGAAATAGCCCTCTGCAAATCATACCTGGTTTTCGGGTACAGGCCTGGGTCACCAGACTTGAATGCCACAGATCTAGCCTTCAGCAGACGACGTAGCTCCTGGTTCATCCACGGCTTTTGGTTTGGGAATGTACAGTAAGTGTTTGTGGGCACACACTCATCCATACAAGTTTTAATGAAGTCGGTAACAACTGCAGCATACTCATCCACATTAGAAGATGAATCCTGAATACAATTCAGTCCACCGATTCAAAGCAGTCCTGTAGGCACTCCTGTGCCTCCCTTGTCCAAACCTTCTTGGTTCTCACTACTGGTGCTGCAGTCTTCAGTCTCTGCCTATACTCAGGGAGTAGAAGTACAGCCAGGTGATCAGACTTCCCGAATTGAGGGCGTGGAACAGCACGGTAGGCATTTTTGATGGTGGTATCGCAATGGTCCAGTGTGTTGTTTCCTCTGGTATTGCAAGTGAGCATAACATCAGCAAGTTTGCTGATGATACTAAGCTGGGTGGCAGTGTGACATGTGATGAGGATGTTAGGAGAATTCAGGGTGACTTGGATAGGCTGGGTGAATGGGCAGATACTTGGCAGATGACATTTAATGTGAATAAGTGTGAGGTTATCCACTTTGGGAGTAAGAACAGGAAGGCAGATTATTTTCTGAATGGTGTAAAGGGAGAAATACAAAGAGATCTAGGAGTCCTTGTTCATCAGTCACTGAAGGTGAATGAGCAAGTGCAGCAAGCAGTGAAGAAGGCTAATGCAATGTTGGCCTTTATTACAAAGGGAATTGAGTACAAGAGCAAGGAAATCCTCTTACATTTGTACAGGGCCCTGGTGAGACCACACCTGGAGTATTGTGTACAGTTTTGGTCTCCAGGGTTAAGGAAGGACATCCTGGCTGTAGAGTAAGTGCAGCGTAGATTCACTAGGTTAATTCCTGGGATGTCCGGACTGTCTTACGCAGAGAGGTTAGAGAGACTGGGCTTGTATACGCTGGAATTAAGGAGATTGAGAGGGGATCTGATTGCAACATATAAGATAATTAAGGGATTGGACAAGATAGAGGCAGGAAATATGTTCCAGATGCTGGGAGAGTCCAGTACCAGAGGGCATGGTTTGAGAATAAGGGGTAGGTCATTTAGGACAGAGTTAAGGAAAAACTTCTTCTCCCAGAGAGTTGTGGGGGTCTGGAATGCACTGCCTCTGAAGGCAGTGGAGGCCAATTCTCTGGATGCTTTCAAGAAGGAGCTAGATAGGTATCTTATGGATAGGGGAATCAAGGGATATGGGGACAAGGCAGGAACCGGGTATTGATAGGAATTGATCAGCCATGATCTCAAAATGGCGGTGCAGGCTCGAAGGGCCAAATGGTCTACTTCTGCACCTATTGTCTATTGTCTAAGCGATCTGTTGATGGTAATTGCTCAGTGATTTTTTTCAGACTCGCCTGGTTAAAATCTCCTAAAATGATGGTGAAGGCATTAGCTTACGCTGTTTCGTGCATGTTAATCCCATTACTCAGATCATCTAAAGCCTGCTTGACATTGGCCTGAGGTGGAATGTAAACTGCTACCAACATGACCCCAGAGAACTCCCGTGGCAGGTAAAAAGGACGGCACTTTACTGCTACATATTCCATTTCTGGTGAGCAGAATTGGGACAGCACTGATTAGCCAGAAGATATGCCTTTCTTTGAACCATGTCATGAGATCTTTTGCATTTGCCTTAAAACTCAAAGGGATTCTTGTTTAACATCTTTTCTGCAACGAGTCTCATGCAGTGCAGCACTCCCTCAGTATGGCACTGAGCCGTTCTTTCAGATAATGTGCTCCAAACAGTCTCAGAAAACTGTGGTCATTTCCTTTGACCACGTCTGAGTGATGCTGACTGTTTAACATAATTTAAGGACTGTGGCAGCTTTATGTTCACATGCAAAAATCTCCTTCTACAAGAAATAGAATTTAAAAAATTTTAACTCAGAAGGGGCTTGGGACCTAAAGTACCATCACATACCTCTTTAAAAATGTTATTTTTGTTTTACTTTAGATTCTCTGTGTTTTTCAAGCCTGTTTTAATTTGTTGCTTTATAAATGAAACTTGGTGAGACCAAATATAACTTAAGCTGTTACCAAAGATAAAATGAAGTAATATTAAAATAGTACAACGCAGATTTACATAAAATATGTTCAGCCTTTCCTAATAGGTGTGACCTCACTTTGAAAATTTCTCTGTGAACTATTTCAAAAATCCATCAGTTGAAATTTCACTTGGTCTGTCAGGGAAAAGAGTTCCTGCATTCCAGCTTTCACCCTTCTGCATGCAAGCTGGTCCTGTCCACAAGTTTACAACTCATATGCTCAGTATTTTTTTATTTTTTACTTGCAGTTTGTCTTAACATTGGCTGTCATTCTTTATCTGTTTATGTATAGTTTTTCATAAATTCCATTCGAATTCTTTTTTCCTACAAACGCCTGCAAGAAAATGAATCCCAAGGTAACATTAACGTACATATACTTTTACAGTAAATGATAGTAGCCTAGTGGTGGAAGGAAGAAATCTGTTTTGTTGACGGTAATCTGAGCTGGTAAGGGGAGCATTCTATCCCCTCAAATAAGACATTCAGTACACATCCTCCCAAACACCCAACTTGTGTACAGTCTTAAATAAAAACAGCATTTGGGAGTCTGACAGGATGCATTTGCTGGTTGCTGTGGCTTGCAGGCAACCTCTGTCCTGTGGGAACTCAATTCTGGCTTGCAAATCATCATTTACAGGAATGAAATGCTTCTGAACCTGGAGAGAACTTGTCAAAGATCAATGATCCTTCTTCAAAGACCTGGACCACTCCATTTTCTCTCAGCGACCATGCGGCAGGAGCTATAGAAGGTGTTCAAGTTCAAGAACAACTCCTTTCCTTTATCCATTTGGTACTTGCACAACAATAATCACTACCTCAATATAAAAACACTGCGATCATCTCGACCACTTTTCACCACAATGGACTGCTTTTTGTTATTCAAATTGTGTTCTTTCTTGTGTAATTTTGTACAATATATGTTTAATTTATTTTTTTCTTGTGAATGCTGAGCCTCTGATCATATTTGTTTGTGATACTACTAAATTGTCATTTGCACCTGTGCATACATGTTTGTTTTACAATAAACTCGACTTTGTCTTGTAGGTGGAAAAATGCTCTATCAAACAATTTGGCTGCAGCAAGCAAGCCTGCATGGATCAATTCTTGGTCTACTGAGGATGATGACAAAATGGGCCAAATATAAGTTGAAGGGCATTGATGGCATTTCAGTACCCTACTGTTACTGAGTGGCCCTTCAGCTCTGCACCTCTGAAGAAGGATCCCCAATGAGAAAATTATGAAATCTCTAACCTCTAGTGCCATTATTCTCAGCATTATATTGGGTTAGAGCATCCTCTGTTGTTCCTCTCATTACTGGAACCCACCTCACCACCAAGCAGTCAGTCAGTCACTTACATGGGATGTTTATCGTACATGATGGGCAGAAATTCATCCACAGGCAACATCTTCCCAAGTGGCTCTGCTGCTAGAAGTTTTTTGGCTCCTTGCTGGGATATAACATAAGCCAGTGTCCAGTAGGAATAATCTGCTTCCACAAGGTTCATAATGCCGGGCACCGACTTCTCAGGTTGCTGCACTTGCATTCTCTTCCGGCCAATGTAGCTGAAGTCAAAGCAAGAAAGGAAACTGTGAGTGAATTTGCATGCAAGGAGCAGATCTTTGCAAGTTAAATATATATCCCGCATCAACTGAAAGCGTGCCCTGTATAACACAGCGAGATGCAAATCTTTAATAGAGCCATAACCTCATATGGCACAAAAAGAGGCCGTCCATGTTGCCCATCAATCTCCCATCTATACTAACCCCATTTACCATTCCCTTCTGCACGCTATCTAGATAATGCTGTGGGAGTTCCTGCTTCTAGCACCCACTCAGGCAGTATGTTACAAATTCCAGCTTCATTCTGAGTGAAAAGAGTGCTTCTAAACCTTTCACCCTGCACCTATGCTGTTTATGTAAAGATGCATGTAGCCTGAATTTAAAACGTATGTACATAAGCTCTTTAATGGCAGCGTCTGGGTGTTCAACATATATCATACAAGTTACTGCATTTGTTGTTTCAACATGTAATTTTGATCCCCAGTAAATCAATTAAACTCTGAGGAGTGAGAGACACACACACACACACACACACACACACACACACACACACACACACACACACACACACACACACACACACACACACACACACACACACACACACACACACACACACACACACACACACACACACACACACACACACACACACACACACACACACACACACACACACACCACCCGCAGTTGTGGTGGAGGTTTCTAGCAATCCATGTGTAAGGTATGAGCCCATGACCATGACTATGACAGGTTGCTTGATTCCTAAATGTTCCTGAAGACGACTTTCCAGGTGAGAACAGCTTTCATCAGACATTGTATTCACGTATTACACAAGGAAACAAATTATTGCTGGTTCTGTGGAAATCTAGTAAATAGTGATGAAATAAACAAATCCTGAGTCATTCAATCTTATGCCTTTTGAATCTGTGTTTTTTTTAATATACAATCAAACTCACATGAGATCCCAGTCCAGCTGGTTATCCTCGATATCTTCCATCAGCTTTGTTATCTTTCTTCTAAAGTGTGGCTTAAATCTATTATCGTCTTCTAGGACTAGAGCTTTCTTCAGCCCTCGGTCAATGACCTGAAACAAGGAGACCCACTATATAATACATTTTAGCACAGACAGACTTCTGTTGCTTTGAGTGTAGAAGATTAAGGGATCGCAGAGCTTCACAGCCATTCAGCATGGAAAGACCTTCTGTTCAAAGAGTTTGTGCCAAGCATCAAGCACCCATTGTACACCAATGCTGAACTGCTCTGGGTGGGGGGGGGGGGGGGGGGCGGAGGGCGGAGTTTGGTGATCAGGAAAGTAACGAAAGCTGTGAGAGTGGGTAGAGAATAAACAATTTCCTCTATGGGACAGTTCAGAACAAGTTTCAAAGCTGGTTTGCTCTGGATGTCATCAAGGAGTGTTGTTGAAATCTGAAGCTCTCCCCAGCAAGCCATTGTAACCATTCTGACCACACTCGGATATTGAATCTCAAACAGAATTTGACTTAGTATCACTGATACATGTAATGACATTTATTGTTCTGTGGGAATAGTACAGTGCAAGACATTTTTAAAAAAAAAATCCAAGAGTAGTGTAGGAACCTCCCATTACCCCACTATTCATTTTAGTGTACAGCTCTGTCTTCATAATGAAGTTTCATAGAATTTATATCAACAGTAATTACTAAATTAGAAAATTTAATTTTTTCAAAGTTCTCTGATTTTATGATATTTGGGGACCTTTCCTAAATTACTTTTCCAATTTATAAAGTTTAACAGTGCACAGACTTTTATGTATATTTTTATCTTCTCTTCTTAAGTGAATATGTTTTTTTTCTAATTATCCATTGTCATCCATCAGCTTTTTTCTTTGGTAGTTGGTAGGGGGTTGACTTTTTTTATATATAAAAAATTTCTTTTATGATGTATGACCTATCTTTAAATTTTTGATTACAGAGTGGTATACCTTTATGTGTTATGCTATAACATTTTGATCAATTTTATTACAATATATGAATGTACACAAGTTATGTTGAGATGTATCTATGTGTTGCACTCTGTAAATCTTTTTTTTTGAATAAAAATATTGTAAAAAGAAAGATTTTATTTATAAAATATTTTAAAAATTGATATGTATGTTTAACATTTGAATACTGGTGAAGACTGGAGACATTGAAGCTATTCGGAGCCAGATCAACCTTGAGACATAGACTTAACTATTTATTTCCATGGGATTTATTAATGGGAGACCAATTGTTATGCAGGGTCTCAACAACTGGATCAAAGCTAGTTGGTGAAGATCCCTCCCAGCTCAAGTAGTTAGTAGTTCGTTGAGCAGTTGTTCATTGTTCTGAGGAAATACTTGGCTATTGAAGTCAACCAAAACCCATCTTGGATGAAACTGGAGCATTTATGCAAGCGATACTGCGCTCGAGGCACAGGTGGCGCTGTTTTCACTGTTTACTAAACAACCAGCAGCGCACAAAGTGCTGAGGTGACTGGTTGGTTACCTGTCTGGGTGTTCAAGCCCTGTAATTTTAACTGTAAAGAGCAAAATTTGAGATCCATTAATTTTAAAAAACTGTGAATGAGGATATTTTATCAAGTTCTGTCAAAACAGTTAATTGTGTACCAGATATTTACCATATATACCAGGTATTTGCAAAAGAAACAATTTCTGAATTTATAGAATGTTTTCACACTGAGCCACCAAGTGCAGAGAATATTGGCACACACAGTTTACATGAAGTCAATTTCCAAGCAGCGGAAATATGTGAGTTCGCAAATTAGAATCCGTCTTCTTACCTCTTTCCAGATGTAATAATGGCTCAGGAAGCAGCCAATTTCTCCCCGTGTAAGTATTCGGCCTGAATATGGGTCATGGTAGCCTGGTAGCATTTCAATGTTAAGTGCTTTCAGGTGACTTGTATTGAGAGCTCTGTTGATACAAAACAGACAGGTACTGTATGTCACACTGTTATACTATGACTTTTTGGGAACAGAAGCTGAAATGGAATCTTCAGGATGCTCGGAGAGCACAGAATGAAAATGCATTTCCTGATTTTCTGGTTAGTCTCCTCCAATGCCTACTCTTTCAGAATGCAACAGCAATTTGCACCTTAATCTAATGCCCCGCAATCTTAGCAATGCGAAGCTTACTATTTGAAAGTCAGTTATGAGCCGCAAGTGTATGTTTGGGTTTCAGTGGAAAGGTTAAGTCCATTGGTCCTATTACCCATCTCAATGCATCGTGTCCTGTGGGCACAACTGCCTAGGCTAGTTTTTATTCCCAATCTCCAATTATTTGTGAACTGAATGGTTTGCTCGGCCAATTCGGAGAATATGAAGGCAACCACATAGTCTACGAACCACTAATAGGCATCATAAAGTAAGGCCAGTTCATCTCACTGTTTGAAGGGAAAACTCAAAGATCAACACCGTACCCCTTACTCAGGCTCGTTCCCAACTGCTTACTATGAATCCAAAAGTTTAGCATACAACAGCTTCATTCTTCACCAGCTGTCCCTTGCTATGCTCATTTACGCTGGTTTCAGTCACTGCATTTTATATATAATTTTTTCATTTTAGAGTTATAGAGGGATATAGTGTGGAGATAGGCTCTTCAGCCCATCAAGTCTGTTCTGGCTATTAACTGTTCATTAACACTAATACTGCATTATTCCAATTTTTATTCTCCTCACATTCTCATCCAAATTCTCCCAGATTGTTTCACTCACCTATACACTAGGGTCAACTTCATCATCATCATTATGTGCCGGTCATATGGTATGGGCGATCATGGTGACCTTGAATGTTGTTGGCAAATTTTTCTACAGAAGTGGTTTGCTATGCTTTCTCCTGGGCAGTGTCTTTACAAGACAGGTGACCTCAGCCATTATCAACACTCTTCAGAGATTGTCTGCCTGGTGTCAGTGATCGTATAACCAGGACTTGTGATGGGCACCAGCTGCTCATATGAACATCCGCCACCTGCTCTCATGGCTTCAAATGACCCTGATCCAGGGGCTAAGCAGGTGCGACACCTTGCCCAAGGGTGACCTGCAGGTCGGTGGAGGGAAGGAGCACCTTACACCGCCTTTGGAACTTGCACTAGTCAATTAATCTGGCAACCGCATGCCTTTGGGGTGTGGGAGAAAATCAGAGCATCCAGTGGGATCCCACACAGTCACAGGAAGAACATGAGAGCTCCAGAGGACAGAATTGAACACAGGTTTCTGGTGCTGTAAGATAGCAGCCAGTGGGCCACTTAACTCATATTTTTGAATGTCTCAGGACTCCTTATGGGAAGTCACATGTTCCTTGAAAATTGGGGGTAAAAGGGGTGATGTGAGTTTTGGAACCAAGCTTTCTGAACATCCATGCAGCTTTTAACAGTGGGTTCTTCTGAACATTTACTTTCTGTCTGTTTCCTGTCCCCGGCTAACAGGTTGAAGGCCCTTTGGTTAGAAGACAGTCTACTGGAATAGCCAGGTCTAGTAGGAGATAGTGTGGATAGTATCTGCTTTGCCGAGATCCTAATGGTGATCGTATAGAGTCAATGATGATGGTTGAGGGGAATGGAAGCTGCTTTGATGTTGATCTGGACCAAAAGCCAGTGGTCTGGAGGCAGAGATTGTGATGGGAGATGTAGGGCAAATGGAAGTCAAATAATAGTTCAGGGGAGTCTAATGGTAATGGCAAAGGTGGTGATGTTCACCAAAGGAGGGTGATCAGTAAGTGTTGGTGGTGGGGGGGGGGGGGGGGGAATCAAGGTGAGGGCTAGGGAGGTTAAAGGATATAAAGTTGATTAGAGAGTAGGCTGAATATTGTTTGGTGTGCAAGTGTCAAAAGATATCACAAGGAGGCCTAATGGTGGTTGGAAAGACACTAAAAATGTTTGGGGGACTTGAGGGGTGCTGGTTTATGAGTAGTCAAGGATTTGGGGGAAATGGAGGGGATGACGGAATTTACTGTGTAGATCATCCTGCCCAACAAGCAATGCAACAAAGCCACTTTCCGCACAGTTTAATTACATCAGGATGAGTACTTACTTCCCGTCCACTGCATCAACTAACTTGATGTCAATGTCCTGTTCATAGAGTGTCCGGAGCATTCGGTCCCTCCTGTCCTTTCTGCGCTTGAGATTTATCAGGAAGATCTAAGCACAAGTTTACATTATACAATCAATCCAGATGGCCTAGTGACCATTTTACATTATTTTTAAAGTTTCTCTCAATATACATGTTCTAATAAACTGACAATTTATCAGTGAAGCTATTTTTTTTGTCTCTGACAAGCCACTCAGAGAATATTTTACTTAATTAATATGTACATCATCTAATATTTGTAGTGTCCATTTTTAGTTTCATTCTTTTGGAAGGGAATACTGGGTCAACAGCTTATGACTAACTCCACAGTTCTAACAAATTCATGACACATCCATTCACTTACAGCAAACACATCATAAATTCATGTCGGTATTTTTTAGATGTATGTCACAAAATCATGGCAATATTCAAAGAAGTGTGGCAGACTTCTTCTAGTATCCTGGCCAATATTTATCCTCCAACTGGCATCACAGTAACAAAAGATCTAGTCATCACCTCTTTCCTGCTTATGAGACCTTCCTGTCCATAAACTTCCGTTTACAAAATAAAAGTCTACTTGGCCCTTTCAGATTTTTAACACAACCACGGCTGATCAGTCATCTCTGCACCCTATTCCTACTCCCTTCCCAAAGCACCTGATTCCTTTTGAGATAGAAGTCTGTCTACCTCCTTGTTAAACACACTCAGTGACTTGGCCCTGAAGCAGAGAATTTCACTGGTTCACCATTACTTGGGTAATTACATTTCTGCTCAGCTTAGTCTGAAATGCATCACCTTGCATACTGAGACTGTGACCTCTGTTTCAAGGCACTCCTATAGGCAGGAGAAATCATCCCTACACTATCCATAGAGCCATGTCAAGATGTTGTACATCTCAATTAGATCTCCTCCTATTCCCCTAAATTCATGACACAGACTTAGTAAAATCCAACATCCCACTGTCCCAAAAGCTGGGATTAATGTAATCGATGGTATTAAAGTAATTAGAAGCACAGAAAACAGGAGCAAGAGTAGGCTATCTGACCCTTGGAACCTGTCCTGGTGTTCAACATAATCATGACTGAGCAACCAAACTCAGCACCCACTTCTAACTTCTCCCCATATTCCTTATTCTCTTTATCCAACACTCCCATATTTAACTCATTCTTGAACATATTTAGTTATCTGGCTTCAGGGGCCTTCAGTGGTAGAGAATTTCCCAGGTTCACTACTTTTTTGGGGGAAGAAAATTTTCCTCACCTCAGTTTGACGTACCTTATCTGGTATCATTGTGGTGGGACCCCCCAACTCTGGATTCACCCACCACTGAGAACATAATTCCTGCATCCAGTGAGTTCAGTGCTATTGGAGTATTACAATTCTTAATTAAGTCCCCTCTCATTCTTTTAAACTCTAATGAAAGTAAGCTCAGTTTTTCCCAAATTTCTCTTTGTATGTCAGTCCTATGATGCTAGTGATCAGTCTGGTGGACCTTCTCTGTACTCAGCTTCAGTTTCAGTTATGTGGAAAATTTAATGCAGACAAGTATGAGGCATTGCACTTTGTGAGGACACACCAGGCTTACACAGTAGGGCGCTGTGCAGAGCAGTAAAACAGAGGGATCCGGGAATACAGATCTCTAATTCCTTGAAAGTGACATCACAGGTAGGTAAGGCAGTAAAGAGAGCTTTTAGCACATTGGCAGTCATAAATCAAAGTATTGAGTACAGGAGTTCAGATATTATGTTGAAGTTGTATAAGCCATTGAGGTCTAATTTGGAGTACTGTGTGCAATTCTGGTTATCTACCTATAGGAAATATATTAACACATTTGAAAGAGTGCAGAGAAAATTTACAAGGCAAACACGAGGAAATCTGCAGATGCTGGAAATTCAAACAACACACACAAAGTGTTGGTGGAACGCAGCAGGCCAGGCAGCATCTATAGGGAGAAGCGCTGTCGACGTTTCGGGCCGAGACCCTTCGTCAGGAAAATTTACATGTATGTTACCAGGACTTAATGACTTGAGTTATAGGAAAAGATTGAATAGGTTAGGAGTTCATTCTCTTGAGTGTAGGAGATTGAGAGGAGATTTGATAGAGGTATTCAAAATTATGATGTGTATAGATAGTGTAAATGCAAACAGGCTTTTTCCACTGAGGTTGGATGAAATTAGAACTAGAGGTTATGGGTTAAGGGTGAAAGTTGAAATGTTTAAGGGGAACATGAGGGGGTATTTCACTTAGAGGGCAGTGAGAGTGTGGAATGTGCTGCCAATGGAAGTGATAGATGTTGGTTTAATTTCAACATCTAAGAGAAATTTGGATAGGTACATGGACGGGAGGGCTATGGTCTTGGTGCAGGTCGATGGGACTAGGCAGAACAATAGTTCTGCATGTAGACAGGCCAAAAGGCCTGTTTCTGTGCTGTGGTGTTCTATGACTGATGGGACTAAGTAGGTCTGTTCGTTCTGGAGTACAGGAGGTTACGAGGCGCCATGATCAAAGTAACTAAAGTTATGAAGGGTAATATATTGGGTAGACTGCAGGAAGTTTCCCCATATCAGAGGTGAACAAAAGCAGAGGATATACTTATAACTCTATGATTCTATGAGTCCTTCTGAGAACATCCTTCTTTGACTATTCTTACACAGAAAATAGACCAATATGGACACAATACACAAGCTAGAGTTCCACCAATTGCCTTAACCAACTACTATAAGACATCCTAGATGCTACCTTCAAATCCTCTTGCTATGAAGACTAACATTCACTGCATGCTTACTTTTATCAGCAGGTGTACAAGGATTGTGTTGAGGGCAACAAAGTGGCTCTAAGACAGAACAATGGCACAGTGAGGAGAGCACCAGAGACCGAGGTTCATTCCTGACCTTGAGTCCTGCCTGTGTGGAATCTGAGCATTCTATCTTTGACTACGTAGGTTTCCTCTATATACTCTGGTTTCCTCTACAACCCAAAGATGTGAGAGCTGGTAAGTTAGTTGGTCACTGTAAATTGCCATGACTGTGATGAAAGTGTGAGAATAATAAAGATAGGATCAATGTGGGAATGGTGTACATGGGTGTTTGATGATTAGCATGCCCTTGGTGGCCTCAAGAGCCTGTTTCTTTGCTGTATCTATGAACCATTGGCATTCAGGTCTTTTTCCATCTCTTCCTTTCCTATTTCACACCCCTCAAGGTTAGAAGACATTTGAAATCCTTTCACTCAGATCAGGGTGAGGATCTGGAGTTTTCAAACTTGCTAACAGATTTGTTATACAGCGTTTTGGGAAACCAACTGAACACGCTGTGTTGCTTGCGGCACCTTGTAGTTTACCTTCCATCATAACATGCCATGAACCTCTTGTTTCCCCTTTGCGCTGTTGACAGTAGAATGGTCAACATTGAGCTGGGGGAGAGGAGGTATGGATTGGAAAGGGAGAAAATAGCTATTTATGGACATTTTCCTGAGCTCAAAGGAGGAAATGATGCTTCCACTCGCTCTAAGATTAACTGCTTCTCTTTTCACAGACTGGTTGAGTATTTCCAGCATTCTCTGTCCATATTACAATGGCTTCAACTTGATCAGGGAAGTTAATATGTTTAATGTGCATTTGAAAGAGATTGGAGAGTATAAATGGCCAAAAACACTGGAAAGAGAGAAACAGATTAACATATCAATTGTAGGGCGCTTCCACAGAATGAGCAAAATGACAAAATAAGTGTAACAGAAACATACAGCACAGAAACAGCTGCATCACTTCATCGAGTCCATACTGACTCATTGTCATTATTTATTTTCTCCCCCAATTTTGTCATTCAGGTCAGAGGAAAAGTTGCTTTGGGTGGCAATTTGCCACAAGTTATCAGGCTGGCTGAAAATCCCTGCTCATTAGAGATAATTTACTGTAGCCAATTAACCTACAGACCCTTGGGATGTGGAAGAAACCCGATGGAAATCCACACAAGAGAACGTGTAAACAGTTCATGGGTAGGGCTGGAGGGCAGGATTGTAGCTGCCTCTTCAGAGCTGCGAGCTATCAGCTCCACTTGTTGCAGTGTTGTGTGTTTTAAATTGTGAAGGTGGAGAGGGATGGAAAGGACAGCGGGAACGTGTGTAGTAGGGTGGAGGTCAAGATTGCCTGGGTAACATAATTGTATTAGGTGACATCTCCTATTAGAAATCTGAGGTGACAACACAAGAGATACAGGAGATTTGCCTTACTGCATGTTTTCGACATTCCCTGTTTTGGATTCAGACTCCTAACCATCTTACTGGTGGAAGGCTTCAAGCAAAGACCACAGTGGACAAAAGCATCAGACGAAAGGCTAACTCTCTATTGCATGTTCGTCAGAAGTTATCAGGCTGATTGTAAATCCCCATCTGCTCCCTGTGGGGAGGGAGAGGTCAGAATTCGGGTCAGAAGAAACACGGATAAAAAAGCACTGATTTGTCTTCCATTCCTTCACATTTCTGTTTTTAATTTTTTGCTTGTTCTTTGGGACATTCCTCAGCTATCATTCAATGATGTTTCTGTCGGAGATAATTAAATGTTTCATAAGTATAGCAAACATGAAACCTTTAATATAAATGGCATGCTGGACTCTCAGACATTCTAATTTTCTGGAAACGATAACATAAGCAGCCCAGGAATAGAAATTGTATCTACAGCCAATGAATTTACGGTGGAGTCAGAGATGATTCAGAATCGATCTGATTTAACTGCTGTTAAGCAAATGACTCAGCCTGCAACCAATTATAGCTCATCGTTGCAGCAGATGTGATGATGAGACCTATCAAAATAATAGCAATTTTAGCATGTATGTGCACCATCCTTTATTTTCTATATAATAATAATCCAGCTATTTCTAAAGGAGACTTGAATTTGAAAAAAAAAACACAGCTGAGACCAAGCAGGACGAAAAAAATGAAATGGAACTTCTTAAGGAGGTTCATACAATTATTAGCAAATTCATTTTCTCTTATTCTAGCCCTTTCTAATTTGACAGTTCACTTTTATCCAGTAATTTCTTCTCCTGCTCATGATTTTTAAATTAAGCCAAAAGAAGTCTATCTTTATTACCCACCAATAGATATTAAAATGCACATTAATACAACAAAATCAATGTTTCAGTGATGGACATCCATTCGCAGAAGGAAAGGCTTGAGAACTGAATACATTGTAAATCATTCCACATGTCAGTTCTGTCTTTTATGCCACCAGCAGTGGCTGAGCAAGTTTAATCACTGTAATAGGCAGTAAAGGCTGAGGGTCCATTATACCCTGGAATATTAATATCCATATAGGATAATGAGTTTGCTAATTTAGTTCAAAACAGAAAGTAGTGCACATTGAATTGGGTTAAATTATACATTTCACAGATAATATTCTATATAATATATTCAAAGTAACAGGTTTCATACTACTGTTTTCTGAGGTCCTTCACTTATCAGAGCTCAGTTCTAGCTAGGAGATCAGCAGGGGCTGTCGTTCTCTCACCTCATCAAATACCATCTTGTCTGGGTGCCTAGGAGGCATGGACACATACACAGAAGGCTCCATAGGGGGATGATCAACTGCAAAGCAATGATATGGTTAAGTTTATGGTTTTTATCTGATTCATATCATTAAGCAATTCAGGATAATCCTTTTCCATAGCTGGTGGATCTTTATGGCTTAATTCGAGTGTGTACATTTTAAAACAAGAACTCTGTAAATTGTAGCATTTAAAAGCCCTCTCACAGGTAAAAGCAGACTCCTCAAGGCAGAATGAGGCAGATTCATCATAAACAAGGGGTAAAAGGTTAATATGGGTAAACAGGAACGTGGGGCTGTGGTTACAATCAGATTAAAAGTGACCTTTTTAACTGTTGAACAGGTTGCGTTGACTGCTCCTGCTCGTAACTTGTCAGCTCACATACATTCCAATTGTTAACCAAAAAATTCCTATGACACTTCAGTTTCAGCCATTACCCGTTTCAGAGATGCAAAGGCAATTGGGGTTCCTAGTTACGGATTTCCATAAGTTTGAGAATCAGGTTTATTATCACTGACGTACGTCATGAGAAGTGTTGTTTTGTGACAGCAGTACAGTGTAAGACATGAGTAATTACAATAATTTATAATAAAGAAACAAATAAAGTGCAAAGGAGGAATAACAAGGTAGTGTTCATGCAGTGGGTTCATGGACTGCTCAGAAATCTGATGGCAGAGGGGAAGAAGCTGTCCTTAAAACACTGAGTGGGGATCTTCAGGCTTCTGTACCTTCTCCCTGATGGTAGTAATGGGAAGAAGGCATATCGCAGATGGTGAGGGTTCTTAATGATGCTGCTATCTTGAGACACAGTTGATTCAACTTGTAGGTTGGGTAGGAAGGAAGGCTAATGCAATGATAGTATTCATTTTGAGAGGACCAGAATATATAAGCAAGAGCATACTGCTGAGGCTTTATAAGGTATTGGTTGGAATGCATTTGGAATATTGTGAGCAATTTTGGGCCCACATACTGTATATGGAAAGATGTGCTGGTCTTGGAGAGAGTTCACAGGAAGTTCATAAGAATGATCCTGGGAATGAAAGGTTTAATTTATGAGGATCATTTGATGTCTCTGGGCCTGTACTCAAGAGTTCAAACAATGAGGGGCAATTTCATTGAAACCTATAGAACTCTGAAAGGTCTGGATAGAGTGGATATGGAGGGCTATTTCCATTAGTACAGAGTCTAGGATCCAGGGGCACTTGACGCAGTAAAAAAGGGACGTCCCTTTAAAACTAAGATGAAAAGGAATTTCTTCAGCCTATGGTTGGAGAATTTGTGGAATTCATTGCCACAGACAGCAGTGGAGGCCAAGTAATTTAATGTATTTAAGGAGGAGGTTGATAGATTCTTGACTGATGAGCGGGATAAGGGGTACAGGGAGAAGTCAGGAGAATAAGGCTAACAAAAAGTCAGCCATGATTGAGTGGTGGAGCCGATTAGCCTAATTCTGATAGCTGAATGGCCTAATTCTGCACCCGATATCTGATGGCCTTATAACCTTAGATGTAATAATGTACCCCAGTGGCATATTCAGCCAACCACAAAGACCATTTTATGCTTGAAGATGTTTCAGCAGTCTCTGATCAAAACCCAGAGTCACTAATTGCATTGGCCATTTTGGGCAAGGCATTAGAGAGAAACCTAGGGGGCTTCTTCTGGAGTAACTTTACCTGATCAGATTGCCAACTGCTGCTGTGCAAGAGTACAAAAGGCTCCCTAATCTAGCCCACAGAAAATGTGGTATGAAGGCACGTTCACAAACATATGTGTATCACGGTAAAATGCTGCCACCTCTTAATGAACAGCAACTGCTAAGCTACACTAAAAGGTGGAAGTGAAAGCACAGATCTCTGGTTGCAATAGAACACCAGTGTGTTTTGAATTATTTACCTTCTTCCTCAAGATCAAGGTGAAAAAGAACTCCTCACCTTCCTGCATTTTCAGCCCAAGCACATTCCTCCATGAATACCGAACAGCCAGGCTTAAAGCAGACCATCACAGGTCCCTCAGTAACACGGGACATCTTTAAGAAGGCAACTTGAGCAAGCAGCTCTGATGGAAATCATCAAATATTCCTGTTTAGACTGCTACAGCTGTGATGCACAGCTACAGCCATGGACAATACAGTAAGTGATATACTTTTATGGTGATTAAAAAATCTATCGCTACTCAAAGTTGACGAATCTTGGACGGATGTCTCTGGTCACTGTTGCAGTTCCTCTAAGACAGTGGAAGAGAGGACACTGCATTGGCTTAAAAGGTTGTTTAAGCAGACAAGGCTTTGGGCTTCCACTACCAACTATCCTGCTGTCAAACGTACAGTCTCTGGTAAATAAAATCGATGGTAAGATTGCTTTACCAGAAGGACATTAGGACACAGTGTGTTTTCTGTATCATGAAGTCTTGGAATCCCCCCACCATTCTGGAAGTTGTGATACAGCTCGCTAGTTTCACAATTCATTGCCAAAATAGCACTGATGAATCTTTCAAAGGCAGAGGAGGAGTCTGCTTTATGATGAACTCCTTGTGGTACACAAACGTGGTGGCTCTGACCCAGTCCTGCTCACCCAACCTGGAACACCTGGTGATCAAGTGTCATCCATTTTATCCGCCGTGGGAGTTTTCAGCCATTACTTGGTAGTGGTGTACCTCCCACCTCAGGCCTGTGTCAAACACGTTCTAGACGATCTGAGCAACGTAATCAACAACAGGAAACAGCACACCCTGATGCCTTCCCATCATTTTGGGGGAGTTTAACCAGGTGAACTTGAAAAAGTCTCTAAATAATTATTACCAACATATCCCTTGTGGAACCAGGGGAGTCAACACACTGGACCGCTATTACACCACCATCAAGAACGCTTACCGTGCCATCACACACCCACATTGAGGAAAGTCTGATCACCTGGCTGTACCTCTACTCCCTGATTACAGGCAGAGACTGAAGAGCACAGCACCAGTAGCGAGGACCAAGAAGGCATGGACAAGGGAGGTGCAGGAGCACTTAAAGCACTCAAAGGAGCACTTTGAGTCTTTGGACTGGATCGTATTCAGGGATTCATCTTCGAGCCTGAAAGAGTACACCACAGTTGTCACTTACTCCATTAAAACCTGTGTGGGTGAGTGTGTGTCCAAACCAAAAGCCATGGATGAAGCAGGAAATTCAGTTTGCTGAGGGCTAGATCCGTGGCATTGAGGTCCAGTGATCCAGGACTACACAAGAAGGTCAGGTACGATTTATGGAGGGCCATCTCAAGAGCAAAAGAACAATTTCGAACAGCGTTAGAGATGGAACTGGCTGCACGTCAACTCTGGCAGAGTTTGCAGGCCATCACTTCCTACAAAACGAAACCTAACATCATGAATGACAGTGATGCTTCACTCCAGGATGAGCTCAATGCCTTTTATGCATATTTTGAAAGGAAGAATAAAACAAAAGCTAAGACGATCCCTGCAGCACCCGGTGACCTTGTGATCTCTGTCTTGGAGGCTGATATCAGATCGGTTTTCAAGAGGGTGAATCCTCACAAGGTGGCAGGCCCTGATGGGGTACCTGGTAGGGCTCTGAAAACATGTGCCAACCAACTGGCAGGTGTGTTCAAAGATATTTTGAATCTCTCATTGCTATACTTGAAGGTTCTCACCTGCGTCAGAAGGACAACAATCATACCAGTTCCCAAGAAGAGCAGAGTGAGCTGCCTAATGACTAATGTCCAGTAGCTCTCACACATACAGTGATGAAATGCTTTGACCTGGACCCAATGCAGTCTGCATATCATCCCATTAGGTCTACAGTGGATGCGATCTCATTGGCTCTTCATGTGGCCTTGGATCACCTGGACAATACTGATGCTTACGTCAGAATGCTGTTTATTGACTACAGCTCAGTGTTTAATACAACTATTCCTACAGGTCTGATCAAAAAGCTGCAAAAGCAGAGCCTGTGTATCTCCCTCTGCAACTAGATCTTCGATTTCCTTATGGAAGACCACAGTCTGTTGCAGATTGAAAATAACATCTCCTTCTCACTGATAATCAACACTGGTGCACCTCAGGGATGTGTGCTTAGCCCACTGCTCTACTCTCTCCACACCCATAACTGTGTGGCTCGGCACAGCCCAAATGCCATCCATGCATTTTCTGATGACACAACTCTGATGACAGATGGTGACGTGAAGGCATACAGGAGCGAGATATATCAGCTAGCTGAGTGGTGTCGCAGCAACAATCTTGGACTCTACATCAGTAAGACCAAAGGACTGATTGTGGACTTCAGAAAGGGTAAGATGAAGGAACACACACCAGTTCTCATAGAGGATCAGAAGTAGAAAGAGTGAGGAGCTTCAAATTTGTAGGTGTTAACATCTCTAAGGACCCATCCTGGGCCCAGCATATTGACTGAGTTACAAAAAAGGCATTACAGTGGCTATATTTCATTAGGATTGTCACCAAAGGCACTAACAAATTTCTACACATGTACACGGAGAGCATTCTAACTGGCTGCATCACCATCTCATATGGGAAGGTGGGGGGGAGGGGCACTGCACAGGACTGAAATAAGCTGCATAAACTTATAAACTCAGTCACCTCCATCATGGGCACTGGCCTCCACAACACCCAGCACATCTTCAAGGAGCAAAACCTCAAAAAGTAGGCATCCATCATTAAGGACCCTATCACCCAGGACATGTCCTCTTCTCATTGCTACTATCAGAGAGGAAGTGCAGGAGTCTAAAGGCACACACGCTACGATTCAGGAAGCAGCTACTTCTCCTCCGCCGCCATCAGACTTCCGAATGGTCATTGAACTCATGAACACTAGCTCACTACCTTTTTATTACACTATTTAATTTAATTTAATTTTAAAATATATATCAGAAAAGCCTGAGAGCCACAACTTAGAGGATTTGCCTGATGTTTGAACCCCAGTGTTGACCTGAGACGTGAAGGGAAAACTCATCGAATGACTGAAGTGTTTGGCTGTATGAAGCAATGATGACAGGTCAGGATGATGGACTGACACAGAAGTAAATTGTTGGCAGATTCCTTTCAATCTTTGCGTTTAAGACATGAGCACTCTTTCCTTCTTTACCCCGAAGCACTGCATAAACCTCCAGCTGCCTTGCTCCCAGCTGCTTTCCAATCACTTCTTGGTCGTGTGGACACCATTCCCTCAGGTGATTGCTGGCAGGTGAGCAGGACCCTCTGTGCTTACTTTACAGCCATAGCCTAAACTCCTGGGCAATTCAAGCTATTTATCGCCTTTGAACCAAACTAATACAGGCTTAAGAAACCCAGTGGTATTGCAAATAGGTTAAAGAATGGCATCAGTTCATCTACTTTAGGTGTAATCGTTAGTTTGCCTTCACCCTCTACCACAGTTATATCCATTCCAAATTTCCTGCTGCTATAAAACTCCATACTATAGAGCCTAAAGAGACTTGCCCCCAATACTCTGACAGGTCTCCCAGTGATTGATGGTTTGATGGCCTCTTTAAATAGCACAGGTACAGGCCTGGAACATCTTGCCTAATCCTGCTCTTCCATGCATAATCCACGCTGGGTGTTAATTGCATATAAACAAATCAATTTCACAGGCAAGGCATTAGCTGGAGGTCTTATGAAAATTGCCCACACCTGCACATTCTTCAAACACATGCGTGTTACCCACATGGGATATACATACAAACAACATAATCGCTACACATTCCAGCTGCAACTTTCAGGCCTCATGTAGTGTTTGCTAATTCTTGGTAAACTCACTCATTCTCTCAAGCAGAATGTGGACAAAGGTTTCGACATCCTCTTCCAAGGATTGCTGGGCCTTCAGGGGCACTGGCAAGTAGCCATATTGTTCTCTGTTGCATATGTGCATCTGGACGCCTAAAACAGGAGAAAATAATTATAATAGTTCTTTAGGAGCATGGTTTTTCAAGCATGATCTTATTCCCAGGCAATGGTTGACTACGGCCACAATTAGCTATCATTGTTGTTGGAATGGGGATAGGTTTCTCTATTAACCCTTATAAAACTCAAGGCATTGGTGCTTGCAGTGCCAATACAAAAGAGAGGTCTTTTTACAATAAAGGAACAATTACCGGTATCTATCTATTCATTGATCCCCTTGTACCTGAGACAGTATGGAAGTAGATTCACTGATGCAGAACTGACAGGAAGGGTACTTAATGAGGAAATTGTTAAATAATTCATAGGACAAAACTATGGTAGGTTTTGGTAGGATGCAGACAACACATCTCTTTAGCAGAAACCACAATAATCAATGGGTTTTAGAAAAATAGGAATGCTTTTGCTCATAACATAGATCACACTTTTGCATGATAAACAAATTAATAAAACCTTTCATGAACATAATGCCTTTCATGATTTCTGTATGCCTCCAAGCACTTTACCACCGATTGGTTCTGCTTGAAGCATTGTTTCAGTGGTGAAAAAGAGGAGGCTAGTTTCTGCACAGCAACCTCCTACAACAATGGGTTACTGGCAAGACAATGTTACTTTAGTTAGTGTTTGAAGGCGGATTCCGACTGTACATAAAAATCTGCTGCATCCCCAGAATCAGAATTATTATCACCCGCATGCTTTGTCCAACAGATGCGTCTACCTTTTGATTGAGTTTGTTTTGCTGCCATGCTGCGGCCAGTTCTATGGCATGAGCCTCTGTGTTTTTGTAATGACCTTCCAACACCTGCTGTCTACCTCCCACTCAGTAATGCCTCCAACTATCTGGGGTCTCTTTCCCATTCATGTGACAGATATCATTGATGGATGGAGGCATTTTGGAATGTGCGACCTGCTCATTCTATCAGACACATGATTTCAACAGGATGCATTAGTTTTACTCTTTAATTTATCAACCCAGAGTTTGATAGACTATGAGTAACATTTTGAATATTTAACAATTGTCAGAGTGAAGGTAGAGAGTTAAAACTATTTAGTCTACTAATTCCCATCTGGAACTGAACCAAGGGCATTAAGGAGACATTAACTCCTGTAACAGGTGGGATAGGATCAGTTCAGAGGTTAAAGCATGGCATCAGTTCATCTACTTTAGGTGTAATTGAGGTGGAACACAGGTAGAAGCCACTTAAAAGGAAGGTTGCCATTTTAACTTACTTAGCAGATTTATTACTGGAAGTATCAGGCCTCGGGAGAGGTAGTAATTGAAGAGAGACAAGGTAGTTTTAAGAAAAGGGGCAGAACTATTGCCCGACCCCCAGCCTGTGGGAAGGGGAGTGACAACAGCCATGCATCTGCACTAAACCAGAATATTGCTGTGGATGCCTCCCCAAACGTTCCTGCCACACGACCGCAGATAAGCACCAGTCTCATTCTGTTACATTACAGGCTCCAGATATGGGCATTGGAATATTTTCATCCTTTCATATCTGGTCAGTACAGAAACTGTCTGTGATTAAACCCAGAGTCGCAGAGTACTGGAGTCAGAGTCATAGATTAGAAACAGGCCCCTCAGCTCACTGGCCGTGTCAACCACAGCATCCTCTCTCCTAGACCCAGTTGCTATGTGCAGCCCACAGTCCTCTCAGACTCTCCCCTCCATGTACCTATCCAAATGCCTCTACATGTTGCAGTTGTAAACCTCCATGTGTTACTACCATTTAGATCCAGCACGGTCATCTTCCCATCCATAGAAACTGTCATATGAATAGGAAAGAATTTGGAGTGGTCACTGCTGAGTGTGAGATCATTAATAAGTATTGAAAGGCCATCACAAATAACAAAGTGGCTCTTAAATGCTGCAATTGCTGCCTACATGCCCCAAGAGGACAGACAATTAGGGTCCTTCTTTCAGTGTATCACAGCTGTTACACAACTGGATATCAGCCAGTTGTTCAAGAGCTGCTCCTGGGACAGCCTCGTGCTTTCTTAGCAGATCTCGCACAGATCAGCAGTGCCATTTAATGAAAATGGTGTTAATCCTGTTAGTGTGTTGATTTAAAAAATATATTTTTTTCCATGCCTGATTCCTGTTTAAAATGTCTTCCTGGCTAATTGTAAAGGATGAAGAGCTATTTTGGCTTAATCTGTCATATTTCCTACACATCCCAAACTTCTCATATCTATAACATTCCCTTAACTAGTAAAAAGGATCAGCCTTGCAAAGGACAACATTAAATTCTGCATAACACATCAAGCAGTTTTCCATTCTCTTCCTGTCAGTCCAGTCAGGACAGGCAAATCCACAGTACTAGTGAAGCAAGATTGATTCCTACACCAGGTTGGACCATCAAAACACAATTCTTTCAAAAACAACCACTGCTAGAAAATATGCATCAGGAGGGATAAACAGATACAACTCATAATAACTCATGCTTTCAGGATGCTGGATCTAAACTGGGAGCATCATATGTCATAATATTCAATTAAATTTACTGCAATTGAAATAAATTTCAGATAAGATGTATACTGAGCAACCAATGGGATAATGACCATTAGAAAAGAGATGAGGAGGAATTTCTTTAGCTATAGGGTGGTGAATGTGTGGAATTCATTGCCACGGGTGGCTGTGGAGGCCAGGTCATTGGGTCTATTTAAGACAGAGATAGATAGGTTGATTAGTTGGAACATGAAACATTACAGGAAAAAGGGGTTGAGAAGGAAATGGATCAGCCATAATGAAATGTTGGAACAGACGCGATGGGCCAAATAGTCTAATTCTGTTCCTATGTCTTACAAGCCACTGCAAATACCATTTTCTCCCCGCCATGTTTTATCTTTTTTAGAATGATATGCCAAGATTCATTGAAATATCTTTAAACAAACAGTATGTAACCCACTTCACTTTACCCAACGTCACTTTAGTGTGTTCAAATCAGAAACCAGCCCCCAAAAATAATGAGAAAGTTACAGTGACTGCATTGCTGCATAGAATAGTTTAAAAGTCTCTGATGTCTTCCAGTTGGAAATAATGTATTAGACTTTCCAATTACAGATATATTTCATATTTCTGGTGACATTATATGGTTCAACTCATGATTCAACTTGCGTTCCTTTCGTAATTGCTTTCACTGCCGGTAAATACCATTTTTCTGATCTTAAAGCAGATGAAAGATTTTTGATTTAGTTGACCATGCTGACAATGATGTTTCAAACTGCTATTTATATCTTTATGTCTTTGTAGGCATCATTATTGGTTATTTAAAACTATGGACTACAAGAGTTCCTAGTGGGAGTCTTCCGCAGGGAAAGAAAAACAGTAAGTTACAATATTCTTCTGGGAAGATCCATTTTGTAGGGAAAGGTTCCGGACATTCCTTCCAATATGCAGCACAGAGTGCTTCACTATGAAGGGTGTATTCTCAGCTTGGTTTGACCATCAGTCTAATTCCATTGACATTCCATGTAGAAAGTTTTCAATGCTTTGTTTCAAATCATCATTTCAAATAAGTTTTAAAATAACAAAGAAATGTAAGAAAATACAGCAGGGTACTTAGTTAATGCAGTGCTTAAATGGCTGGATTCCTAATGTCATTTCCAGATCCAATAGGTTTCCATATTCTAGATATTTTTCCTTTCTCTATATCCATTCTCTCAAACCAAATTTTTCAATGGTGGAACAATGACACATCAATATCTGTGTGAGAAATTAATATTTAATACAAAAAAATGGAATGACATTCAAATGCAAAACAGTGGTCTGAGGAAAAATCGACCCCAATGGCATGGGGCAACATGGTAGTGTGGTGGTTAGCACAACACTTTACAGTACAAGCAACCTGGTTTCAATTCCCACTGGTGTCTGTAAGGAATTTGTAGGTTCTCCCTGTGACTGCATGGGTTTCCTCCCACAGTCCAAAGTTGGTAGGTTAATTGGACATTGGAAATTGTTCCATGATTAGGCTAGAGTTCAATTGGGGGTTGCTAGGCGGCACAACTCAAAAGGCTGGAAGGACCTATTCAATGCTGTATCTCAATATATAAAACTGGAAGTAGAAGTACACTTTTGGGACAAAGTTCTTCACCACTGGGTTTTACTCTTGATATGCTATGACTGTTGTAGAGATATTGATAGAGATTGTTATTATCATGTTTGGTTATCAGCTTCAGTACCATTGTATCCCGTGGGTTCTGACATAGCAAGAAGAAACCAGACGATATTCCATATTGTCCTAATCAAGTTCAGCAGCATCATCCAACTGCTGAATGGTGCTTGGTTTTAAACTATTTGAAAAGCACATTTTGGAATTACTAGCATCAAGCAGGAAGAAAATGCAAATTTTAACCTGCAGATTGCTGTGTGCTGCACAATAAATATCTTTCACCTAATGTCAGAGGCTGAAAAATGCAGCAAAGCATTGCAATATAATAAATGACTGCTCTGCCATATTAACTTCATTGTTGCTATGCTGGAGATAGGATTTAAATGCGAATTCATAAAAGGACATGGAGATAAATTTGCCACTATAAATTGCTCTTTTTGTGTGCAGGTGTGCGTAGCTTATGGGGAAGAATTGAAGGAAATATGTGGAAAACATTGCAGGAAAAATTAATGGAGGAAATAAGATTGCTCTGTGAGAAAGCATAGACTGGCAGAGCCTCCTGCTATATTACAAGGAAATTGTTACTGCTAGTGTGGATAAACAGGTTTTTTTAAGGAATACTAAATTGATACCAATGGGATCATACCTTTATTGTCAAAATGCATTTTACTATGTTTGGGCTAAATTGATTACTAATTGATACAATGTGATGAAAGTCATATATTATGGAAACAGGCACTTTGGCCCACTAAATCCGGACTGACTATCAAGCACCCAATTACACTAATCTTATTTTGTTCTCCCCACCTTCCTGTCGATTTATCCCAGGTCTCTCTTAACTAGGGGCCAGTTAACCTACCACTGGTCATTTAGAACCTTTCTATGTGCCGGTACAGTACCACTTACCTAAATGTTATCAGGTTTCAGTTTGTACTGCCACCAACCACAAGTGTTCTTTGATCCAGCGAGTGGCTGTACTACAGTACTGAAGGGACTTACAAACAGGCATTTACTAAGCTGCAAACACACATCTTTATTTGTTCTTTCATGTCCTGCTGTCTGTGAACAAAATCTTTAAAGCACAAGTGGCTACTGTGCAACTGAGTGGTAGAATCTGGGGGATTTTACAATAGTGTAGAGGAAATATATCACGAAGGTTTGGTGTTGATCAGTGGATAATGATTGGACGTGCTTTCAAGCTGTATTTCTTTGACTAAGTGCCGGCAATGTGTTTTCCACCTTTTATTACCAATTTTCATCATGGTAACATGGTCACTGTAAAGGTGATATCATTAAATTACACACAGTTCTCTTGGCCTTACAGGGTAGGTACAGGGCAGATGTTTCTCCTGGCTGAGGAGTTTAGAACATAGAAACTCCTCATGCCAAATAAAAACATGGCCATTTAAGACTGAGCTGAGGAGAGATTTCTTCACCAAGACCATCGCCATACTTTGGCATTCTTCCTCATGTGGTGTGCGGAAGCTCAGTTATCCAAGATCAGCACATTGTTGGAATATTAAGTTACTCAAGAAATATCAGTTTGGTGCATGTAAATTAAAAATATGAAGTGGCATCGAGGTAAAATATCAACCACTCAAGATTTGATTGACAGAATGATCTATCTTGCTTCTATTTCTCATGTTCCTAATTTCATATAAACAATTCTAGTGCTGTGGCAGGAGCAGAAATTTGAATTGAGATATTTAATCAAGGGATAAGTGATAAGTACAGTATTTCACTCAAAACAGCCACTCAAGGAACTGGAAAGGAACGATATGGAGGGCAGTTGATTTCATGTAGAAGAATCAAACATTTTTCTTTTGAGGAGTGAATATGGTGGATCTGAAAGGAAGTATAAGTGTATTTAATCATCTCAGTTTGCTGAGTTTACCTGGAGTTCAATAAGATAAGTTGTGCAGCCAGTAGTGAAGGAAATTGTGAAATTCCTGATGAGGTTGAAACTAGAGAAATATGCAACTGAAGAGGTTGAGAATGGGAGAGCCGAGTTCCCAGGACATCAGCTCAGTGGGCAAGGGGGAGGAAGGGAAGCAACAGAGGTGGCTGGCTAAAATGACATGGATCTTGAGGATAGAGATCTCTTGAGGATAATGACATGATCTCTCCTCATTTGTAGTTCTAGAGTGGAGTAGGCTTCCAGGAGATGGTTTGTTCTGAAGAAATGAAGTCAAAGATCATCACTCTAGTATGGTGCTGGAAAGGAGAGCCATTTTGAGAAAGGAGAACAGTGTGTAATATTTTTTATGTGGGTCCAGCCAGGTCTAGCAGTGAATGGATAAACTAGATGCCTGCGATCAATATCCAGATCTGTACCCATTGGATTTGAGGCACTGGTGGAAAGCCATCCCATAGAGAACAACCCAGGGTGAGTTACAATACTGGCTTTAATGAGAATCAGGTATAATGTCTCCAGCATCGTGAAATTTGTTGTTATGCAACAGCAGTACATCACAGTACATAATAATAAAACCTGGAGATTACAGTAAATATATATATATATATGTATATTGAAAAGTTAAATTAAATAAATAGTGAAAAAGAGGGAAAAAAAGTAGTGAGGTAATGTTCATTGGTTCAAAGTCCATTCAGAAATCTGGTGCCAGTGGGGAAGAAACTATTCCTGAATTGTTGAGTGTGTGCCTTCAGTCTACTGTACCTCCTCCCTGAATGTAGCAACGGGAACAAGGCATGACCTTGGTGATGGGGGTCCGTAATGATGGATGGCCTGGAACCTGGGCAGGCTAGTGCCCAAGATGGAGCTGAGTTCACGACTTTGTGCAGCTTGTTTTGATCCTGCGCAGTAGCCTCCCCATACCAGATGGTGATGCAGCTAGTTAGAATGCTTTCCATGGCATATCTGGAGAAATTTGTGAATATCTTTGGTGACAAACCAAATCCCCTCAAACTCCTCAACCTCGAAATTGGGTCTAGGCTAGCAAAAGTCAGGATGATTGACAAGGCCAGTAACTGCAGAGAGTTTATGATGAAAGCACTTCAATACACTGAGTAGATGTGAATAGAAATACCAGCTAAGTGACTATGTGATGTATTCTGCATCAAAGATTTATCTCAATTGAGGATTTATTTCTGTTCTGTTTTGGGAGTGATGATCTTTTTATTCTTTCTCCTTGAATCTATTTTCTGTTGGTTGCAAACAAAAGAAAATTTTCAGATGCTGGAAATTCAAGTAACACATGCAAAATGCTGGAGGAACTCAGCAGGCCAGGCAGTATCTATGGAAAAGAGTACAGTCGATGTTTTGGGCTGAGACCCTTCAGCAGGACTGGAGAAAAAAAGACGAGGAGTCAGAGTAAAAGGATGGGGGAGGAGTGGAGGGAGAAAACCAACAGTGTGATATCACCTTGTGTTCCTCTCTCTGCTCCCCTGCCCCTAAACTCTGACTCCTCATCTTTTCTCTCTAGTCCTGCTGAAGGGTCTCAGCCCGAAACATTGACTGTCCTCTTTTCCATAAATTCTGCCTAGCTTGCTTAGTTCCTCCAGCATTTTGCATGTGTTACGTCTGTTGGTTGTGTCCTTTTACAAGAAAAAAAATGGTTTTGGACCTACTTTCACCAATTAGATGAAATGATTATACAAGGTTTGAACAAAAAGGGGCATTGCAGAAAAGTATCAGTTTATCATCAGTTCATAGATACAAGAGCGATGTCCATCTATGATAAATTTTAAATGTATTCAAGGGTGGCCAAAACAATTGCACCATGTTTAAGTCTTTAAGATCTCTGATTACTTCAATATTACAGACTATTCCCAGGGAGAGTGATTTTCTGTGATACCCTATCAAGATCTAGGAATTAATAAGGGCATTAAGTGCCAAGGTGCAGAGTCTTAGTTACAACATCATGATCTAATGAGAAACAGCTGTTGGCAATGGATTAATGTCTTTAGTTCCTCAGAATTTAATGCCTATATTAAGCTTGCACAAGTTCAGTGCTGTTTGCTCCAAAGGAGAATTCCCAATAGACCTTCACTTAAATTTTATCAAGTTCCATGGAAAAATAATTCTCTTGAAATCTACACACATTTGCATCCAAGCATAGGATCACAGCCTAACTCCTGGGAGTCATTGTACAGCAATTCATGAAGGTTAACTGGAAGGTTGAGACAGAGGTGAAGAAGCTAAATGTAATGTTAGCGTGCATCTCAAAAAGACGAGAATATAAAAGCAGGGATGTAATGCAGAGGCTTTATCAGACAGCACTTCGAGTGTGGTGAGCAGTTTTGGGCATCTTATCTGAGACAGGATGTGCTGGTTTGGAGAGGATCCAGAGGAGGTTCACAAGAATATGCTGCTAATAACAGGGTAAATGAGTGAAGAATATTTTGTGGCTCTGCACCTGTACTCACTGAGTTTAGAAGAATAAAGGAGGATCTCATTGAAACCTATTGAATATTGAAAGGCTTAGATAGAGTGAGTGTGGAGGGGATGTTTCCTTTCGTGGGGAAGTTAAAAACCGGAGGGCACAGCCTCAGAACAAGACATCCCCTTAGAATAGACAATGAATTTCTTTAGCTAGAGGATGATGAAACTGTCACGGATTTCCACAGATAGCTGTGGAGGCCAAGTCATTGGTATATTTAAATTGGAGGTTGATAAGTTCTTTAATTAGTAAGGATGTCAAAGGTTAAAGGAAGAAGGCAGGAAATTTGGAGTTGAGAGGGATAATAAACGGTGGGCCGAATTGCCTAATTCTGCTCCTATGTCTTATGGTATTAAGCTCAGCAATTAATACCACACCATCATCCACTCCCAAGAATTCAGTAGACTCTAAGATCTCAGCCTCAATACCCACGTGCAGTTGGATCCTGGATTTCCTCACTTGTCAACCCCAGTCAGTTCGGATTGGCAAAAACATCTCCTCCACAATTTCCATCAGCACAGGAGCACCACAGGGATGTGTACTTAGCCCCCTGCTCTACTCGCTTTACACCATAATACCAAGCACAGTTCCAACACTACATACAAGTTTGTTGATGATACTACTGTTGTGGCCTGTATGAAAGTTGGTGATGAATCAGCATGCAGGAGGCAGATTGAAAACTTACGTACACAACGCTGGAAGAACTCAGCAGGTCAGGCAGCATCCGTGAGAAAAGAGTAGCCAACGTTTCGGGCTGAGACCCTACATCAGGAACGAGGGGGAAGAGAGGGCCGAAGCCCAGTAATAGAGATAGGGGAGGGGGTAGGGCCTAGAGGCACCAGGTGGAAAACCAATCAGAGGAAAGATAAAGGGGGGAGGGGAGGGAATAAGCATGAAAGAACTGTAGAGATAAAGAAGCAGAAAGTTGAAAGGGGAGAGAGGCAGAGAGGGACCTGGGATAGGGGAAGGGGAGGGAATTACTGGAAATTGGAGAATTCAATGTTCATACCACCAGGCTGGAGGCTACCCAGATGGTAGATGAGGTGTTGCTCCTCCAACCTGAGTTTGGCCTCATCATGGCAGTAGAGGAGGCCATGTATGGACATGAGAGGCAGAGTTGAAGTGGGTTGCAAACGGGAGGTCCTGTCTATTGTGACACCTGTAGGTGCTCAACGAAGCGGTTCCCCCAATCTGTGTTGGGTCTCGCCGATGTAGAGGAGGCCACACCGGGAGCACTGGATGCAATAGACGACACCAGCAGACTCGCAGGTGAAGTGTTGCCTCACCTGGAAGGACTGTCTGGGGCCCGGAATGGTGGTAAGGAGGGAGGTGTGGGGATAGGTGTAGCATTTGCGCTTACAGGGATAAGTGCCAGGTGGGAGTTCTGTGGGGAGGGACCAGGTAGTCGCGGAGGGAACGATCCCTGCGAAAAGCTGAGGGGGGTAGGGAGGGAAAGATGTGCTTGGTGGTGGGGTCCTGTTGAAGGTGGCGGAAGTTGCAGAGGATAATGTGTTGGATCCGGAGGCTGGTGGGGTGATAGGTGTGGACAAGGGGAACCCTGTCCCTGTTGTGGTGACGGGAGGATGGGTTAAGGGCTGAAGTGCGGGAAGTGGAGGAGATGCGGGTGAGGGCATCTTTGATGACGCCAGAAGGGAAACCACAATCCTGAAAGAAAGAGGACGTTTGAGAAGTCCTGGAATGGAAAGCCTCTTCCTGGGAGCAGATGCGGCAGAGACGGAGGAACTGGGAATAGGGAATGGCATTTTTGCATTGGGCAGGGTGGGAAGAGGTATAGTCAAGATAGTTATGGGAATCAGTGGGTCTGTAGAAGATGTCAGTGGATAGTCTGTCTCCAGAGATGGAGACCGAGAGATCAAGAAAGGAGAGAGAAGTGTCCGAGATGGACCAAGTGAATTTAAGGGCTGGGTGAAAGTTAGAGGCAAAGTTGATCAAGTTGACGAGCTCAGCATGGGTGCAGGAAGCAGCACCAATGTAGTCGTCAATGTAGCGGAGGAAAAGTTGGGGAGTGGTGCCAGTATAGATTTGGAGCATTGACTGTTCCACATAACCCACAGAGAGGCAGGCATATCTGGGGCCCATGCGAGTGCCCATGGCTACGCCCTTGATCTGGAGAAAGTGGGAAGAACCAAAGGAGAAGTTATTGAGAGTTAGAACAAGCTCCACCAACCGGAGGAGTGTGGTGATGCTGGGGAACTGGTGGGGTCTGTTATCCAAAAAGTAGCGGAGGGCTTTGAGGCCTTCTTGATAGGGGATGGAGGTGCATAAGGATTGAACATCCATGGTAAAAATGAAGCAGTCAGGGCTGGAGAATTGGAAGTTATTGATGAGGTGAAGGGTATGGGATGTATCCTGGATGTAGGTGGGGAGAGACTGAACTATGGGGGAGAAGATGGAGCCCAGGTAGGCAGACACAATGTTGCCTCTCCTTCCAGGTGAGGCAACACTTCACCTGTGAGTCTGCTGGAGTCGTCTATTGCATCCGGTGCTCCCGGTGCGGCCTCCTCTACATCGGCGAGACCCGACGCAGATTGGGTGACCACTTTGTCGAGCACCTCCGCTCCGTCCGTCACAATAGACAGGACCTCCCGGTTGCCACCCACTTCAACTCTGCCTCTCATTCCCATCTAGATATGTCCGTACATGGCCTCCTCTACTGCCATGATGAGGCCAAACTCAGGTTGGAGGAGCAACATCTCATCTACCATCTGGGTAGTCTCCAGCCTGGTGGTATGAACATTGAATTCTCCAATTTCTGGTAATTCCCTCCCCCTCCCCCCTCCCCCTATCCCAGGTCCCTCTCTGCCTCTCTCCCCTTTCAACTTTCTGCTTCTTTATCTCTACAGTTCTTTCATGCTTATCCACTCCCCCTCTCCCCTTTATCTTTCCTCTGATTGGTTTTCCGCCTGGTGCCTCTAGGCCCTACCCCCTCCCCTATCTCTATTACTGGGCTTCGGCCCTCTCTTCCCCCCCCCCATTCCTGATGAAGGGTCTCAGCCCGAAACATTGGCTACTCTTTTCTCACGGATGCTGCCTGACCTGTTGAGTTCTTCCAGCGTTGTGTACGTACTCTTTGATCCACAGCATCTGCAGTTGTATTTTTGTGTGTTGTAGATTGAAAACTTGGCTGAGTGGTGTAATAACAGCAACCTCTCACTCAATGTCAATAAAACCAAGGAACTGATTATAGACCAGAAGAGAGAAACCAGAGGTCCATGAGCTAGTAATTATCGGAGGGTCAGAAGTGGAGAGGGTCAGTAAATTTAAACTCCTGGATGTCACCATCCTTGAGACCAGTCCTGGGCCCATCATATAAATATAATTGCAAAGAAAGCATGCAAATGCCTCAACTTCCTCAGGAATCTGTGGAGATTCAGCATGTCATCAAAAACCTTGGTGAACTTCTGTAGTTATGTGGTGGAAAATGTGCTGACTGGCTGCATTATGGCCTGGTATGGGAACACCAATGCCTTTGACCAGAAAATCCTACAAAAAGTAGTGGATTTGGCTCAGTGCATCATGGGTAAAACCCTCCCAACCATTGAGCATATCCATCATCAAAGATCCTCACCAACCAGGCCATGCTCTTTTCTCACTGCTGCCATCAGGTAGGAGGTACAGGTGCCTCAGGTCTCGCACCACCAGGTTCAAGAACAGTTACTACCCCTCAACCACCATGCTCTTGATGAAAAGGGGTAACTACACTCATTCTACTTCTGGTGTTCCCACAACCGATGGCCTCACTTTAAGGACTCTTTATCTTGTTACTTCATGGTCAATATTTATTGCTATTTATTTATATTTGCATTTGCACAGTTTGCTGTCCATTGATCCTGTTTACAGTTACTGTTCTATACATTTACTAAGTATGCCTGCAGAAAAAGAATCTCAGGGTTGTACTGGTGACATATATGTACTCCGATAAATAATTATACTTTGAACTTTGAACATATGGCCTTATGGTCCTACAATTCTCATAAAATAATCACAAAATTCACTCAAAATCTAAACCTTTGAACATCGTTGTTCTTGGTCAAGACAGGGAAGATGATGTTTACTCACAAAGTTCACCTCTAATAAAACATCCTGAACTTCAACTATTCATACAGTTTACTTACTATCCTTACACATCTACAGACACACTAGACCATATATGTCAAACTCAAGGCCCGCGGGCCAAATCCGGCCCGCGGTGGAATTATCTTTGGCCCGCGAGATAATATCTAATTACTATTAAAGCTGGCCCCAGTAATCGAAGCGCCTATGGCGTATGATATGGCTAATGCTGAGTTTATTCAGGTACCAGGTTTTCAGGGTTTTTAGTGTTTATTCGGCAGTCTTGCTCGGCAGTCTTCTTCATAAGAAACGGAATTTGTAAAGTGAAACACTTTGTAGTTATAGCGGAGACTGAGACACATGAGAGCAGGCTGAAAAAACGGAGGGAACGAAAGCTGCGTTCGCACGCGTCCGACTGATCCGGCCCGCATGAAGCTGCATTTTGCTCAATCCGGCCCGTGACCTAAAATGAGTTTGACACCCCTGCACTAGAACATACTCTAGAGAAAGGATCCTTGGCTCCATCAATAAGAGCATGGCCCATAAAAGGAAGTTAATCTACACCCTATGGAAATAACTGATGTGGTCAAAAGCGAGCATTGTGATTATTGCTAGGCACCATTCATTGGGAAGGCCATCACGTCGGAGTGAAAGTGCAAGAGTTTTACTAGAAAGTTCTACAAGATAGAGAAGCTGGGGCTGCTCTCCTTTTAAAGGTCGAAGAGCAGGTTTGAGAGATTTTGACACATTGTTGTTTTCAGCAAATAAATGAAATTAAAATGTCCACAGTACCTAGATGGTACAAATTAAAGGTGAATGGTGAACAGTGGGGCTGACATAATGAGCAGTGGCAATGCACTGCCTAAAAGGATACTGGAAACAGACTTAACAGCAATGTTCAGGAAGTAACTAGTTGATGACTTAAAGTGATTCCATAATGGGCTAAGAGCAGATATTGGAAAGCTGCGAATAATGTTTATATAGACTGTATTGTAACATTCTAAGTTTAAGCATACTGTGGATAAAGCACCTCGTGACTCAGTACACCAAGGCTCAAAGGGACAGAATGGAGGCAGGGATTCTGGAATATATGCATTGATTCAGCCGCTGCTGGTTAGGATGCAGCCAAAAAGTTCAACCAATTTGCAGAACTATTTCATTATTTTTCCTGCATCCAATAAGTACTTCTAATTCTAATTTTTTAACCAGGTTGTAAAGTCTAACTTGGCTATTTCTAGGAAGGTTTATCATAGGACATCCTACCTCCTGCATTTCCTTCCCCATCTTTAAATTATTTTATAGTAGGTTGTCAAAGGAAATGAGTAAACAACCTTCTTCCACCTCTTGGGTTGCTCACAGCAGTGTCCGACAGAACAGTCTCTAATTCCAGAAGATCTCTGGACATAACTGACTTAAGAGTCACAGCTTGTTAGGCAATGATGTCCCAACAAACTGCTGTTTACATTTACTTTCCCAAATGGTCACCATTTTCTCAAGGAGGCCAAAACTGGTGATGAGTAAACCACATGGAATCAATCCTCCCACATGTCTTCCAACATTAAATCAACAGCTTCTTCTTCTAATGCTTTGAGTTCATTCCACTGAATACAGCATCTCATAAATCCAATTCCTTAAATACGAATAATAAATTCAAACACAACATTTATTTACTCTTGCTGCTTTTACCCTTCTAGGAGATAGAAGACATGGGTTGGGAAGTGTTGTCCACAGGGTCTCCTGTTGTTTCAAATGTATTATATTGCGTCCTGAGTTATTAAGAGGTGTTCACGTTCTTTATTCTTTCATTTATTATTCTTTCAGAAGGTATTTGATAACCATGGTTAATGATCTTACAAAATAAAAAAACAGTCTGAGTGTTGGGAATGGTTAGGCATAATTTTAACCTAATCCAGCAGATAGGAACCTGACCTCATTTATTATATATTTTCCATACAACATTCCAGATCTTCAACAAGATGGCATCAGGGACCAGCGTGACTAATGATAATGTCCTGCAGACAGCTCACAAAACTACCTCTTCTTTTCCTTCTTTTAAGTATAGCTCTACTACTAATATGTGTGTGATTGGAGCCTGTAGTTTACACTTTGATCATATGTCTTTGGGCCGACTGAGTGATCTGGCACTTTTGTTATCTCAGAGGGAATTCGGCAAGGTTGAGAACAAAGTATGCGGCCTAATGGTGGAGTGCAAACCCATGATCACTGATCTCGCCAACTAAAGCATCGAGCCAGATTGAAATCAACGTGGGTGAATGCAGGCGAGCCGGTGTTCAGCACTGTCTGCCTGTGTTTGACTCTCTTTCTCTCTCTACCCCTCTCGCTCACTGCTACCAGAAGAAGGTGGAAGTGTCTTTGGTCTTGGGCAAGGTTTGATCAGCACGAATTGTGGATTGGATTCATTTTTAGAGGTCTCTGAAGTTCATGTCAAATGTTTTTGTCATTTTGGGTGATGCCTTTTGCAATTGCTATTTTGCACGATTCTGATCAGGGCGTTTTGACACGGACTGGCTCCATGGCCTGAAGTCAATGAACAACATAATGCTAACTTGAACTGAACTACACTGAAAGTTGTTAGACCATTTTTCAAGGACTTTGTGGTTTGATGTTGATTATTGTGCATTTTTCACTCATCTTTCTGCCTTTTGTGTGATTTTTTTTCGTGCTTTGTGTGTTTGATGTTTTCTTTGAATAGGTTCCATGTTGTTTCTTTGTTTCATAGCTGCCTATAGGAAAATCTGGGAGTGTTTACTGCATACATACTTTGATAATAATCTTTGAGATTCTTATAAACATTCACTGCTTTTGCCTGGAAAGTAAACATTTGAGCAACTGCTTATGATAATAGCATCTCAGCCAAAGCTTAAAGAGTGCTTACTCACTAGGGAAGTTCACATATAAAGAATGGCCACTTGCTTGCTAGATCTAATGAAATTTTGCCTCATAAAAGTTGCGCAATGTCATGGAAGGTGAAAAGAAACAAACTGTTCTAAATAGAATTTTAACTTAGCAAATTTCCTCAGTTTACACATTTTCTCCTCGAAGTAATTTACCATAATCATTGCTGGTGAATTAAAACTGCAAGCCATGTGCCATGAAACTTACATGTGAGACAATTATTTAGTCAGGGCACAGCAAGATACTTAAGTCAAACGTGTAAAAATAAAACAAGCCTGAGGTAAGATTAGTATATTTTGTTGACTATCTGAGAAAATAAATTGGTAGCTGAAGGATTTCTTCATGTTTATTTAGCACGAATAATGGAAATTGCCCAAGAAGAGGATAACTGTATCGGGATGCAAATTCTAGTAAAGAATTTCTAAGTGTATGTGTGTATATATCCCACATTCATGAGATTTAACATTTACTTAATTCCCAGGATTGGCAACATAATCAAAGACCCCATCCGTAAGACCATGTGTGGTCCCGCAAGGTATAGGAACAGATTTAGGCCACTCAGCTTAGTGGGTTGACATACTCTGGACGTTCTTTCTTCACCCCTCTCCCATCAGACAGAAGATACAAAAGCCTGAAAGCAGGTACTACCAGGCTCAAGGAAAGCAGCTATCCCTTTGTTATTAGATTACTGAACCATCCCCTAGTACTATAAGACCTCCCAATCTGCCTTATTATGGCCTTGCACATTAACATTTGCCCGCACAGCACTTTCTCTGCAACTGTAACACTTTAATCTGCACTGTGTTATTACTTGTGTTGTACTATCTCACTGCAAAGTTGTAATCAAATTATCTGTATAGATCGCATGCAAACCTCAGTATGTGGGACAATAACAAACCAATTTACCAATTATCATGTACACCCGGTAACGGTTAATCAACAACCACAACTAACCAGTATCAAGTAGTCCTATACTCTTAGCTGCTATCTGACTGATTCGTACAAGGTGGAAACAATTACCAGCCATTTTGCAGGAAAATGAGAAAACAATGATGTCATCAAATGCCCAAGTGTAATCTGGATGAGGAGGAAAGAACGCCAGGCTTTTTGTCGCTTCCCTGCGGAGATCAATGAGGAACGTGGAGTGCACCATGGGGACAGGATAACAACCCAAACGCTTCCACTCGCGGATTGGAACGTAATCAGGCGTTCGCTTGTAGTAACCCTAGACAGACAGAGAAAACGACAATGAAGTGAATGAAAAATAATGAAGTGTACAAGTGTGTGTTATCTGTACAGTTTCACACTGGACTAAGGAAAGAGCCTGTCCAATACAGGGCTGGGTATATTTAAGTCTCCGCAGTTAACTCTGTTTTAACACCAAGTTTACTGTAAAAGTGATAACAAAAATGTGTCAGTGCATACATGCACATGATATTTAGAAACATTACTGTTGCCTGGAAGCTATGCATAATCTGACATCTTAAAAGCAGTCCTGATTCCTAGCCCAAAGTTGCAAAGCTGCAGAGTGAAATGCCGGGGAATGAAGCTTCCTCTGTCCATCATCTTGTTAGCAAATGTACAGTCGCTGGAGAACAGGATCGAGGACCTAAGGCCAAGATGAATGTTTTGGAGGGAATGAGGAATTACTGTGTTCTGTGTTTCATGGAAACATGGCTTATTCCAGACATGCCACATGTAAGACCCAAGGGGTTCCCAATGCACCAGATGGACCAGACTGCTGATCTGAGAAGGCAAAAACAGGGCAGGGGTCTGTGTTTCATGATAAACTCTTTGTGGTGCTTAGATGTAGCGGTCTTGTCACAATTAAGTGGCGACCATTCTACTTACCAAGAGAGTTCTCCTCCATGATCTTGACCATAGTTTACATACCACCAAAGGCCACAGTTAAGCAAGCACTCAAGCTATTGAGTGCCGCTATCAGCAAACTGCAGATGCTGCAATCAACCCAGGTTCAATTCCTGCTGCTGTCTGTAAGGAGTTTGTACATTCTCCCTGTGAATGCATGGGTTTCCTCCAGTTTCCCACCACAGTCCAAACATGTACCAGTTGATGGCTTAATTGGTCATTGTGAATCATCCCACAATTAGGCTAGGATTAAATTGAGGGTTGCTGGGCTGCGTGGCTCAAAGGGTTGAAAAGGCCCATTCTGCACTACATCTCAATAAATAAACATCATTCAGTCTTTTCTCAGCAGAAGCATTCAGTCTTTTCTCAGCAGAAGCCCTGGATGAACCAGGAGATCCACAATCTGCTGAGGGCCAGGTCAGTAGCATTCAGGTCTGGCAGCCAAGTTAAATGCAAGAAGTCCAGGTACGACCTCTGGAAAACCATCTCACATGCCAAGTGGCAATTCCAGACCGAATCCGATCACTGAACGATGCTCAACAGCTGTGCCAGGGCTTAAATGTTATCCTCTCCTACAAAGTGACACGGGTGGCAACAAGGGTTCACTCCCAGGTGAGCTCAATGCTCACTCTGACCATCAGAACATGGAGGCACTTCCACAAATACCCACAGCTGCTGATGACCCTGTGATTTGAGTCTTCGACGCTGACATGAGAGCATCTTTCAGGACGGTGAACCAAAGGAAGGCTCCCAGCCCAGAAGGTGTACCTGGCCATGTACTAAAGACCTGTGCTGATCAACTGGCTGGAGGGTTCGCCAATATCCTTAAACTCTTGCCTCGGCAGTCTGAGGCACCCATTTGCTTCAAGCAGGCTTCAATTTTACCGGTGCCTAAGAAGAACATGGTAACCCGCCACAATGACTATCATTCAGTAGCACTTACATCCACTGTGCTGCCGTGCCGGTGACGAAACATATCAACACCTGCCTGAGAAATGACTTGAATCCACTCTGATTTGCCTATCAGCACAACAGATCAACAGCAGATGCCACTTCATTGGCTCTTCACTCAATTCCGGAAAATCTGAACAGTGAAGATGCATTTATCAGGATGGTCTTCATTGACAACAGTGCCATCATCTCCTCAAAACTAATCAATAAGTTTCAAGACCTTGGCCTCAGTACCTCCTTGTGGAACTGGATCCTCAATTTCCTCACTTGCAGACCCCAGTCATTTCGGATCCTCCACGATCTCCATCAACACAGATGCACCACAGGTTGTGTACTAAGACTCCAGCTCTACTCGCTTTATTCTTTTGACTGTGAGGTCCTCCAATTCCTTATTTCAGTTTGCCGGTGACACCACTGTCACTGGCCAAATCAAAGGTGGTGAAGAATCAACAGACAGAAGGAAGACTGGCTTTCTGGCTGAGTGGTGACACAACAACCTCTTACTCGATGTCAGCAAGACCAAGGAGCTGATTATTGACTTCAGGAGGAGGAAACCAGAGGTCCATGAGCCAATCCTCATCAGGGGGATCAGAGGTGAAGAGGGTCAGCAACTTCAAATTCCTTGGTGTTATCATTTTGAGAGAACTGTCCTGGGCCCTGGACATAAGTGCCATTATGAAGAAACAACAGCAGCACCTCCACTTTCCTAGAAGTTTGTGAAGATTCAGCACGTCATCTAAAACTTTGACAAACTTCTCTCGATGTATGGTGGAAGGTATATTGAATGGTTGCAATATGGCCTGGTATGGAAACACCAATGCTGTACATACCAATGTATGGAATGGAATCATGGAAAAGCCTACAAAAAGTACTGGATAGGATCCACTCCATCACAGGTGAAGTCCTACCCAACACTGAGAACATTTACCTGGAGCGCTGTTGCAGGAAAGGACCCCCACCACCCAGCCCATGCTCTCTTATTGCTGTTACGATCAGAAAGAAGGTACAGGAGCCTTAAGACTCACACTGGTAAGTTCAGAAACAGTTATTACCCCTCAACCATCAGACTCTTGAACCAAAGAGGGTAACTTCACTCAACTTCAATTGCCCCATCACTGAACTGTTCCCACAACCAAAGGACTCACTTTCAAGGACTCTTCATCTCATGTTCTCAATGCCTACCGCTTATTTATTGCTATTATTTCTTTTTTTCTCTTACTTTTGTATTTCACAGTTCGTTGCTTTTCTTTTATAGTGATCATTTGCCCATCCTGTTCCGTTTGGTTTTTCACTGATTCTAGTGTGTTCCTTGTATCTACTGTGATTGCCTGCAAGAAAATGGATCTCAGCATTGTACATGGTGATATAAGGTACTTCGGTAATAAATTTACTTTGAATTTTGAACTTTGAAGAAAGGGCAGAGTCACAAGCTGGTGGTGCATTAACCTGCTTGTACGTTGTGCCTTCTGTGTAGTAATGAGTCAATGAAACCCACTACTACAGACAGCAGCTTCCCTTGGTTCAGTAACAGCAAATTTTAACCAGGAACAGCACTGAGAACGTCTTCTTAGGCCAATCAGTGCCAGTGCTGAGGAAGCTCTGAAGAGTGGAAGTGCCAGGGTTGACCCATGGAAACAGGCACCCTGAAAAGCTGCCTGATAGAGTGTAATGTTTACCAGGCACATAGTTAGAATAAAACTCATGTTTTGTTCACGTCTAACCACCAACAGCAAAGATGGCCGGGCTGTATGATTAAAAAATACCTACATTTTTTATAATGCTTCAATTGTTCTTGATTCTCTGCAGTTTAAAATAATCCAAAGTTAGGAAATATTGGATGGGCCTGAGCCTTCTGTGGAATGATTAACTTGCTGACTTTATTAACGGTGGAGGAATGCCTTTCACGCCACAGAGCTAACTTTACCTTTTCACTTCTCAGGTACTTCGACTCCCATCTAGCACAGACTCAAAGAAGGAACGGCTTTCCTTATTGTTTCACACAATGAGCTTGCGTGGTCTCTACTCAGCTCCAAGTGAGACTGGAATTGATCAATAGTGACCACAATGAAAAATGGATTTGAAAAGGATTAAGGGTGGCTGGTGGAAGAAATTAAAGGATTAAGTCAAAATTTAAGATAAGGAAGAGATAATGAAATTAGAAGCAACTGGAAGGGTGGGTCAGCAATGTTCCCTTAAAGACCTTCATCAAACAGATTCCACTGTTGTCTGGAAACCTAGCAGTGGGTGCAGGGATGATGTTTCCAAGGGCTGGGCTTTGCAAAATGAGGGAGGACAATCTCAAAATAAAGGGCTACTGCTCAGGACAGAGATGAAAAGAAGTTAAACTTCAGAATTAATTACTCAAAAAGGCAGAGGAGGCCCAATAATATTAGAGTGACTGATAAACGTTTGCAAGTTCAGTGAATCAAGGGCTATGGATTTAGGGCAGGAAAATAGAATGTCACAACCATAGACTCTGCTGTCAGGTCTATGCACCTGCGCAGGTGAACCGCACAACAGGTTCAGCAATCGTGCTCGTGAGAATGCACATTGCAGCTAATTAGTGTTTCATTATGATGGCGTTAAATTCCCTTCTTTTCGTTCCAGTCTTGTCGAGACTTGACCAAAAACACAGCAACGTTTATGCTCCCTGTATGCCCTTACCCTCGATTGGGAAAGAAGACTACCATTTCAACTGACACTGTCAAGGAATAATATTTATTTAGTATTAGTTATTGTCTCTGCCCGCAGTGTTGGCAGTAACTTTTAGTTTGAGAGCTTTAGTTAACAGCCCTGTTGGCCTAGCATTTATTGTTTTTTGTTCCCTTTAAATTCTGCAACAGTTTTCATTGGAGTCAGTGAACTGTTGACCAACTTCAGTGTCTCTCTCTCTCTCGCTGTACCTGGGCCATAACCAAACATTTTGACAGACTGAGGTCAAAGTGATCTTACTGAGTAGCAGAGCCAGCAAGGGAGCCAAACGGTTGTCTGCTACTTCTATCTCTTATGTCTTTATATGGAGCTGTAGCTAATATTGTAATCACTCAGATAGATCTGCTTAAAAACAAAATGTATTCTTAAGATAATTACCAAAGCAAAAGACTAGAATAATGACTTGATTTCCAGTCCTTCTGCAGTTTCTGGGCAAATTGAACACAAGAAATTTCAGAGCTGGAGGGCTGAATTACTCTATTTGTGGTAACTTCTACTTTACAAAGAGACGAATCGACAATTTGATGGCCAAAAGAGCATCTTTATCGGGATTGGCAAATGATATTTACAATACAGAGGCTTCCAGGTACCTCGTGCGGCATGGGTGGAGGAACTATATACAATGCATACTGGGAGTAAAAAGAGCGGAAGTAAAGACCCTGCCAACCCCGGATCCTGCCTCTTGCTACCAACAGCTTCCCGATTAGTATTAGCTTACTTTTAATACTACTCACATTGCAACACTATTGAATATGTTTTAGTGGAAAATGGTGTACAAAAAATCTACTTGGAGTAAAAGTAAATCTGCAGTTTCTGGGTTGAGGTGAAATCTCAAACAATTCATTAGTGTCATTTAGGGAAAGAATCCAGCTTTCCTTACCTGATCAGAACATGTGGATACCATTAATCACCTTCACCTATTACCTTCCAGCTTGTCCTCCTTCCCCTACCCCCACCAACACTTTTTTAATTTGGCATATTCTCCCTTCTTTTCCAATCCCATTGAAGGGTCTTGGCCAGAAACATTGACTGTTTATTCATTTGCCTGACCTGCTGAGTTCCTCCAGCATTGTGTGTGTGCATGTAGCTCCGGATTCCCACCGTCTGCAGAATCTCTTGTGTTTATTAGTAGTGTGATTTTATCGGATGGAAAAAAAAATCATCAATTCTTTACTGAATAATAGGGGTTAAGACAGCTCATTTAAAACAACTTACTTGCGGTGTTATACCACACCAGAAATTGGAGTATAATGTGCTCGAGTCCAGCATGGGGGCAACCACTGTCAAATTTTCAGCAATCATCATATTTAGTGTCTGCTCATTTGTCAGAAAGTTGTCTGTATCCACAAACTGGAAGATGAAGAGGTTGAGACAAAAGATTAATCCAGTTACTACCAAAAGAAGGCTACTTTGTGCCTCTTAATTTTAGATTTCTCCTCATGTATTACATCCAAACAATTTTAAATTTTGTTTAAGATTGCAACAAGAATTGGGAAAAAAATAATTCAGTAAGCTCTATAGTCTGGGGCAGTGTCTGCAATATATTGCTTTGCTCCAATGGCATTTCCAATTTATATAAGGTAATAGTTTCAATCAGTAATCACATCTAACTAAGCCACAACCAATCTAATGGAGGAATTCAGCCGGTTGGACAACATCTGTGAGAGGAACGGAATTGTCAATGGTTCGGGTTGAAATACTGCACCACGCTCCCACAGATACTGCATGACTCGCAGAGTTCTTCCAACAGATCATTTGTTGCTCCAGATTTCAGTACCTGCAGCCTCTGGATCTACATCTTTTTCTTTTTCCTGGTACCTTGGAATATTAATGTGGTGTCAGAGAATTCACACATTCAGCCAGTCACAAACCTCACATATCAGGCAAACATAACTGTTCATAAGATTACTAATGTTATTGGACATATTCCTAGAGGCATCATCACGTGGCCTTCCTGATTCCTCCTGCCCAGTTCCTGGGCTCTTGGTACCACCACCAATGTAGTGTCTTAGTAGATCAGCCACCAAAAATAGAAGCAGGAAGTAACTGAGCTAATAGCATTTGCTTCAATCCAAGTGATCTCCTGCTTGGTTTGAAGGAGACCGTGGCCTGAATGACTTTCACTTACCAGGATGTAGTCAGCCCACTTCTCCCTTGCAGTTTTCAAAGCCATTTGCCTGAGCTTCATTACATGTGAGAACCTGGAACTGGTCCAGTGTTTGGGGCTTATTTCATCAGCGTAGTACCTGGAAATGAACACAAAGCTGCTGGATCAGAGGTGGAAACAAACAAATAGCAGATCACAGACAGTGGGGGCGGGAATGAGGAGAGATTCAACCTGTTCTAGGACCATGAGAGGTTGTGTGTGATGTGCACTCCCAGGAGTTTGAAACTGCTTGCAGTTCCCACTGCTGTGCCGCCAATGGAAAGAGAGGGGTGAGTGGTGCGGATTTTCCTGTAAACCCTGCATTCAGGTTGCAACAACAGAAAATGACTAACCAACTGAATCAAAAGCATGGTTAACTCCGATTAGCTCCAAATTAAAGTTAAAATTGAGGCAGTTTATTCTGGAATCTAATTTTAATTCTGCAGATATTCTTTGCCATTACCAATGTTTTACAAAATTTGACATTGCAATATGATCTGCTTGTATCCCACTCTAAAACCCATCTTTACTGGTCTATTCACAGAGATTTGTCTTCTTCATTATACAGGCTACTTTCACATCAAGACTCTCACTGCAGTACATTTTCTGGATGCCGCAAAAAGCTGCAATTCCTTATCGCAAGATCAACAAAGTGCAAAAAATGACAGACTGAATGGCCTAGTCATATGGAACAAAAAGCACATCAATATTTATCTATTTGGAATTCAGTAGAGAGCCAAGCTGATATAATCTTTCCTGCTGTTGGATCAAGCCACAGTAGTACTGTGGTTAGCACAACACCTTACAGGCCCAGCAATCCAGGTTTAATTCCCACTGCTGCCTGTAAGCAGTTTGTATGTTCTCCCTCCACGGAACACATTGATTTCCTCTGGGTGCTCCGGTTTCCTCCCACAGTCCATGGGTTAATTGGTCATTGTTAATTTTGCATGATTACGCTAGTGTTAAAACAGGGGACTGCTGGCTGCTCGGCTCAAAGGGCAGAAGAGCCTATTCCATGCTGTATCTCAGACAATCAGTAAGTAAGTGAATAAATAGACAGATAAATCAATCCATAATTTTTCTCATTCATTTCCCACATCAGATTTAGCTGTGCCATTCCACTGGGCAGGAAGCAGGGAGGTCTATCTTAGGAAACCACTACAAGGCTGCTTGATGCTTCTTCATCACACGACCCCTTCAATGTTTGTGGTGAGATGCTGAAGATGTTCTATAGGTCAGTTGTGGAGAGCGCCCTCCTCTTTGTGGTGGCATGTTGGGGAGGCAGCATTAAGAAGAGGGACGCCTCACGTCTTAGTAAGCTGGTAAGGAAGGCGGGCTCTGTCGTGGGCAAAGTACTGGAGAGTATAACATCGGTAGCAGAGCGAAGGGCGCTGAGTAGGCTACGGTCAATTATGGAAAACCCTGAACATCCTCTACATAGCACAGAGAAGCAGTTTCAGCGACAGGTTGCTATCAATGCAATGCTCCTCAGACAGGATGAAGAGGTCAATACTCTCCAATGCCATTCGGCTTTACAATTCAACCGCCAGGAGTAAGATATGTTAAAGTGCCGGGGTTAGGACTCAATGTATTTAAGTAAACTACTTAAGAACTTTTTAAAAGCTATTTATTAATGCTTTTTGAGAGGGTGATTTTAGATGCATATCATATTTTTACTGAGTTAAGTATTGTATGTAATTAGTTTTGCTACAATAAGTGTATGGGACATTGGAAAAAATGTTGAATTTCCCCATGGGGATGAATAAAGTATCTATCTATCTATCTATCTAATTGTCCCTCAACCCCTCTGACGCCACCGTTGAGATGGGAATGAACACTGAAGGAAACCTTGCAAACAAACTCACACTCATTCAAATGCGGATATTGCAACAAAGCACAAACTGCTGGATTATTGGTGTAATTTCTGTCACTTTTGGTGAAATAATTGAGTTTGTCGGATGCCAGGTACTTACTCTATGAATTTTATTAAAGTGCTGCATTCGCTTGGAAACAAATTATTTTTGTATATAATTTGGAGTGGGATTATTGGACCAAATATTAACATATAGACACCCATTTTGCATTACACATTGAATCTACAGAGGTCTATGAACATGCAAAAATAATTTTGAATTAGACTGTAGAAATAAGTCACTCAGCCCTCTCCGGGGTATTCCATTTCACTTGAAATGTCAACATTCCTTTTAGCACAAACCCATAAGTTCCTGAAAAACCATGATTCCTATTGCCTCTCAGGCTTGATATGACCCATGGAGCAGTATCTTCTCCATGAGACATTCTTTATCGCTTCTTTAGACTTTCCACATTACAGTTAACATTCTATATCAAGAGTAACTGCAACTCCTTCACTAATAAGTCCACAATATATAATGGCTTCTCTGTGGATTACCTGCTGAATAAAATGGATCTTTAATCAAAGCTGATTGAACTTTCAAGTGTCAATCCTTTGTTTTGTCCCTGAGGGGATGGGGGGGGGGGGAGGGGAACAATGCTCAAAAGTAAATCCAACATCTTAGATATATTTGCTATTCTTTTTAACCTCCTACTTCCCTGATGCTTTGCAACTGTTGCTAAAGTACCTCAGTCGTCAACACAAGAAAGGGCAAGGCATAACCAAATATATAGAGGAACTGTATTTGTGGTGACATTTCACTATAAGCACTATTGATTCAAGAGAGGTCTTACTACAGAGAGGATTAAAGGATTAATAGAATGCTAATATATGGTGTAACGCCTATAAATTAATGTCTAGAAAATTAAAGAAGCCTTATATTACATTATCTCCCACCCTTATCTCATTCTTTCCCAGTCCATTCATGCCCTGATCTCAGCACAGAGGATGAGGGTGGAAATTAACTAACTGGGCTGGACAGTTTAATCCCCAAGAATAGATCAGTACAGGTGATTTCCCCCCCCCCCCCCACCCCTACACACACCCCATGTTACAGCCAGAGACAGAGAGTTGCCCTGTTTGGAGGCAGCCTGGATCACGATTTTCCAAAACTCAAAGCCATGTCATCTGCGAACGTGTCAAGAAATGCAAGTTGTAAAAAACTGTGTTTATTTATTTTCCTTTCTGCCATAAAAAGGGACAAAGAGACATGTTTTTATTCCATGTCCCAGACTTTCTGGTAGCAATTTGTTAATTCCTTCAGGGTAAATTCCTGTTACTGTACCCGAACGGCCTTAGCATAGGGGTCACCTGACCTTGGCAGACAATATGTTCACCCTACCCCTCAAGGAGCCCATAGCAAAGCTGAAAGAAAATATTTGCCTTGCTCTTCCCTCATTGTTCTGTTAACTCTCACAAGATCACCCTGCTCTGATTGGAAAAGAGGAAGTGCTACTTGCTCTTTTCAAAGGAAAGAAGCAGCAAAGCAAAATATGTCACTATTCTTGCAAAGCCCTTGCATGGCAACGTGCAAATTCTCTATGAAGTAGGTTCTCCTTTGAAGAAAGAATCTCTCATTATTTTTATTTTAATTTCATATAACCAAGGAATATTTCCCCAGTTGAAAGAGATCACTTTGCCAACATTTGGAAACGGACTAATATTTGTCTTTGAATGAGGGTTCATTTGCTTCTCGCAATTGAGAATACTCACATGGGTTGATCCAGAGGTCTCCACTCCACGTAGTGGTAAAATTGTTGGACATTTTTTAACCACTCCCGCAGCACAGCTGTTGTGTTGTCAATGTTGTGATCTGTGGCAGCCCTACGGTAAGACAACATCATGGCAGGTAAACCAAAGTTGAGCTTGCGGTCAATAAGTTAGTGAACACAATGGTTTTAATTTTGAATGGGAAAAGGAAGTGGATTTCCTGTCAGGGCTAAGAACAACATTCAAGTCAAGTCACAGTTATTGTCATGTGCACAAGTACAGTGACATAAAGTAAAAACTTCACTTGCAGCAGTATCACAGGCACCACAGTGGCAAAGGTGGTGTTCAGAAAAGAGAGATGTTTTTAAGTATCACATTGACTAGTAGTATAAGCAACCTATTTTTTACAATATTTCAGAAATCATGTTTAAATCTTCCCTGTGTGAAATAAGACCATAAGATACAGGAGCAGAATTAAGCCATTTGCCTCAACGAGTCTGCTCTGCCATTTCATCATGGCTGATCCATTTCTCTCTCAACCCCAATCTCCTGCCTACTCCCCGTATCCCTTCGTGCCCTGACCAATCAAGACTTATCAACTTCTGCCTTAAATACACCCAATGACTTGGCATCTACAGCTGCCTGTGGCAACAAATTCCACAGATTCACCACTCTCTGGCTATAGAGTTCTTTGATTTAGTATTGTGGTGCCAGAGGAATTGGATGGAAGAGAAATATTGATAGTCCTTTGAATTATTTCCTCAAGCTAAAAATAAAAGAATTCTCATGTTTGACACCGGGCTTTAGGATATGATGCAGGAGTGTTACGTACCCTGTAACTGGGTCACTTACCAGCAAAGATAGAGAGGTCCGTTGAAGTCTGATGGTACTATTTTTAACAGTATTTATTGATAGAAATACACAAAAATAATATCAATGCAAAAATAATATACGTCGTCAATACTAAATCTAAAAGCGCGGGTATAATAATAATCAATAAGAAATAAGCTGTATCGTTGTCTAGGGGATAATGAATTGTCTGATGGAAATATATAGTTCGTTCAGTTCATACAGGCTGCCGCCGTTGGGGACCCTGTGTGGCAATTGTTGGAGAGAGAGAGAGACGGGTTAAAACTTGCCCATTCTGTTTATGATGTCAATCCTTCGAGAGTCGTTGAGAGTTGAGTTCCCCGTTGTTAGCTAAAAACCGTTTTTCCGTGGCAAAGGTCACCGATTCCGGGCAAATGGAAGCGGACGCACGTGGCCTTCCACCGGCTTTCGCTATCACGGGATCGCTAGCGTTTCTTCTGGTGCGTCTGAGGGGCTGTTCCCACAGACCCTCTTTTTATCCTGACTCACAGGGTCTCAGGTGTCAATCAGGTTGGGGATGATGCAATCCCTCCACCAACCTCCCCCTCGGTTCATTGCCTGGGGCTTCGATGCATCGTCCAGGATGCAATACACAAGTCCGTCTCCAAGAGACAATAGCCGGTATCAATGGGTCCGCCTTTCGGAGGCCAAGGCACATTCCAACGCCTTGTGGATTCTGCATGTCTTTCTCTCATTTCCTGGGTCTCCTGAATTGACTCAATAGTGATCTTGCGATTCTCACAAAGGAGGGGGCTACCCCCGCACCCTTCGGCCCCTCAGAGCTGTGGTACATTCATAACAGGAGAAAGACTGAGTTGGTGAGCACATTCAAAGAGATTGCACACAAAATTATTGTACCCACGTAATAATTGTACCCACGTAATTCTAATCTCATTCTCAGACAAAACTAGTACTCATTTCACATTACCAACCTGTCCTTCAGTAAGTGCTGTTGAACCATCTTCTAAACTGCTGCAGCCCTGCTGGAGAGGGTGCTTCTGGAATAATGACTCTCTTACCAGAACATTGAAGGAAGCCATTCAGCCCATCAAGTCAATACCAGCTGCTGAGAGAGCACTACCATTGATCTCTTCCTCCCCCCATTCCTCATTTTCCCTTGTTCTTGTAACCTATTTTAATCTCATGCCCAGTTCATTCTCTTTTGACACTGCTGACATTTACCTGTGCCCTGAAGTTATGTCCAGCACCAATTAACATGTGAGCACATCTTTAGGAAATGAGAGCAAACTCAAGTAGTCAAGAGCAGAGTGTCACAGAAAAAGTGTGCACGCTCTGCTCTGGGGGTTCCCAACCCGGGATGCACGGACCCGTTGCTTAATGGTCCAGGGTATTCAAATGATTGGAAACTCCTGCTCTACGTGGACAGTACCAGAGTCAGAATTGAGCCTAGGTACTGCAGAACACAGCCACACTGACTAATGTACAACTATATGGTCATAAGAATTACCATAATTACAATCCAAAGACAATGACGGAACAGTGACATATAATTCTGTTCTAGGATGATATGAGAATTGCAGACAATTGGCAATGTACTCACATGACTTCAGCTCTTATCATTTTGATCTCTCCATGTGTTTTGGAAGTACTTGTAAAGAAAACCAGTAGATGCATCTAATATTGCGGCTGGTGGAGTTGCTGCTTCACAGCTTTGGAGATGATTCAGCCCTGACCTCAGGTAATGTCTGCATGAAGCTTGCATCTCCTCAATGAGACCATATGGGTTTCCTCTGGGTGCTCCCCTTTCCCTCCACATCCCAAGATGGTTAATTGGCCACTGTAAATTACCTCTAATGTGTGTGTGTATGGTAGAATCTGGGGTGAGTTAAGGGAAATGTGAAGAGAATAAAGTTCAAAGTAAATTTATTATCAAAATACATATATGGAATACTTTATACACCAGGAGTTAAAGGCGCGCGCACACACGCACGCACGCACGCACGCACGCACGCACGCACGCACGCACGCACACACACACACACACACACACGTACATTACCATATACTAGCATGGGATTGATTTTCTTGTGGGCATTCACAGTAAATACAAGAAGCACAATAAAATAAATGAATAACTGCACACAAGACTGACAAACATAAAAAAACAAATTGTGTAAATATTAAAAAAACAAAATGATGATAATAAATAAATAAGCAATAAATGTTGAGATTGTGAGATGAAGTGTCCTTGAAAGTGAGTCCATAGGTTGTGGTCCCAGCACTTTTGTTCCAAGATAGCTCCAGAAAATGGTGAATCTTTGTGTGCAGCTCTGAATGCAATCATCAAATATTCCCACTTAGGACTACTACAACTGAAATCCACAGCCAGGGCTATTGATCCTCAAAATTGGCAGAGTCTGTACTGCAGACTCAGGTTGTGAGTAGTTTCTTTTTCAGAAAAAGGAAGCACACAAAGTGTGCTGTTCTGCAAATACGATTGAGATGCACAACCCTTAGTCTCCCCACTCCTGACTATCCTGCTGGTGAATGTACACTCTCCGGAAAATAAAACTGAAGACCTCAGTGCAAGATTGAGTACCAGAGGGACACCAGGGAATGCTGCGGACTTTGTTTCACGGAAACCTGGCTCAAACCCGTCATTTTGGATTGATCGCTACAGCCTGAGGGCTTCACCATTCAAAGGCAGGATAGCTCTGTCTTTTAAAGGTAGAGAAGGGTGAGTGTGTTGAATGACAAACTCATCAGGGTGCATAGACACGGCACTTCTCTCTCAGTCCTGCTCATCCAACCTGGAACATCTAGCATTCAAGTGTGTCCATCTTATCTGCCAAGGGAGTTTTCCATCATAATTCTGGTAGCGGTGTACATACCACCCCTGGCCAGTCAGGCAGACTTTGAAGGAGCTAAGCACCATGATCAGCAGTCATGAAACAGTGCACCCTGATGCTTTCTTTATCATTATAGGGGATTTCAACCAGGCCAGATTGAGGATGTCTCTGAGCAACTACCACCAACATATCTCCAGAACAGACAGCACACGTGAGCACTGATACACCACCATCAAGAATGCTTACCTCGCCATCCCGACCACTGAAAAGTCCCATCACCTGGCTGCATTTCCACTACCAGCATACAGACAGAAACTGAGGACGGTAGCACCAACGGTGAAGGACTATGAAGGTACGACCAGGGGAGGTGGAGAATCACTTACAGGACAGCATTGAATTGGTGGACTGAATGCTACTCAGGGGTTCATCTGAATGAATATATATCACAGTTGTCACCAACTTCATCAAGACCTGCGTGGATGAGAGTGTGCCTTCGAGAACTTACCAGGCATCCCCAAACCAAAACCACAGATGAGTCAGGAAGATCACAGTCTACTGCGGATTTGATTTGTGCGTTCAGAACCGGTGACCCCGAACTATTCAAGAAGTCCAGGTATAACCTATGGAAGGCTATTTTAAGGGTGAAAAAATTAATTCTGATTGAAGTTAGAGGTAGAATCGGATGTACGTCAGCTCTGGCAGGATTTGCAGGCTATTACTCCCTACAAGGTGAAACCTAACATCATGAATGGCCGTGTTGCTTCTCTCCCAGATGAGCTCAATACCTTTTATGCACGCTTTGAAAGGGAGAATAAAACAATACCTGTGTGAATCCCTGCACCATCTGGTGACCCTGTGATCTGTGTCTCGGAGTCTGATGTCTGAACACCTTTCAAGAGGGTGAACCTTCACAAGGTGTCAGGCCCTGAAGGTGTACCTGGGAAGACACTGAAAACCTGTGCCAACCAACAGGCAGGAGTGTTCAAGGACAGCTTCAATCTCTCACTGCTGCAGTCAGAGATTCCCACCTGCTTCAAACTGTGGACGACCATACCAGTGACGAGGAAGAGCAGGGTGAGTTGCCTCAATGACTATTGCCCAGTTGGAATCACATCTACCGTGATGAAATGCTTTGAGAACTTGGTCATGGCCAGAATCAAATCCTGCTTGGACCAACTGCAATTTACCTTTTGCCACAATAGGTCTGCAGCAGATGCAATCTCACTGGCTCCCCAGTTGGCCTTGGACCACCTCGACAATAGCAATAGCTACGTCAAGCTGCTGTTTATTGATTACGGGTCAGTGTCAACACCATCTTACCCACAAGACCCTGCTGGACATTAAGAACTTAAATTACTGCAGGTCTACCCCATCAGCGAGTTTCTCGCTGGCGGAGAAACTGAAGGAGCTGGACTCGCTGCGGATTGTGCTGGTGCTTGCGTCGGAGAGGCGTCAGAGTGGGTGTGCAGTCTAACGGCAAGAGATCAACTCCATCACTTTTCTTGTGATTGCAAGACCCTGTTAGACATTGTTAATGTGGAATGCAGCAAGTCCAATCAGCTGAATTATTGGTGAATGGTGCTGGGGGCGGGGGGGGCCTGCATGCCCTTAGTCATGGTGGTAAATAGGCTTCAAGCCGCAATGTCGCCTGTTTGTGGCCACCTGGGGGAGACATCAGAGTTGGTGTGCTCCATCAGAGTGACAGAGTGGGTATGGTGCAGCATACATGCTGGAGTTGGTGCTGCCCTCTGGTGGTCACTCAGCAGAAGACAATACGCATTGTGTTCGACTACAGGCTCAGGGACTTGGACTACAGTCGGTCCTCCTTATCCACGGATTTCGCATGCGCGGACTCAACCAACCGCAGATTGGGAAAACCCGTAAGTTCTCTCTCCAGCACTCGTTATTTGAGCATGTACAGACTATTTTTTTCTTGTCATTATTCCCTAAAAAATATAGTATAACAACTATTTACATAGCATTTACATTGTATTAGGTACTATAAGTAATCTAGAGATGATTTAAAAGTACAGGCAGTCCCGGGTTATGAATGAGTTCCATTCCTGAGTCCGTCTTTAAGTCAGATTTGAAGTCGGAACTGGTACATCTGGTATTATTTAGCGTCAGTTAGTCAAACGTTTGTCTTAGTATATAGTACACATTTTACCTTTCTATGCATATAAAACACTTAAGAAACGTATGTATTTCAATAATTAAACCACTGCATTGCTTAGTAATAATTGTAGCTTTCATCGGGGCAGTGCCTTTCACATGCTCCATTAAAATTGTTCCGATCGCTGACCGACTGTAGCCTTACGCTCTTCCAATGAATGATGGCGTTTCACCTCTTTCCAATCACTTTATTACTTCCACTTTATTTTCAATCTGATCATGATTATTCAGAGCTTCACTGCCGGGTCCTAATGTCCACCGCACTGAGACATGTTAAATAAAGTCCGGGGTTCCGCTAGGTCCTAAAGACCACCGCACTGAGCCAGGTTAAATAAGGGACTTGAGCATCCATGTTTTTTGGTATCCGCGAGGGGTCCCGGAACCAATCCCCTGTGGATAAGGAGGGCCGACTGTATATATTTCTGTGTGACTTTATATTTTACTGCTATCTTATATGTGCCTTGTGTTGTGTATGATTATTAGTACTGTGTATTGCACCTTGTCCCTGGAATAATGTTGTTTAGTTTGGTGTATTCATGGGCATTCATGTATGGTTGAATGACAATTAAACTTAAGCTGCTGCAAATTTATTAATTCTATGAATTTATTTATGAAGCTCATAATTCATTAAATCTGTTGAAGATTTAATCCCATCCAAATCCAGCAGTCTAGCCATATTTTCAGAAATTGGTAATGATTTATAAGTGAAGATTGGTCACCATTTCAGCACAGATAAGGTATTGAGAGTAGTGCGCACTTTGTTAAGGCGTTGATTGGAAAACAACTCCCAAGGTCTGCACTTGTCAATTAAAACAACATATCTTTAGTTCACACTTGTGCCGTTAAGGAAGTACGTCGAGTCTGTATTTGTATGGTTAGGCAAGCACACCTAGAGTCCACAAGTGTGCAATTAGAGAAGCACATCTGGACTTCACACTTGCATTGCAAAAGAAGCACATCTGGAATCTGTGCCTGTGCTGTTAAACAACTACATCTGGAAATTTCCTTTCCTCCTTCAGTTTTACCTCGGGAAATATAATTGCCTGATGACTCGGTATGAAAATTCTTCACAGGGAGAAGAGGTGTGGCACATACTCAAATAGTTAGCACCAGCAAGTCACGTGGCACATCGTAATTATAGCCGCAACCTGCCTAGGGAACATTTAACTCCGCAAGTATGGAGTAGATATACGTCAGACTGTATAAAGATGGCAGATTTTCTCTGCTGCAGGGCATTTGTTATCCAGGTGGGATTTTACAACTACCTGGTAGATTCTTCATGTTTCAGATTTATTTAATTTGTTGAAATCAAGCTCCCAGCTGCCACAGTGGGAGCTAGTCATGGGTCCATATTAATGGTCCAAAACGCTGTCTGTTGGGTAGGATTTAATTAGTGTTGGGAATTTTTTTTTTACTTGTTTGAGTATATTGCTGAAGACTTCTAAAAGTTTCAGCAGATGTATAGTGGAGAGCTTTCTGATGGTTGCATTGCTGTCTGGTATGGAGGCTCCGGTACAGAGGTGCACAAGAGGCTGCAGACAGTTACAGACTTAGTCTGTTCCATCATGGGCACAACCCTTCCCACCACTGAGGTCATCTTCAAGAGGCATCCGTCACTAAGGACTCTCACCATCCAGAACCTGCCTTCTTATAACCATATAATAATTACAGCACGGAAACAGGCCATCTCGGCCCTTCTAGTCCATGTCGAACTCTTACTCTTCTTGTTACTACCATCAGGAAGGAGGTACAGGACCTTAAAGACCCAAGCTCAATGATTCTGAAACAGCCTCTTCTCCTCCGCCATCAGATGAACACTCCCGTGTTATTCCTTTCTGTGCTGCTTTTTAAAATTTAATGTAATTTTCTATCTTTCTGTAGCAAAACAACTAATTTCACATCATCTGTCTGATATTAATTCTGATTCTGAATCTGGCCATTTTATCTCCTTCCACTGATCCCACCTTTCTTTCCAAATGCTTAACTTTGCTTCGGTATCTAACTTATGAACAGTTCGTATTTGTGGCAGCTTGCATATTAACAGCGAAGAGTTCTGCTAGGTTCAGGAGGGAGAGGTGACAGAGCAGACAAGGTTTGTGACAGGGAACATAGCAGGTTGTACATCACCTTACAGCGCCAGCTGTCACTCATTGGGGTTCAAATCCTGCAGCTGTCTGTGAGGCCAGCATTCTTACAGAAAACACTTAGATTTCTCCCACATTGCCAAGATGAATGGTCAGGGTTAGTGAGCTGTGGGCATGCTGTGTTTGCACCGGAAGCATGGCGACATTTACAGGCTACCCCCAGCAGAATCCTTGGAGCGTGTTGGTCGTTGTCACAAAATAATACATTTCAATGTATGTTTCAATGTTTTGACGTATATGTGAGAAATAAAGCTGATCGAATCTATCTATAAGTTTAATTACACAGTATACAGATCTTCTTACAAGGTTCTCTGCCCAGATGTCAGCCTGATTGATAGGCTTTTCTTCAATTCAGGTGAGCAGGATTCCTGAGGAAACCACAGGTCCCCACGTATCTGATTCACTCCCTGAGGTTCTGATTCTATAAATGGTGGAAGTGGTCTGCTCTCTGATCAGGAATGAATGTTGTAAGGAGGGGGAAGGTTGTTGTGCCAGCTTTGTTGCTTGGGATGAGGAGCGCTCTTGGGCCACTAGATGTGAACTTGTTTAGTTTCTCCTTGAAGCTTCCCAACCTCCTTTTGGTGGACAACTGTTCCACTGCCCTCAGGTACCATGAGGGCACTGATTCGGACAAATAACCTCTTTACACTCAGTGGCCAGTGTATTAGCTACCTCCTGGGCCTAACAAATTGGCCAATGAATGCATGTTCCTGGCTTTCCGCTGCTATATCCTATTCATTTCAACGTTCGATGTGTTGTGCCTTCAGAGATGCTCTTCTGCACACCAGTGTTGTAACATGTGTTTATTTGGGTTATTGGATCACTGTCTGGTATGGAGGGGCTATTGCACAGGACCAAAAGAAGCTGCAGAAGGTTGTAAATGTAGTCACCTCCATCTTGGGTACTAGCCTACAAAGCACCCAGGACACCTTCAGGGAGCAGTGTCTCAGAAAGGCAGCGTCCATTACTAAGGACCTCCAAAACCCAGGGCATGCCACTTCCTCACTGTTACCATCAGGAAGGAGGTACAGAAGCCTGAAGGCACACACTCAGTGATTCAGGAACAGTTTCTTCCCCTCTGCCATCTGATTCCTAAATGGACATTGAAGCTTTGGACTCTCCCTCACTTTTTAAAAAATATACAGTATTTCTGTTTTTGCACATTTTGTTTTAAATTCTATTCAATATATGTAATTGACTGATTGATCGATTTATTATTATGTTTTATTTTATTAACTATTATTATTTTTTTCTCTCTGCTAGATTGCATTAACTCCATTCTGATATCTGGTCCGGACAACAAATGAACCGCTTAACAGCATCTACGTGCCTATATGCATTGAGTTGCTGACCGGGGATCGAGTCTACATCCTGCGTGCACTGCGTGATTCAGTGGCACACCAAGGCAGAAGCAACATGGACAATATCACCAGAGTGGCATCTGGAGTTCAGGCCTATTAATCCTGAGATATGAATCAGCTGTCACTGAGGCAACTGGGGTTTTTAAATAAACCTGGTACTTAAAATATCTACCAGGTCATAATATAATCCCTCCGAGAGTGGAGTAATTCTGCCACCTGGTCTGACACTAGACCCATCAATGCGGTTGCCGCCTCAGTCCAAGGTCCTTACAGATGAACAATAAATAGCAGCACTTCCAGCAACATCTATACCTCAATAAATAAATCAACATCTATTGAAGAAGTCATTTGGCTTATAAGCTGTGTATGTCAATTGCAAAAATACATTAAAAAAAAACACTGGCCTGATCACAGGAACAAACCATACCTGTTGATTTTCTTTAAATCCCATGAAAGATTTTGAGCTCCACCAAAGCTCCATAACCTGATTCCAAAAGAGAGTCAGTGTACTTAACATTAATGCTGGCATACCCTGTGTGCTAGGTCATATGTCCTTTAATTTCCTTAACTAGCTGAGCACTTGAAGCATCTTTACGGAACTGAAGAACAAAGCTGGTCTTTCGATCCATTCTTTGATCTGAAAACTGATTTATAACCACACACTCAGCTCCATTCTTAACATTTCCCTGTGAGGAAGGTAGGATGTTTTTGAGAAAAGTTTAGAACTTCACCTTGTTTCTCAAGGTGCAATTAACCTGGCATTATGATGGAGAATTTCAAGCTTGCTGTCTAGGAATATTTGTCGTAAATAAAGTGACTATTCAGCACTATGATGTGAATCCACACCAAAGTTTTTGTGGTCGGCAGTGCAGAGAGAGAATTGCAACATTTCTGAGCATTTGCAGAGCTCTATTGAACACATTGAGACCTTCGAAAATAATTACAAGGCAAATCACTAGAGCAAAGTAAAGCTGTTTACACTTCTCAAAACACCAAAGGTTAAATTATATTGATTGCCATTTACACTTTCATAAGTGCCTTAAGAAGATTATAATCCAAAGCATCACTGAAATTAATTAAAGAGTACTGGAGACTATGTGCTATCACATTACAATAATTGAGCCATGAAATTCACAGTCCAGCTCTGGAACACAAGGCGATAGATTTTGGAGCGTGGCATATAGAAAAGATCAGTTAACAACTACTCTCAAGTCAGCACGCTGAGAACTGCGGCAAGCAACATTGTTTCAAGTAATTTAAAAATATATTTTTGAACATCTCTAAGTTCAAATTCAAGAATTTTGTCATTCAACCTTGTGCATCTATACTGCCATACGAAACAACATTTCTTTGCACCAAGGAGCACCACACTGTACACATAACTCACGCACATAACACACAAACTAATATTACCACTAGTAAATTGACAAATTGTTAGGTGCATGTAGGACACAAGTTAAAACGTATAACGTTACTGGTGCTTCGTGCGTTATGGCGGGAGGGGGTTTCAGTATGGGCAGTCTTGGGACTACAGGCCACCCAGGGAGCAAGTGTCTCTGAAAATGTGGCTGTCATGCTGAGCTGGAGTTAAAACTGAAACACAGTTACCACACTGAAACAAGACCTTTCGCCTGCCATCCTTCCAGGTAACGTACAATTCTTGCTGCCTCATATACAGTTCCTCCTGGTTAATGTACAGTCTCTGGAAAATAAAATTCTGCAGTACCAGTCTGTTTATTCTTTTTCACAAAGGCACGGTTCATATCCAGCTGTCCACACACAGTACTCCAGCCCCACAGTGTGGACCGGACAGCAGAGTCTGGTAAAGCCAGAGGTGGTGGCATTTGCTTTATGGTCAACTCCTGTCGAAATCCTGCTCCCCGATCCAGAACCTCTGGCAGTGAAGTATCATCTATTCCAGTGATTCCCGGTGGTGTGGTTACATGTCCCTAAGGGGCGTTGGGGGAAATAGAAATAATCGGGGGGGGGGGGGCGTTAAGTAGCACCCTAACGAGGCACGAGACCTGACCGACTGTTACTAGAGTGGGCACTTCCAAGAAAAATGGATGAGGCACTGGAACACAGGAAGAACCATAGCTCTTCAGGCGGTGGGCGCTCGTCGTCACCCCGCGTCTGAAACTCAGCAATCTCATCCGACCTCACCAACCAAACAGACACTATTGCGGAGCATAAATTAGCAACCAGGGTGCTCAACAGTTTCTCTTGATTCACAGCATGGAACATCTACAGGCAATTTAACAGTTGGTAAGTCAAGTACACCCTCTCAGCTTTCTCTACAGATCTATGGAAAAAAGGTTGTGGAACGATATTGCGTCGGCTGGAACCAAACGGTGAAATAGAGCCAATCAGCAAGCCTGCTGACTCCAAGGGTTCACCTCGAGGTGTTCAAAGCGACTTTGGCTTCATATGTACAGTCAAAAACCTTCTTTGTGGATTATGGGACCTTACTTGATGGGTCAATCACATGTACTGGAATAGTATAAAGGTAGCTTGCCAAACAGCAGGTCTATCCCAACTAACATTCAGATTCCAATCTGAATCCTTGTCCATGTAATTTTCACAGTTGTGATCATCTTTATCTTCGGTGATCATTTTTATCTTCACCTCGCTGTTCCTTTGTGTGTCACTACCATCACTCCATCCATGTCAACTCACTTGTCATCGTCAACATCCGATATGCATTCCCAGTTTGTGTTCAGCTTTTATTTTAATTTAGCCCTGCTAATGATGGATAAATGCGTAGGCACGATCTCTTTGAGTCTGACGGCAGTGAAGCTTTGAATTCTAATCCTGCTAAGAAACAGATACTACAGAAAGTGCATCAGTACAATGTTATATACCTGGACTATGGTTTTACTCCATTCCTGTCAGATCAGCTATGCCCCATGTGTCTTATTTGTAACACTGTACTGTCTAATGAAGCCATGAAACCATCAAGACTGCAGGTACGCTTCCATAAAAGACCCTCTGATAATGCCACTTATGGTATTACTCAGTTCCAGAGGACGAAAGAAACATTTGAAAAGTGTTGCGCACTTGTGTCATTTGCCAAGAAAGCTAAAAATGACCTTGATAATGACCTTGATTTTCTCATTGTTTCTTATTACATTTACAAACTTATAGCAAAATGTGGAAAATCTCCTACAATTGGTGAACGATTAATAACGCCTGCTGTATCAGAAGTGCTCACCAGGTTCTCAAAATGGATACCAATATTTTAAAAAACACAAAATGCTGGCAGAACTCAGCAGGCCAGACAGCATCTATTTCTGGCATCTGCAGATTCACTCGTGTTATCAATATTTTAAATTCAATTCCTCTGAGTAGTAACTCTGTAGCTCAAAGTATTGACAAAATGAGTATCAACTATGCAAAGAAATACAAACAGCAGAATTTGGGATACAACTAGATGAGTCAACTGTGCAAGACTACAAAGCGTTGCTAATGGCATATGTATGGCTTATCAAAAATGGAGAAGTTTATGAAGAGATTCTCTTTTGTAAAAGGTTAAAAACAAATATCAATGGATAATCAATCTACAATGAGCTCGAAATGTGCATTGAGGATAAAAGTATTCTGATTAGGAACATGATTTCATGTGCAACGATGGAGAACCATATATGACAGCTTGCCATGCTGGTTTAGTAGCATTTATGAAAAAAGAGATTCCAAATCTGTTCACAATCAATTGTGCATTGTCAACATCTCGCAACCAAAAAGCTTAGCCGGTGACTATTTTCAAGCATGACTCTTGTAATATCCGCTATCAATAAAATTAAAGCTCATTCAGTAGCAGAATATTTTGCCAGTTATGCCAAGATAAAGATGAAGAGTTTGAACGCTTGTTTCTTCACATTGAAGTGCATTGACTGTGAAAAGGCTGCTGCTTAAATGTTTCTTTGATCCTTTTGACACTGCGGTTGAATTTTCTCAAAGTTGACCAGAGCGTGGGAAACAAGACTGAACTTCTACATGGAGATGTGGCATACCTAGCCAATCTGTATGACACAATGAACATTCTACATATGAAACTGCAGGATGAGAATTTCAATTTAATCTAGGCAAGAAGTGCAGTATCTACTTTTATCAGAACATTGGCATTATATGAGTAAAACATTGGGAGAAGAATGTTCTCACAGTTTCCTTGCATGGAAAGTATGGCGCTCTCTTTCACAGACAGTGATTTGCTAGAGTACTGCTTACACCCGCAGTCACTGAAGAAGGATTTTCAGAATCAATTCAAGAACTTGAATGATCTTGAAATTCCACACTGGGTAATTAACTGATTTCTTTGCAAGGTGGAAGAACAGGAAGACAGCTTGCAAGAATAAATTATCGAAATTCAGAATGATGAAGAAGCAAAAATATTTTTCAAAAATGTTGGCTTTTGTGTTATGTGGGCACCCTGTCATACGAAGTTTCCTGGTTTTTGGAGCAGAGCCAAATTGCTCTTTGTTGCACTTCCATTCTACTGCCTTGTGGAAAGAGTTTTCAGTGCAGTGAACCACATACTCACAAAAAAAACCAGAAACTGCTTGGACATTGTTATGCATGGGGACTTGAGACTTTTGCTGTCACAACCTGAACCAGGTATTTCAACCCTTGCTAAAAACCATCCAGCTCAAGGATCACATTGATATTGAAGCTGCTGTACAGTGCACAGGTACTGTGTAAGCTGGGTTTAAAGACAAATAAAAATTTAAAGCAGAATCATTTTTCTAATGTTAGCATATGATAGACAAGTTTTTACACTATGGAGGCACCAGAAAGTATATTGTGCCTAACAGGGGTGTTGGCAAGTACGAAAGTGCTTTAGCAGGTGTTGGGCTAAAAACAGATGGTGGAACTGTGATCTATCTGCCGGGGGAGCTTTCTATCATCATCCTGACTGCAGTGTACACTCCAAACCAAAAAATGGCAAGCTGGCACGTGAGGCGCTGAGTACTGTGATCAACTGTAGCAAAACAAGGTACCACACGGTAGGCTTATTCAGAAAGTCAGAAGGCATGGGATCCAGGGAATTTTGGCCAGGTGGATTCAGAATTGGGTTGCCTGCAGAAAGCAGAGGGTCATGGTGGAGGGAGTACATTCAGATTGGAGGGTTGTGACTAGTGGTGTCCCACAAGGATCGCTTCTGGGACCTCTACTTTTCGTAATTTTTATTAACAACCTCGATGTGGGGGTAGAAGGGTGGGTTGGCAAGTTTGCAGATGACACAAAGGTTGGTGGTGTTGTGGATAGTGTAGAGGATTGTCGAAGATTGCAGAGAGACATTGACAGGATTCAGAAGTGGGCTGAGAAGTGGCAGATGGAGTTCAACCCGGAGAAGTGTGAGGTGGTACACTTTGGAAGGACAAACTCCAAAGTAGAGCATAAAGTAAATGGAAGGATACTTGGAAGTGTGGAGGAGCAGAGGGATCTGGGGACACATATCCACAGATCCCTGAAGGTTGCCTCACAGGTAGATAGGGTAGTTAAGAAAGCTTATGGAGTGCTAGCTTTCATAAGTCGAGGGATAGAGTTTAAGAGTCATGGGGTAATGATGCAGCTCTATAAAACTCTGGTTAGGCCACACTTGGAGTACTGTGTCCAGTTCTGGTCGCCTCACTATAGGAAGGATGTGGAAGCATTGAAAAGGGTACAGAGGAGATTTACCAGGATGCTGCCTGGTTTAGAGAATATGTATTATGATCAGAGATTAAGGGAGCTAGGGCTTTACTCTCTGGAGAGAAGGAGGATGAGAGGAGACATGATAGAGTTATACAAGATATTAAGAGGAATAGATTGAGTGGACAGCCAGCGTCTCTTCCCCAGGGCATCACTGCTCAGTACATTTGTTCACTGTAACACCACCATTAAGAACATTTTCTTTGCCCTCCCACACGTGTACATTGGCAAAGTTGATCACCTGTATTTCTACTCCTGTTATACAGGCAGGAACTGAAGACTGCAGTACTATTGAACCATGAAGGTATGGTCAAGGGACATGGAAAAGTGCATTCAGGACTTGAATGAATTACATATTCAATTATTTGTCTTTGGATCTGAATGAATTTTCCACAGTTGTCACCAACTTCAAGATCAGTGTGGATGAGTGTGTGCTTCCAGGAACATACCCAACCCAGAAGCCAGGAGATTCACAGTCTGCTGGTGTTCAAGACTGGTGATCCAGAACCCTACAAGAAGTTCAGGTTCAAACTACGGAAGATGATTCCATGTGTAGTCAGAGACACAATCGGATGCATGTCAGCTGAGGCAGGGTTTGCATGCATTACTTCCTAAAAGGTGAAATCTAACTGCATAGGTGGCTGTGACGCTGCACTCCGCTATGAGCTCAGTGTACTTTATGCATCTGAAAGGGAGAGTGGTGTCTCAAGAAGAGGCATCCATCATTAAGGGCCCTCACTATACGGGTCATGCCCCTCTGCAATCTAATTTCTGAATGGTTCATGAATCCCCACTACAGTGTTTCTCATTACTTTATATTGTAGCGTATATCTTGCACTGTGTTGCTGCCACAAAAGCAACAAATTTCATGACATATGTTAGTGATAATAAACCCGATTCTGATTCTGTCTTGGATCCTGATTCTAAACTCACAGCCTTTGACAGGGATGTCCAACATAAAGCTGTCTGAGATTGGTCTCTGCAATTCACCTTCCTCTATTTGACAATTAATGAGTTTTCTCTCTCCGATTGCTAACATTTGCTTTTTCTTGTTTTCATGTTTGTTAAATGTCCATTACAGAAGTATTTTTTTTAATATCCAACAACTCTGAAAACAATTTTGATTAATATTTAAAGAGACATTGCTTTGGAAAGATGGTGGAACTCCATCCATATTGAGAACCTCAATTTACGTGCACTGCTTTGCCAAACCCACTCTGAATACATAACTCTGACATTTGCTGATGCTACTTTTTTATTCACTTATCAGGATCCGGGCTTCTCCGGCTAACCTAGCATTATTTTGTCAATTCCTAATTCCTGTTTAACTGAGTGGCTTACAAGACCCTTTCAGAGGGTATCGAAGAGACATCCAAGCTAAAGCTACAATATGCAGACAGACAGACAGACATACTTTACTGATCCCGAGGGAAACTGGGTTTTGTTACAGTCACACCAACCAAGAATAGTGTAGAAATATAGCAATATAAAACCATAAATAATTAAATAATAATAGGCAAATTATGCCAAGTGGAAATAAGTCCAGGACCAGCCTATTGGCTCAGGGTGTCTGACACTCCGAGGGAGGAGTTGTAAAGTTTGATGGCCACAGGCAGGAATGACTTCCTATGACGCTCAGTGTTGCATCTTGGTGGAATGAGTCTCTGGCTGAATGTACTCCTGTGCCTAACCAGTACATTATGGAGTGGATGGGAGACATTGTCCAAGATGGCATGCAACTTGGACAGCATCCTCTTTTCAGACACCACCGTCAGAGAGTCCAGTTCCAACCCCACAACATCACTGGCCTTATGAATGAGTTTATTGATTCCATTGGTGTCTGCTACCCTCAGCCTGCTGCCCCAGCACACAACAACAAACATGATAGCACTGGCTGCCACAGACTCGTAGAACATCCTCAGCATTGTCCGGCAGATGTTAAAGGACCTCAGTCTCCTCAGGAAGTAGAGATGGCTCTGACCCTTCTTGTAGACAGCCTCAGTGTTCTTTGACCAGACCAGTTTATTGTCAATTCGTATCCCCAGGTATCTGTAATCCTCCACCATGTCCACACTGACCCCTTGGATGGACAGGGGTCCATCTGCACAGGCAGAATTCCTCCCTGGAAGGGCTTTAGTGAACCACATTGACTTTATGATTGTGCATCAGATTTGCAGATATCATTCCTAGTAACTCCTCCAAGAGGACCAAAAACCTAGTGATGGTTTGGAGGTTGGTTCTGCCTCAATAGCCCAGTGAGCTATTCTGGCTGAAGTCAGGGCTTTATGTTTTGGCTTTTGGGAGGGTCACCCATGCTTAAAGGGCAGAGGCCAGACTAAGTGGTCGACCATTCCACCAGGATCCGTGCAACAGCTCAGGGCTAACAACTCTGACTGGTATTACAGAAACAGCAAAGATGCTTCCTTCTACATCTGATTGTGACAGTATTTCTGACTCTCCACCCGGGATTTGCATGACTGACAGCAGTGAAAATCAAGAGGAAGCTACTGACTTGATGAAGGAAACCCTGAGTACCACCAGAGATGGAGATGTTATTTTCATTGCTGCCCTAAACTCCAGCAGCATAACAGGCAGAGAATAAGCAATTCCTAGTGACTCACTTCAGCATTTAGAGTGTTGTATCAAAACTATGTAACAGACCCAATGCAAATCTGCAGGAAGCTACATTTTTATTATCACAAACTATCATAATGGTTTCAATGAACTGAGAACTAAATTGTCATCAACAAATTATTGGAGGGAGGTTTGGATGTCCCTGAATTAATTTACTGTGTTTGACTCAAATTTACTGATCAGGTTTTGACAACCATTGGGCAATGAACACACCTTCCATAAGTACTGCAATACTTTTTGGACAGTTAACTTTTTAAATGAGATGCATGCTGAACATTTACAATAGCTAGTAGAGAAATCAAAATCTTAATTGACAAGACCATAATGAGAAGCAAAAGTTGGTGCCAGTGAGTTATTACAATGTTCCCCAGTATGGAGCAAATGGATTATTTTCCCTTTTAATCCCTGGTTTTAATGCTTTTTTTTGTCAAAAATATCATGTGACATGTGATTTTAATTAGCCAAATGGTTCCTGTGGGCTATTATGTTATTCAGAGCATGTACTTCAATCAGGCTGCATGCTGTCTAACATTTTTTTGATGTGTGTGAAAATTTCCTTCACCATTTTTTAATTGTCTAAAGACTGTTGAACTTGACGTACCTCAGCTCTCAACACCTACAGCACTCCAATTTTCATCTGTCTTTGCTTGACCTTGAAAATGAAGGACCATCCCAAAAGGTGAGATGACACCCATTCTATAAGACCATTCTACCCTCTCTATAAACAGAAATGTACTAAGAGCAGGTACAGGCTCCATTATTCAATAAGATAATGGCTGGCCTGGTTACTTTAACTACATTCCTATCCCTTTCTTAGAGAAAACAAAGTCTGAAGGTCTGGAACATAGATCCATGCAGTATTTGTTGGTAGGAAGATTAGATGAGAACAAAAAAGAATGATTTCACTCAATGAGAGGGTGGTGGGTATGTCTGGAGTTGAACATTTTGTGTTAAATATTACAGGGAATATGTTTAAAGTGAAAGGGGAAACTTTAAAGGAGATTTTCAAGGCAGTTTTTTTTTAAACAAAGAGAGTGTAAGGTGCCTGGAATGTCCGGCCAGGAGAAGTGTTGAAAGGAATTGTGATGGCAATGTTTGAGAGGCATTTAGAGAGTCACATAAACAGGGACTGGAGGCATATGGTCCTTATGCAAGTAGATGGGATTAGTTTAAATTGGCATCGTGGTCATCACAGTCATAATGGGCTGAAGGACCTGTTCCTGTGCTGTATTGTTCTACGTTTTAAAACATGATGAAAGCAGACAACTCAAGCATTTAATGAGTATCTGGATGAATCAGAATCAGGCTTACTATCATCAGCATATGTCAAGAAATTTGTTGACTTTGCAATAGGAGTACAATGTTATAGAGAGAAAAAAACTGTATTACTGTAAGTATCTATATATTAAATAGTTAAATTGAATAAGTAGTGCAAAAAGAGAAATAAAAATGTAATGAAGTTGTGTTCATGTGTTCAATACTTAAAGAGACCAAGAGTTGGGAAGTGCATCTTGGCTTGACACTTATGTAGAGTATTTAATGATGATGATGGCATCCATTTGTCTCGAAAGACATGTAGCACTGGAATGACCTCAGCAGACCATGAGCCTGGACAGAAGGTATAGAGATCCTGGGATACCCAGTTATCAAGATCCCCCTCTCGGCCTCACCGATGTGGTCCAAAGGAAAGTGAAGCAAAACACTTGCCACCAGGTTGGCAACAGAAGGTGCCGGAATGATGTTCAATGATGTCCAACCACCTCAGGGGCTCCACCCTGGATTTCTGTCTGAGCTTTTATTCCCGTAGCCTTTGTCTCTCCCGAGGCTACCCACGAGGCAGTGTATTTAATACTTCAATAATATTTTAGTAATATTGAAAATATATTGTTTGATTAATATGATCTCCTGCATCAACATTTACTCTGAAAGGAAATTTAATATTAATATTACCCCCATGCTATAAATCTTGAAATGAACAAGGCATCCTGTAGTTCTGAGAATAAAATTTCAAGAAGATTGCTTGATTTTCCCATCAGAAACACTTAGGTGGACAGAGATTCAGATTCAATTAAAGAAGCCATCCACCCCATTCCATTCAGTTCTGCATGCAAACTTCTCAGGATGTCCTCAGCTGCCATTTCAATTCTGCTCCACCATCATCTATGACAGGGGCTCCCAACTCTGTTTTATGCCATGGACTAATCCTTGTTGTTTAAGCAAGGATCCATGGACCCCAGGTTGAAACCCCTGATCGACCATCATTCAATGGCTAAGGAGTCTGTCTCAAGTCCATCTCCTCTTCATAGTGAACTTGAATCCTGTTCTTCCTGCCTCTTTCCAGACATGAGGTAATCTCTCACTCTGCTCCCATCTGAACAATCTGAGCATGAATCCACCTTAGAAAGAAATAACATTCTCACATCTCATCCAGATCCATGGACTTGCCCTCAAGAAATACCATGTAAAATACATTCGGGTTACTTAACAACTTACAAGAGAAAATGGAAAGTTTCTCAAGGTGATAATCTAAAAGTCAATTTTGTGATTAAGCTAAGCACTGAGGAGTTATTGTCAACTAATGCCTTTGTTCTTTTGTTTTACCTTAGTGTCCTCAGAGAAGTAAACTTTTTTGCACTAGTATGCATGGGGAACTATTGAAATCAACAAAATTAAAGATTAAAGATCAGCTTTATTTGCTACTTGTACATCAAAAAATTGAAGAATGCATTGTGGCTGCAACATCTTCATCTGTTCCAGGTTTAAATACTGGAAGTCTAAGTTGACTATTGCACAAAGCAGTAGGGTACTGTGGACTCTGGTTTATTGGGACAATCTCCTCAGAGGATCCAACCAGTTGTCTCCACCACCACCCTCCTCCATCTGGCAGAACTGGTACTCACCCTCAAAAGTTCCTTCCTTCCACTTTCTCCAAACTCAAAGGGTAGCTAGCCATGGGCATCCACATGAGCCAAAGCTATGCCAACCGTTTTGTGGAACAGTCCATGTTCTAAGCCTTCACTCGTGATGCTCCCCAACTCATCATCCACTACACTGATGACTGCATTGGTGCTGCTTCATGCAGCCATGCTGAGCTTGTCAATTTGATCAATTTTGCCTCCAACTTCTACCTTGCCCTTAAATTCACTTGGTCCATTTCTGGCAGCTCCCTCTCCTTTCTCAATCTCTGGATATAAACTATCTACCAACATAATTTATAAACCTACGGATTCCCATGGTTCTCATAACTATACTTCTTCCAACACTGTCTTCTATAAGAATGCTATTCCCATTTCTCAATTCTTTCACCCCCACAGCATCTGTTCCCAGGGTACGGCTTTCTTTTCCAGATGTCCTCCTTCTTCAAGGAACAGGGTTTCCCTTCCTCTGCCATTAATGCTGCCCTCACCTGCATCTCCTCCATTTCCTGGACATCCACACTCACCCCTTCTTGCAGCTGACTGAACAGGAATAGAGCTCCTCATCCTCATCTACCACCCCATGAGCCTCCGCATCCAACGCATAATTCTCTGCAATTTCCACCATCTTCAAGAGACCCTACCACCAAACACATCTTTACTTCTCCCCACCATTCTGAGTTTTCCGCAGGGATTGCTCCTTCCATGATTACCTTGACCATTTGTTGTTCCCCACTAATCTTCCTCCTGGCTCATATCCCTACAAATGAGAAATGCTAAACATCTCCATTCAGCCCCAAACAACCCTTTCAAGTGAGACAACACTTCAACTCCAAATCTGTTGGCATTATCTATCATATTCCGTGCTCCAAATATGGCCTCCATATTGGTGAAACCTGACACAAATTGGGGGACTACTTTGTCAAGCATTGCCACTCCATCAGCCAAAAGCAAAATTTCCTAGCAGCTAAGCATTTTAATTCTTATCCCCATTCATGTTCCAACATGTCAGTCCATTGCCTCCTCTTCTGCCATGAAGAGGCCACTCTCGGGGTAATGGAGCAATATCTCACATTCCACCTGGACAGCCTCCAACCTGATGGTATGAACATCGATTTCTCCTTCTGGTAATTTTTTTTCTTTTCCCCTCCCCCTTCCCTCTTCTTCTATACTCCACTCTGGCCTCCTACCTCTTCTTCTCAATTGCCTATCACCTCCCCCCAGTGCCCCTCCTCCTTCCCTTTCTCCCATGATCCACTGTTCTCTCCTGTCAGATTTCTTCAGCCCTTTACCTTTCCCACCCTGGCTTCACCTACCACCTTCCAGCTTGTCCTCTTTCCTTTCACCCCCTCCCCACAGTTTTTTACTGGTATACCTTCCCATTTCCTTTCCAAGTCCTGATAAACTTCAAAACCCCATTCATTTTAATTCAGAAATGAAAAGCACATTAATGTGACTTCCTGCAAGGCTGACAAATATTTTCAAAACCATTAACATAAATAGGGAGCCTGTAAATCTTGACTGGTGTGAGCTGAAATCTCTCTTTATGACATTACAAAAAGTACTGCAGATGTTGCAAATCTACAGTTCAAGCAAATCATGCTGGAAATAACATCTACGAAGAGAGAAACAGTTGACATTGCAGAACAATGTCCCAAAAGGTCTCCACATTTCTCACTCTGCACCAACATTGGATGTTTTCAGACTCATTGCATTTGCTTGCATGTGCCTGGGGTATTACTAAACAATGCGTGTCACATTTGGTTATTTGCCATTTCTCATTACATCCTGCAGGGGTTCACTCCACTGTAGAGACTAATAGTGGTTCCACTTTACTAGTCAGTCATTAAGGTCGCATTTATACTGCAGGAAGATGCCTGCTGATATTTCCACTGGCAGAGGACTGATTGGCAGCTAATGGCACAAACATTTTAAAGCACATTGAGGCAGTTACTACCAAAGGTACAGCCAAAATCAACAAAGAAATCACGTTCAGAATAGTTGCATGGGGTAAAAGACAGTTAATTTTTCAGTTAGGTTCAGAATCAGAGTCAGGCTTATTATCACTGACATAAGTTGTAAAATTTCTTGTTTTGTGGCAGCAGTACGGTGCAACACATAAAAAATTACTTTAAGGCAATGAGAAATATAAATATAGCATAGCAATTAGCGTGACTCAATTAGAGCTCAGAGCATCAGAGTTGGCAGTTCAATCCCAGCATCGTCTGTAAGGAGTTTGTATGTCCTACCCATGGAATGTGAGGCTTTCTCCAGGTGATCCAGGTTTCCTCCCACCAACCAAAGACACATCAGTTAGTAGGTTAATTGGTCATTGTAAATTGTCTTGTGCTAGGTTAAGGGTAGCTGGGGCAGCATAGCTCGAAGGGCCAGGAGGAGCCATGTTGCATCACTAAACAAACAAACAAATAAATAAGAGGTAGTGCAAAAAGAGAGTAAAATAGTGAAGTAATGTTCATGGACCCGTTCCGAAATCTGATAGCAGAGGGGAAGAAGCTGTTCCTAAAATGTATATAGTGTGTGTCTCCAGGCACTTGTGTCTCTTCTGCTATGGTAAGAATGAGATGACTGCATGTTCTGGATGGTGAAGGTCCTTAATAATGGAGGACATCTTTTTGAGACTTTACCTTTTGAAGATGTCCTGGATGGTGGGGAGGCTAGTGCCCATGATAGAGCTGGATGACTGTATAACCATTTGCAGCTTTTCACGATCCTGAGCATTGGTGCATCCAAATCAGACGGTGATGCAACCAGTCAGAATGCTTTCCACAGCGCAACTGTAGAAATTTGCTAGAGGCTTTGGTGTCATATCAAATCTTCTTAAGTTCCTCAGGAAAAACAGCCACTCTGGAATTGCATCCATATGTTGGGCCCAGGATAGATCTTCAGAGCTGTTGACATCCAGGAATTTGAAGCTGCTCACATTTTCCACTGCTGACCCCCTGATGAGAACCTCTCCAATTTCCCCTTCCTGAAGACCACAATAAATTCATTTGTCTTACTGATGTTGAGTACAAGGTTGTGGTGACACCACTCAACCAGCTGATCTAGCTCACTCTTGTATGCCTCCTCGTCCCCATCTGAGATTCTGGTAACAACATCAGTGTCATCGTCAAATTTATAGATGGAGTTTGAGTTGGGCCGAGACACATGAGTATAGAGAGAATAGAGCAGCAGGCTAAGCATTCACCCTTGAGGTGTGTATGCATAGATTGTCAGCAGGAGGAAATGATTTTTCCAATCTGCTTTGACTGTGGTCTCCTGATGAGGAAGTCAAGGATCCAGTGGCAGAGGGTGACACTGAGGTCCAGGTTTTGAAGCTTATTGATTACTTGTGAGGGGATGATGGTGTTGAATGCTGCGCTGTGAACAATATACAGCAGCCTGACGTAGGTATTGGTGTCATTCAGGTGACCAAAGGCCAACTGGAAGGTTGGCGAGATCGCATCCACTGTAGACCTAGTGTGGCATCAGGCATCTAGGTCCGTACTTGGTCAGGAGTTAATTCTAGCCGTGACCAACCTCTCAAAGCACTTCTTCACAGCAGATGAGAGTGCTACTGTGCCACAGTGATTGAAGAGGCTATCCTTGCCCTTCTTGGGCACTGGTATGATTGATGCCCTTTTGAAGCAGGTGGGACCCTCAGACTATAGCAGTCAGAGGTTCGATCGCCTACATAGGTTGTACCTGGACTTCTTATAGGGTTATGGATGGTCTTGAATCCCACAGGCCTGGCCCTCAGCAGAATGCAAAATGCCTGCCCATCCCTCTCCACTGTAACAGAAAGCGTGTCTGGAGTTTGTGTTCATTAGCTTTTGGTATAGCCACCAGTATTGAATATTCAAAGTGGTTAGGATGTGCTACCAATGTAAATATGTAATTCTAGAAAACTACCTGTCTATATTCAAAATGATAATTATAGCCATTGAAACTGTGGTTAATTGTTTTTTGCTACTTTGTGTGTTGAAAAAGGTGTCAAGCATTGTGTCAGGAGAAGTGAACTAGATAATCTTCAGAAGATCTGCCGTTTTGTATACAAACCGCGCTCTCCCAGTTACAGTTTCCATGTATCTGTTTGGTCCTCAACTTGCTATCTAACTGTATAAGTCATAGGTTGACATAATACAGCCCACTGGCTGGAGCTGCAGCTCACTGGTTGTCACACTGTACTATCTGTTGGCAAATGCAGTGCAACTGCACTGAGTATGTCCCTACAAGATCACTCAGACTCCTCCCCATCCAGAAGCCCTGGAAGAACCAAGCAATTCACAATCTGCTGAGGGCTAGATAGGACTGGATCAGGACTGGTGATCCAGGAATGTCCAGAAGTTTCTGGTCTGACCGCTGGAAAGCCAACTCATGCAAGGTGGCAATTCCAGACTAAACTTAAATCACAGAAGTATGCTGTCGCAGGGCTTAGATGCCATCATGCCAAGGCAAAGCCAGGCAACATAAACAACAAGGTTCTGCTCACCTTGATGACAGAACATGGAGGTACCTTCGTGGACACTGTGATTTCCAGCTCTGAGGACAAAGTAAAAGCATACTTCAAGAAGGTGAATGCATGCAAAGAATTTAGCCCAGATAGTGTACCTGGCCAAGGACTGGAAACATCTGCTAAAAAACTGGCTGGAGTGTTTCGGACATCATCAAGCTCTTGCTTTGTTAGTCTGAAGTACCTAACTGCTCCAATCATACTGGAACCGGTCCGGGAAGAATGTGGCAATCTGCTTCAATGACTATTGCCCAATAGCACTTACATCCACGGTGATAAGGTGCTTTGAGAAGTTGATCATGAAGCATATCAACTCCTGCTTGAGGATCCAGTCCAATTTGCCTGCCGTCACAACAGGTCAACGGCAGATGTCATTTCTTTGGCCCGTCGCTCAGCTCTGAAATATCTGGAGAAGGAAGATACAGACATCAGGATATTCTTCACTGAATACAGCTTGGCATTCAATACTATCATCCCCTCGAAATTAATCTCTAAGCTCCAAGACTTAGGCCTTGATACTTTCCTGTGCAACTGGATCCTCAATTTCTTCACTAGCAGACCCCAGTCAGCATGGATTGGCAACATCTCTTTCAGCACAGGTACACCAGAGGGCTGCGTGCTTAGTCTCCTACTCTATAGGCTTTATATGTATGATTGTGTGGCTACAAACAGCTCCAATGCCATATTTACATTTGCTGACAACGCCACTGCCATTGGCTGAATCAAAGGTGGTGTCAAATCGGCATATAAGAGGGAGATTGAAAACTTGATTGAATGGTGCCACAACAACCACCTCTCACTCAACATCAGCAAAATCAAAGAGCTGATATTCAACTATAGGAAGATGAAGCCAGAGGTCCATGAGCCAGTCCTCATTAGGGGTCAGAGATGGAGACTGTCAGCAACTTCAAATTCCTTAGCATTATCACATCAGAGGATCTGTACTGGGACCAGCATGTAAGGGCCATCACAAAGAAGTCACGACAGCCCTTTACTTTCCTAGATGTTTGATGCACCATCAATAACTCACTCTGAGACGTAAAAGCAAGGTATCGGCTTTTATTGACTGGAAGAAGGAACGAGCAGTGAGTGACCACCATACTACATCCTGGAGACTGAGAGGCCGGGCTCAGGCCTCAATCACCTTTATACAGGGGTCTGTGGGTGGAGCCACAGGAGCAGTCATCAGGGGGCGTGTCCAGACAGGTATATGTAGTTCACCACAATGTTTACGTGGATTTAGCCTATCATCTAAAACGTTGACAAACTTCTATAGGTACAGAGTGGGAAGTATCCTAACTGGTTGTGTTACAGCCTGGTATGGAAACCTGAATGCCCAGGGATGGAAAAGTCTACAGTAAGTGGTGGATAGAGCCCAATCCATCACAGGCAAAGCCCTCCCCACCATTGAGCACATTTACAAGGAGCACTACCACAAGAATGCAGCATCCATCATCAAGGACCCCAATTATCCTGGCCACGTTCTTTACTCACTACTGCCATTAGAAAGGAGGTACATGAACCTTAGGTCCCATGCCACCAGGTTCAAGAACAGTTATCACCCTACAACAATCCGGCTCCTGAACTAGCATAGGTAACTTCACGCATCTCAACTCTGAACTGATTCCACAACCTACAGACTCACTTTCAAGGAACTCTACAACTCATGTTCTAAGTTTTAATTATTTTTTATTTGAACACTTTTTCTTTTCAACATTGTGTCTTTCGTTTATGTATGGTATTTCATAAATTCTATTGTATTTCTTTATTTTCCTGTAAATGCGGGCAAGAAACTGGTAGAGATGGTGACATATACTTTGGCAATAAATTTACTTTGACTTTGATTAATTGACTCATATTATGCAGCTCATTGGCTGATGACTCATAGACTAACACCTAACACAAAACTGGCTGAAACGTTGTTATTCATCAGCTGACACAGTAAAACTCACTAGCTGATGCACAAACATTAAAACTAAGAACACAGTGCAACTCGCTTGCTGAAGTATTACTGTTTGGCTGAAGCAGTGGACCTCATTAACTATTGCAGTGATACCCAGTCACAGATTCGGTGCAACTCATTGGCTGCACAAATGACATTTATTGGCTGCAGTTTAATGGTTGACAATGTGGTAAAAACAAAGATATTCAACTTGGTCCAGTTGGCTGGGAACCGAGCAGAATATTCCTGAGATCAATAAAATGTTAAAATTAGACCACAGCAATTATTCACCTGATGGAGTTGACACCCCGGCTGGTTACAAATATGGCAGCAGATGAGACAAATTATTACCCACTGCAGTTTAGATTAATTCACCACCAGAAAGTGAGCAACACTCACCATGTGGAATAATAACAGGTAATAAGCAGCACTGTATTTTCCAATCACTGCAGGCACCCAGTCTCCCAGACTCCAGAAAATCTCACAGCATTCTGGCCTCAGGATCTTTTCTAAATCCCTTGGTTTCTCTGTTAATACCTTTACTGGGGTGCTTACATTAAGTGATGATTTGCACAAATCATGTTGTAAGTTAGAAATCCTTGAAGCTAGTTACTGTCAACAGCAAGATGAAAGAATCAGCGTTAGGCCACCGATTTGATTGAGACAGGGCACACATTAGAAAAAGAGCAAACCTGGAAAGACTTTGGCTGCAATTAAGACCATAAGACAGAGAAGCAGAATTAGGTTATTCAGCCCATCAAGTCTGGTCTGCTATTCAATCATGACTGATTTATTTTTCCCTCTCAGTCCCATTCTCCTGCCTTTTCCTCTATAACCTTTACACTCCTACTAATCAACTTCCACTTTAAATATACCCAATGACATGGCCTCCACAGGAACCTGGGGTAATGAATTTCACAGATTCATCACCTTCTGGCTTCAAAATATTCCTCCTCAATCCATTCAAAAAAGTTATTCTGAAGCTGTACCCTCCGACCATTCAATTTTCCACTTCTGGAAACATCCTCTCCACATCCACTAAATACAGGCCTTTCAATATTCATTAGGTTCCAATGAGATCCCTCCTCGTCATTCAAACTCCAGTGGGTACAGGTCTAGAGACATCAAATGCACCACATGCACTGACACTTTCATCCCCATAAACCTCCTCAAGATCCTCTCCAATGCCAGCAAATCCTCCCTTAAAAATTGCTCACAATATTCCAAATGTGGTCTGACCAACACCTTATAAAGCATTACATCTTTGCTTTTATATTCTAGCCCCCTTGAAATGTATGCTACTTTACATTTGCCTTCCTTATTACCAGCTCAAACTTCAAGTTAACCTTTAGAGGATCCTGCACTAGGATTCCCAAGACCATTTTCACTTCTGATTTCTGAATTATCTCCCCATTTAGAAAATAGTTTAAGCCTTTATTCCTTCGACTATAATGCATGACCATACACTTCCCTATATTGTATTCCTTCTTAGTTAATCTCCCAATATGTCCAAGTACTTCTGAAGATTCCCTGCTTGCTCAATATTACCTGCTCCTCCACCTATCTTTGTCTTATCCACAAACTCGGCCACACAACTATCAATTGCATTATCCAAACTATTAACATATATCATAAAGAATATCAGGCGCAACAATGGCCTGTAAGAAACACCACTAGTCATCGGCAGCCAACCAGGAAAGATTCCCATTTTCCCTCTCTTTACCTTCCGTCAGTCAGCCAATCTTCTATCCAGGCTAGCACCTTACCTGTTAATACATGGACTTACCCTGTTTAGCAGCCTCATGTGCAGCACCGTATGAAAAGCCTTCTGAAAATCCAGGTCAACAACATCCACTAACTCACCTTCATCGATCCTGCCTGTTAATTCCTCAATGAATTTCAACCTAATCTTTCCGCTCTGTTTGCATAATGAAGTTCCCCATGACCACTGTACCATTTCCTCTCCTACATGTCTTTTCTATCCCCAGTTGTAATTTGTACCCTCCATCCAGAGGCTTATAGTACCGTTAGGGCCGTTTTACCTGTGCAATTTCTTCACTCTACCATCAAGCATTCTACATCTTCCGCTAGTATGTCACTTCTTTCTCAGGATTTGATTCCATTTTTTTTAACCAACAGAGTCACCTCACTCCCTCTGCCCAACTGCCTTTCTTTACGAAACTATGTGTTTCCTTGGATGTTAAGCTCCCAGCTGTGATCTTCTTTCAGCCACAACTCTAAGACACCCACAAAGTTGTACAAGTCAATTTCTAAATGCACTCATCTACCTTGTTTTATATACTGTGTGCATTCAAATATAACATTTTCAATCCTGCATTCACCCCTCTCTTCTCAATTTTGTTTCCATTGTTGTCTGAGTTAAACTCTCAATCCTTTCTAAACTTTCTGACTTTTATTTAAGAAGCTTCAGTAACCTCTCCTGCATTCACTTCCTTTTTACTTTATCCATATGTTTTCAATATGTTGAACTTGCCCCTCTTCAATTCAGTTTAAAGCCCTATCCTATTATTGTGATGCACCTGGACCCTGTTCTCAGAATGGTTCATGTAGAATCCATCTCGTCAGAGTATCCTCCTCCTTGCACAAGCCACGTATTTAACCCACTCATCTTACTGACCCCATGCCAATTTGCATGTGGCCCAGGTAGCAATCCAGGGATTTGTTTTGTTTTTTTTAAAACATAGCACCTCACACTAGCTACTCAAATCCCCTCAGTAGAACCTTTTTCCTTCTCCTATTTGCTTTGTTGGTATCCACATGGACTGCAGCAAATGGGTCCTTCCCTTCCTACTTCAAATTCCTTTGCTGGCCAGATGAGATATCCTGAAACAGGCAACACAGCTTCAGGGCCTCTCAGTCCTTGCAAAAAGGAATTGTATCTACTCCCTGACTATCCTAACCCCAATTACAACTGCATTTCTCTTCTCTTCCCCACCTTGAACCACAGTGCAATGGTTAGGTTGCTTAACTTTCCTACATCCCCATTCTTGTTCACCCAAGGAGCAAAGGATTTTACTAATCAACTTCCAGACTTAAGGAATTGGGGGAAATGTTTCAATTACCGTAGATTCCGGATTTTAAGCCGCTACTTTTTTCCCACATTTTGAACAGCTTTGAACTCTGCGGCCTTTAATACAGAGCGGCTAATACATGTTTTTTTTTCATGCCGCCAAAAACATTTTGCCTCGTAACAGTAGACCAATAAAATTGATGAGTAGTTCACAGAGGTCCAATGAAATTGTACAATAAATCAAGCGCACTTTCACAATTAAATTATTGTAAATCAGTCATTTGTACTCACCCTCATCAACATGGAAAACACTCGAAGAAAAGCATTGTGCTGCCTTTATGGCAGTTATTTAGTTTATAATATTTTCGCTTAGTAATTCATTTTCTAGTTAAAGTTAGAAGAGTTTTAACTATATTTGTTTTCTGTACTACATCGCGGGATGTTATGACGTCACACCCGGTTTCGCTGCGTCTTGTGGGAAAACGCGATAAACGGGACGGCGGGGGGGAGCGGCGGAGCGAAAACACTGCTTTTAAGTTAAAGGCGATCAATAACTTTTCCTGGTAGGCTGCAGTATATATATTTTTTACCAGTCGTTAGGAGATATTGGAATGTTGTTCAGTAAAGAAGTATACGCAACGTATATTTAAAAGTAGCCGCGTTACAGGCACGGTTCGAAAAAAAGCATTTGCAATATGTATTTGTTTTTGTTACCATATGGATTTAATTAAAAGTTAAAAAATCCTCACGTGTAATATCTTTCTGTGTAAATATCTCATATTACAACGTGGGACACCTCCGGCCGAAAATCCGGTGCGGCCTGTACAAGTAAAAAATTGATTTTATTTCTAAAATTAGAGCCAGTGGCTTTTAATCAGGTGCGCTCTGTAGTCCGGAATCTACGGTAGCTAAATCTCCTTCAGAAATTAGCATTATAAATTAACAGACTGGCAACTTTCAGTGCAGAGGTGAGGTAATTTCTATAAAATAAAGCTTTTTTTGACAAAGTACATTCTTAATCTCGGCTCCTAAGACTACAAGTAAACAGGAAATCAATGTTTAGCAGAGTTTGAAGTTGGTAAGTGCAGATGAGGAGTTGAGACTTGTCCCTCAATCCTGCTGCTAGTGTTGATTCTTTAGCTGACTCCAAAGCAACATTGAAGAGTGACGGGAAATAATTGTTGTGGTCCGGTCGGGAGCCCACGTTCTGGTTCCTGATCTGGTCTGCGGACTCCGGGTCTTGTAGCCATCCCTCATTTCGCCCTTGAGCCCAATTAGTCACCTGAGGATCATCTTGGCTTAAGGAGACGCACTTGATGCCTATTGGCTGAAGGTGTATATAAAGAGCTCTGGGACTGAGCATAGTTGGGGGGTTGTCCAGATCTTCCTGCCTGAACTCCAGAATACCTTGAATGCCACGTCCCTCTCACATTGCACGGTCCCTACACCTTGTCTATTGTTTAGTTGTCCTGTTCTGCCCCTAGTACTTCAATGCCTGCATCCTGCACTTGGGTCCAGTCTCACATCCCCTTATGACAGAATGACCCCCCATGTCATGGACCCAGCAATGCAGGCACTGAAGTCCATTCCTGTCACCCTGGGGTCCCCTCTTGTCTGAACACTCCCTGCCTGAATCTTCTCCAGCCCTAGAGACCCTCCTCGGTTGCCTGGAGGCTCCCTTTGAAGGTGGGATACTGTCATGGTCTGGTCTGGAGCCCGCATTCCGGTTCCTGGTCTGGTCTGGAGCCCGCATTCCGGTTCCTGAGCTGGTCTGGAGCCCGCATTCCGGTTCCTGGGCTGGTCTGGAGCCCGCATTCCGGTTCCTGGTCTGGAGCCCACATTCCGGTTCCTGGTCTGGAGCTCGCATTCTGGTTCCTGGTCTGGAGCCCACATTCCGGTTCCTGGTCTGGTCTGGAGCCCGCATTCTGGTTCCTGGGCTGGTCTGGAGCCCGCATTCCGGTTCCTGGGCTGGTCTGGAGCCCGCATTCCGGTTCCTGGGCTGGTCTGGAGCCCGCATTCCGGTTCCTGGTCTGGTCTGCGGACTCCGGACTCCGGGTCTTGTAGCCGTCCCTCATTTTGCCCTTGAGCCTAATTAGTCACCTGAGGATCATCTTGGCTTAAGGAGACGCACCTGATGCCTATCGGCTGACTGAGCATAGTGGAGGGTTGTCCTGTTCATCCTGGCTTGGAGTACACACTATCAAGACTAATTCTGCGAGTAAGTCTGACAGCCACCCTGGACAGAGCTCCCTTCTTATCCCTTTCCTCCATCGGGTAAGCCAGGCCAGACTGCCGTTGCCCGGCGGAGGGCTCTGCCCCTTCCTATCCCTTGCCTCCGTCAGGTAAGCCAGGCTGGACTGCCGTTGCCTGGTGGGTGACTCTGCTCCATCCTATCCCTCGCTGCTGATGGGTTGTGACCCTCAACCTGCCCAGGCCCCCGTGTTTCTGTCTGGGAGGTCCAGGCCCTGCACAGGAGTTACGCGGCCCACCCAGAGGACTCTGACCCTTTCTATCTTTCGCTGCTGATGGGTTGTGCCCTGCAACCTGCCCAGGTGCCCCGCGACTTGCCCAGGCCTCCGTGCTCCTGCCTGGGAGGTTCGGGCCCTGCCCAGGAGTTATGCGGCCCACCCAGAGGACTCTGACCCTGCCTGAACTCTGCGATCCTGCCTGAACCCTAGGATCATCTTGAACGCCATGTCCCTCTCGCACGCCATGGTCCCCATACCTTGTCTATCGTTTAGTTGTCCTGTCCTGCCCCTAGTACTTCAGTGCCTGTGTCCTGCACTTGGGTCCAGTCTCATGCCCCCTTATGACAATAATGATTCCAATGGTGCAATCAAAGGCCATTGGTAACCAATTCACGTACATTGCTCGCTCATTCACGTTGTATGCTCTGACAGGACTAGGAGCTGTGTTCTTTTCTGATCTGTGTCCAAGTTTCATCCAATTCTTTTAGCTTCACACCTCTTTATAGCCTAGGCTAGTAAAATTATTTTGATTTGGGATTTAAATATAATAATTTATCTTGTGTCTACAGCTTTTATGACTGTTTTTTTTCACCCTGTTGCAACATTCCCTAACCTCTCCTGAATTGCTTCATCAGTCCAGTGTCCCTCACTGGCATAAATTATTGCTCATACTTTCAAAATCCTAAAGCTATCAATCAGATCATCTTTTGGCCTTCTCTGCCCACTACAATACAAGCTCACCTTATGTAACACTCATTCCAAGACTAATTGGATTGTATCTAAAAAGCAGAGACCAGAATTGTGCATACTATCCCAGATCTGGCCTAGGCAGAGTTTTACAATGCTTCAGTAAACCTCTTCTTGTTATAACTAAGTCTAGAATATAAAGGCAATCATGTCCCTACTTAGTTTTTGAACAAGATAATCATATCTTAGTGACTTCTGTTAATGAGATAAATCGTTTGCAAATACAATGTTCCTAGATATTTATAATTTAAATAATATCTTATTTAGTCCTGATGGGAAGATGGAGCTTTTTGTGGCAACTTTATGCATGCAGCTCTTATGGGAATCATCAAATATTCCCTTTTAGGACTATTACTGGGTACTTCAAAGCAACATTGTTTTAAGATGCTTAAGACAATCTATCAAACATCAAAATCGACAGTCCCTAGATGGCAGACACCTGTCGCGAGTGCAGTTCCCCTCAGAAAATGGAAGTGGGGAAAGCTACTAGTCTACAAGCTTGGTGAACTGCAAAGGACTCAAACCACACCCCCCCCCCCCCCCCCCAACTCCCAACCATCCTGCTGACGAATGTCCAATCTCTGGAAAATAAAATTGAGACCTTAGGGAAAGAATGCTGTAGCAGACAGATATCAGGGTCTGCTGCATTTCACAGAAACATGGCTTACCACCTCCATTTCAGACGTGCTGCAGCCGGAATGCTTCATCATTCTCTGTGTAACATGCTGTAAGGTTTCACTGCCAATGTAATGGTTTCTCTGTAGCAGCAATGTTTGGGTTATGACGAGAGATAATGGAGCTTTGGAATGTGGGGCTCTCCAATGAGAGGGATGTTGTTCTTTCTTGTGGGTCTGGGAGAAGGGATTTTGCAATATTTTGCCGGGGAGAGATGAGGAGAGGAGACGCGAATGGAGAGAGTTGATAGACTGCCAGATGGAGTGGATTTGAAGCGAGGGTCCGAGGGTCGGCTACGTTCGGAGGACGTCGACGGGAAACCAGTGGGCTAAACCGTGAGTTCCAACGATGTGCATTTGACTGTTTTATGAGAATGGGCCGTTTCCTTTTTTTTGTTTCTTTACTAACCATATAGTCAAATAAAGAATTATAAAGCTAAATTGTTTATTGTGCACTGCTTGTTATTTCGCGGTACCGATTTGTAACAGGGGACACATCGTACAGCATCCACCCAAGCAAGATTTATGTTTGGCCGGGCGAGAGCTGTCTTCCCCTAGATGAAGCCGCTTGCCGAACTGAGTGTTCCATCTGCAAAGATCTACAAAGGCAGGTCAGTTAAGACTTTTAAAAGTAGAGGAGGGAGATAATTCTTCATGACTAACTCATCATGGTGCACAGATGTGACGGTTCTGTCACAGTCCTGCTCACTGGATTTGGAATGGTCAAATGGTCAAGTGTCATCCATTTTATCTGCTGAGGTAGTTTTCCACCATCACCCTGGGAACGGTGTACATTCCACCTCAAAACAATGTCAGGCAGGCACTGGAGGAGCCGAGCACTGTGATCAGCAGGCACAAAACAGCACACACTGATGCCTTCCCTGTCTTTGCGGGGGATTTCAACCAGACCAGCCTGAAGAAGTCTCTGAACACCAACCTATCACCTGTGGAAAAAGAGGAACCAACATACTTGACCACCATTATATCACCATCAAGAACCCTTAACATCCCACCCCACGCCCGCAGTTTATAAAGTCTGATCACCCGATGTATAGGCAGAGACTCAACACCACAGCACCAGCGGTGAGGATCCAGGGGATATGGTCAACGAAGGTGAAGGAGTACTTTCAGGATTGCTTTCAGTCAGGGATTGGACAGTATTCAGGGATTCATCTTTGTGTGTACGCTGTGCCTTTGAGAACATACTGGTCAGACCCAAAACAGAAGCTGTGAATGAACAAGGAGATTTGTAGTGTACTGAGGACTGGATCTGTGCATTCAAGACCGGTGATCCAGAACTATACAAGATGTCCAGATATGACCTATAGAAGGCTACTTTCAGATCAAGAAAAACAATTCCGATTGAAGTTAGAGACGGAATCGGATGCACGCCAGCTCTGGCAGAGTTTGCAGGCCTTTACTTCCTGTAAGGCGAAACCCTACATCATGTATGGCTGTGATGCTTCGCTCCCAGACGAGCTCAATGCCTTGTATGCAAGCTTTGAAAGGGAGAATAAAACTACTCCAGCGTGAATGTCTGCAGCATCTGGCTGTGCTTGTTAGATGTGACAACATACTTCAAGTGAACAGCTTTTAAATAGTATCAGTTGAGTGTGTTTGTGTTCAAAAGCAATGACTTTTGTAAATGATAGTTGGCAAGAAATAAATAGTAAGACAATTTTGTACCAATTTGCTCACTGTGGTTTCAAACATTCAGGCTTAGAGAAGCCAAGAACGGCTGGGAGTAGAAACGAAATCATACCACTACTTCAACAAGTTAGGAACCACAAAGAATTTGAAGGTATCAACAATCCTTGTGAATGTTACAATAACAGACAGACAGACATACTTTATTGATCCCGAGGGAAATTGGGTTTCATTACAGCCACACCAACCAAGAATAGTGAAGAAATATAGCAATATAAAACCATAAATAATTAAATAATAAGTTAATCATGCCAAGTGGAAATAAGTCCAGGACCAGCCTATTGACACAGGATGTCTGACACTGAGGGAGGAGTTGTAAAGTTTGATGGCCACAGGCAGGAATGACTTCCTATGATGCTCAGTGTTGCATCTCAGTGGAATGAGTCTCTGACTGAAAGTACTCCTGTGCCTAACCAGTACATTATGGAGTGGATGGGAGACATTGTCCAAGATGGCATGCAACTTGGACAGCATCCTCTTTTCAGACACCACCATCAGAGAGTCCAGTTCCACCCCCACAACATCACTGGCCTTACGAATGAGTTTGTTGATTCTGTTGGTGTCTGCTACCCTCAGCCTGCTGCCCCAGCACACAACAGCAAACATGATAGCACTGGCCACCACAGACTCGTAGAACATCCTGCGGCAGATGTTAAGGATGAAAATGAAGACTTGAAGGATGTAACCATCAATAGCATCGCATGAAGGCAATCTTTTACTTGCTCCAGATATGTCTGCACTACTTCTGTTCATTGCATACACTGGATGAATCCCTCAATCGATAATTATTGTTTTATAGTACTGTAATTTGTTCTGTATTGCATTTAAATATTTAATTTGTATCTCAGTTTGTCTTTTTTATACCTCTTTAACTATTTCATGAAACTTTGTCTAATTGGGGCAGTCACTTATTTGGACCAAAATGTACAAGTCCCGATGAGTCCCAATTACTGGAATTCACTACATATAAATACCTTAATTCAATTTATAGTTTTTTAAAATTATGTATTGCAATGTACTGCTGTCACAAAACAACATATTTCACGACATTTGGCAGTGATGCTAAACCTGATTCTGGTTCTAAACGTCTCCATCGAAATCCATAAGCTATAGTTCTGCCCTCTGAAATATCTTATCAATTTCTCTGTATAATACGATAGTTTTATGCACTGCATACTGCTTCCTATACCTCTGGACCTTGTACAGTCCACCACCTTGGATATTTTGCTTTCCACTGTGCAATTTTAATCATTAACAAATATGGTGATTGGATGAGGTTCCAGTTCAGATCTCCATGGAACTCGACAGGAACTCATCCATTATCCCAACACCATCCAACCACCTTGCCAACCAGGCCACTAACAGGACTTCAATTCCAGAAATTTCAGTTCATCTTTCAAGATGTACACCAAGGAATTAAAGTCCCTTTACCCAGCACCTTGTTAACAAATGTACAGTTACTGGAGAACAAGATTAAGGACCTAACGGCAAGATTGATGTAGTGGAGTGAAATGAAGAATTGCTGTGTTCTGTGTTTCATGGAGAAATGGCTCTTTCTGGACACTCCAGATGCAATGGTACGATCCGAAGGCTTCTCAATGTACAGGATAGACCAGACTGCTAATTAGCAGAAGGCAAAAAGTGGGTTCTGTTTATCATGATAATCTTTCTGTGGTGACTGGACACAGTAGCTTTGTTACACTATTGTTCACCCGACCCAGAACACTGAACGAAGAATTTCTGACCATTCTACTTACCAATAGAGATCTCCTGCATGATCCTGACCGCAGTTTACTTGCCACCAAAAGCTGATGTTAATCAGGCACTCAAGATACTGAGCACTGCCATCACCAAACAGGAAACAGCCCACACCGACACATTTCAAATCATAGTCGGGCTTCAGTCTGGTTTGTTTGAACAGATTACTGTCCAATCATCATCAACGTATAACCTGCAGCACAGGGGGGTCCCCACACACTTGAACACAGCTACACTACGTCTAGGAATACCTACTGTTCCATGCCCACGCCACATTTTGAGAAATCTAATCAAATTGGTTGTCCTTCTTCTATCTACACCATGGCTCCAGAGATAAGAATAAGGAAGAGGTGGTTTTGAGAGGCAGGGGAGTGGCTACAGGATTGCTTTGAGTCAGTGGACTGGTCCATGTTCAAGGACTCCTCTGTGGATCTGAATGAATACACCACAGTTGTCACAGACTTAATAAAAGCAATTATTGACAAGTGTGAACCTACAAAATCATTCAGAGTCTTCTCCATACAGAAGCCCTGAGATCAGCAATCTACTGAGGGCCAGGTCAGTAGCATTCAAGTCTGACGACCAAGTAAGATACAAGAGGTCCTGATGTAATCTCTGGAAAGCCATCTGATGTATGAAATGGCAATCCTGGACTAAACTTGAATCACTGAATTTCTGTCCCGATGAAGGGTCTTAGCCCAAAACATCGATTCTTTACTCTTTTCCGTAGATGCTGCCTGGCCTGCAGAGTTCCTCCAGCATTTTTTGTGTTTTGCTTGGATTTCCAGCATCTGTAGATTTTCTCATGTTTTTGAATCACTGAAGTATGCTTGACAACTGTGGCAGGACTTGAATGCTATCACATCTTACGAAGTGAAGCCAAGCAACGTAGGTGACAACAATGCTTTTCTCCCAGATGAGCTCAATGCCATCTGTGCTCACTTTAACCTTCAAAACATGAAGGAACCTTCATAAACCACAGCCGCTGATGACCCTGTGATTTCAGTCTCTGAGGCCGATGTAAGAGCATGCTTCAGGAGGGTGAACCCATGGAAAGCCGCAGCCCAGATACCTGGTTGAGTACTAAGGACCTTTGCTGATCAAATGGCTGAGTGTTTCCCGATATCTTTAACCTCTTGCTTCAGCAATCTGAGGCACCCACCTGATGCAAACAGGCTTCAATTACACCACTGCCTAAGAAGAATGTGGTAAACTGCCTCAATGACTATCGTCCAGTAGCACTTACATCCACTGTGATGAAGTGCTTTGAGAGGCTGGTGATGAGACATACCAATTCTTGCCTGAGAAGTTACTTGGATCCACTCCAATTTGCCTACCAACACAACAAATCAGCATGTAGGAGGGGGATTGAGTGGTGCCACAACAACAACCTCTCACTCAAAGTCAACAAGACCAAGGAGCTTCAGAGGAGAAAACCAAAGGTCCATGAGCCAGTCCTCATCAGGAGAGAGTCAGCACCTGTAAATTCCTTAATGTTATCATTTCAGAGGATCTGTCCTGGCTCCCACCCATAAGTGCCATAATGAAGAAAGCACAGCAGTGCCTTTACTTCCTGAGAAGCTTGCGAAGGCTCACCACAATATCTTAATCTTTGAACACCAGTGCCCTTTAATGGATAATGTTCTGAAGACGTGAAAGGTGCAATTCCAACACAAGTTATTTAACAGCTGAGATTTATTAGAGGGAAGCTCTGCCATTAAGTCTCCTCTGGAACTTCAGTGCTCTTCTGTCAAAGCAAAAAAATTATGGGAAAACATCCATCTGAATTAAGTCTTTACTAATGACTTGCACACTTATCATTCAGTAATCTTCCACAATATTAAATATTCAGACCATCAAGTAAACGCTGGCTCTCACAGCAAATGTATCAGTCTTATCCCCCTGCAGCGCAACACGCATAATCAAGATCCAAAAACTATAAATTACAAAAAGAAATATATTTTTAAAAACTGAATTATTTATGTAGTGCAAAAAAGAGAAAAAAAGAGGAAAAATATATAGGATCATTGTTCATTCAGAAATACGAACATAAGGACATAAGAAATAGGAGCAGGAGAAGGCCATTCAGACCATCGAGCCTGCCCTGCCATTCAATAAGATCATGGCTGATCTCTCCGTAAACTCAGATCCATCTACCTGCCTTTTTGCCATAACCCTTAATTCCCTTACTATGTAAAAACATGTCTAACTGTATCTTAAATATATTTAGTGAGGAAGCCTCAACTGCTTCCCTGGGTAGAGAATTCCACAGATTCACCACTCTCTGGGAAAAACAGTTGCTCCTCATCTCTGTCCTAAATCTTCTCATCTCTTGGTGGAGGGGAAGAAACTGTTCCTAAAATTTTGGGTGTGTGACAAGGGACATGCTGGGTGATGTTGTTCCTTAATGATGGATGCTGCATTTTTGAAACATAGCCTTAGGAAGATACCTTCAATGCTGGATAGTCTGGTGCCCATGATGGAGCTGACCGAGTTTGCAGAAAAACTCAGTCAGCTTTTTCCCGTTCTGTGCAGTGGCCCCTCCATATCAGATGGTAATGCAGCTAGTTACAATACTCTCTATGGTGCATCTGTAGAAATTTGAGAGAGTCTTTGGTGACATACCAAGTCTCCTCAAAATCACAATGGAAAATAGCTACTGTTGTTCTATGTACAAAATGCTGGGGGAACCTAGGAGGTTAGGCCGCATCTATTGAAGGGAATAAAGAGTCAACATTTTAGACCAAGATTCTTAATCAGGACTGGAAATGAAGGTGGCAGAGATCCAAATAAGAAGGTGTGGGAAAGGAAGGGTTAAAAGCTGACAGTGATAGGGGAGAGCAGGTGAGGGGGGAGGTGTGTGGGTGGTTGTGGGGGGGTCATGAAGTTAGAAGCTGAATGGGATAGGTGGAAGTAAAGGGCTAAAGAAGAAGGAATTTAATAGGAGAGGACAGTGGACTTTGGAAGAAAGAGAAGAAGGGGCACTAGAGGGATCTGATAGGCAGATAAGGAGGAGAGAAGAGCTGAAAGACAGAGTCAGAATCGTGAATGGGAAAAAAAGAGAAGGAGTGAAACGTGTTACTCCCCTACCTACATTCTCTCATATACTGATTAACTCCACCCTGGTTCTCCTATTGCCCATCTCCACTGGGTGCATCTTACAGCAGTCAATTACTCCACTGACCTCCATGCCTTTGGATGTATAAAAAAGACCATGAGATGCAAACACCTGTGAAGATCCCCATTTGAGAGTGGGAGTGGAACACTTCACTGTTCCGTAACACTCAAGAAAATCAGAACTTGGTTTATTTTAAGAGAGAAATCCTGTTATAACTACTGCATAAAAGTGGATCTGTTGGCCCTTTGGGCCTGCTGTAATGCTCTACATGATGATACCTGATCCAATGATTCTTCACTACCAGTTTTCCACACACTTCTCAATCCTTTGCACTGTAAATGTCTGTCAGTCTTTGCCTTCAATATATATAGATCCCAACTTCATAATTCCCTGGAGTACAGAGTCCCAAATATTCACAACCCTTTGAGAGAATAAGTTCCTCATCTCTAACTGAAATAGGTGGTTCTTTATTCTGAAGCATAGCTCTCCAAGTTCCAGATACTCAGAGGAGGCACATCCCAGCAATTGCAAATCCATTAAGATTGTGTTCCACTCTATTATACGCCACTGAATGCAGACCCAAGCTGCTCAGCCTTTTCATCATCCTAAGGTTGTCATTTTCTCTGTAGAGCCTCCAAAGCCAGCACATCCCTCATTAAATATGGTGACTAAAAAAGTACTATTTCAGATATAATCACACCAGCGCCCTACAAAATTTCCTTAAAACTTGCTTACTTTTAATCTCTATACCACAGCCTCTCAGCAAATCTCTGAGAGATTTTTCTCCACTGTTCTTTCTCCACTGCAGCCATTCTGAGGACAGCATACATTATCGTTGATGGGTCATCTGCAGAGGAAAGCTCTAACTGTGACAGCACCTCTTGCTGCTGGTCAAGCAAGGTTTTCATGCATGTTGGTCGGTCAGATTTGGTGATTGGGCATTCTGTCAGATGGTTTGGACAGTGTGCTCAGCGAACAGACCCAAAGAACCCACAGTGTGTCTGTCCCGCAGTGTTTACAGTAATTTCCCTTCTCTCCCCTACTGGCTCTCGAGGCAGTGCAGAGAAGGTTCACTAGGTTAATTCCGGGGATGGGTGGGTTGATGTATGATGAGAGGTTGAGTAGATTGGGACTCTACTCATTGGAGTTCCGAAGAATGAGAGGCGATCTTATTGAAACATATAAGATTGTGAAGGGGCTTGATCGGGTGGATGCGGGGAGAATGTTCCCAATGATGGGTGAAACTAGGACTAGGGGGCATAATCTTAAAATAAGGGGATGCCGTTCCAGGACAGAGATGCGGAGAAATTTCTTCACTCAGAGGGTAGTGGGGCTGTGGAATTTACTGCCCCAGAGAGCTGTGGAAGCTACTACACTCAATAAATTCAAAACGGAGATAGACATTTTCCTGGATAAAAATGGCATTAGGGGATACGGTGAGCGAGCAGGTAAGTGGACATGAGGCTAGGTTTAGATCAGCCATGTGATCTCCTGGACCAGTTTTCGATAGCCTGGATGGGTCGGAGAGGAATTTTCCAGATTTTTTCTCCTCAATTGGCAACTCGGTTTTTTTCCCCCGGGTGATCACATGGGTTTGGGCGGGATGAATAATAAAATAAAATGGGCGGCATGGTGCCCTGTTGGTTGGCACTGTTGCCTTGTGGGATTCGGTGAAAACTAGAGTTAAGATTGGATCAGCCATGATCTTGTTGAATGGCGGAGCAGGCTTGAGGGGCCGATTGGCCTACTCCTGCTCCTATCTCTTATGTTTATGTTCTTATGTTTATTTTACATTGACCACTGCCTGATGGACTTGTGGTCAAAGGTGTTTACTTGGAAGAACTCCAGGCAATGTCCAGGTGTTGTGTGTGTAAAGGAGCTGCTCCTATGTTGTGCAATACTAGGGATGGATAGAAACTTAGCATGCAGTGACACTTGATGCCCACATAATTCAGGCCCACACAGTGACCGATAAGCCACATATGAAAGTAGTCACCAGAATGAAGGCAAGATCGGGTACACTTGTGTCCCTATTCTCTGGAGACTTGTGACCAATCGTAATTACTCCATCTTGGACTCCCACGTAAGCTGAAAGACTTCTTAGGTTATCACCAAGGCAGAGGAATGAATAATTTCACTGTACCTTTTCATTTTACCTCATTACATTTGACAAACCAATTCCAATTTAAATATCATAATTTATGACTAAGTTCTTCCCAGTTACTGACAGAGAATGCCACTTCCACAAAGCCAATATTTCTTTGACCTTCCCAATCTGCTCCAGGCAATTCTTGCTACATGCCTCCACCCCTCCAAATCAGATTCTCAACATTTTCAGGTAGTCGAGCCAGATGACAAAGGGGATGTTGGACCAACCAGGCCAGTTACTAAACAGCAACTCTTTGGTCTTCTTGCAGCTGACTCTGGGCCCCCATGCCAACTCAAACTGGTCGCAGAAGCTGACCAATCCGCAAACCAATCATAGGTCCAAGCAGAAAATGGCAACATCGTCCATGTACAGGGAGGCTCTGACGAGTGTTCTCCATTGCCTGGCAATGTCACCTCTCTTGTGCTCTCATCCTTCCGGACAGATTCAGCAAAGGGTCTATGCAGCACATAAACAAGAGTGGCAAGAGTGGACAACCTTGCCTGACTCTAGACTAGATGCAAAGACTATCTGTCTCACACCTATTAGTTTGAACTGTACAATGGATATCTGTGCAATGCAGTTGAGTCTAGTTTCTGATTCCCTCCTCTAAAGACATTTTGGAGTGCATGTCCATCATGTACGAGTGTGATAACCTGTCAATAGCATTCTCCTGGTCCAAGCTAACCAAGCAGGCATCCACACCTCTTTCATGCACATAGGCAATGGTACCCCTAAGTAGAACAAGGCAGTCATATAGTCTCCTGCCTAGAACAGCACAGGGTTAGTTTGGTTGGATCAACTGGACCAGAGCAGCCTTGACTTGGTTGGCAATGGTCTTGGACAGGATTTTATAATTTACATTCAACAATGAAAAGGTCTCCAATTCCTGGTGTCTCCCTCTCCCCTTTCAGCTTGCTGATGAGAGTGATGATGTCCTTTCTCATGGAGTGTTTTTCACCACCAGCCCCATCCGGCCCCACAGAGCTGATCAGCCTTCACTTTAGGAGTTCTAGTTGTCCCAAGAGAACGGATGTAGCCAACCAGTTCCTCCAGGCTCTCCTGCGTACTGTCGTCTAGCACCTTTGTGATGGAGGACAAGAATTTCCGGTCATCGTGGAGCAAACACAGCATCAAGATGCATAACCAAAGAGTTACCTCTGAAACAGGGCAGCACCATAGCTACCCAGTGAGAGATGCCCTTTAAAGTGATGGTGGAGGACGCCATCCGTTTACAATGTGGTTGTAAGTGCAGTAGGCTAAGAACAGAAAACGATGGATGAACTCAGCAGGTTAGACAGTATCAGCAGAAAGGGAAAAAGAGTTAACACTTCAGGTGAAGAATGTTCCGAGGAAGGGGCTTTGAACTGGAGCGTTAACAGTTTCTTTTTACACAGATGCTGTCTGACAGGCTCTGCATTTCCAGCATTTGTTTAAGATTTTTATCATCTATGGTTTTATTGATTTTCCTTCACTGTAAATCCACCAGCCCCAATTTGAGGCTTTTACCACTATGGAACTAATTTGGCTGAAGTTCAAATGAAGTGGGTTCCCCCTTTTGCAGGCTGACAGAGGCATTAAATGGCCTGCAGAATCTGTGCTGAGAGATTTGAATGCAAGAACTATTACAACACAGGCAACTCTTTGATGGATACCCACTGCAGACATACTAGGCTATACATCAGGAACTAAACAGCTCTCCTTTCTCAGTTGACTAAATGTCTAACAGTTGCATAAGAGTTACTTGTCTCACAGCTCAAAGCAGCAGAGTAACTTTCCATTAGACCTCTGGCTCTACACTACCAGCTGCTGTTGAAATGAGTAGAGGGAGCCAACAGGGTGTTTTTCACCGACTATTTACCCAGAAAATCAATGTTTAAAGAACAAAATCTGCCAACCCAACATACTCCACGGAAAATAACTACCAGAACATATTTACAATTCAAAACTGTTATTTTCTTTCTGGGATAAACAAAATGAATTGAAAGCTATCATTTCCTCCAAAGCCATCTCTGCTATCCTCTCAGGTACAGCCAAATGGCCAGCAATTTCTTCAGCCGTGCAGACTGCAAGTTGAAGTTAAAGATTAGCTTTGTTTGTCACATGCACATCGAAACGTACAGTGAAATGCATCATTTGCAGATCAGCAAGGACAGATGAAGGGTCTCGGCCGGAAACGTCAACAGTGCTTCTCCTTATAGATGCTGCCTGGCCTGCTGTGTTCCACCAGCATTTTGTGTGTGTTGTCAGCAAGGACTGTGCTGGGGGCAGCCGGCAAGTATTGTCACTCCTCCGGCACCAAAACTGCATACCTACAACTTACTAACCCGAGCCTATGCGTCCTTTTGGAATGGGGGAGGAAACCAGAACATCCAGAGGAAACCCATGCAGTTACAGGGAGAAAGCACAAACTTATTAAAGATAGCAGCAGGAATTGAACCCTGATCAGTGGACTGCGGGCACTGTAAAGCGATTACGCTAAACTTTACACTAAAATTTATATGATTTAGGAGCAAACCTAGACCACTCAGCCCAGTGAAACTGCTCCACTATTCAATAAAATCATGGCTGAACTAACTATATTGGTATTGGCTTATTACTGTCACATGTACCAAGATATAGAAGCATAGAAAACCTACAGCACAATACAGGCCCTTCAGCCCACAAAGTTGTGCCGAACATGTCCCTACCTTAGAAATTACTAGGCTTGCCCTCTATTTTTCTAAGATCCATGTACCTATCCAAAAGTCTCTTAAAAGACCGTATCGTATCCACCTCCACCACCGTTGCCGGCAGCCCATTCCACGCACTCACCACACTTTGCGTAAAAAACTTACCCCTGACGTCTCCTCTGTACCTACTCCCCAGCACCTTAAACCTACGCCCCCTTGTGGCAACCATTTCAGCTCTGGGAAAAAGCCTCTGACTATCCACATGATCAATGCCTCTCACCATCTTATACACCTCTATCAGGTCACCTCTCATCCTCCATCGCTCCAAGGAGAAAAGGCCGAGTTCACTCAACCTACTCTCATAAGGTATGCTCCGTAATTCAGGCAACATCCTTGTAAATCTCCTCTGCACCCTTTCTATGGCTTCCACATCCTTCCCGTAGTGAGGCGACCAGAACTGAGCAGCTGAAAAGCTTCTCTGGCGTATTGTTCATGCAGATCAAATCATTACAAGGTGCACTGAGCTGGAATAAGCTAACCACAGTAACGATGCAGAATAAAGTGTAAAAGCTACCAAAAAAGTGCAGTGCAGATAAACGATACAGTGCAAACTCATAATGACTGTGACTGTGAAACCAAAAACCCATCTTATCATACAAGAGGTCCATTCAAAAGTCTGATGACAGTGTGAATAGAAGCTGTCCTTTGGTCTGGTGATTGGTGCTTTCAGACTTTTATATCTACAGCCCAGTGGGAGAGGGGAGAGGAGAGAACGACCAGGTGGGTGGGGTCTTTGATTATGCTGGCTGCTTTACTGAGGTAGCGAGAAGTGTAATCTCGACTCCACATTCTTGCCGACACCCAGAACCACAAATCCACTTATTTGTCGAGTATTTATCTACCGCTGCACATTTGGCCGTGCCCAAAATTTTATTGCTCCACAGTAACGTGCAAGCCATGATCCTAACGAGAAGTCCACAACAGAGCCAATCACAGTGAAAAGCTGCGTCAAACGAGGCTGCGTTGTTTCTCCATGCACCCCTCTGATTACAATTTTCCATTTCAACCCCAATAACTCTGTCATAGGAGGGCACCCAATATCAGACTAAGTGGGAAACTGACCAGCCTACAGAGGCTACATTCGAGAATCGAGATCACCAAAGCCTTGATAGTCAAGGTGCAGCGTGTGGACGGTACATGATACTTGCATTTGTGTGCGCTTGGAGACTGAGCTCCAAGTCAGGGCAGCACGGTAGCATAGTGGTTAGCACAACACTTTACAGTACCAGTGACCCAAGTTCAATTCCTGCCGCTGCCTGTACGTGTTCCCCATGAATGGTAGGTTTCTTCTGGGTGCTCCGGTTTCCTCCCACAGTTGCAAAACGCTGCCATCCAACAATAAAGGCAAAAGTATTTCTCAGTGATTTTCTCTCAGAAGTGGCAGAAATTGATAAAATTCACCATTACCTTCAACGTGCCAGTACAGCCTTAAATGGTCAAGGAAAGTAGTGCTTGAAGGTCATGATCTCAGACCTGACACAATATTCGTGGTCTACAGGATACCAAGCCTGGACTATATTCGTGGTCTACAGGATACCAAGCCTGGACTAACACAGGCATCTCAGGGCACTGTGAAGGTGAGTTTAAAGGGAGCATGAGGAACAAAAGCCATTGAGTTTAAAGTGGAACCAGGCTTCGTAAGGACATGGCAAGTGGAATCCCAGTGAGGATAAATGAAGATTAGAAAAAAAAGCCCCTGTTAGTTCATAAGGAGCATGGGAGACTAGGCCTTGGTCAGTTTACAAGGAGCATGACGTAGGAGGATAGGAAATCGAGTGCTAACAATTTTAGAAGGAGCAGAGCAAACGTGCCTTGCTGAGATTAAAGACAGCAGAGGAATCAGGGTTGGGCTTTTGTATAAGCAGGCTCCTGATGCAATTCATGAGAGCAAGGGAATGGAGATCTTATAAGATTAAAGCGAAGCTCAGAAAATATCACTAAATTAAACCAGATGGTGAATCACCGCGATATCTAAAAAATAGGGTAACAGTTTGTTTAAGTTTTACTGTAATACCAAAAGGATGAACGTGGCAGCTGCTTCCTAAGTTATAGGACAGACATGTGTTGTGGGGCACAAGATGACTGGTCTATTATGTTCAGAATTAGGACAGCCAAGTCCCATCAGATGTTTTGATTGTCATGCGCTTTATTTAAAATATGACTAATATAAAAGTGTTCACTCAGTAGAAATAAACAAACTCATCTGATGTGCCCAAATAATCACAGAGCCTGGGTGATCCAAGTAGGTAAATATTCAACATATTCACGACGACTAGTTTGGTGCTATTACAGCTCTGGGCATCCGATTTCGGAGTTCAATTCCAACCTCATCTGTAAGGTGTTTGTATATCCTCCCTGTGGAATGTGTGGATTTCGTCCAGGTGCTCTGGTTTCCTCCCATAGTCCAAAGACATATCAGTTAGTAGATTAATTGGTCATTGTAAATTGTCCCATCATTAGTTAAGAGTTAAATTGTGGGTTACTGGGCAGCACAGCTCAAAGGATTGAAAGGGCCTATTCCAAGCTGTATCTCAATAAATAAAGAATATTATTTATAATATTATTATAATAGATGTTATTTTGCACTACAAACATGAATTGAAGCTCACATTCATCATTTTCAACATTTCAGATCATAGATCTTTCTCTTGAAATGCAAGAAATTCATTCAGTGTTGAAATCTCCCCACAGACACTGCCTGACCAGCTGACCATCTCCAGGGGTTTATGCTTTCATTTCCAGCATAATTTTTGGCTTTCATGCTGCTGTAGGATTTTTCCATGATTATAAAAGTACTCAGATGCTGACTGAACCTGCAGATTAAATCAATGCTGCCAAATCCCTAGCACTCTCTGTGCCATCCATTACCCTCTGATGTCATTATCTTCAGGGTAATTCATCAGACCAGCTAGGATAGCCCTGGGTTTTATCAGGCTCTGGCCAATTTTCCAGGTCTCAGGGTATGAAGAAGACATTCCTTACTTGTTCCTGCCCAGATGACTTCATTCAAATTATGCCTCCTAGTGTGGAACATAAAGCCACAAAGCTGGCTGCTGCAGAGCGTTCTGGTGCCCAGAATATCTCACCTTTCTTCCTCATTGTGGACGGTAGGGAGAAACAACGACTGTTCAACATCCACTGTCACCTGGTTGACTAAGTCCTTAGTATCAATAGTAGTGTTGTGTTCAGTATTTTGTAACACCTACCACATATTGGAAGACTTTAGCTTCCTGAGAGCGTTCCCAGCTTAAGGGAAACAGGAAGAAAGAACGTCCATTTATTGAGCACATTTCACAAAAGCCTTAATAGCCAGGACAATGACCACTTTACACACAGCAAGTTCTCACAAACTGAAGGAGCCACATGAGAGATTATCTGTTTTAGTCGCAATTATTGAGAGACAGACATTGGCTAAAGGAAAATACAGCCTCCTTCCTAAAATACTACCAGGGTTTTTTTACATTCAACAGAGAGGGCATAAGCAACCCAAAGACAACAACTCATTTTAAAGATAATTTCAGCAAGGTCTGTTTAGGCTTCGATATTCATTTGTATCATGATTCTATTTTTAGCAAAATGAAATTGAAACTCAACCTTTTTTTCTCCCAAAGTGTGAGACGATAATATTCACTTCAAGGTTGGATACTAACTTTGCATCACTCGACAAACTTAACAGGCTGCTTCATTTCCTTATGACGCAGATGCACTTTCTGTGTCGGGTCAATGCGGTCTTAAAGATCTGAAAGTCTAATCTGCATCCTTGAGTCCAAGTCGCCTGCACTAAAGTGACCTGACAGGACATTTTGGAATTTCCTGGCACCACCACAACCACCTGGTCTGGGGATGTGCCTACCCCATGATGCACCATCAATAACTCACGCTGAGACTTAGGAAGTGAGATATCGGCTTTTATTGACTGGAAGAATAAACAGCACTACATCCTGGGGAAAATGAGGGAGAGCAGCAGCCCACAGTCGCCTTTATACAGGGGTCTGTGGGAGGAGCCACAGGAGCAGTCAGCAGGGTCTGTGGGAGGAGCCACAGGAGCAGTCAGCAGGGTCTGTGGGAGGAGCCACAGGAGCAGTCAGACAGGTATATCTAGTTCACCACACCCCACACTGATTCTATGTAGGTGCATGTCCCAGTTTCCATTCCCACCCTGCGAAAGTCAGGCAAACCTTCAGCCCTATTCTCAACACCAACCTCTCACAGGCAATCGGCAAGTTACGTGCTTTCCTTTCAACCAGAAGTCCAATCTTTCACTTCTATCCAGTTATCTATTCTCCAACATCAGGGTCCCATCTACAGCTTGCCAGCCTCCCAATTTCCCTTTCCCACTCACAGATCCCTACACCAAAGTTCTGACTCACAACTCTCTTATGTAATGTCCTTCTTTTCTTCACATGGCATCCCAGCCATCTATCCTGTACATCCTGTCCTCATGATTTTTTGAAAAAATCCATATTATCCACTCTCCCATACTGGGTTACCATCCACAATACCCCTGTCTCCAGTCTCTACACAACCCCTCTGCTGATGACCTCATGAGCCCAGACTTCTGGGCCATGGAGCTCCCCCTGTGAAGTTCTGTATCTCTGAAGATGGTTATGTTGGTCCAAGCTGGCCATTGGTACCACCCTACTGCACAATTGTAATGCACACTAAAGAGAGCAATGAAACTTCCTGCCCGAGGTTTTTACGCAGAAGGCACTGGCTGCTAACTAGTAGGAGCCAATCTAAAAACAGCACAGACAGAGACCTCCCAAAGCTTTCTCTGACCCTGCAAGTCTAAAGTTAGCATTGAAGCTGAAGTGAAGAAAGGCACCTTTATCGTCAACTGCTAAATCAGTGAAGTCCTAGGCCACATAATGTTATTTCACGCTTTCCCATGGTAAATCAGTTATACCAGCCACCAAGTATGCACAGCTGGAACATGTATCCATGGATCAAGAGGGAAATCCTGTTCTTTGTGATGACTGTCAAATTTGGAAATGTAAGGATACGGGAAGGCACTTAGATGCCAACAGAAAGGCTGGAAGCACCAAATGCTCTTATTTATTATGTTCTCATAACCACGGTTGATGAGAGGAATTTTCACCAAACATGCTGGTTATTGACAAGGAGCAATATTTTGTAAAAAAACAGGGTGGTGCGCACTTTATGTAATGTACTTCAAGGGCAATTCAAGTGTTTTAGAGTATGGAAAATGTTTAAAGCAATCTCTAAACAAATCAATATCTTCAGCTGCTTTTAGTGCTAAACTATTAGGTAAAAGCAAGAAGCTAATTTTATTGTGTTTATTTATTACTGAGCCCATTGGTCATAAATGCAACATTATCAAGTTCAAGATTAATTGTCATTCCAGCATACACATAAACGAAACAGCGTTCCTCTGGGTCCAAGTTGCAAAACATAGCTCGTACAGTCACACGTAGCACACAGAACATATAGTTATGAAAGCACAGAAAGTCAAGAAATATTAGCACAAGTCCTTGAGTGGCATGGTCTGAAGACTGATTGGTGCATGGGATGTTGTCCTGGAGCCACACTTCTGCAAGAACCAGCATGCAACAGCCTGCAATACAGTCAGCCCTCCTTATCCGCGAATTCCGCATGAGCGAATTCAACCAATCGCAAGTCGTGAAAACCCGGAAGTGCTCTTCCAACACTTGTTGTTCGAGCATGTACAGACTTTTTTTTCTTGTCATTATTCCCTAAACAATGCAGTATAACAACTATTCTACATAGCATTTACATTGTATTAGGTATTGTAAGTAATCTAGAGATGATTTAAAGTATACGGGAGGATGTGTGTCGGTTATCATGCATCGGGATCGGAAAAAATCGTAAGTTCACTTACTAAGTAAGTCGGAACAAGTACATCCGGTATTATTTAGCGTCAATTAGTCAAACGTTTGTCTTAGTATATAGTATATATTTTACCTTTCTATGCATATAAAACACTTAAGAATGTATGTTTCAGCGCCGGGCTCGGGAACGGAATTCCCGAGTGCGCTCTCCACTGTGCCGGGTTGATGTGGAGGATCAAAAACCCAAAAACCCAAAACCCAATAATTAAACCACTGTGTTGCTAAGTAATAATTGTAGCTTCCATCGGGGCAGAGCCTTTCTCACTTTATCCTTTATAATTGTTCTGATTGTTGACCAACGTAGCCTAACGCTTTTACAATGAATGATGGCATTTCACCTTTTTCCAATCGCTTTATTATTTCCACTTTATTTTCAATCGTGATCGTGATTATTTTCGTGAACAGAAATACTGCGGATTCAGAGCTCCGCCACCGGGTCCTAATGTCCACCGCACTGAGACACGTTAAATAAGTTCTGGGGTTCTGCTGGGTCCTAGGATACACCACATTGAGACAGGTTGAATAAGGGACTTGAGCATCCGCGTTTTTTGGTACCTGCAAGGGGTCCCGGAACCAATCCCTCGCGGATAAGGAGGGCCGACTGTACAGGCAATCTAGCTAGTCTCTTCCAGGGAGCATATGCTGGAGAGCAGCAGCGATGGGACAGCTGACCTGCCGGGGTCAGCCCTCATCCCAGCATGGATTCCACCATGCCAACAGCACCTCGTCCCCGGGGTGGCTGCAGCAGGCAACTCCACAGCACGTGGGCCTGGTTCATGCAACAAATGAGGCCACGCAGCTCCCTCGCCACTGGTCTCACCAACGAACCAGACTTGCAGTATCTTGTCATATCAATGTTCAACAGGGTCTTGCGGTCAGAACAAAAATGTTTAAGATAATACAGTTGCATCATCTGTTGGATCAGGAGAAGCTGCTGTGAACAAGTGCAATTGCCATCTTACCAGAAGTCGTCTATGTTAACATAAATGCAATTGTGGAGTATCTGAATATCTGTGAAAGATTTTCATAACCAATTTCTTGTGTCAAGACACCAAAATGGACTGTCTAATAACAAAACTGGAATTGTTTATGATAGCCTCCCAACTTCCAGACTATTAGCAAGTTGTGCACCTTTAATTAGCAGCGTTAAATTGAAATACCAGGCTTGTAAAGTTCACAACATATTTCTGCCTACAATGATTTGCATGTGTTTTGATTCAATCACACAGGTAAAGGGAAAACATTGCCTTTAAGAGGCTAACTTGAGAGTATAAAGTTTGAGCATTCAAGCTCATAAGAACCTAATATATGGAGCAGGAGTAGTCCTTGGGTCCTTCCAGCCTGTCCTGCTCTTCATAAACACAAGGGATTCTGCAAATGCTGGAAATCCAGAGCAACACACACAAAATGCTGCAGGAATTCAGCGTATCAGGTCGTATCTATGGAAATGAATAAGCAGCCAGATGAAAGGGCTGGAGAAGAAGGATTCTGAGAGGAGGGGAGAGTGGACCATGGGACAAAGAGAAGAAAGAGGAGCACCAGAGGGTGGTGATAGGCAGATGAGGAGAAGAGGTAAGAGGCCAGAGTGGGAATAGAAGAAGTGGGGAGGGGTAGAAAAACATACCAGGAAGAGAAATCAATGTTCATGTCATCAAGTAGGAAGCTACCTAGATGGAAAATCTGTGGAATTTGTTGCCATGAACAGCTGTGGAGGCCAAGTCATTGGATGTATTTAAGACAGAGATAGATAGATTCTTGATTAGCCAGGGCATCAAAGAGTATGGGGTGAAGGCAGGGGAGTGAGAATGACTAGAAGAATTGGATCAGCCCATGATTGAATGGCGGAGCAGACTTGATGGGCCGAATGGCCTACTTCTGCTCCTATATCTTATGGTCTTGTGGTCTTATGGAATATGAGGTGTTGCTCTTCGAGAGTGGCCTCATCATGGCAAAAGAGGAGGCCATGTCAGAACTAGAATGGGGATAGGAATTAAAATTGTTGGCCACCGGGAAATTCCACTTTTGGTGGATGGAGCAGAGGTGCTCAACAAAGCCATCTCCAATTTAGATCTGTTCTCATTTATGTCGAGGAGGCAACTTCTGGAGCACCAAATACAACAGATGACCCCAACAGATTTTCAGGTGAAGTGTTGCCTCTAATTTAGGGATTGAGGCCCTGAATGGAGATTATGGGTAAGTGTAGCCTATCTGTCTCTTCCAGGGATGTGTTGGGAGGGAGATTAGTGGGGAGGGATGAGTGGACATTGGCATTATAGAGGGAGAAATCCCTGTAGAAAGTGGAGAGTGTGGGGGAAGTAAAGATCAGTTTGATGGTAGGACATACAGCAAAATCATGACTGATCTTCTACCTCATTCCATCTTCCAGCAGTTTCCCATATCCATTTAATTCCCTTAATAGCCAGAAATCTATCAATCCTTTTTCAAATGAACTCTTTGACTGAGCTACCACATACGTACCAGTGAGGAGGAAAATCCTCTGCATCTCCATCCTAAGCTACGTGCTCCTCATCCTGAGATCAGAACCCTTGGCTCTGGATTTCTCTGCCAGAGTAAACCTCCTCCCTACTTCCATTCTGTTGCAGGCTGCAATTAATATCTAAACCACAAAGAGAACAGCAAGAACATTCTGCAAATAATTTAATTCAATTGCTTCAGTCAGGGTTCACCCTGACCTGCACGTTCACCAACCCATTTATCTGCTACCTTTTGGAACAAGAGTATACAATAAATCTTCCAAATCTTACTCGTAAAATATTTGTATACTTTATGCCTTTCTTGTGAATATTGTTTACCTGATGCTGCATGCCTGTGTTGTTTTTACAAGTAAGGTTATTTGTCTATCTATCTATTTATTTATTTAGATACAGTACAGAATAGGCCTTTTCCACCACCCAGCAATCTCTGATTTAACCATAACCTAATGACTGGACAATTGGCAATGAACAATTAACCTACCAACCAGTTTGTCTTTGGACTGTGGGAGGGAACCTGAGCACCTGGAGGAAACCCACATGGTCACGAGGAAAATGTAGAGGCTATGGTAGGAATTGAACGCAGGTGTCTGGTTCTGTAACGTGCTGTACGAACCACTACACTACCGTGCCACCTCGAACCTGTTTCACTGCATCTGTACATGCAATATATGACAACAAAATCAACTTTGACTTTCTTTCATTCATTAGTTCTATCATAGGAGCTAACTTAAGATCAGATTAAATTATGAAACTCTGGTGCTTATAAATTGCTTATTAAATGATCGAGGTAAACTTAATGTTCATTAACCAATTTATGCAGTTAGCAGCCTAACTACTAAGAGGGGAAATCATGATGCATTTAAGAGAACAGTGCCAGCACTGTGGGTTCAATCCGGACCTCCCGTGCTTTCTGTGCTGTTTGTAGGCTCTCCATGTGACTGTGTGCTCCAGTTTTTTAGCATAGCACAATGATGTGGTGGTAGCTATGTTAATTGGTTATTGCCCTGACTGTGCAGTTGAGTGGTAGAATCGGGGGGAATTGGTGGGAATGGGGTAAGAATAAAATGGTAGTCACAATGGACTGAAGGTCCTGCTGCATGAATCTATAACCCTAAATTAAATTGCATGTTTAAGAGTACTGTTATTTTTTATATTTTACAAAACATTTGATTTTTAAAAAGCTGTTTCAAATGTATGCTAACACAGCAGTAGTGTGTGTCGCTGACTTGAAGGAAAAGATCTCACTGAAGGTTCTGTACTCAGTCCTAGCTTTCACATTAATAAAAGGATATTGAGGTACCGAAAAAGGATCCTACAGATTTGCACGGCCTTATGGGGACATGGGCTCCAGTTATGGAATAAGACTGAACAAACTGAGGCTTCTTCCTTTAGAAGAGAAAAATGACTAGCATTCAAATAGAGATCATCAAAATTCTGAAGCAGTCAATGGAGTACACATACAAAAGTCTCTGACATTCAGGGTAAACGAAACTAGGGACAATGAGCTTAAGAACATTCAAGATGGTTTGATGTCATTTCCCGTATGCAAGTGTAAAGGAGGAATAATTATTACTCTGGATCCAATGCAGCACAAAAAAAAAACAAAAGATAAAGAACTTATTAATAAAAATCACAAGCAATAAACATAAATAGATAAGATAGCTTTTATACCGAGATTGATTGTATGTCTATAAAATGATGCTAGACCATACATAAGGTGTCTGATAGAAAATAATAAAGTCATGGTGGAATTAGTGGGTGGAATTGTTGATCAGTCTTACCGCTTTGAGTCTGATAGTCTTGGTGTGAACTACTATATAGCTTCCTCCCTGATAGGAGTGGGACAAACAGTCCATTAGCAGGGTGTGGGAGAGTTCATGATGCTATTGGCGCCTTCCTGGCACCTTTCTGTATATATGTGCCTGGAGATTCCCCCATAAGAAATCCAAGGGGCATTCCTTTCCCCAAGGAATGATTAGACCATGAACTCCCTAATGCATGGATTAGTTGAGATATAAAAACAGAGATTCTTTAAAGAGAAGCAAGATAATTATGAAAAACAAAAGGATTATAGATCTACATTCATTAGGTAGATATAGTAGGGTGGAGGAAGTTTATATAAAACATTAACTGCCAATGTCTATTTGCATCAAATGGCTTTCTCTGCTGTAAATTTTAGTATAAACTGATATCATAACTCAACACAGACAGCAGCTTTAGGAAATGTTATTCTCCCAAATACAATATGTTAAAAGACACATTTTGCTCTTATATTCTTTAATAATGCTGTTGTTTTAGATATATCTTTACTTGATATTTGTTTCTGAATCTAATCTTTAAATGGGCAAGCACCAGACATGCAAAAACTGTTCAAGCCGTTGAAAGAAATGAGCTACCTTGTCAATGGATAACTCTTCAATGAGCAAGGGTTTCCTTTTTAAAACTCCAAGCCAACAGTTGAAAATAATGCAATGCCTCCAAGCAGCAGTGCAGAGGTTGGGTATCAACCATGTTATAGAGGAATAAAAGTAGAAGGAGGAAGTTACAGTCATTGCTTCATCCATCAACTATGAAGATTCACCCTCAGGATGGTGGTTCAGGAGAATCAATTGTGATTCATCTGGTTCCACAATCCAGTCTGTACTCTGCAAGAAAGTAGCTAACTCTTGCAGTTTCCTCATCCAAAGAATTTAGTATAAAAGCACCCCTTTTGGGAAGACTGAAAATAAGAAAACAACTGAATAACTTTCTTTACTTGTCTCTGGTTTGCTACTGTACAAAACATAAAAAAAAAACATTTTTATAAACGATTCTCTAGTAAAATATCAAAACTGTGTCTCTACATATTATACTACTGGCACCAGTACACTGCTCAGACTATGAGATGCGTGCAAATAAAATTCAATAGGTTAATTGGATGATGCAAATTAGGAACTTGTTTAAAATTGATTGTAAATTTTAACTGAATATCAGATCATCATACATTAATTTTCAAAGCATCCAATCTCAATTAGATTCTCAAATCCATTACTAGCACTTAAATGAAAATTTATCAATTAACCAAGGAATTAATCACCTTAAAGGCTTCAGCAATTGCATTTAATTTATGAAATTCCATTTATATTGAGTTACATAGAGGAATTAACACATGACCACATATGACAAATTGACTAAGTGTTTTGAGAGTTCTCACACAAGTGGCATGATGGAAAATGAATTTGACTGGCATTACAAGTTGCCAAATAGACCTCATGTGGATTTAATGGATAATATTAATGCAGCTTTAAAGGACTGCAGCAGAAGTCTGATTCTCACAGCACGAGTGTGTGAAGAACATGTGACATTAAAAAGAGTGATCACTGCTGTGTAAATGAGGGGGGAAAAAAACTTCCTAATTTCCCTCAGAAATGTGGTGGAGTACCATACTACACAAGGGTCAAGTCCAAAGGAGATGTGCTGGACAAGTCTTTTTTACATAAAGTGATGTGTGTCTAGAATGTGTTGCCAGCAGTGGTGGAACAGATAAATGTTTAACAGGCTTTTAGATAGCCACATTGAATGTATAGGCAGAAGGGGTTGGTTCAGTGAGGCTTTTAATTACTAGTTTCATTAGTTTGGCACAGCATTGTTACCCAAAGGGCCAGTTCTTGTGCTGTACTCCATACTAAATGGTATTGGTATTGGTAAGCACATCATCACACTCCACTCATTCAGCACTGGTGTGGCACAGCAATGTGTTCTCTCCCCTCTATATTTTTCTTCACCTCCAGTAATCCATGAGTGAAGCCGATGAAGTTTGTGGACAACATCATTGTCTTTGGAATAATCACCAAAGGTGATAAATCCAAGTACTAGCAGGAAACAAACAAGCTAGATCACTGACAGCTTGGAGGTGAATGGCATCAAAACCATGGAGATGCACATCAGAAAGGATGGTAGGGTACAGGAACCGTGGTGTACAAAGGTTGTTGTAAATCTAGTCAAGAAGAAAAGCTTACAAAAGGTTCAAAAAACTAGGTAATGATAGAGATCTAGAAGATTATAAAGCCAGCAGGAAGGAGCTTAAGAAAGAAATTAGGAGAGCCAAAAGGGGCCATGAGAAGCCCTTGGCAGACAGGATTAAGGAAAATCTCAAGGCATTCTACAAGTATGTGAAGAGCCAAGAAGATAAAACGTGAGCGAATAGGGCAAATCAACTGTGACAGTGGAAAAGTATGTATGGAACCGGATGAGATAACAGAGGTACTTAATGAGTATTTTGCTTCGGTATTCACTACGGAAAAGGATCTTGGCAATTGTTTTCAGCGGACTGAAAACCTTGAGCATGTAGATATTAAGAAAGAGGATGTGCTGGAGCTTTTGGAAAGCATCAAGTTGGGAGGTGAGGGAGGAGATTGCTGAGCATCTGGCAATGATCTTTGCATCATCAATGGGGATGGGAAAGGTTCCAGAGGATTGGAGGGTTGTGGATGTTGTTCTTTTATTCAAGAAAGGGAGTAGAGATAGCCCAGGAAATTATAGACCAGTGAGTCTTACCTCAGTGGTTGGTAAGTTGATGGAGAAGATCCTGAGAGGCAGGATTTATGAACACTTATGATCAGTATGATTGTAAAAGGCAGGTTGTGCCTTATGAGCCTAACTGAATTTTTTGAGGATGTGACTAACCACATTGATGAAGGTAGAGTAGTAGATGTAGTGTACATGGATATCAGCAAGGCATTTGACAAGGTACACCATGCAAGGCTTTTTGAGAAAGTAAGGAGGCATGGGATCCAAGGGGACCTTGCTTTGTGGATCCAGAACTGGCTTGCCCACAGAAGGCAAAGAATGGTTGCAGACGGGTCATATTCTACATGGAGGTCGGTCACCAGTGGTGTGCCTCAGGGATCTGTTCTGGGACCCCTACTCTTCATGATTTTTATAAATGACTTGGATGAGCAAGTGGAGGGATAGGTTAGTAAATTTGCTGATGACACAAAGGTTGGAGGTGTTGTAGATAGTGTGGAGGGCTGTCAGAGGTTACAGCAGGACATTGATAGGATGCAAACCTGGGCTGAGAAGTGGCAGATGGAGTTCAGCCCAGATAAGTGTGAGGTGGCTCATTTTGGTAGGTCAAATATGATGGCAGAATATAGTATTAATGGTAAGACTCTTGGCAGTGTGGAGGATCAGAGGGATCTTGGGGTCCAAGTCCATAGGAAACTCAAAGCTGCCGCGCAGGTTGACTCTGTGGTTAAGAAGGCATATGATGTATTGGCCTTCATCAATCGTGGATTGAATTTAGGAGCCGAGAGGTAACATTACAGCTATATAGGACCCTGGTCAGACCCCACTTGAAGTACTGTGCTCAGTTCTGGTCACCTCAATACAGAAAGGATGTGGAAACCATAGAAAGGTTGCAGAGGTGATTTACAAGGATGTTGCCTAGATTGGGGAGCATGCCTTATGAGAATAGGTTGAGTGAACTCGGCCTTTTTTCCTTGGAGCAACGGAGGATGGGAGGTGACCTGATAGAGGTGTATAAGATGATGAGAGGTATTGATCGTGTGGATAGTCAGAGGCTTTTTCCTAGGGCTGAAATGGCTAGCATGAGAGAGTACGGTTTTAAGGTGCTTGGAAGTAGGAACAGAAGAGATGTCAGGGGTCAGATGTTTTTTTACACAGAGAGTGGTGAGTATGTGGAATGGGCTGCCAGCGACAGTGACAGTGACAGCGACAGGCGGATATGATAGGGTCTTTTAAGAGACTCCTGGATAGGTACATGGAGCTTAGAAAAATAAAGGGCTATGGGTAATCCCAAGTATTTTCTCAGGTAAGGACACGTTTGGCACAGCTTTGTAGGTTGAAGGGCCTGTATTGTGCTGTAGGTATTCTATGTTTCTATGACTTCAGGAGAAATGTGGCTCCTCTCAGCCCACTCTTCAATTACTCTACAGTTAGCACCATTCAGGTTCCAGGGCAACATTATTTTACAGGATCTCCTGTGGGAGAGCCATATCTCCTTCATTAACAATAAGGCTTGGCTGAGGATGTACTTCTTGCAGCAGTTGGTAAAATTCTATCGTCCCCTGAACGTACTGGCACAATACTACACTGTCGGCCTCACATCAGCCAATGCTGTCTGATCTGGTGCAGCATCCTCTCACAAACCTACAGTGAACTATCAAATAAGCAGTAAAGGTCGTTGGCTGCATTTTGCCATGACTACAGGACTTATATGTGTCCAGCACAAAGAAGCAGGCAGAAAAATCATTGCAGACTGCAATCTGCCATTCCTATGGCTCCCTTCTGGAAAGTGTTATAGGGCTATTAAAACAAAAACATGACGCAACTCTTAAAAAATTCTTCCCCCAGGCAGTTAATCTGATCAAGCATTCTAGTTAGCCTATACTGTACTGCACTGTAAACACTTTAAACCACTTTTTAATTATGTTCTTTACATTGTAAATACATGCTGGTATATATGTATTTATGCAAATTTTATTCTATATCCATACTTTAAAGTTATTTTTATATAATTCTTTATTCTCCCTAATTGTTGAATGCTGTTAATTTTTGTTGCATGTCGCACCCTAACCAACACAGTGCAGCAAATTCCCAAGAATATAAATGTTGGTATATGGCGAATAAATTTGATCCTGGATATTGATCTTTGATCCATATACCAGGATGCAGTGAAAAGCTTACCTTGCATACAGTTCATACAGATTAAATTATTACACAGTCATTGAGCCAGAACAAGGTAAGACAACACTGAATAAAGTCTACAGAGGAAATACAATAAAGGTAATATCATAACTAGGTAAATGTGAGGTTAAGAGTCCTTTGTATCATACCAGGACATACCAGGATGGGTAGAATCTGTACTTAAGCTTCTGTCCACTGGGAGAGGGGAGAAGAGGGAATGCCCCGGGGGGAGGGGTCTTTGATTAATCTGCATGATTTACTGAGGTAATGGGAAGTATAGAGGAGAGGCTAGTTTCCGTGATGTGCTGATCTACATCCACAATAGTCTGCAGTTTCTGCAGTCTCGTGCAGAACAGTTGCCATACCAAACCGAAATGCATCCAAATAGGGTGTTTTTCATGTGAATGCTGAGTCTAGCATGCTACGTGCCTGTGATGCTAATGCATGTAAGTTTATCATTACCCCTTTATTTGCATTATACATGTACTTGTGGATATGACAATAAACTTGACTTTCAATCTTTTGGCTTCTGACTTTCCAAAACATAGAATCCCTAGTTCCCACAAAACTTTCAGTTCACCATGATCCTAGTTCTCATCCTCTCTTCCTATTTACTGGGGCCCTATATCCCTTACTTCACTTAATCTTCACCAGGTTCACTGGAAACATTGCTGAAGTTAATAAGAGCAACTTTCAATATTCCTGAAAATCTCTCAGTCTAGCAGTTCCCAAGTGTTCCACTTTATGGGAGTTTACTGACTTTGCAAAAGTTACTCTTCATTCAGTCTGCAAATAAGCTTCAAAGACATGACCTTGTGGGAATTATTCTAATAAAATACTACTGCAACGCAACTCTATCGACATAGACTTGTGTCAATTAACTTTGCTTTGCCTACACGATGCCCAGTTCATAAAAGCCTTTGGAAAAAGTTTGTAACTGAACAATTTGCCTCATAGTGTAAAGCTTGTGTTGTGAAATTATTTACCACAATGTACCACAGGCTCTTGAATTAAAGAGGGTAACTTCACTCAGCTTCACTTGCCTCTTCTTTGAAATGCTCCCACAACCTATGGACTCACTTTTAAGGACTCTTCATCTCATATTCTTGATATTTATTGCTTATTGATTTATTATTATCATTTCTCTTATATTTGCAGTTTGTTGTCTTTTAGAGACTGGTTGAACACCCAAATTGGAGTGGGTTTTCATTGATTCTATTATGCTTATTACTCTACTGTGGCTTTATAGAGTATGCCTGCAAGAAAATGAATCTCAGGGTGTAAATGGGGGCATATATGTACTTTGATAATAAATTTACTTTGAACTTTGTTCTGATGTTGATAACTAGAACTGCATAGCTTCTCCCTCTTATTGAGAGTACCCCGTACGTTATCAGATGCAAATCTTAGCTTTAGTTGAATCAGGAGATTTAGTTCCAAAGATATAGACTCCTCAGACCATGGTTCCCACACTTTTTTATGCCATGGGCCAATACCATTAAGTAAGTGGTCCATGGACCCCAGGTTCAGAACCCCTACATTAAGCAAAGGGAAAAACGGCCAAAGAAACTCAGATTTTTCTTATATTTCCTATAAACTATGATAATGGCTACTGAGATTCTCCCGTGATCATACAGCTTGCTTCCACTATATACCCACACAAATAGACAAACAATGGGCACTCAGTTCTGCAGGGTCACTGCTGTCAGATTATAAATCTTTGCCTTTAGTGCAGGCATAGCGTCAGAGCATAAGGAAGAAAAGTTGAATCACATTAAAAGGGCATTGGCACAGCTGTTTTATGTCATTTCATTTCATGTTTTGCAAGTTAGACCCCAGCCCACTCTATTATCCCAATCACTGCACTACACTGTAAATACATTAAGCCCCTTTTAAAATGTTGTTTACATTGTAAATACATGCTGGCATTTATGTATTTATGCATATTTTATTCTGTATCCATACTTTGACCTCTAACTTAATTTTTATATAATTCTTTATAATTGTTGAATGCTGTTATTTTTATTGCATGTCACACCCTGATCAACACACCACAGCAAATTCCTAATACCTGTAAATATATATGGTGAATAAAGTTGAACCTTATTCTTTGGTAAGAATCCAGCTACACTATTGTTATGACAGTACAACGTTGTCAAAAATGTGCAACAATGTTTATGGAACATTCAATGCACTTCCTCATAAACCAGCTATTACCATGTTACTCAGGTAAAAGCATCACAGCCTGGCATGGAGCCTCCAATGCACAGGACTTCAAGACACTACAAAGAAGTTATAGACTGAGCCTGCTCCATCACGGGCACAACCCTCCCGATTATCAAGGACATCTTCAAGAGGTGATGCCTCAGGAAGGTGTCATCCATTGTTAAGAACCCTCACTCTCTCCGGTATGGTCTCTTCTCATTACAACTACCAGGGAGGAGGCAAAGGAGCCGAAGATCTACACTCAGCCATTTGGGAACAGTTCTTCCCTTCCACCATCGGATTTCCGAATGACCCAGAAATCAATGAATACTACCTTATTATACATTTGCTTTGCCCTATTTATTTATCTTCTGAATTTATAGATTTTTATGTCTTTTAATTCTGTTGCTGCCAGAAAACAGCTATCTTCATGCCATACGCCAGTGATTGTGATTCTACAACTCAACCTTTGTATTTCAAGCCAAACGGTTGTTCAGCAGTATCAGACCCATCCACAGCTGTGTAATTGACCATGTAGCAACAGTGGTTGCGGCTTGCTGTGAACGACTCATGAACAAGTTCTTCCAAGCAGTCATGAACAAATTCTTCCAGACGGCCGACAAAGTCCAGCTTATTACTGCACTCTCCGGTTTCACACCAAACTCAGTTTTGCCACATGAACCTCAAATGTTCCGTTGACCAATCCAAACATAACATCAAAATGGAGTTTTGTGATGTAGCCAACAGTGACATGAGAATAAAAATCACAACGTTTAGCCTTTCACATGTTTAATGAATAAAATGCACATAATAACAGCTGAGAAATAAATCCTAGGGTAACATGTGTCACAAGTTTACTTTGTGCCAGATCTCACCCTATCTGTGCTCCTGGCGTGTTACACCCTATATTATATTTAGACCACTTGTTCCCTAGTTCTACATATGTACAACCTGGCAGATGGACATTGCCAAGTGCTGAGGAGCTATTGTAAGAATGTTCTGTCATTTTTCTGAATCAGTTTCATGCAACGTCAACACACAGAGACCACAGGCAGGAGCAAAGATTAAACTGCAGATGCTGCAGAGCTGAAATTAAAAGAGAAAATACTAGAAAACATAACTAGGTTGGCCAGCATCTGTGAAGATATGAACATTTCAGTTTGATGAACTTTTTACCTGAATGGTAAACCGGGTATAATTACAACTGCTTGTGGATGACTCGTTAAATTATAATAAAGCAGAATCATGTTTATCATGACTGACATATGTCATGAAATTTGTCAATTTGTGGTAGCAGTACAGTGGAAGATATAAAATGACTATAAGTAACAAAACAGAAATAAATAAACTACAAAGCTGAATAATGAGGTACTGTTCATAGGTTCAAGAATTATTTAGAAACCTGATGGCGGAGGGGAAGAAGCTCTTCTTAAAACGCTGAGCATGGGTCTTCAGATTCCTTTACTTCTTTCCTGATGGCAGTAATGAGAACAGGGTATGTCCTGAGTGATGAGGGTCCTTAATGACGGATGCCACGTTCTTAACACACCATCTTTTGAAGATGTCCGAGATGACGGGGTGGCTAGTGCCCATGACAGAGCTGGCTGAGTCTATAAACCCTATGAGGGTTGGTCCTGCACATTGGAGTCGCTGATCAAGCAGTGATGTAACCAGTTAGAGTGCTCTCCATCGTACATCTGTAGAAATTTGCAGAAGTCCTTGATGGCATACCAAATCTCCTTAATGAAGTACAGCCATTAGTGTGCCTTCTTCATCAATATGGTGAACCTAGGATAGATCCTCTGAGATGTTGACACCCAGGAACTTGAAACTGCTCATCCTCGTGACAACTGATCCCTCAGTGAGGACTGGTGTGTGTCTCCCTGCCCCCAATTTCACCTTCCTGAAGTCCACAATCAATTCCTTGGTCTTTCTGCAATTGAGCACAAGGCTATAATAGAATATAAGATGATATGGTGTATGGAGGGAAGATTTCACAAAATCTTTTTTTCCCAGGGTAGAGGTATCAAAAACAAGAGGTCATTGTTTTAACGTGAAAGGAAAGAATTTTAAAATGGGATCTGAGGTGATTTTTTTTTTACAGAGTGTGGTTGATTTCCTGAACATGCTGCTGGAGGAAGTGGTGGAATCAGATACAATTAATACTTTTTAGAGGCAGTTATTCGGACACTTATATAGGAAGGGCACTGAAAACATGGACCTACTGTAGGCAACTAGGATGGGTGTAAATGGACATAAAAGTCACTATAGATATAATAGATCGAAGGCCCTGTTTCTGTGCTATATAACCATATAACAATCACAGCACGGAAGTTGGCCATCTCGGCCCTCCTAGTCCGTGCCGAACTCTTAATCTCACCTAGTCCCACCTACCCGCACTCAGCCCATAACCCTCCACTCCTCTCCTGTCCATATACCTATCCAATTTTACCTTAAATGACACAACTGAACTGGCGTCTACTACTTCTACAGGAAGCTCATTCCACACATATGACTGTGACTTCCAATGATAACGTGAAACTGTGTCACTGTTCTAGGTTTCTTTGCTAGTTTAGTGACTGGCTACACAAGGCTATCATATCTCATCAAGCATGTTTTTTTTTAAGTCTTAGAGTTGCTTCTGAATATAAAACAGAAAAATACTTGCAGCATCGGTTAGCGTCACTGATTTATAGAATTAATCAGGCTACTTTCTGGTTAACCAAAAACTCGTGCCAAGTGGTGTGAATAAGGCTCTGGCTGGTAATTAGAACCTTCCCTTAGCAAGGCAATTTTCCATAGGTCCCTTGTGCTGGATCAGTACCACTTATGGGCAATCCTGATTAAATACTGCCTTCACGTAAAGCAAGCAAAATCTGTTAATGAACAACTAGAAAGCACTGACTACAATTCTTATTCTCCTAGGGTTTACTGAAACCTCAAGGATTAATCACATATAAAAATTTACATTTATAAAACACCTTTCATAACACACGGTTAATCTAAACGTGCCTTCCAGCTAATGAAATACTCTCTCTGTAGGAAATGCAGAAGATCTGTACACAGCATGCACCCACACATAGCAACAAGATCCTGAACAGGGAATCTGCTTATTGGTGTTGGTTAAGGGATAAAGGTGAGGCATAGCGATGGATAAATATACTCCTGCCCTTCATCAAGTTGTGCATTGAGATTTTTTTTCCTCTGCCTGACAAACCTTTGGTTTGTTACCTCATTTTAAATGTGGTTAAAAAAGTACAGTGTATCCTAGCATTCCACCAGTGTAAGTCTTACACTTATTTTTATTCCTTCAAGCACCTTGAGTATTGCTGGCAAAGCCAGACAGCAATATCCATCTCTGACTGCTCTCAACTTTTACTCCTTTAACTCACCACTTTTACTCCTGTTGTTGAAAGGAACCCTTACTGTCGCTCACACACACCTGGTGCTCTGAAAGCACCCTCCAAATACCATCAACAGGGGAAAGTACTGATTGCTCCACCAGATAATGCACAGTCATCAAAGTGCTGTGACTCTGCCAGTGAGCCAGATAAAGTACAGCATGGTGATATATCGTCAAGTGAGGTGGTGTGTGGCTTGCAAGCAATCTTGCAGGAGGTCATGCTTCATAAGGACTTGCCTTAGCCAGAAATGGGACTTGCAGGTTTGGGAGCCACTGTGGAAGCAGTGGGCACACTGTGCTGCTGATCAGCTGAGCTTTTAGAGATGATTTCATCCAGACAATTTGAGATACTTGTATCTTTTACAGGGCAGGAGGTGAGTCATTTGCCACAGGGTACTTAACATTTGACTGGCTGTGGTAGCCACAGCTTTTAAGTGGCTGGTCCATCCACTTTGTTTTATTGTCTTTAATGATATGTAGTATGTTGATAATGCATAATTTGCCATAAATAATGAAGTTAAGTGTCAATAGATATGTTAGTAAAAAGGAGATGGAAGAGTCTGGGGCATGGCAAGAAAGTCTGATTTTGAGTATGACCAAATCAACCTATTGCTTGTTCAACAGTTCTACCAATGGAAGAATCAATCCTCAGAAGTCAGTGATGAAAACATACTGATTTGGAATGGACAGTAAAGAGTTAAGGAGCCTGTTGATGGTGTGGGAGCAATTCTGGTAAGATCAAGTGATGAAGAAGGCCTTCCTTCTCCAAAGATCATCACCAAACCAGATGGATCTGACATCAGTCTTGTACCTTCTAACAATCTGCTATCTTTCTCTTTTTAAATGTTTCAGAGATACCAAAATGTTAGTGGAACTCAAATCTTTAGCTCTGACATATTGCATTCTGCAGGTCTATTCATTCTTGTCTATGGATTACTGGTCCTAAATTCCAGCCACCATGGTACCACATCTCATCGTTGTGTTACTGCTGCCTGCTGAAGTCCTTGGAATACAATTTTCGCCCACAAGTTTCTGACTCAAACGTAATAGTACGATTGACTGAGCTAAAACTGGTATAGTAATGTACTGTCATGCACTCTTGTAGTTCCTTTCTCCTTCCAATTTTGTCTAGCTTTTGCCTTCTCTGATCTTCCTTGCCTTTATATACTACTATTTGCTACAATTCTGATAACTGATCTCCAGTGAAGCCTCCTTGTCCAAAGGACCCTGAGACCACCTACAGCATCTGCCACAGCTGAGGGGAGTGAACACAGCAACACCAAGAGATCAGACTTGGAAAAAACGAGAGTCAAGGGGATATAAAGCACTGAATCAGCCCTTTGGAACCATTGTGTCCATGCAGACCATAAAGCGGATGTAGACTTTTACCATAACTCTTATTCACATCTATATTCTCTGCAGCTACACACGCTTGTGTATATTTTCCCCACATCCCAATCAATGTACACCAGATTATATCACTCACCTACTCACAAGAGGCAATTTACGTGATCAGTTAACCCACTGACTCCCAAATCTTTGGGATGTGGCAGGAAACTGGAGAACCCAGAGGAAACCTATAGTTAGAGTGAAAACACACAAATGCCTTTCAGATGAAAGCAAGGTCATTGGACTGTGATACAACAGCTCTACTTGCTTTGCCAATGTGCTGCCCTTATTTGAAATCCTTAGAAATCAGTGGTCTTGCACTAATTCATTAGGCCAAGTAAGTATTGAGTACGAGAGAACTATCCTTAATTTCCCATCCCACTCCTACCCTGACCTATAGGTCCCAGCATCCTGCATTGGTACTAATGAGGCACACTGCAGACTTCTCAACTCCATATTGAATACTACAATTTCAGGTATCTTCATTTCTTAATCTGTTTGTTATCGTCTGTAATATTAGGCATTATTTCCTGTTTCTTTTAAACTCTTTTACTCTGAGGACAAGGAGGACATGTTCAGCCTGACCTGCAAGTCATGCCATACTGCTCTGTATTTCAAAACTTCTACATTCTTTTACAGTATATATACACAGATACATTCAAATACACATATAGCTAGGCTGCCTAACACCTATGCACAGTACTGTATTTGTTAATGTGCAGCGGACAGCCGGTTTGTAAATCTGGTGGGAGCAAAGGATTTTGGGAATGGTGAGGGTACAGCGCCACTGAAGGGGTGTGGGACAGGTGGCAGAGAAGGAGTGCCAATGGCGAGGTTGGCATGGGTGCAGATACACTCAACCCTGAGACTTAGCCTCATAATTGCAAAGTGAAGGCATCTGCAAAAACAAAAGAGAGGCATCTATACATGTGGCGAAGGCAGCAGCCGAATGGTCTATGTTACATCAATGAAAGGAGACTATGGGGACCACCAGCAGTTTCTAACTATAATGTTGCGTAAAAGACAGACGACTTCTCCTTCACATTAAAGCTTAACAACTGTGCACAGATATGCACAGGAAAGAGCATACGTGGTGAGTCAGACAGCTGAACAGCAATTAACAGTAGTAAGAGTGTACCAATGAGATTTGGGATTGTAACATTGAACAATATGTGTACATCACTGCCCATAAAGACAATTGGCTTCATAACATATGCAAGACGTTGTTTCTAGTGCGATTTACAAACATCATAAACATTGCACAGAAAACCAATGATCATAAGTGACTATTTGAATTTGGCTGTAATATTATGCAGACAGGAGATACTACAGGTGTGGGAATCTGGAGCAGAAAACAAAAAATGTGGGCCAAGGTTGAGGTGGCAGTTTCTGAGCTACCGACTCTATATGGAAGTACAAGACAATTCATCTTAAATCTTGCTCCGTGACATAGATGGATACAATACTGAAATAGGCTCTTCAGCCCAACAAATTCATACTGACTGTCAAAACACTAATCCTCCTCCTCATCATCATCATCATCATGTGCCGTGTTGTATGCTGTGGATGATCATGGTCTTTGATTATGATTGCTCTTGGCAAATTTCTCTACAGAAGTAGTTTGTCATTGCCTTGTTTTCCTAAGCTACATCAATGACTGCATTGGTGTTGCTTCCCACACCCATGCTGAACTCGTCAACTTCATCCATTTTGCTCCAACTTCCACCCTGCTCTCAAATTCACCTGGTCCATTACTGACACCTCCCTTCCCTTTCTCGATCTCTTTGCCTCTATATCCAGAGACAGCTTATCTACTGATGTCTATTACAAATCCACGGATTCTCACAGCTAACCTGTTACTTGTAAAAACGCCATCCACTTCTCCCAATTCCTTTGTCTCCTCCACATCTGCACTCAGGGCAAGTCTTTTCATTCCAGAATGCAGGAGATGTCCTACTACTTCAAAGAAAGGGGCTTCCCTTCTTCCACCATCAATGCTGCCCTAACTGCATCTCTTCCATTTCACACGTCTGCTCTCACCCCATCCTCTTGCCACCCTACCACAGATAGGATTCCTTGTCCTCACCTAGCACCCTACCAGCCTCTGTTCCACCACATAATTCTCTATAATTTCCACCATCTCCAAATGGGATCTCACCACCAAGCACATCATTCCCTCCCCCTCACTTTCTGCTGTCTGAAGGAATTGCTCCCTATGCAACTCCTATGTCCATTCGTCCCTCAATGAATCTAACAACCTGCACCATTTTGGGAATTGGGAGGAAACCTTAGCACACAGAGGAAACCCATGCAGATACCAGAGGAATGTGTAAACTCCACACAGATCTAATTGAAACTGGATTCTGCACCTGTACGGCAACAGCTCAACCAACTACAGCACTGTGTCACTAACAGGTTACAAATAATATTATAATTTCTTCCTTTTCTGGTGCTTGGGCTTCACTGACAAAGCTGACATTTAGTGCCCAGCCCTTGACATGCTGCACTATGTATGAAGCTTGTAATGTAGATTCAAGAGTGGACTTGTTGGTGTGTCACCTGACTACTCTTTTACAAAAAGTTTGTGTTGAATGTCGGCTGAGAATTTGGACATGAACAGACAACCATCTGAAGCTCCATACATATTATGGGTATGCTTAGACTTTTTGAAGCTAGATCTACTGGACAAACAAATGCTAAATTTGACATTTTAAACCCTTCATTGCTTTTTAATGCAGCTGACAGCTCTCTATGTTGCGAGGTATTTTTTTGTACAATATCTTTACATCGGCCATACAAAATAGTACTTTTTATCAAAGGACAAAGCAGAGTTCATTTAAACCTGATCTCGGGTGCTTGCAAGTTCTCCTTGTGACCTCTTGTGTTGCCTCTGGGTATTCTGCTTTCCTTCCACATCCAAGAGATATGTGGGTTGGCTAGTAAGTTGGCCACTTATATTGTCTTCATTGTGCAGAATCAGGGGGTGTTGATTGAAATATGGAGAGAACAAAATGGGTATAGATTACTAATATAATAATTAGTATAGATCTGTGCAATTGGCTGTTTGATGGTCAGTGCAGACTCAATGGGCCAAAGGGCATATTGCCACACAGTAGGACTATATTTTTCAATATTTGATCACACATCTCTGCAATTATGATTGAAAACTCATCTAATTTTGAGTAAATTGCATTTGCCACCACTTCCAGGTTCAATCATGACAATGGAGAAGTTCAAACAAACGTAAGTAATCCTACTGATGTATCTTTCCATCCTTTACAGTTTTGCAAAGAAACTTAGATCAAAAATGAAGCAAAATATGCAGGTAACATAAATCTGAAAAATAACCTGACAATGCTAACAATACTCTCAGATACTCAGATTGCAACTGCGGAAGTAGAAGCAAGATCCATGTTTAAGGTCACCAAAATATTAACACAAATGGGACTAGCTGAGATGGACTCTTGACCTCACAATTTATCTCATCATGGCCTTGCACTTTATTGACTGCCAGCACTGTACTTTCCCTGTAACTGTAAAAATTTATTCTGCATTCTGTTATGTTGTAGTCTAACAATGGTAAAGCCCTCCCCGCCATTGATCACATCTTCATGAAATGCTGTGACAGGAAAGCAGCATCTATCACCAGGGACATGCTCTCTTCTCGCTGCTGCCATCAGGAATGCGGTACAGGAGCCTGAGGGCCTCCACCACCAAGTTCAGGCAGTTATTACCCCTCAACCATCAAGCTCTTGAAGCAAAGTAGATAACTTCTCTCAGCTTCACTTGTCTCGTCATTGAAATGTTCCCACAACCCACTTTCAAGGACTCTTCATCTCATGTTCTCAATATTTATTGCTTAATTATTGTTATTTATTTATTTATTTATTTATGTGTTAACACAGTTTGTTGAGCGCCCAATTTGGTGTGGTCTTTCATTGATTCTGTTTTGGTTATTATTATATTGATTTATTGAGTATGCCACAAGAAAATGAACCTCAGGATTGTATATAGTGGCATATATGTACTTTAATAATAAATTTACTTGGAACTTTGTTTTCCCTTGTACCAGCTCAATGCATTTGTTATAATTAAATAATCCGTATGGATTATATGCAAGACAGTTTTTCTTAGTACATCTGACAATAATAAAGTATTTTACCAATTTATCTTGTTGATATGAATCCACTGGGAAAAATTGTCTGTCTCCATGCTATATAACTTTATAATAGTTAAAACTTGTGAGTGGAAGATGCCTCCAATCCACTTCTAGAGCTGTGATGGAAAGCTGAGATGAGCAGTTGAGTTTGATAAATTTTCTGCTGATGGTTACTAGAGGCCATGCTACCCGATTTTGGATGTGGACAGATGTTGGATAATGTTTAAGTAAGACAATGAAATGGTGAACAATAAAATCAATGATGATGCCATTAACCAGCCCAAACATAGTCCCAGACACAATATGATCAGCCGTTGATTTTTCTTTGGAATCCTACCTATCAAAACTTGCAAACACCTATGTTAATGTAAAATACAGCAGTGCTATTAGATATCACTATTAGAGTGGGCCAGTGAAGGAGTGGAGATTTGAGGCTTTGACTCGAGAGATTCTGGCAGTTTTGGCAGTTGGACTGTGCAATCAAGTCAATCAAGATTTGAATAGCTCAGCAGAAAGCCGTTGATTAGGCAATCAAGATTTGAATAGCTCAGACTCAGCAGACAGCAGCTGATTGGGCAATCGAGGTCAGGTGACCAAGCAGTTTGAAAAGCTCAAACGAATAAATAGAGGGTTACCTCAAGCAAAGCGGCCTGTGGAAAGTGGCCAGTGAAGGAGTGGAGATTTGAGGCTTTGACTCGAGAGCCTTCGACGAGAAGAGGCTGAGGATGAGCTTCACTCCAAGTGAGGTAAGGCCGGGTAAGCTCCTTTCAAAGGAGAAAGTTTCAAAAGTTGAGGCAAGTATTGGGTAGGTCATGACAGCTGAGATCGGCCCTGTGGTTTGTTCATCCTGCAGCATGTGGGAAATCAGGGATACTTCCAGTGTCCCTGATGACTATGTGTGCAGGAAGTGTGTCCAACTGCAGCTTCCGGCAGACCGCATTGAGCGTCTGGAGCTGCGATTGGATTCATACTGGAGCATCCGCGATGCTGAGAAAGTCGTGAATAGCACGTTCAGTGAGTTGGCCACACCGCAGGTAAAGGCTACACAGGCAGAAAGGGAAGGGGTGGCCACTAGACAGTGTAGCAGTAGGCAGGTAGTGCAGGAGTCCCCTGAGGTCATCTCCCTCCTAAACAGATATACTGATTTGGATACTGTTGGGGGAGATGTCTCATCAGGGGAAGGCAGCAGCAGCTGAGTTCATTGCACCATGGGTGGCTCTGCGGCACAGGAGGGAAGGAAAAGGAGTGGGAGAGCTATAGTGATAGGGGATTCGATTGTAAGGGGAATAGATAGGCGTTTCTGCAGCTGCAAACGAGACTCCAAGATGGTATATTGCCTCCCTGGTGCAAGGGTCAAGGATGTCTCTGAGCGGCTGCAGGACATTCTGGAATGGAAGGGTGAACAGCCAGTGGTCATGGTGCACATAGGTACCAACGATATAGGTAAAACACGGGATGAGGTCCTACAAGGTGAATTTAGGGAGTTAGGAGATAAACTAAAAAGTAGGACCACAAAGGTAATAATCTCTGGATTACTACCAGTGCCACATGCTAGTCAGAGTAGAAATAGGAGGATATTTCAGTTGAATACGTGGCTTGAAAAATGGTGCAAGGGGCGAAGGATTCAAATTTCTGGGGCATTGGAACCAGTTCTGGGAGAGGTGGGACTGGTATAGACAGGACGGTCTGCACCTGGGCTGGACTGGAACCAATTTCCTAGGGAGAGCGTTTGCTACTGCTGTTCAGGAGCCTTTAAACTAATGTGGCAGGGAGATGGGAACAAGTGCAGAGAGACAGAGGGGTGTAAAATGAGGGTAGAAGCAAAAAGTAGTAAGGTGAAAAGTAAAAGTGGCAGGCAGGCATATCCAGGGCAAAAAGCAAAAAGGGCCACTTTTCAACATAATTGTATAAGGGCTAAGAGTGTTGTAAAAACAAGCCTGAAGGCTTTGTGTGTCAATGCGAGGAGCATTCGTAACAAGGTGGATGAATTGAATGTGCAGATAGTTATTAATGAATATGATATAGTTGGGATCACAGAGACATGGCTCCAGGATGACCAAGGATGGGAGCTCAACATCCAGGGATATTCAATATTCAGGAGGGATAGACAGGAAAGAAAAGGAGGTGGGGTAGCATTGCTGGTTAGAGAGGAGATTAATGCAATAGAAAGGAAGGACATTAGCCTGGAGGATGTGGAATCGATATGGGTAGAGCTGCATAACACTAAGGGGCAGAAAACGCTGGTGGGAGTTGTGTACAGGCCACCTAACAGTAGTAGGGAAGTTGGGGATAGCATTAAACAGGAAATTAGAAATGCGTGCAATAAAGGAACAGTAGTTATAATGGGTGACTTCAATCTACATATAGATTGGGTGAACCAAATTGGTAAGGGTGCTGAGGAAGAGGATTTCTTGGAATGTATGCGGGATGGTTTTCTGAACCAACATGTCGAGGAACCTACTAGAGAGCAGGCCATTCTAGATTGGGTATTGAGCAATGAGGAAGGGTTAGTTAGCAATCTTGTCGTGCGAGGCCCCTTGGGAAAGAGTGACGATAATATGGTGGAATTCTTCATTAAGATGGAGAATGACATAGTTAATTCAGAAACAAAGGTTCTGAACTTAAAGAAGGGTAACTTTGAAGGTATGAGACGTGAATTAGCTAAGATAGACTGGCAAAAGATACTTAAAGGGTTGACAGTGGATATGCAATGGCAAGCATTTAAAGATCGCATGGATGAACTACAACAATTGTTCATCCCAGTTTGGCAAAAGAATAAACCAGGGAAGGTAGTGCACCCATGGCTGACAAGGGAAATTAGGGATAGTATCAAGTCCAAAGAGGAAACATATAAATTAGCAAAAAAAAGCGGCACACCTGAGGACTGGGAGAAATTCAGAGACCAGCAGAGGAGGACAAAGGGCTTAATTAGGAAAGGGAAAAAAGATTATGAGAGAAAGCTGGCAGGGAACATAAAAACTGACTGTAAAAGCTTTTATAGATATGTGAAAAGAAAAAGATTGGTCAAGACAAATGTAGGTCCCTTACAGTCAGAAACAGGTGAATTGATCATAGGGAACAAAGACATGGCAGACCAATTGAATAACTACTTTTGTTCTGTCTTCACTAAGGAGGACATAAATAATCTTCCGGAAATAGTATGGGACTGAGGGTCTAGTGAGATGGAGGAACTGAGGGAAATACATGTTAGTAGGGAAGTGGTGTTAGGTAAATTGAAGGGATTAAAGGCAGATAAATCCCCAGGGCCAGATGGTCTGCATCCCAGAGTGCTTAAGGAAGTAGCCCAGGAAATAGTGGATGCATTCGTGATAATTTTTCAAAACTCCTTAGATTCTGGATTAGTTCCTGAGGATTGGAGGGTGGCTAATGTAACCCCACTTTTTTTAAAAAAAGGAGGGAGAGAAACCGGGGAATTATAGACTGGTTAGTCTGACATCAGTGGTGGGGAAAATGCTAGAGTCGGTTATCAAAGATGTGATAACAGCTCATTTGGAAAGAGGTGAAATCATCGGACAAAGTCAGCATGGATTTGTGAAAGGAAAATCATGTCTGACGAATCTTATAGAATTTTTTGAAGATTTAACTAGTAGAGTGGATAGGGGAGAGCCAGTGGATGTGGTATATTTAGATTTTCAAAAGGCTTTTGACATGGTCCCACACAGGAGATTAGTGTGCAAACTTTAAAGCACACGGTATTGGGGGTATGGTATTGATGTGGAGAGAGAATTGGCTGGCAGACAAAGAGTGGGAGTAAATGGGACCTTTTCAGAATGGCAGGCAGTGACTAGTGGGGTACCGCAAGGCTCAGTGCTGGGACCCCAGTTGTTTACAATATATATTAATGATTTAGACGAGGGAATTAAATGCAGCATCTCCAAGTTTGCGGATGACACGAAGCTGGGCGGCGGTGTTAGCTCTGAGGAAGATGCTAAGAGGATGCAGGGTGACTTGGATAGGTTAGGTGAGTGGCAAATTCATGGCAGATGCAATTTAATGTGGATAAATGTGAGGTTATCCACTTTGGTTGCAAGAACAGGAAAACAGATTATTATCTGAACGGTGGCCGATTAGGAAAAGGGGAGATGCAATGAGACCTGGGCGTCATTGTACACCAGTCATTGAAGGTGGGCATGCAGGTACAGCAGGCAGTGAAAAAGGCAAATGGTATGTTGGCATTCATAGCAAAAGGATTTGAGTACAGGAGCAGGGAGGTTCTACTGCAGTTGTACAAGGCCTTGGTGAGACCGCACCTCGAATATTGTACGCAGTTTTGGTCCCCTAATCTGAGGAAAGTCATTCTTGCCATAGAGGGAGTACAGAGAAGGTTCACCAGATTGATTCCTGGGATGGCAGGACTTTCATATGAAGAAAGAGTGGATCGACTAGGCTTATACTCACTGGAATTTAGAAGATTGAGGGGGGATCTTATTGAAACGTATAAAATTCTAAAGGGATTGGACAGACTAGGTGCAGGAAGATTGATTCCGATGTTGGGGAAGTCCAGAACAAGGGATCACAGCTTAAGGATAAAGGGGAAGCCTTTTAGAACCGAGATGAGGAAAAACTTCTTCACACAGAGTGGTGAATCTGTGGAATTCTCTGCCACAGGAAACAGTTGAGGCTGGTTTATTGGCTATATTTAAGAGGAAGTTAGATATGACCCTTGTGGCTAAAGGGATCAGGGGGTATGGAGAGAAAGCAGGTACAGGGTTCTGAGTTGGATGATCATACTGAATGGCGGTGCAGGCTCGAAGGGCTGAATGGCCTACTCCTGCACCTATTTTCTATGTTTCTATATCGAGTGATACAACAGGAAATCAAGACCTTTGGGCCACAAGGTCCATGCAGAGCATCAAGCATGCATTTACACTAAACCTACAGTTATCCAATGTCATTCTCCCTGCATTTCCATCCACTTCCCTCCTCACCCCATCCCCTTCCAGGTTCTACCATTCCACTGTGAGGGCAATTCACAATGGCCAACTAACACACCATCATACATGTAGGAGAAAAGCCAGGGGAGCAGAGTGCCACCTGCAAACTCCACACAATAGCTTTGGAGATCAGGTGCAAACTGGGATCAATGCTGCTGTGAGGAACTAACTACAGCTGACAATGAAGGAATGGCTATGGTATAGTACATAACAGGTAACAATATTTAATAATTTTTTTAATGTTACGCACTCATTCTCAGAACGTTGCATTACCTACACACTTGAATTTATTGGTCATTCCTATTGATCTCATCAGCCTTCCTCTTCATTTGCAGCTAGCTCTGCTGGACAAACTCAGCTTCCTGCTAAGATAGAGTCCAGACTAGTTCTGCTTTAGTATAAACAAACTGGTGGCTTTTCAAGACAATCATAAGAGTTTCATTGTTGCTGGTATCTGGCTTTCAATTCCACCTTTGTATCATGCATTTCAAATTAATAAGTTTCTGCAGTGGATTCCTGCTGTGCCAATGGGCTCTGGTTCCATCATTAAAAAATGCACGAAACAGTAAGTTAGTGAAAATGAACAACAGTCTGTGCTCAAGTAACTTATTTACAATCTAAGAATTGTTTTAGGAATACCGCTTAAGATTGAAATTCAAGAAAGCAGTGTATGTTTAACAGAAAAAAAACATCTTCTCCAGCATGCAGTGTTATGATTCAAGCTTGCTCAATGGGATACCAGCATAACAGGAGCAGGACTTGGCCATCTGGCCTTTCAAGCCTGTTACACAATTCTTCAAGATCATGGCTATTCTTTTACTTTAGTGCTACGTTCTCACACTATTTTCATATTTCTTGACATTCATAATATCTTGAAATCCTTCAGTCTCCGTTATGAATGAAATAGCCACTGAGCCACTTCAGTTCTCCACGACCGAGAAGTCCAAAGATTCACCAGCCTCTGACTGAGAAAATTTCTGCCCCTTGTCTCAATTCCAATAGGCCTATGTCTTATTCTCAAACTATGCACCCAATCCTAACTCCTCAGTGAGGGAAAACCTTTTCACTGCATCTAGTTTGACTAGCCCTTTATGAAAACCTCTCTCCTCATTCTTCTAAACTTTAGAGAATACATTCCCAGACTACTCAATGTCTCCTCACAGAGCAAACCTACCATGTCGATAATGAGTTTGATAAATTCTTGCTGCACTTTCATTATGGGCAACTTCAAAGATCATTTAAATATTTCAAAGCAGTGTATTGCTGACTGCTTCTCACCCTAACACAACTAAAACCTATGGATGTCTTGGTTTTAAATGTATTAAATCAGGAGTCTGCTCTTTAATGTAAAGAGTGTTTTTTTCTTAAAGCATCAGCTTATCTTAAAGAGTTAGTTTACTTTAAAGAACATGTTTCATCTTTCTTGAAGTGCAGACCATTGCTCAACATTCAAGAGATCATTAAAGCCACAAATATGGCCTTCATAATTGTAAATTTGGGATTCAGGCCACAGTCCATTTTATAATACAATAAATGATGTTATGATATATAAAACAAGAGATTTTCAGCTGCAATTGCTGATGGACACTTTAGAAATTTTTGGAACAAACAGCCATTCAGTCAATGCAAGGGGATGGGAGAAGGATTGATGAGTACAGTAATTGCAGAGCACCCATGGAGATTTCTTCCTCAGACAATTTTTAAGAAGCTCTCCTTGCTAGAGTTAGTGTAGGTATGGATTGCAAACTGTGATACCTTGGAAACTTCATTTCTGCTCCTTCAGCTTCTCTACATATAAGATCAATAGCACTGGCTGACAGGGAAAGCCCTCTGATCTTCTGGTTTTCCATAAATAGAGCGCTCATTACTCTACAGGAAAGTAATGCAGGTTCAGTATTTGCGGGGTCACAATGGTCCTTTTATTCTCTAAGATAATTGTTATAAGAGTTCCCCATTTGAGAAAAGCGTAAAATTCAATCAGGAAGGAAGTCCAATGGATTCCCAAGGTGCCACACACAGGTGTGGCAGTACTGAAAGAACTTCAGCATTGTGAGCATGGGTAGGAATCCTACTATAGTTAGGATTGGTCACACTGGATAGGGTAAAATAAAATCAACAGGATAATCTGTGGTCCATTCCGAAAGATGCAAACACGAGGTGGTTAGCTGAGGAAAAGATGGAAGTAGACTGCAACAGTCCTGAAGATAAATAAGTGAATGGGATAGATCTACCGCTGGAATTTCAGTTTGCAGAGAGGAAAAAAAACCTCCATTTCTCTTCTAAGAACTTCCCATTGGTCCTATTTTGTCTGTGTACAAGAGTAGACATTGCATTAAATACAACTGGGTTCGCTGGTGATATCCATAAAAGGATAGGGGCAGAGATAGGCTACTTGGCCCCTTAAACCTACCAAGCTTTTCCCTAAGATCAAGGTTGATTTGCCCAAGGCCTCAGCTCTTCTGTGTCAGCTCCCCAGTTTCCCTTTAAGTATCACTAGTGATCCAGCATCCATAACCCTCCAGGCTAGGGATTTGCAGAGATTCATCAGCTTCTGCAACATAACACAGGCATACTCAGTGTGTGATTTGAAAACGCTGGAAAGACTCGGGGAATGTCTGAGAGGAGAGAAACAGTTAACATTTCAGTCCTCAGTTCAGATTAATTCCATTCCTCTCTCCACAAGTACTGCCTGACTTGCCGAGTAGTTTCATGATTTTTTTTTGCTTCCTTTCCAGACATCCACCCTGCAGTTTTTCATTCTTGTGTCACACTTGCTTCTGATCAGTCATACACAGGCTTTTATAACCATGCTTTCAAGTGACTACCTGCAGTGCCTTATGACTAGTATAGTCAGTTTGCCCAGGAATTTGCTGAATCATTGAAATTTGCCAGCTGTTCACAAGTATTCTGAATTCCCTGCCACCTCATTCAGAGCACTGGGAGGGGCATCCAGGAAGATGCCACTTTCCTTCTCTGTAAACAGGACAGAGACAGAGAGACAGATTTGAAGTTTATTTTAAATGTGGGTGTTAACTCACTCACAGCACCATGGTGATCTGAAACTGAGCTGTCTTCCAGCCCACATCATAGGCCACTTCTGAACCAAGCACATTAGAGTGAGTCAGAAAAATTATCGTCTGATTGTGAATCTTACAAGTCCAAGATTAATTAGCTTAGTAACTTAGTTACCGGTAATAGTGGGTCTCCACAACCTATAGACTCACTTTCAAGGACTCTATAACCCAGTATTATTTATTACCTTTTTTTTCATTGCCTGCATGATTTGTCTTCTTTTGCACATTGGCTGTTCATCATTCTTTGTTATTTATAGTTCTTCATAAATTAAATTGTATTTCTTTATTTTGCTGTAAATGCCTGCAAGAAAATGAATCTCAAGGTAGGATATGGTGACATATATGTACAAACAATAATAAATAGATCTTGAACTTGGTGGATGATGTCAGTGGCAAAGCCAGAATCTAACTTCACCCCTTCTCTTCCTTGCCTACCATTGGGTAGGTACTTCTTTTAATTAAGGAGTTCCAGGTGTAGGTCCAGCAAAGATGGAGGAACTGCAATATTATCTTTAAGTCAGGGGGGAATGTGATTGGAAGGGGTCCTGCAGGTAGAGGCACATGATGTTTTTCCAGTGGCTGAAGGATTGGGAGGTTCTATCAAAATAAAGTGAGTGAACAGCGATGTCTCTTCCTAGAAATTCACTCCTGATGAGTATAGCTAAGTTGATTATATAGTTATAGCAACACATTGTTTTCTGCCCACTGACTGAAATGCATTCCATAAGACCAAAAGAAATAGGGAGAGAAGCGGGAAATTTGACCCATTAAGTCTTCCGTGACATTCAATCATAACTGATTGTTTCCAACCCCATTCTCTCACCTTCTCCCCGAAATGCTTAAATTCCTTATCATCAAGAACCTATCAATCTGCTTTAAATACATCCACTGATCTTGCCTTCATCTGTAGCAATAAGTTCCACAATTGCACCACCTTCTGAGACACTCCTTTATTCTGAGGTGTGGCCTTGGCCCCTAAACTCTCCGATTAATGGAAATCCAGGCATTTCAGGATCCAATTAGTCTCGAAAAGATTCCTTTCACCCTTCTCAACACTATCAAGTACAGACCCAGAGAAATTCAAACACTCCTCACAGGTCTTTATTCCTAAGATCATTCTTGTGAACCTCCTCTGGATCCTAACTTTCCTGAGATACAGGGTCCAAAATTGCTCACAATTCCACTGAACAGGCTGGATTAACTTCAAGCTGAGATTGCAATACATTTCCCATGCTATGTAGTGCATTCAGTGATTATAACTGAGGGTAGATTTTCAGGTAAAACATTTATGCACCAATTCTAAGGTCTTTAATGTTGTCAACATACATCTGCTAAAAAAAAATAAGTCTTTGAGTTGGTGGGTCTGAAGTTCTAGCACGCTTATTTGCAGAAAAAACACAGCAGCATTCTACCACCAAAACCCCATGAACTGTGAGGATTCAGGTTGGTGGTTGTGAAGAACAAGGAGATCTTCCTGCTCTTCACATCTTGCTCTTCTTTAACACCACTATAATATTCTGAAATAAAAAGGTTCAGTTTCTTTGATTTCATTGATTTTTTTTGCATGAAGTGAACATTTGGTTAATCTATCTGGTTTCATGTCAATTTATTGTTGATTACAACAGACCATCACGGTTATTCTTTCAGGAAAACAGATGCCTAAATTTAGTCTGCATTCAGTAGAGCAGAGGATATTATGGACTATATTGACAGAGGCATTTACAATTGGGGAAAAAATGGAATAGGATAACTAGAAATACATTCTTTCCAGGAACTGAACTGAACTGTAACGTGCACTTTTACGGTGAGATTCAACACCAAACATGTCGCTTGTTTTCAGTAGATGTGTCCTGCACATGCGCAGGAGGAGGAGATTTGCCAAAATCTCTGTTTCACTGTGGATAGAGATATTTTTAAAAACGCGTAGTGTGGACACCTATCGTTTTTACGCGAAACCGGCGTTTTCAAAATTATCCGGTCTAGTGTGAGAGATCTAGACAAAAGAAAAATTGAATATCAGCTTTTTTGGAAAGCTATTAAAGAGATTTGTATTAATATTCAGAGATGAGTGTCCATTCAATGCATTACCAGTGACAGCTATTAAAGCTAAATTACGTCAGCATTAAAGAATGCATTATTCATGTGGCAGTCATTTTACTGTCAGTGATTGTTGCATTAAGATCGGCAATTAGACTAGAAAAAGTCTGCAACACAAGGGATTGATTTTATTCTCAATGTTAGCACATCTTTGTGGTCATGATTTGTTAGGTGGTTTATGTGAAACAGAGAAAAAAATTAACTCAATTTGAATATGTTTGACAACAACAAAGGTTTTATCTCTTCACTATTTGGATAGTTCCTTTAACGTTATAATGGCATATATAACCATTCATACATCACACTGTGACCAGTCACAAGTGACTCAACAAAAGCTTTTTGCATTATGCTTTTGCACTTTCAGAAGAATGCACTGTATTATATCAGAAGCGTCACAATAATTTTAATATCCTCAAGTCATTTGGGTGGAGAATTGGTAATTACACCACAATCAAGGCTATTTTGAAAGTCATTTTAACTCATTGTCATCAAAATATAGAAAATTTAAGACCATAAAATAGAAGTAGTAGTTGGTCCATCATTCAAAGAAGCCATAATTGAACTTTGACCTTAGCACTACTTTCCTGTACTAACCTTGAGTCCCCTCGAGTCTGAACAGCTATCAATAACAGCCTTGAATATACTGTGTATATTCCATCCATTTTGGGTAGTGAATTCCATGGAGTCATTCATCCCCAGTGAAGACATTTCCCCTCATTTCAATCATGCTTCATTGTTCACCTATTTTATCCTTGATTCTTACAGGAGAAAATCCTCCCTGCGTCTGCTCTGTCGAATCTTGTTTGGAAACCTTGGGCCCGGAATTCAGAGCAAGGTTGATTACCTTGAGTCTTGATGTGGTGTTTACAGGCTAAGGCCTTCAAGTGCTTGCACATTGGCTTTGCATATGCCCTTATTAGTTGTCAATTTGCATCTCTAATACAAGTATGAATCAGGAGTACTCCTCTTACCAAGGTAGACACTGAGACCACTTCCTCCAGGTATGGATCCAGAGATCACAAGCACCAAAAAATGGATTGCCCAACATGCGAATGATATGGGGAGAATTTTCTGGCTTCAGTTTAGAATCTTTCAAATTTCCTTCCCATTGAACAGTGCAGAGTTAATTGTTATTATATACAGGACTGATATATTTTCAGTTGTATGGGGTCAGGGCAAGAAGGCAAGAGGTAGGTGGCAGAAATGCCCATGACAAATGACAAATGGCATTGATGATACCTCTTATGCTCCATTTTCTATGTCCTTATTAAACCAACACAATGGGTAATAATTAGAACTAAAACTGGAGAAAACAAAAAGTTCATCAGTAAGAGGGCAGAAGAGGAATAAATTAAAGTTTGGTCGCAAAATAATTTAACTAAAGAAACATAATTGATCTAAGTATTGCACTGGGATTCGAAGTTTTATAGAGTAGAAAAGCAGAAGGTAATAGAAATTTATACAGATTGTTAGTTAACATCCTCCATGAGGACCACAACAACCTTGTCGTTGGGTTTGGAGGCTTGCCTGCCTCTGTGACCCAGAGAGCTAAGTTGGCTGGAGTCAGGGCTTTATGCTTTGGCTCTTGGTAGGGTCACCCATGACAAACAGGTCAAAGGGTAGAGACCAGTCTAAGAGCGGCTGCCGGTCCTCCAGGTTTGGAGGTTCATTCAGGTCAGGGCTAACAACCCTGACTGGTAAAACAAAATTGTTATGGAAACAGCAATGAAGAATCCTTCTACATCTGAGTGTGACGGTATTCCCGAGTCTCCACCCGGGACTTGCATGACTGACAGTAGTGAAAACCAAGAGGAAGCTCCTGACATGATGAAAGAAGCCTTGAACACCACCAGAGATGGAGGACATTCATTGCTGACCTAAACACCAGCAGCCTAATGTGCAAAAAGTAACATCTTCTTCAATGTTATGCCCTAGATTGGCATTTTAAGAAAGATAGCAAGATGAACAAAGATCACTAAGATAGTAACATTGGTTAAATGCTATAATTATGAGGCTTCAGAGAAAGCAATGACCTTTTCCCATTAAAACAATGCTGCACAATAATTAAACACCATGTAGTGAATTGGGAATACAGCAATGGAAAATAATGTGCAAACACTTGAATTACCAATAATCAAGTTATGAGCAACAGATGCAGGGATGGTGTATATAATCATAACAGATATAGTGGAAAGATCCTTATCAGCATTCTGCAGTCTGAGCCAGCAATAATCCACTGCCATTGTTCTTGTTTCACCAATAATCTGTGAAAACAAACTTGTTCAACTTTCCACATAGTTTGCACTAAAACATATCACCTTTCTCATTTCCATTTTTACCTGATTTTTAAATAACACAAACAAAATTCACCTCTAGATTGAATCCATAATAACAACGATTGCTTGTAGTGGTGCTCAGTTTATAGTCTGCTGCTCATAAACCTATGAATTCTTCTTCCAGATTTGAGAGAGTAGGTACAGAACTGTGCAAGAGGCTTAGGCTCATATATAAAACTAGGGTGCTTAAGGTATGCTATTTGTCAACATACAGGGGAAAGCAAGTTTGTAAATCTGGCGGGAGCAAGGTATGTTAGGAATGGCAAGGGAGAGATGGCAGAGGAGTGCCAGGGGTGAGGGGTGGCACTGGTGCAGACACACCCAGCCCTGAGAAACCAGGCAAGACAATTTCATCCCAAACAATTGGTTTATTAATCATTACAGAATGTCTCTCTGGTGCTTCCTGCTCCCTCCCCTCTCCCTTCCCTTTTTCCCAACTATGATTCTCCTCTCCCTGCCTCTGTCCCCCTCTTCGTCCACAATAGAGACCCGGATCAGAATAAGGTTTGTCATCACTCACATGTCATGAAATTAGTTTTTCCTTGTAGCAGCAGTACAGCGCAATACACAGAATCACAAAATTACTACAGTACTGTGCAAACGAGCTACAGTATATATATGTGCCAAAGACTTTTGAGCAGTACTGTATACCATGTCTTGAAATCACAAGATTACAAAGCAGTTCAATTATTCTCTTAAGAAAAACAGCACCAGACGTTAATTTAGTGTAAATGCATTAATCTGATCAAAAATTTAAAAAAAGATTTTCGTGGAATAAATGGCCTATCATAGACTTTACACTAAAAGGTCATGTAGAAATGATAAAGAAATCAAAGACTAGGTTCATACAAAAGACTAAAAGGGATATCAGGACTCTTTTAACACTTGAATATTGAAAACAGAAGGCTTACTGGGACTGCAATAGAGAATGGTTCTGAACAATTTTCTGTTGAACACTTGAAAGTATATTTTCAACCAATGAATAAACAGAAGCCTCTATGATCAAAGCACTTTGCCCTCCTGTCGTCTGTCAATGGAGGATGTGCAGGATGTAACCTCTTGCCCCCTGAGTTACTGATCTACAAAGATTAATGGGTTGGGAGAAAAGAAGAACAGGATGGAAACCTGAATACAGTTGCTAGCTCCAGTACGTGAATTATTGCTTTGCATCTGTTATTTGTAAGCACATTTACAGATCATAAAGTGTGAAGTCAAGCCCTGTCAATATGATCTCAATCTTTTTAAACACAAACTTTCATCCTATGACAACATCCAATGTTCTTACCATCTGGACAGCCCCAACTGTCCATCGGCTGTCCATTCCCTACACTATAGAGGTAGGTACCAAAGGGTAGTAACGGATTTGAAGAAATGGCGGGAGAAAAGCCCAGGCTGCACATCAATTCAAGAGGAAAACAATTTCCGTATTTGTCACAATATAAACGTCAGCTGATAGGCAAGAATACGGGGAACAGAAGCATTTCTTCACAGAGCCATATGGCATGGAAGGAGACCCTTTGGCCCATTGGGTCCATGTTGATCAGTAATCTTAAAGCACAACATTGAATTGATAATTGGTTTATTATTGTCACAAGTACCAAGGTAAAGTGAAAAAAATTTGTTTGCATGCCATCGATATAGGCCACTCCACAACATCAGCATATCAAGGTAGTGGAAGGGGTTAAAAAAAAGAGAATGTAGAATGCTGTGTTGAAGTTACAGAGAAAGTGCAGTGCAGGTAAATACTAAGGTGCAAGGCTGTGGTGAGGTAGACTGTAAGATCAATAGTCTATCATTATTCAAGAGGCAGTTCAATAGTTTCTATCAGCAGGAGAAAAGCTGTCCCTGAGCCTGCTGTACATGCTTTCACACATTTGTATCTCCTGTCTGGTGGGAGGAGGGAGAAACAAGAATGCCTCGAAGGGGTTTTGGTCATAGATTATGCTGGCATTTTACCTAGGCAGCAATGTGAAAAGAGAACCTATAGAGGAATGCTGGCCTTCATGATGTGCTGAGCAGTGACCTACACAAATCGGATTTGACTCACAGAGTAAACATGCAGTCTCCAGACAGACTGCATTGGCGACTTGGAATTAAACTCCTCTTGCTAGATCATTTGGCTGTGCTCTTGCTACCTGTATACAGACAGAGCCTAAAGAGCAAGTCTTCAGAGATCACAACAACGAAGAGGGGGTCGCAGGATGCTGAGAAACGGTTACAGGATTGCCTTGAGTCAGTGGACTGGGTCGTGTTCAAAAACTCATCTGAGGACCTGAATGACTACACCAAGGTGGTTAGAGACTTTATTAAAACAGCCGTGGATGAGTCTGTCCCCACAAAATCATTCAGGATTATCCCCAAGAAATCCAGATCAGAGGCATTCAAGTCTGGAGATCAAGAATGCTACTGTATATCCACAGTGAGAGGCTGGTGTTGAAGCATATCACCTCCTGTCTGAATGGTGATTTGGAACTGCTTCAATTCACCTACTGAAGCAACAGATGCTATCTCGTTGGCTCTTCACAACTCTGGAACACCTGGGCAGCAAAGATGTATACAACAGGATGCCCTTTTATCGATTACAACTCAGCATTTAATACCATCATCCCCTCAAAACTAATCAGTAAACTCCAAGGCCTGGGTCTCAATACACCTTCTGCAATTGGATTTAATTTCCTCACTTGTAGACCCCGGGTAGTTCAGATTGGCAAAAATATCTCCTCCACAACCTCCATCAGCACAGAAGCTCCACTGGGATGGGTACTTGATCCACTGCTCTACTCATTTTACACCTGTGACTGTGTGGCGAAGTACAGCTCCAAAACCATATGCAAGCTTGCTGATGTGGGCTGTATCAATGGGGGTGATGAATCAGCATACAGGAGGAGGCCTGGAAACTTGGCTGTGTGGTGTAATATCAACCACCTCTCACTCAATGCTAATTAGACCAAGGAACTGACAGTAGACTTCAGGAGAGAGAAGCCAGAGGTCCATGAGCCAGTAATCATCAGAGGGTCAGTAACTTTAAATTCCTGTGTGTCACTATTTCAGAGGACCTGTCCTGGACCCATCATATAAACATAATTGTAAAGAAAGCTTGACATCACCTCTACTTCCTCAGGAGTCTGCGGAGGTTCGGCATGTCATCGAAAACCTTAGCAAACCTCTATAGATGTGTGGAGGAAAGCGTGCTGACTGGCTCCATTACAGTCTGGTATGGGAACGTCAGTGCCTTTGAGCGGAAAATCCTACAAAAGGTAATGGATTCAGCCCAGTACATCACGGGTAAAACCCTCTCAACCATTGAGAACATCTACATGAAACGTTGCCATAGAAAAGCAACATCCATCATCAAAGATCCTCACCACTCAGGCCGTGCTTTTTTCTCACTGCTGCCATCAGGTAGAAGGTACAAGAGCCTCATGACTCGCACCACCACGTTCAAGAACCGTTACTACCCCTCAACCATCAGGCTCTTGCACTAAAGGGAATAGCTACACTCATTTAAGTACACTGTTATATTGTTATTTTAAGCTCATTATTTATTGCTATTTATTTATATCTGCATTTGCGCAGCTTACAGTTCCTGGTGTTTACAGATACTGTTCTGTAGATTTGCTAATTATGCCTGCAGAAAAAGAATCTCAGGGTTGTATGCCGGAACATGTGTGTCCTCTGATAATAAATTATACCTTGAACTTTTTATAAGGCACCAGTTCTGCTAGCTATGCCTCTAAATATCTGAGGTTGTCAATTCCCTACAGAAAAACAATATACTCATTTGCAGAAGTAAACAGGGCTCTCCTCCTGTTTTAGGTTTTACTCTTAACAGCATGAAGTTTAACCACATTTGTCCATGGTTAAATTGTATTAATAGGTTGTTGGAATCTCAGCACCTGGTTTTCATGGGTAGTTAATATTTTTGGAGGTGGTTTTTATTATTTATGTCTTTTTATTGTGGTTCATACTGTTGAATCAATTTTAGGTTTCAATGTTAGAGATGCTTTTGCCACGCAGGAAAAGAGAATGATAAATGGGGAATGGAGGGGTACAGATGGTTAGCAATCATGTACAATAGGAAATGTTGAGAAAAAGTCAACATTCAATAGAGAGAGAGGTGGTGTCGGACTTAACTCCTAGTTGCTAGGCATATTATAGCTTTCCCCATGATCAAGAACATCTACATGTTCGGGTCTGGTCCGGAGCCCGCCTTCCGGGTCCTGCTCCGGTCCACGGACTCCGGACTCCGGGCCTTGCAGCCAGCCCTCCTGTCACCCGGAGCCATTGGATCATCTTGGCTTAAGGAGGTACACCTGTTGCCTATTAGGGGGCAGTTGTTTATAAGGGGCTTGGGGACTGAGCCTAGGTGTGGGGTTGTCCTACTCTGTACCTGGACTGTTGGGGAATCATGTTGGCATCCTGTTTCTGCCCTGCTCGGAATCCTGTTCTGTACGTGCTCTATCTGGTTGGTTTGGTTCCCCTGCTTCTCTCCTGTGCGCTGGTCCTGCTGTTCTGCCTTATTCTCCTTGCCTGTGCTGCCACGCTGTTGGTTGCCTTTCCCAATTTACCGGTGTATCACGGTAGCTGCTGTTCACCCTGGACCCAGCTTCCTTCTGATTCCTTGCCTCTGTTGGGCAGGTCTGGCTGGACTGCTGCTGCCTGGTGGGGGTTCTGCCCCTACCTACCTGTTGCCTCTGTTGGGCAGGTCTGGCTGGACTGCTGCTGCCCGGTGGGGGTTCTGCCCCTTCCACCTATTGCTCCCTAAGGGTTGTGCCCTGCAACCTGCCCAGGTGTCCGTGACAGGCCCAGGCCTCTGTTTTCCACCTGGGAGGTGGCCCTGCCTGGGATCCATGTGGCCTGCCCTAAGGACTCCTACCCTTTCCTCCCCTCGTTTCCCATGGGTTGTGCCCTGCACCTGCCCATGTGTCTGTGACTAGTCCAGGGCTCTGTGTTTTCTGCCTGGGAGGTGGCCCTGCCTGGGATCCATGCGGCCCGCCATGAGGAATCCTCCTGCCCTGCCTCGTCTGAACTCTGGGATCCAGCCCCACCTGCCTTACCCTTTACATGCCATGGCATCCCCATCCTGTCCTACCCCTAGTACTTCAGTGTCTGTGTCCTGCATTTGGGTCCAATCCTGACACTACAAGAGGAAAGTGGTACCTATCATCAGAGATCCCCACCATGCTCCCTTGTCAGTGCTGCCATTAGGCAGGAGGTACAGAGGCCTGAACTGAACTCCATCTCTAGTGTGACCTCCAACTATTGTTTTTCTCTCTCTCTGAATGTGCACTAATGATATTATTTTTATTTTTGTTGTGTACGATATGGAGGATTTATGTTACGTTTACATTAAAAGTTCACAGTTCAAAGTAAATTTATCACCGAAGTACCTATATGTCACTATGTACAACCATGAGATTCATTTTCTTGTGGGCATACTCAATAAATCCATAATAGAATAATAATCATTATATAATCAATGAAAGACCACACCAACTTAGGTGTTCAACCAGTACAGTCGGCCCTCCTTATCCGCGGATTCCGCATGCGCGGACTCAACCAAACGCGGATCAGGAAAACCCGTAAGTTCTCTCTCCAGCACTCGTTGTTTGAGCGTGTACAGACTATTTTTAATTGTCATTATTCCCTAAACAATACAGTACAACAACTATTTATATAACATTTACATTGTATTAGGTATTATAAGTAATCTAGAAATGACTTAAAAGTACAGGCAGTCCCCAGGTTATGAATGAGTCCGTCTTTAAGTCGGATTTGAAATTGGAACAGGTACATCCGGTATTATTTAGCATCAGTTAGTCAAACGTTTTTCTTAGTATATAGTACATATTTTACCTTCCTATGCATATAAAACACTTAAGAAACATACATATTTCAATAATTAAACCACTATGTTGCTTAGTAATAATTGTAGCTTTCATCGGGGCAGGGCCTTTCACATGCTCCATTAAAATTGTTCTGATTGTTGACCGACTGTAGCCTAACGTTTTTCCAATGACCAATGGCATTTCACCTCTTTCCGATCGCTTTATTATTTCCACCTTATTTTCAATCGTGATCGTGATTATTTTCGTGAGCAGAAACACTATGGATTCAGAGCTGCACCGCCGGGTCCTAATATCCACTGCATTGAACATGTTAAATAAAGTCCGGGGTTCCGCTGGGTCCTAAAGACCACCGCACTGAGCCAGGTTAAATAAGGGACTTGAGCATCCGCGTTTTTTGGTATCCATGAGGGGTCTTGGAACCAATCCCCCGTGGATAAGGAGGGCTGACTGTTTAACTATGTAACTTTTTTTTTTATACTGCCTGTTTTTGTGTGCAGTAAATTTTCTTTCAATCTTTGTTCTCAATAATGAACCTGTACATTTTTTTCTGCAATGGGCCATTAATTGGAGATCCAAAATACCAGATAAAATCAAAAGTACAAGGTGGTCTAAGATGAGAGGATTATATTACCCAGTAAAACAATGCAAATATGAAAAAAGCACAGCCTCTGACTAGAATTACGTGCCAGCACAATAAATAACAGGAAGAAAAGGTCAAGGTCCCTACTTATGTAAAGCAATTGATGTGAACATCTAATTTGCCATGATGTGACTTGTTTACACATTTAAGTACTTACCTCTGTCTATAACAAACTGGTCATCACATAGCCACTGGCCTCTAAAAGGAATATACAGAAGCCACAAATATTAGTGTTCGGATCATAAAAGTCCAACTTGGTGAACTTCAGTAAATCTTAGTAATGTTATTGCTTGCCCTGGGCAGATATAGAGGTGAATAAACACCAGCAGATTGTAATTAATTTTGATCACTGTATGATGCTTATTCACATCAGTTGATTTATTTGGGATGATTCATTTTAAATGTACTCATGGTGTAGAATGGTAACACTGTTTAGTGCTTCAAATTTGTTACTGACCAATGAGTTAAATACACAATAACCACACTTTTTGTGGCTTTACCACAGATGTTTTTTTTAAACTGAGAGGAAAATTTATATTTGAAATCGCTATCCATTCTTCAGTCTTATTGATTTATGGAGTAGAGACTTAACAGAGGAGGAGGTTTCATAGAGCTGAAGGCACAGTAATGCATACAAAGTGACCTGGAATTCCATTATTGTACTGTGCCCTACACCATATGTTTATAATTTAACCACCTTCACTACATTGATGGGAGCTGCCACTTACAAAGTCAGGGCTTGCCAATTCCTAACTGCCATGCGAAGGTGACAGGAAGCTACTTTCCCAATTGCTATCACCTTTTTTAGAGAAGCTACTTCCAATGTGTTATTCGTGAAGTAACACCATCATATAAACCAAATGGCAATGCATTTCCAACTTATAATGATGTACAACTTTAAGGGCAACTAGGCAGCATTCCTATGTCTTTGTGACTTTTATCCTTCTGGATGGTCGAATTAGTGGGCTTGGGAGGGTCAATAACTTGGGAGAGTGAGTAACTGTCATGAATTTTGTAGATGGCACACACTACAGTCGTTGTGTGGTGACACAAGAGGAAATCAATATACAAGATGGTGGATGTAGTACCAATTAAGCAGGCTTCTCTATCCTGAGCGATGTTGAAGTGTTTTTGGAGATAAATTCAATCTGGGCAAGTAGAAAGCATTCCATTACAATCCTGCCTTTAGTCTCATAAATTGCCTTTGAGGAAATCAGCAAGCAAGTCACTCACAGCAGCATATCCAGCTTCTGACCTGCTTGTGTAGCCACAGTATAAGACTTTGTCTGGTACAGTTAAGATTCTGATCAAATCTGGCCCCTGGGACATCAGTGATGGTGATACCATGAAATATCATCGGTATCTGATGAAGTACTCTTACACCAGCTACAGTCAATGCCTGGCACTCCTGTGGTGTGAGAATTGTTCTCCACTTATCAGCCCATGCATGAATTTCATCTTGCTTTTGCTACATGCAGGAATGGATAGCATCACTTTCAGAAGCGTCATGAATAGAATCAAACATTATGCAGCTGTCAGTGAACATCTCCACTTCTGACCTCATGAAGAGTTGAAAGTCCAAGAAAAATGCCCTCAGGGACCTCAGCAGTGATGTCCTGTGCTGGATGATTGGCCTGTATCAATCCCAACCATCCTTTGTGTGAGGCATGACTATATCCGGTGAAGATTTCTACTTTGACACTCAGAGAAGGAAGTTTTACTATTGCTGCTACACTTGGTCAAATGTTGGCTTGCAACTACTGTCGGTCAGTCCTTTCTCACCTCTTTCAATTACATTAAGTCCAAGACTGTCCTAACTGACCTGTGAATTGTCTGATACACAGTGTCTAATATGTGAATTTGGTTCTAAGTAGGATCTGTTGCCAAGAGGCATCCTGGAGCTGCTTTAGATGAGCACATCTGATATACACTCAGTTGTCAGTTTGTTTGGCCACTTTCATGGTCTTCTGCTACTGGAGCCCATCCACTTCAATGTTCATTGTGTTGCTCATTCAGAGAGGCTCTTCTGCACACCACTGTTGTAACGCGAGTTTATTTGAGTTATTGCCGCCGTCCCGTCAGCTTGAACCAGACTGCTCATTTTCCTCTGACCTCTCTCATTAACAAGGCATTTTCACTCACTGAATGCTTTTTTATTTTACACACCATTCTCTCTAAACTCTGGAGACTTGTATGAAAATCCCAGAAGATCAGCAGTTTGTGAGATATTCAAACTACCACACCTGGCAACAACAATGATTCTATGGTCAAAGTTACTCAGATCACATTTCTTCCCCATTCCAATACTTGGTCCGAATCTTTTAACCACATCAGCATGCAATGAGTTGCTGCCACAGGATTGGCTGATTAGATATTTGCATTAACAAGCAGGTGTACAGGTGTAGCCATTGAGTGTACCGTGCCTATAAAAGGTATTCACTCCCCTTGGAAGTGTTCATGTTTTATAACATTGAATCACAGTGAATTAATTCGGCTTTTTTGACACTGATCAACAGAAAGAGACTCCTTCAGTCAAAGTGAAAACAGATCTCTACAAAGTGATCCAAATTAATTACACATATAAAACACAAAATGATTGATTTCATAGGTATTCACCCCCTTCATGTCAGTAGTTAGTAGATGCAACTTTGGCAGCAATTACGCCTTAAGTCTGTGTGGACAGGTCTCCATCAGCTTTGCACATCTGGACGCCACCATAGTTCTTCCAAATGGTGCCCACGACTTTCTCCGTCACTAAGACAAGCCATTTGTTGAGGTACTGGTACCTGTTCCTCGTCCCATTGGCTGTTGAGCCACAGCTACTTCCAGCTTCCCCTGCTGAACTCCTAAACACACCTCATCAGTTTCTCTGCCTTTTCCTTTCCTATTCCCTCTGAGCTCAATCCACCGGGTGGACAATCATCTGCATTCCATTCCCACCAAGTCATCTGACTCTAAAATAAGACATTACAACTGTCTGGCAGTGTGCAGATGAAAAGACATTTCCCCTGTCAACCAAACTCAGTTGTCATACCAGCATGTGATAGGGTGATTTTAAAATATATCCATTGTCACATCATGCTGGAGAAAATATTCTGCCTTCATTTGGAGAAATTCCAAAGTTTCCCCTTCTTTCTTCTTTAAAATGATGTAAAATGATACTGTTGATTACCCAATATGCTGTTTTCAGGGAAATCATATGCTTATCCCCAACTCTGTTTTCATCTCGTCAACAAATCTTGTCAATAAATACATGGATAACAAGAAAACAATTATTCCCTTTCTCTTACCCTCCGGTTACTGTGCAGGATTCAGTTTTCATTGTGTGCTTGGAAAGCTCTGCCAGGCTTAGACATTTATTTAAAATAGGCACATGAAAGTGTAGAGAACGGAGAGGTATGGACCTTGTGTAGGCAGAAGGAATTAGTTTAGTTGGGCATTTAATTACTAGTTTAATTAGTTTAGTGAAACATCGTGGGCCAAAGGGTCTGTTCCTGTTGCTGTTCTATGTTTTCAGATACAATTCCCACCCTTTCCGACTGAACATTGTTATCCATGCCTCCAATGAAGAAAAGCATTGGTTAGAGTCACTTAGAATATGCTCTCATTTCTCAAATCTAAGCTCTTCCTTGCTGCAAATTCTTTTGGTGCTCCCCACTCAAGATGCTGACCCTAACAAACACTACATCATCTCCAACCAATTATAACATCCATGATTAACTGTCATGCACTCTCCCTTCATTCTGAACCTCAATTTCGTCTGACTTAAACAATTGAAATAAGGACTTCCTTATCATGTATGCAATCCCAAAGTGGCTTATATGCAGTAAATGCACCACCTGATATGTCACCCAGAACACAATGTTTCCCAAATTCAATCCTTCTTCTTTGTTGCAAGCATCCTCATTATTGCCACAGTCGGTATAAAACACTAACCCAATGGTATCACCTTCAGCCAGTGATGCTGCTGTTAAACATGAATGGCAGAGGGGTCGACTCAACATTGGATGGTTGCCTTCATAAAATCTAACCTCATTGTTAACACTCATCAGCCAGAGGAATAATTATCACTTAGCTCCAATAATGACAAGCTGCCAAAGTTAGGTTAATTCATGTGCTTCTTGGAAATTGCTAGAACAAATGTTCATCAAACATAGAACAGTACAGCACAGACTGAGTCCTTTGGTGTACAATGTTGTGCTGACCTTTTAACCAACTCCACAATCAATCCAACCCTTCCATTATAACTCTGGAAAAACAGATAGGTGACAACTCACATTCAATTCCAGTTATGTCACCGTGATCTTTATGGCAGGTAACCCTTTTAGTGTGTATAAATAATAAATAAAACTAATTAAGTTCTTAGCCAGTGTTCCTTGGCAAAAGAGCAATATGTTGAAAAATGTGCAATAACCATGTTCTAAACAAAAGATTACTTTGCAACTCATACAAAAAAACTTTATTCCAGATTGCCAACTCCTTTTGCACTCTGCAAGTCTGTCATTTCATAAAAGGCAATTTTTCAATACAAAGCTACAGACTATGAAATGGCCACTCAGGCCCCCATTCCAACAGAATACAAAGCAACCATAATAGATTCCACCCAAACACACCTAATCTCTGATTCCCAAAACTAATTCCAAATTACCATTCAATCCTTTAATTATCTTTGGCATGGCAATGCTAAGGAATGGAGTAGTTTTCCACTTTGTTCACAGGGTATCTACATTAGTTACTCTGATTGTAGATATCTTCCATGGGGAATAAGCAATTTTCCTCCAGAACCCCTTTGCATCATTATCTTGAAGCCACAGAAGAGCAGCCCATACGGTTCCAATGTGATATCCTTGTGCCCCATACAATTGAGGACTGTATTATGGTCAAAACAATGTCCATGCAGATTACACCTGTGACTGTTCTCCTCAATAATACGCATCCAGATTTGGATACTATTCAGGGGACGACCTACAATGGGGGAGCCTCAGTGACCGGGTCTCTGATGCTGTGGCTCAGAAGAGCAGAGAGGTGAAGAGACTGCAGTGTGGATAGGAGATTCCTTAGTCAGAGGAACAGAGATATGGTTCTGTGGGTGTGATGGAGAGACCCAGATGGTATGTTGCCTCCCTGGTGCCAGGATCAGGGTTGCCTCAGATCAGGACCCTGGCATTCTCAAGAGCAAAGGTGAGGAGCCAGGTCTTGGTGCATATTGGCACCAATGACATAGGTAGACAAGGTGAGGAGGACCTGAAGACAGATTTTAGGGAGTCAGGTAGAAAACTGAAAAATAGAATCTCCAGGGTAGTAATCTCTGGATTGCTGCCTGTGCCACGTACCATTGAGGGTAAAAATAGGATGATTTGACAGCTAGATACAAGGCTGAGAAAATGGTGCAGGGGGCAGGGATTCAGATTTATGGATCATTGAGATCCCTTCTGGGGAAGGTATGGCCTATACAAAAGGGATGGGTTACACCTAAACTGGAGGGGGACAAATATCCTTGCAGGCAGGTTGGCTAGAGTTGTTTGGGTGGGTTTAAACTAATTTGGCTGGGGGATGAGCTGTCACTCCACCCTTCAAGAAGGGATAGAGGCAGAAGAGAGGAAATTATAGGCCTGTTCATCTGAGCTCACTGGTTGGGAAGATGTTAGAGTTGATTGTTAAGGATGTGGTTTTGGGGTACTTGGAGGCACATGATAAAATGGGCCATACATAGCATGGTCTCCTCAATGGAAAATATTGCCTGACAAATCTGTTGGAATTCTTTGAAGAAGTAGCAAGGAAGATAGACAAAGGAGAATCAGTTGATGTTGTGTATTTGGATTTTCAGAATGCCTTTGACAAGGTGCCACACATGAGGCTGCTTAACAAGCTATGAGCCCATGGTATTACAGGAAAGACTCTAGCATGGATAAAGCAGTGGCTGATTGGCAGGAGGCAAAGAGTGGGAACAAAAGGAGCCTTTTCTGGTTGTCAGCCAGTGACTACGGTGTTTCACAGGGGTCAGTCTAGGGGCCAATCCTTTTTATGTTATATGTCAATGATTTGGATAATGGAATTGATTGCTTTGTTGTAAACTTCGCAGACGTTGTGAAGATAGGTGAAGGAGCAGGTAGTTTTGAGGTAGTAGTGAGGCTACAGAATGACAGACTGATGAGTAAAGAAATAGAAGATGGAGTACAGTGTCGGGAAGTTATGATCATGAACTATGGTAGAAGAAATTGACTAGTTTCTAAATGGGGAGAAAATAAATATAACTGAGGTGCAAAGGGGCTTGAGAGTCCCTAAAGGTTAATTTGCAGGTTGAGTCTGTGGTGAGGAAGGCCACAATGTCTGCATTCATTTTGAGGACTAGAACATAAAAGCAAAGATGTAATGTTGATGCTTTATAAAGCACTTGTGAGGCCTCACCTGTAGGCCTAGGATCTCGGGGCTCTGGAGGTGGGCGGATTGAAGGTTGGTGACCCGAACCAGTGTGTCGTGGGAGGTGGAACATCTTTGGCTATGTGCTGAGATCTTTAGGCACAGAGCTCGGAAAAAGCGACGCAATGGACTTTTAACATCGTAAACCAGCGAGTTGTTTGTTATGTCTCCCTCTCACTGTGAAACTGAGACATCGCTTTCTCCCTTATTAGAGAGAGGCAGAGCCTGTGGTATGTTGAATACTGGGTGAACGAGTAGTCTTTGGAGTACTGCAAGATTGTCTTTGCTGTTGCTTTGCTGCACGCTTGAGTGCTCGGTGGCGAGTGCTGATGCTTTTTTTTGCTGGTGGGGGAAGGGGGTATCGTTGCTCGCTGCCGCTTACGCGTAGGAGGGAGGGGAGCTGCGGGGGACTTTGAGGTTCTAACATTGAACTGTCATTCATTCTTTGGGGCACTGTTTTACGTGGATGATTGTGAAGAAAAAGCATTTCAGGATGTACATTGTATACATTTCTCTGACATTAAATGTACCTATTGAAACCTTTGAAAACTTTTGAGACATTGGATGAAGTAGCTTCTCACAAATTTAAGTGAATTAACCATTATCAATTGTTAGTGCATAGAAGGTAGCAGGCATGTAAAAAATCAAGCAGTACAATAACAGTCTGGGAGCAAAAATGTAAACATAGATCCGTAGAATCAAAACAGAGACATGTCCTGAATAACAAAGGAAAAAAAAAGAAACAGTGAGTAGTGTTGGAACTGGAGTACCCACCCCACCCCCTCGCAACCCAAAATTAGACGGCTACCTAAAAAAGCAGCTAGCTCTACCAAAAAAATTAACCCAAGTATGACTTCTAGTTCTGTGTCGTTAACAAAAGTTCCATATAAATAATATAGAAAATAATAACTAATTTATGCACTAGAAAACAGAATTATAAATACGAACAACTTCAACAGAAGTATAAACCTTAATACAAAGAAAATCAGAAGAAAACTAAAACTAACCTACCCGCGAAAAGCTATAAAAGATTAAAAGAAAAAAAAAGGGAGGGAGAAAAGGGGGAAATTATAAAATTCAAAGAGAGTCCTTATCAACCATTTACAGGAAAAAAAAGCAAAACTTAAACTATGAATCAACCAACAATAAAAACTCCAAACCTCCAAAACAAGTTAAAGACAATTGTAGTTCTCTATAGATAATGTTATACAAAAATAAAATAGATTGCACAGGTAAAATCTAAAAGTTTGCAGGGAAACATTAAACTTAAATTATCTATTTAGAGAAAACGCACCAAGTCCAGGGAGAGGTTGACTACAGCCCTTAAGAGTTTCAATAGATAATGACTGAATTATTCAAGTAAGGTCTGAGTTTGGAAAAAATAGTTTTACTTCGAGTAGTACTTATCAACCATTTTAGAAGGTCAGGCTGGTTCCAAAGAAGACGAGGTGGCTGGGAGACTTCCAACAAACGCCTCAGCCTCCTTCACTGATTTAAACCACTTATAATCTCCAGTAGTAAGCGTAATTCAAAGATCGGCTGGATTTCGGAGAGAGGGTCTGAATCCGCGAGCAAAAAGCACTTTCATTACACCTTTAAACTCAGCACGCATCTTCAGAACCTGGGGGGCAAAATCCTCCACAAAACGAATGATCATATTTTGAAAGGCAAAAGTCCATCATCAAACGGTTTTTCACCTGGTATTGATGAAAGCATAAAATAATCGGCCATGGGCGGGAACCCAGAATTGCTCGAGGAACATAGATCCTGTGTGCCCTTTCAAGCTCAGGTGGAGTCGGAAAAAATTCTTCCCCGAAAATCTCACAGTGAAACTTGGAAAAAAATTCAACGGGAGAACCCTTTTAGATGGCCTCTGGCAAACCAAGAATTCGTAGATTGCAACGTCTGCTCTGATTTTCAAGATCCACCATTTTGGAAAAAAGTTTACTATTCTTCTCCTCTAGGTTGGAGCAGAGAGTTTCAAGATATTGAACACGACGTTTTAAATCTTCAAAAGTTACGTCAATGCGAGATAAATGTTCAGCATGATCATCCACTCTAGCATTAATCTGATCCAGTTTGACATTCAGCTGGTTGAAAGAAGTTCTAAATTCAGTTCTAAAATCCATTAAAGGATCTTGTCGATGTTGTTCCAGAACAGCGAGAATGTCAGCCGGCAAAGCCGTAGAAGTTTCCTTTTTCCCGGTTTTAGTACTTTTGGTAGCCATTATAAGATAGATGTGTTCGCAGGCAGGTAGAAGAGAACTAATAAAATACCTAACTAAGGTTTAAGAAGGGAGACACATAGTGCAAAGGTAAGAAGGATAATGGAGCAAAAGTTCGGAGCAACTAAACAATCACCATCTTACCGGAAGTCAAAGAAGTAGCTTCTTTAGTAATGCTAGCTTTCACAGTAATTTATAGGTCTGGATGTGAAGAGTACCCATGAAGATCAGCAAGACCAAGGACAGATTTGAGTAGAACATCTTGAAAGTTGAAACAAATACAATTAATTAAAGCACACTCATGTTCTTCAATTTAAATACATAATCATCCAAAAGAATGCTGTATTCTGGAAATCCATCTGTTGGGTGGCTGTGTGTGGACAAGGCATAGGCTGATTAGTTCCATAAACCACAAGTCGACTTCAGGGCATTCAGAACAGAATATACGATTCTGCTATATTGAAACCTTCATGCAAGCCGAAATTGTCCTTCCTCTGTTCTATTTTATTGCACTAGTTAACACATTTGTTCTAATTTCCCACTGCAGTATCTTAACCTATTTATTTTATTTTACTTCATTTAGCATTGACCATAAGTGAAACTGAACAAACTTATCAATGTTCTAATGTGAAAAAGAAATGTGCACTCACCAACTCACTGCATACAAGAATTGAAAAGCTAGTATTACAAAAGGTATATCCTTGTTAATTTAACCTGTTCCTTATTAGACAAAGTTGCCATAGAAATGTTAGAAGAATGGCACATGAACAAGTCCTATATTAACATGGGTGAAACAGGAATGGAATGTTTTGTTACGAGGAGAATAGAAAGGCAAGATTTGCTTGCCTTGGAGCAGAGGCTGAAAGAGGACCTGATTGAGATATATAAAATTATTAGAGGCATTGTTAAGAAAGAAACTTTTCCACATGAAGCAGGTGCCTTAGATCAGTGAGAATAGGTTTAATGTGGGGGGGGTAAGAGGGTTATTAGGGTTTTGAGAAGGATATTTTCCATCCAGAGGGTGGTCGAAACCTAATACATATCGCAAGATAAGGTGGTGAAGGTAGGTACTCTCACAACATTGTAGAAGCATACGGATGATCACTTAAATGATCATGGCATGATATCTACAGACTAAATACTGTGGATTCTGGCTAAATGGGACATATCAGGAACAGTATGTTTTGGCCCATTTAAGTGGCTGCCCCAATTATCCAAAGTTATACAGAAATAGTTAAAAAGGTATAAAATAGACTAACAGAGTAACAAATTATACATCTAAATGAAATGCAAAACAAATAAGAATACTACCAATAGTACTACAGTTCTATAAAACTGTGTATTAGTTCCTGATAGTTATCAATGGAGGAATTCATTCAGTGTATGCAGACAATGAACTGTCATCATACAATGTTATCAATGATTGCATCTTCCAAATCTTCATTTTCATTGTAACATTCAAGATGATTGTTAATACCTTCAAATTCTTCATAGTTCCTAACTTACTGGAATAGTGAAATCATTTTATTTTTACCCCTGGCTGTTTCTGGTATCTCCAAGCTTGGAACCACGTAGAGCAAAACAGGTCAGAATTGTCATACTGCTCATTTCTCTACAGCTATCAATGAAAAAATCATTATTTTTTGAACACAAACACGCACAAATGACACTATTTTAAAACTGTTTGCTCGAAGCACAATGTAGCGTCTAACAGCCACACAAGTGTGTGCAATTGACACTAGTTAGAACCTGTTCTACAACAGCCTCCTGCCTCAATTAAGAGCCTAGTGTCCCAATTAAACAAAGGGAATCCCAGCAATCTTCTCAGGGTTTTTAAGTGCTGTCCCAAACAGGGGGAAGCCCCAATTCATTGATGGTGCAATTAACCTGAATCTACTGTAATTGTAAATGGTATTAATACAGATCGGCACTGGATGGTTTGTCGAGGCCCTGCACTGTCCTGTAGGAATTGTCTTCTATGAATTGAATGTCTCCTATGGATCTAAGGAACCCCACTAATTACTCGGCAATAATCTATAATTCACGGCATCTTTTTAGTTGTAGATAATGAAAGCTTTGACAACTGAAAGCCTCTCTCTGTGTCACTTGTATTGAGAGTATGATCCCAGTGTGTTAAATTCGTTCATTCTCTTGTGAAAAAGTATTCATCCCAGTTATGCTGCTGAACAAATATGGTAATTCCAGCATGTTTGGACATGGGTCAGTCAATGAGAAACATTAAAATTAATCTTGATCTATCCAACCGTAATCTATGTGATCAATCCACATTTACTACTTTGAGATAACCTGGCAGTCATAATCTTGTATTTTTATTTTTCCCCCAAATGCTTAGCACAGAAGAATATTCCCTTGTCATTTAAAGAAAACAATTTGTAATTACCTACTCATTTTAATTATTTTGGAATGTAGCAAAGCATTTCAAAGCAAATGATGAACTTATTGATGTGTCTTCATCATTGCATTAGCCAAATTGCATATCCACAAGCAGCATTGTCATAATGACCAGATAACTTTTGATGTCACATATGTCAGTGATAATGAAACTGATTCTGATGCCCACTTTTGAGAGCACTGGTGTGAACTTGGTTTAAGCACCTCATCTGAAAGACTGCACTTTGAATAGTACTGAAGTGTCAATTTAGATTGTTGAACTCTTGTTCTCTGGTGTGGGAATCTGGCTCAGAGGCAAGTCTGTTGAGCAAAGGCTAATTAACAAATACCTATCTTGGTACTTGTTTTGATTAATTCAGAGGGACATAGTACATTAAGAATTTGAAAACAGATGCAAAATCATTTCTAGAGATGTTTGAATGATTCCAAGTATTTTGTCTGAGGAAAGATCACAAACATTGTTCAACTGTTTTGCAATATTTATCAGACTTGTGATTAAAGGGAACTTCATAGTTCCTAGAAGTATTTTTCAGATTCCAAAATCTATGTGGCTTGAAGGGATTTGTGTTATGTCCCATCAGAAATGAGAATCAGCTAACCAATGACACAAAAATGCAAAATGAAAATATAAAAGATCACCGATATTTATCATAACCTAACTGCAGAGATCATGAGACATGATAGTCAGTAATTAACTCTTACTGCTCAATAATTTATGTTGACAGTTAAAGACTGAAAAAAGCAAAGAATCATAAATTTAAAAACAGAAGAGACCCAACAGCCATCTAAACCAATCACGTAGTGTTTGTGTTTCAGTTGCATGCACTGACCTCACAATTCTGCCACTTTTTGATTGCATAAAGTGGGTTCTACAGAAGCCCAGGGTAAAAGTAGTACTTAAGGCAAATCTAAGGAGTGATTTGCTGCCCATTATTCTCAAATCAAAAATATCAAGATATCAAGTTAAATATGAACAGCAGGACGGATAGACATTATTAGCAGTTAATGTGAAAATACATCTTCTGTACGAATGGATAAAACAATATAAAAGTACTGCAATATTTAGATTAATTATTTGGTATTTTATGACACCAAGAGCCAAAAGAGATGGGAGAGATCTTAAACAGAATTTTGCATCTAAATTTACTCAGGTTATGGGCACAGAGTCCATAGAACTGCGGCAAGACAGTAGTGAGGACTTAGACCAAATCAGGATTACAGAAATAAAAAGTGCCGAGGCAAATTAGAGTGGATAAGTCCCCAAGACTTGAGAAGGTGTCCCCTTGGACTTTGTTGGAGGCTAGTGCAGAAATTTCAGGGCCCCTAGCAGAGGTTTTTAAAATGTTCTTAGTCACAGGTGAGCTACCAGAGGATTGTGGGGTAGCTAGTGTTGTTCAAGAAAGGATCTAAGAATAAGCTGGGAAATTATACGCTACTGAGCCTGACATCAGTAGTGGGTAAATTATTGGAAGGTATTCTAAAGGAATAGTATAGGAATACCTATACTATTGGATAGACAGGATCCATTTAGAGACAGTCAGCATGGCTTTGTACATAGTAGGCCATGCCTAAGCAGTCTTATAGAGTTTCTCAAGGACGTTACCAGGAAAGTTGATGAAAGAAAAGCAGTGGATGTTTTCCCAATGGATTATGGAAAGGCCTTTGACAAAGTCCCACATGGGGAATTTTAAATCAGATTTAAAATCTGTTTCAGGAGAAGCCAGAGATTGGTAGTAGATGATTGCCTCTCTGACTGGAGTCCTGTGACAAGTCATGTGCTGCAAGGATCTTGTTATGCTTGTTCTTGATAAAAGACAAACTTTGTTTGGGTTCTCAAATGCTAGCACATTTATTAACAACCATAACATGGTGCCAGAAGTTGATGTGAGGTCTAAATATGAAGCATAACTGAATACCACAAGCAACTAAGAGAGAGACACTAGGTTCCGATGGAGAGATGCTACCGGCAAGACAGCAATGCTATATTGAAGTCTGCCGTGAAATTGAGGTGAGAGTCTAAAAACCCCCTCAATGGATAAGCCAAGTCCTCTTACAGCTATGCAGTTTACCGGCAATCTAGCTGATAACTGGAAACACTTCAAACGGCCATTCAGTATATATTTAACAGTGAGCAGAGCTGGAGGAGTGGAGGAAAAATCGAAAGCATCTATCTTCCTACATGTAATTGGCAAAGATGCTTTGAACATCTACAACAGCATTCAAATCAATAGTAAAACTTTAAATTGGGCACTCCGATGACAAAATTCAAGGAGCATTTTGTCACAAGTAAAAGCAACACATTTGAAAGATACAAGTACTTTTCACGTGAACAGAAACAAGGTGTAATCGTTGACCAATACTTAGCTGAGCTTCACACACTGTGAGTTTGGAGACTTGAGAGTCTCATTAGTCAGAGAAAAAATAGTTTATGGAATCCTAGGAAGTGTTTTCAGAGAAAGACTGCTCCCAGAAGATTTAACGCTAGAAAAGGCTGTGAATCTGTGTAGGGCATTGGGAGACCATATGATCTCAAGCTAAGGAGCTGAACAGAGCAGAAACAACAGTGCATGCTGTGAAAACAGAGGGGGCAGAGCACAAGGCATTTCCCAAAGTAGCAGCGTAACAGAGAGGTAGGCTAAAACAATAAATGCAGCAAATGTGGAGGTAGGCACATTCCAAAGATGTGTCCTGCTTATGGAAAATCCTGCAATAACTGTTGGAAGGAGAATCATTTTGCAAGGTGCTACGAAGTTGGGGCTACCAAGAAGGTACACACTGTTGATGAGGAAATTGTGGAAGTTCTCGTAGATTCTCCGCAGACTGCTTTGCTGGTAAGACAGAATGTATTGTTCCAGGGACTGTGAATGATACAGTAATTCCATTCAAGCTTGACACCGGAGCCCAGGTGAATCTGTTGTCTATGCATAATAACAAGACTCGTAAAGTAAAGAGCAAGATTTACCCAGGGAAGTTAAAAGTGACTAGCTATACTGCAGAAAACATTCCGGCAAAAGGAGGCTGTTTTGTGACCTTCAAACACAAGGGGCAGCACCTAAAGGCTCAGCTAGAGATTGTTGAAAAGCAAATAAAGCCAATACTAGGTCTGACTGCGCACAAAAGGCTCAACCTGAAGGAAAGAGTTCTTTTGGTGGCTTCACAGACCAAAGGTAACCAGGCAACACTCAATAAAAAGAATGCTGATGGGCTTGAGGGGTTTGGGTGCTTATCTGGTGTAACTCTTGCACCATCCACAAGCGATCCAGAGATTTTATGCACGAGAAGCACAAGAACTCCACGTTCCATAGACATCCATACCAGCATGAAAGTCAGGATTCCAGTGCTGAACTGACTGATCATGATGAAGAAATCACCAATCTTGTTTCCACATCACGCTGCTGTGATTCAAAATCCGTCCCTGATCGACTTCCAGTTAAAAACTGGAAATCAAAAATATCTCTGCAATCCTTGCTCAAGTTGAAGAGGAAAAATAAAAAGAAAGATGGAGAAACCTCACAGACCTAAAGATCATAAAAATAGCAACAGTTCAACACACACCAATAGGAGGAGTTGCTATCTATAGCACAGTCAACAGGAAGAGCTCTGTGAATTGATAAATAATCAGTTGGAACTTGTGCAAAGACTCACTGATCACATGAATGTGGTCCAGGGTTCCATTATGAGACACAGAGTGAATTATGGCCACACAGCAAGAACAAGAACAGATAGGATCTTGGCAGAAGGACGAGAAAGAAATGAACACGTAGGTCAGAGTTCGCAAAAGGACACAGCTGTTAACACAGCAATTGAAAGCAAGGCATCTGTGGAAACAAATAGCAGTCCAAAAGGGATCGTTAAGCTGCCACAGAGATGGATCAAGAGTGGATGAGTGAATGGGGATTGTATTTGCTCACGACAATTGAAGTTAATGTAAATATGTGTTGGAAAGCTCATTACATTTGACTTATTGTAAATAATATTTTGAAAGCATTATTGTTTCTTGCAGGATTATGAGAGCATAGTTTTGTGTTTGTTTGCTTTAAAGGGGCAGATGTGTTCTTATGTGCACACATAATAAAGAACTTCAGTTTCCTGTGAGCAATGTGAGCAGTTCATCTGGAACTGGAGGAGATGTTGGTGAACTGGGAGCGCTCGCCAAAGTGTGGAGCTAGAAGCCAGCATGTCTATAGAGCGTCTGAATGAAGTTGTGTTAGTTTTGCCCATGCAAAGTTTGTCTTTTATCAAGAACAAACGTAACAGGTCAGTGCTTGGTCCATTGCTGTTTGTCATTCATATCTTATTATCATCCAAACCATTAATAAAGTGGATCTGAAAATTTATAGCTGACATCAAGATTAGGGGCATAGTGGACAGTGAAAAAGACTATCAAGGCTTGCAGCTGAATCTGGACCAGCTAGAAAAGTGGGCTGGAAAATGACAAATGAAATTTACTGCAGGCAAGAGTGAGGTTTTGTATTTTGGGAAGACTTACACAGTGAACAGTAAGCCACTGAGGAATGTGGTGAAATAGAGGGGTCTTGGAATACCGATCCATAATGCCTTGACAGTGACATGATAGGTCAATGGGATTGCAAAGTGAGCTTTTGACACATTGCCTTCATAAATCAGAGTATTGACCCAATATGTCTGTCCATGGCCTCCTCTACCGTCAAGATGAGGCCACACACAGGTTGATGGAGCAATACCTTATCTCCCGCCTAGGTAGCGCCTCCTTCAGCCTATCACTTCCCAGCTCTCTACTTCATCCCTCCCCCACTGCTCATATCACAGGTCCTGCTTATGCAACCACTGACACCAGGCAACCTCTAAAGGGTATTGAACATTGCTGGGGTCACCCGTGTTGTGAAGTCACTGCCCAGAAGGAGGCAATGGCAAACAACTTCTGGAGAAAAATTTGTCAAGAACAATCATGTTCAAAGACCATGATCGCCCACATCATATGACACAGCACACGATGATTGCAGTATTGGTAGTGTTCTAATTTGTTCTGTACTTTATGTAAATACATAATTTCTTACTCAGTTAAATGGTACTTTGCCTTTTTCACACCCTTTTAAACTATTTCTATGAAACTTTGGCTAACTGGGGCAACCACTTAATTGGGCCAAAATGTATTGGTCCCAATGTGGCTCTCTTAACTGGAATCCGGAATTAATCATTTTTGAACAGGTTTTATAAAATGGTTCATTTATTTCAATCCATCTCTGTCATACTTTTATTAATAGTAATACATGTAAGGAAGCAAATGGACCCATCCTTTAGCCTTAAAAAAAAGTCCATAATTATTTTTAATAATTCATTATTCAATGATAACCTCTGCTGAAAATTACCATAGTAGATGAGGGAAATGTTTAGATTATCGCCATTTTGGTAACACACACACAAGGAGGTTTGCCATTCCTGTACTACTGCTTCTTTTATATAAAATTAATGATTACATTTTGTACTAAAGGATTCAATGCAATATCCAAGCATTCCCATGGTAGGTGGGAATTTGTAGCACAGGAGAACATATACATGAACTATGCAAAAAAGAAAAATGAAAGCATAAACAGTACAGGTTGAATGATGTCAGTATTTGCTTACAATGAAGATAATGGAGGCACTGAGGTTGACATTGGAATTCATTATTACAGGTCACAAAAATGCTGCGAAGTGCTGCTGACAGGAATGCAATGCAAATCTATCATCAGCACCCAGCAGCAGGTATCATGCAGGATTCCAGAAAATCCAAAAGGAATATATTTCATGTATTAAAAGTTACAATACGAACTGATACTTTGGACCAGATGATAGGTGCTTTCCTCAAAAAGAAAGAAAGAAATTCCCAGTCTTTCTGTGGCTAAATTAGAATAAGTCTCCTGTAGAAAATGATTCCATGTAAAAGTAACTGATAACAGCAATTCACTGGAAAGGTCACCTTGCATCTGTGGACAGAGAAACACCATTAACATTTCAGATCAACAACTCCTTCTCAGATTTCCTGCATTTGAAGTTTTATTGATTTTTAAATTCCGTCTTGCATATGAAAAATATTGCAGCATCTTGCATGATGCCCCACAATCTCTTTGAACCCCTACGATCGAGCAGGAGGTACTGTAGTGTTAGGACAAGGACTGTTAGGATAGGAAACAGCTTCTTCCTCCTGGCTGAGAGACTACACCACCACCCAGGTAGTGTTATACTGTTTACTTTTTAATGTGTGTCATAAATATGCCTTATGCTAAATGTCAATCCTCTAATGCTATGTTATGATAATATTATGTTATGTGTTGCGTGTGACTTAATAGTATATACTGTGTTGTGCACCTTGGTCCAGTGATGACAGTGCACCTTGGTCCAGTGATGGCAGTGCACCTTGGTCCAGTGATGACAGTGCACCTTGGTCCAGTGATGACAGTGCACCTTGGTCCAGTGATGACAGTGCACCTTGGTCCAGTGATGACAGTGCACCTTTTGATCCAAGTTCAGAATTATAAAGTCATTGAGGATGTGCTTTGTAGAACTCACACAGAGTAGACAATGCACTTTTATAACTGTCACTAATGGATGAGACTCCAGAAAGAACTTTCTAATGGAAAGTTCATTGGCCTAGAGTTGTTTCTTAAATTTAGGACTTAGCCAAGCCTCACTGGCACAAATCTTGTCTTGAGACAGAAGGCTACGGGGTTCCAGACCATAAGACGTAGGAGCAAAATTAGGCTGTTCAGTCTATTGAGTCTGCTATGTCATTCCATTCTCCTGCCTTCTCTCTGTGTTAAATATAAGCAATGACTAGACCTCCTCCGCCATCTGTGGCAATGAATTCTATAGATTCACCACCCTCTCATCTCTGTTCTAAAGGGACATCCTTATATCCTGAGGCTGCATCCTCTGGTGCGAGACTCCCCAACTCTAGGAGACATCCTCTCCACATCCACTCTATATAGGCCTTTCAATATTTGATAGTTTGCAATGAAATTAAATCCCCCCTCATTCTTCTAAACTCCCGCGAGCATAGGCCCAGGCTCTTCAGATGCTCCTCATACATTAACTTCATTCTCATTATTCCAAGATGGCAGCATGATGCAGCTTGCAGCAGCCACTCTGGAGCTGATTATCTGTTATTTGTGAAGCAGGGTGCCGTGTGCAATCATAATCAGATGAAAAATGGATGTGGGACATGGAGGAACATCTGGAAATCTCCAGGAAGACCTTCTTCGTTGCTGCTGGTACTGTGAGGTCCGGGTCTCTGCTGAGAAGAACAGGCCCCCAGTCCTTGGGGTCGCATTGCCGGTGGCCGTTGGTGGCGGCGTCTTAATACGCTCGGCAGAGGATGGTGCTTGGAGAAGCTGTGCTGGAGGGGATGGTTGGAGACTCGGAGTCTGCTGCGGTCAGGTCGCTTTCGGTGTGTGCTGTGTCTGCAAGGCTGAGTTTGACGGAGCTTTCATTGTGTGCTGCATCTGCGAGGCTGAGTCGGGCGGCGCCGTGGAAGTCCATAGCAGGGGTATTCCCTTCTGCCACAGGCGTGGGATGACAAGTCAAATTGGGACCCTGAGGACTTGTGGAATATGTGTGGTGGTTTCTTTCGAACTTATAGTCTTTTAACATCTTTGGACTATTTTTACTGTGCCCATGGTCTGTTTTTTTTAAATGAACTATGCTATTGTTTGCACTGTTGTAACTATATGTTATAACTATGTGGTTTTGGTCTTGTTTTGTTTGGAGAATTTGGAGCTCCTTTCCAGGAAATGCGCTAAGATGGTAGTGCGATATTAATACGCAGCAGCCTCTTCGGACTCTGGACTGGGGATTGCCAAACGTTATGTGGATTTTCTGGTGTAGTCTGTTTTGTCATGTGCTTTTGTGATATCATTCTGGAGGAATGTTGTCTCATTTGTTAACTGCATTTCATTTGTGGTTTCTAAATGACAATAAACTGAATCTGAATTAACCTCCTCTGGACTCTCTTCAATGTCAACACATCCTTTCTTAAACAAGGTGCCAAAAATTACTCACAACACTCCAAATGTGTTCTAACCAGTGCCTTATGAAGCCTCAGCATTACGTCCTTGCTTTTATATTCTAGCCCTCTTGAAATGAATGCAAACATTGCATTTGCCTTCCTCACCACTGACCCAACCTGCAAGCTACGGTAATCTTTAGGGAATCCTGCACAAAGAGTTCCTGTGCATCTCTGATTTCCAAATTTTCTCCACATATAGAAAATAGTCTGTGCCTTTAATCTTTCCACCAAAGTGCATGACAATATACTTCCCTACACTATATTCCATCTGCCACTTCTTTGTCCATTCTCCTAATCTGTCAAAGTCCTTCTGCAGACTGCCTGCTTTCTCAACACTACCTGCCCCTCCACCTGGCCACAAAGCCATCAATTCCATCACCCCAATCATTGTCATATAACATGAAAAGAAGTGGCCCCAACACTGATCTCTGTGGAACACCATTAGTCACTGGCAGCCAACCAGAAAAGGTCCCCTTTATTCCCACTCCTTGCCTCCTGCCAATCAGCCAATATTCTAACCATGCTAATATCTTTCCTGTAATACTGCGGGCTCTTTTCTTGTTTAACAGTCTCATTTGCAGCTCCTTGTCAAAGGCGTTCTGAAAATCCAAGTAAACAACATCCATTGACTCTCCTTTATCTATCTGCCTGTTAATTTCTCAAAGGATTCCAACAGATTTGCCAGGCAAGATTTCCCCTTAAGGAAACCAGGCTCTCCTCGTTTTTTGCTTCCTACAGACTAACGCTGCCTGTCAAGGACTGCCCAGGTACAAGCCTCGTTTCCATGCTGTTGGTGTCTCCTCAGAAGTTAAGCTCTCAACTATGATCTTCTTTCAGCCACAACTCTGTGATGCCCACAACATTATATCTGCCAATCTCTAACTGCACTACAAGATCATCTACCTTATTCTGTATACTGTATGCATACAGTATAATATAACACCTTAAATATAACACCTTCAGTCCCGTATTCATCACCCTTTTCAATTTGCCCCCATGTTACTGGAAGTTAAATTCTTAACTCTTTCTGAACTAAACTCTGCATCTACTTGCAAACCAACTGCCCCATCCATCCTTTGCCCTAGCGCTCTGGTTCCCATACCAGTAAGCAAAGAATGTAAATTTACAGGCATAAGAAGTGTGGTTCCCAAAAGCACAGGATGGGAAAAACCTGCAGAGTGTTGACAGCTCAGCCAGCTCCATCATGGGCACTGGTGTTGAGAACAGAAGAGATATGATGCTAGGAGTTTAGGCAGGGGTGTCTAGATGTGGTTCATGCTGATTTATTGGCTCCAAGTTTCTTGCAATACCTGTCCTTCCCCTCCCCATCACTTCATGACTAATACAGGATGCTATTCCAAGGAAAATCAAGAATCATATATTGTAAAATTTGTTGTTTTGCCATAGCAGTACGGGGCAATCCATAAAAATTACTATAAGTTACAATAAGAAATATAAAAAATAAATACAGTGCAAAAAAAAGTGATGGTGGGCTCATCGACCGAAAGGGGGGGGGGGGGGGGTAGTGTGATTTCAGGCTCTCCAACCTCTTCCCTGAAGGTAATAGTGAGGACAGAGCATGTTCTGGGTAGAGGAGATCCTTAATGATGGATGTCGTCTTCTTGGAGGCATCGCTTTTGAAGGTGTCCTCCATAATGGGGATGCTAGGGTGCAGAATGGAGCGGGCTGGGTTTACAACCCTCTGCAACGTTTTCTCGATCCTGTGCATTGGAAAGCATATTTTGTTTTTGCCAAGTAAAATTACATTCTTCGCTTACAAGCAGGGGTACCCAGGAAGCTTAACTTTAATTTCCGAAAGCTTACACACGCACTCTGTTGAGTAGAGAAGATGTGATCAACAGCGCTGGAAATACACTAAGTACGAAAATGCCAGTGATGACTTACTCCCAGCTCACACCACCTGTGGTCCAACCCTATTGTTCAGCGTGTTTCAAGAATGTTATCGACTTTGTGCAGCCATAACAATGCGAGACTACATACACGCACGTCTCCATCTCCCATCAGCTGCAGACAGCCTTTGCGAAATAAGTCATAATCTAACATGCCATTCGCACTTCAAAGTGAGTACCAGCGGGAATGGGAGTGTAAACTACTGCTTTGCAAGACTTCTATATAGGGGAGATTTCCCTCACCTAAACCCGCGTAAAAACTGGAGGGAGGCGCTTAGCTCTGTGTTGGATGCAGAGGACTAATATTAGTCCCTTGCTACCGGGTCATATTCACTGCTGAAGTATGGTATCAAACCCTTGACCCGTGTCTAACAAGCCTCTCGGATATGGTTCAACAAAGACGGCTGTCTTCCTTCCCAGGACGTACCCCGAGTGTAGGGACCTGTCAGCTGCGTCGAGCCTCTCAGCCGGCTGACTGCAGGTAGCAGCGTCCGGAGTCCGCCTGGACACCCGGGCACCGTTCCGCTGGACGGAGGGGTTGGCGGCAGCGACTGTGAGCCAACCAGGATTGTCATGCCTGCCCATCACGTCGGAAGACAGAATGCTATCGAAAGCGACGTGGTGGAGGGGGCGGGGTTGTAGAGACAAGTGTTGGGATTCAGCTTTCCTCGTTTTTTATTGCAACAGACAAACGCTGCCTTTCAAGGGCTGCCCAGTACTGGCGGCTGCCCAGGTACAGGCTGGGCACCTCGACCTCGCTTCCGCGCTGCCTCGGCTGACGGGCAACACGGAATGACTGAATCATTTATTTCCCAGATTCGCCGGGAAATTCTGTAATAATCTGAGGGGGTCGTTGTGTTGTGAGCGCGGTAGCGAGGAGACGAAGCAGCAAACCCGATGTTCCATTGCGTCCCCAGTCTCTCTCTCCGCCCGCCCTACTGAACATTTCCAGCATTTTCGGCTTGTATTTGTAAACTTCAAGCTCATGGAATATATATTTCTCCAAATTAACGTTGATACCAAGTTAAGTAATCGACTTTAAAACCTGCAAATACTCTGGGTTTCGGTTACCCTCTGAAGCACTTCAGAACGGTGGCACGACGAAGCAAGCTCATGGTCACCGATAAATAAAAGTGGCTTTTGATACATAAACTTCCTCAATAGTCAATGATGTAGAATAGCGTGCTAATAGGTTCGAGCTGCTGGCCAGCAAGCCTTAATGGATCTTGCCCCGCTGATAGACTGCAGGAATATCCAGCCTGCTCGGCTGCCTTAACTCCTTCGAGACCCTCGGTTGGATTCAAATAAAAAGCTCAGGGAAGAGCAAAGGCAAATCACGTGCTGATGTATAATGTGCAAGTACGGACGCACACCGTCGACTTTTAAACAGTGATCCCTTCTTCCCCATTCAGCGCTGAACTGAAGAATTCTAACAATGTCACTGCTATCTTTCACACTAGCGTGGCTGGAGGGGGCGAAGGGAACGCCAGCTGCTCGATACTGCCTTCCGGAGTCCGGGTGTGGGTTGAACATGTCCAAAGCACGTTTCAAATCGGAAGCATTTGTTCTCGAGAGTGTCGAGAGCTTGTTGTCTTTTGCACACTGGCTGGTTGTCCGATCTTTCATTGATTCTGTTATGGCTTTTGGATTGACTGAGTATGCCCGGAAGAAAATGAATTTTATGGTTGTATATGGTGACATATATGTACTTACATAATAAATTTATTTTGAACTTTGAACTTCAGTTTGGTCAATACCCTGGGTGGTTAGAAAGTCCTTGGAGGCGTCAATCCATTCTCATCAAACCCGCCGCTGGTCAGGATGAACAATCTCTTTTCTCGTTTCCGAAGGTGTTGAAGTTAATCAGCGAGAGTTGAGAGAAAAAGACAAGGCGTAATTTCTTTGACCCTCCCACCAATTTACCTGACTTGCTGAGTTTCCAGCATTTCCTAATTTGTTTCAGATTTCCGGTATCTGCAGTGTGTTTTTAAATGTACTTTTAGTGCGGAAATTCTAACCATTGCTCCCAGCTCTGGTGCTGACTGATGACATAACTACTCACTGCTTAAGGTCTGAACCCTGTGATTCAGTCTGGTTTAATATTGCACTGGGAAACCTTTCACATATAGCGAAATACCGAGCCAACCCGTTCAGCATCCATAGTAAGGTTAGATTTGGGGTATCCATTCGCAAAGGAGAGGGGGTAGGAAATTTTAAAAGATTAAACCACCCCTAAAAGGGGCGGCGCTAAACCAACCCAGCAAAGTCCCGCCACTGGATCAGGGACATCGGCACCCAATGCCTGCAAAACCAGATTCCATTCTCTCTGCAGGTAAAACTCCAAACACAAGTTAATGATTTCGACTCACTCCTGATAACCATTCACCTGCTGTTAACCAGAGAGCTTAGATCCAAGATGACGCGGGAAACCGCCAAAGCAAGTTGTCTGTCCCTATGCCTATATCCCACTTCACTTCAATCGACAGCTCTACAAGTGCACTGTTTCCCGGTTCGGTCCGGGACTTGCGAAAGTTTCCGCAGGTCTGTATATGTAAAATTATCTGGTAAAGCAGTTCGCGATTTTGTCACGGAGTAAGAAAGCAGACACTGCACTGTGAACAGTCACGTTTGAACGCCGCCGAGTTTGTGGATTAAATCAGTAGGCTCGATATTAAATCAGTACCTACGCCAGGGCAATAGTTGTCGGTGATCTCCCCAGCCTGAACCTTTCTGAAAAGGTGTCCTCTGTTGAATCAATTTGACGCTTTTTGCCTTTTATTCTTTTTTTAAAATCACAATGAACTTCTTACTTAAATAAAGCACATTCAGCCAAACTCACCAGAGAGCGATACGGTCTTTCGGGTAGTCCAGCCGGTCGATGCAGCCCAGATAATGGGGCAACGTGTGCGCCGCGTTCCGGGCGATAATAGCCAGCAGAACCTTGGGTCGTTGTAGAGCCGACTCCGACGCCAGTTTTTCCTCCGGAAAATAGCCCTCATTGCCCGCAGTCGCTGTCAGCGAGAGCACCAGGCAGATGAGAGAATTGTAGAGATGCGTGCACGCAGCCATGTTGTAGTAGGTGCGTTAAAGCGAGGCTCCCAGTCCTGTTGTGACTGGCACTGGGCTGTTGGCTCTGTGCAGTCGTCACCCCTATTTCTCTCTCTCCCTTGACTTTCATCATTCGGCGATCTGCAGTCATTTACATACAAAACGCAGGCACCCAACAAGCTAGGTTGTAATTCTCGGCAAGAACTATTACTGTGGTTTAGAACAGCGTGTTTAATGAAAATCTACGCACCTGGCAAATAAACATTCTAAGTTAAGATACTATAGAAAAACAAAGACTAAACGAAACGTGCAAATTCTCAATATTTTTGTAATATTTTCTTTCTTGTGTTTCATTACATAAAAATCAAGTGGAATGTCTAAATTTCACTTTATATTTTTGAACCACATTTGAACAACGTTTTGCATGTGGAGTGTGAGCATATGTAAAAATGTAATCACTAAAATATGCCGCAATTCAAGCAAATGATAAGAGGAAATCCAAGTTGTATTTATGATGAATCTTCAAAGCAGAATGAATCCATGGAGTTCGGAACCGTTCAGAGATGAACTTGTCACGGCTATTTTGAAACATTAAAGTTCGATTAAATAGCTCAATATTTTAATGTAGCAAAACATTAGCTCTTTCGAACTGGGATTCCCTTCTATTTATTATCCCTTGTACGTAGTATATCTATTGTGTAAGGGTTCTGCACAATAACCCTTATGTCAAACGTATGAACATACAATATCTCCTCGCAAAATATACCGTACTATACTGCATTCTTAAAACATAGAACAGCGCAGTACAGGCCCTTCGGCCCACGATGTGCCGACCTTTTAAACTACGCTACATTATCTAGCCCTCTCCTCCTACGCAGCCCCATAAGTCCTCGCTTTTCCTTTCAATCATATGCCTATCTAAGAGTCTCTCACATGCCCCTCTCAGCCTCTACTGGTACATTCTAGGCACTTACTACTCCCTTGTGTAAAAAACCTACTTCTAACATCTCCCCTAAATTTTCCCCTAAAATTGCCACTTAGCCTCTTCACTCTAACAAGGAAAGTCCTAGCTCACTCAACCTTTCCTCATATAAAATATTCTCTAATTCAAGCAGCATGGTAGTAAATCTCCCCTGCATCCTTTCCAATGCATCCACATCCTTTCAATATTGAGGTGGCCAGAAGGAAACAGAATACTCCAAGTGAGCTCTGACTAGAGTTTTATAGAGCTGTAACATTGGGTCATGGCTCTGGAGATCAATGAAGGCCTACAAACCATATGGCATCTTAAGCACTCTATCAATTTGCGCAGCAACTTTGAGGGATTGATGGACTTGGTAATCAAGATCCCTCTGTTCCTCCACAATGCTATGAATTTCGCTATTAACCTGTATTCTACCTTCAAATTTAACTTTTCAAAATGAATTACTTTTCCGAGTTGAACTCCATCTGCAATTGTTCAGCCCAGCTCTGCATCCTGTCAGTGTCCCATTGTAACTCTCAACAACCTTACAGTCATAGAATACTACAGCACATAAACAGGCCATTTGGCCCATCTAGTCCTTGTCAAACCAGTAATATGTCTAGTCCCATCAACCTGCACCAGGACCATAGCCCTTCATACCCATCCCATCTATATACCAACCAAAATATCACAATAATATTGATATTGACCCTACATGCACCACTTGTGCTGGCAGCTTGTTCCACACTCTCACCACCTCTGAGTGAAGAAGTTCTCCCTCATGTTCCCATTAAACTTTTCATCCTTAACCCATTTCCTCTGGGTGTAGCCAACCTCAGTGGAAAATGCCTTCTTGCATTTAACTTATCCATACCCTCATAATTTTCTGTTCCTCCATCAAATCTCCACACAGTCTTATACATTCTAAGGAATAAAGTCCTAACCTATTCAACCTTTCCTTATAATTCAGATCCTCAAGTCCCAGCAACTTCCTTCTCTGCACTCTTTCAATCTTAATTACATTATTCCTGTAGGTACATGACCAAACTGGACACAGTACTCCTAATTAGGCCTCACCAATGCCTTATACAATTTTGACATAACATCCCATCTTCTGAACTTAATAGATTGATTATGAAGGCCAAAGTGCCAGAAGCTTTCTTTATGACCCTATCTACCTGTCACACCACTTTCAACAAATTAAGGATTTGTATTCCTAGATCCCTCTGTTCTACTGCACTCCTCAGTGACCTACCGCTCACGGTGTAAGACCTAACCTAGTTGGTCCTTACAAAGTGCAAGACCTCACACCTAGCTGCATTTAATTCCATCTGCTATTTTTCAGTCCATTTCACCAGCCCACTGCAAGTCCTTGCTGTCCACTATATGCCCAATCTTGGTTTCATCTGCAAATTTGCTGATCCAGTTTACTACATGATCATCCAAATCATTGTAGATAACAAACAACTATGGACCCAGCACCAATCTCTGTAGCGCACCATGAGTCACAGGCCTCCAGTCAGAAGGCAACCATCTACTACCACTCTCTGGCTTCTCCCACAAAGTCAATGTCTAATCCAATTTACTACCTCATCATGAATGGCAAGCAACTGAAATCTCTCAGACAGAACCTTGTTAAAGACCTTGCTAAAGTTCAAGTAAACAACGTCCACTGACTTGGCTTCATGAACCTCCCTGGTAATTTCCTTGAAAAACTCTAAAAGATTGGTTATACATGAATCACTTTGCACACAGCCATGTTGACTATCCCAAATCAATCCCTGTCTATCTGAATACTTATATATCCCGTCGCTTAGAGTATCTTCAAATAACTTTCCTGCCATTGCTGTCAGGCTCACCAGACTGTAATTTGCTGGCTTATACTCAAAGCCTTTCTTAAACAGTGGAACAGCATTTGCTCTCCTCCAATCCTCCAGCACCTCACCCATGGCTAAAAATATTTAAAATATCTCTGCTATGGCTCCTGCATTTTTCTACACTAGCCTCCCACAAGGGATCGGCTTTTCAGGCCCTGGGGATTTTTCCACCCTTATTTGCCTCAAGACAGCAAACATCTCCCCTTCTGTAATCTGCATAGGTCCACGATCATCTTGCTGCATTGCCTCACATGTATAGACTGTAACCATCTTTCGAGTTAATACATGTTCATATTTAAGACCTCCACATTGACCAGAAAGAACTACGTTCTATAAATCAGTGAATTCAAGTGAATCAAGGACAATGGAAGCAGACAGACTCATTGTCTTTGATCTTGCGCTTGCTTGGGGATGGTAGCTGCCATTTTGTGAAGACACTCTATTCTCCATTTTGTGAGCTTGACATGCTGAGCTTTATCAATGTTTTAAAGAAGACACAATGATACTTCAGGTAATCTGCTGGACTGGAGATAATTTCCAAATAAGAAGTTACTTGTGATATGTTCTTTGGTTGGCTATAATATGCAGGTTTGTGCATGTTGGGGTTGGTACCTGCCTGGAGTGATTTGAGCTTGTTGCTGATTGACAACAAAGAGCCATAAATTATTGACTTGATGGGAAGAGGGCAATAATTGGATACTTGGAGACAATAACAAAGTGTTAAAGGTCAGGCACATGACCTGTGGCCAATGACACTGGATTGCAATATTTGAAATGATAACAATTGGATATAAAAGTCGATGCTTGATGTGTGCTGGCAGCAGTAACTTTGAAGAATAACCATTACAGATACAAGCATGAGTGACCCTGCGTTAAACACATGATGAGTGAATCGGTACTATGGGGAACGCCTGGCCAGCATAAACTCCTTTGCCCGGGTAATGCCTTTGCTATTCTTTGACTATTCAGTAGAGTCAGGGATACTTAGTGGGTGTACACACAAGGTATTTAGTGTATGAATTCAAGTACTTGTTAGTTTAAACAATAAAGGTACTTGTCGGGAAATACAGATCTCTCTGTGCCTCACTGATCGTTGTTATAAGAGGTATTGTTTTTACAACACCACCACCTCTTCTGGTTCCACAGATAGTTTACCATTCTGATCTTCCAGAGGACCAATTTTGTACCTTGATATCCTTTTGCTCTTAGTATATCTGTAGAAGACCTTGGGGTTCCCCTTCACCTTGTCAGCTAGAGCAACCTCATGTCTTCTTTTAGTCCTCCTGATTTCCTTCCTAAGTGTTCTGTTATATTTCTTATACTGCTCAAGTACCTCATTTGTTCTTGGCTGCCTAAACCTGCCAAGCACCTCCTTCTTTTTCTTAACCAGGGCATCAACCTTCTCACTACCCACAACTCCATCAGCCTTCAAATAATCTGCAAGCTTATTAACCTTCCATTCCGCTTCCTCATCCAGGTAATTTATAAAAATCAGAGAGAGCAAGGGTCCCAGCTCCCTGCAGAACACTACTAGTTCCGGACCTCCAGGCAGAATACACGCAATTTTCTACCACCCCCTGCCTTCTCTGGGCAAGCCTGTTTATGGTCTCAAGTTTCTCTGGATCCCATGCCTCATGGCATTCTGGATGAGCGATCCATGGGAAACCTTGTTAAATGCCTTTTAAAAATCCATATCAGACATCCCACCCTGCAAAAACTCACTTCAGGGAGGTAGCACCCCTGCCCCCAACAACCCCATATCCCCCCCACCCCGGTCGACCTCCAAGGGTGTATGTAATACTTTGTTTAGTGATTTTGTCTAATCTGTAAACCAAATTGGGTATATGCAGAAAATGTGACATTAAAATATGTACTTATATTATCATGGTGTTGTTTTTTTAAAATTCTATTTCAACTTTAAACAAGTTTACAGTGAGTTTGGCCTCATCAAGTAGGACATCAATAGAGTAGCTCCTTAGCAGCTAGCCAGCTAGTTTAAATAACATTAGCTATGCTAATGAATGAATGACACCTGTTAAACTCACCACAACATGTCTTTTACATTTAACCCACCACGGGCAATAGAAAAGTCACTGTTGCAAACAGTGCAGCGAGCAACACTGCCATTATTTTTGAGATTGACTGTAAAGCCTGCCCACAGAGAAAACTGATAGGTCTACTTAGCACGAAGAGAGACCAATCAGGATGCTCCCTCTCACTCTCAAAAAAATCTATTTCCGGGATATTGCATGTAATTTGCAGGCATCAGGGAGCCGTTATCAATATGTGGGAGACTCCCAGAACTTCCAGGAGAGGTGGGATATCTGCCATATACACAACATCTTCCATTCTATCTTCATCAATTTGTTTTGTCACCTCCTCAAACAGACTTGTGAGGCACGACCTGCTCCTCACAAAGCAATTCTGACTCTCACTAATCAGATCATGCTTCTCCAAATGCTCATAAATCCTGTACTTAAGAATCCTCTCTATTAGTTTGTCCACGACTGGCATAAGACTCAACTGGTCTACAATCCCCCGGATTATCCTATTACCCTCTTGAACAAAGGAACAACATTTGCCATCCTCCAATCCTCTTCATGTGGCCAGTGAAGATGCAAAGCTCATCTTCAATGCCCCATCCATCTGTTCCCACTCTTCCACTAGTAACCAGGGATATATTCCATCAGCCCCAGGGACTTAATCTATCCTAATATCTTTCAAAAGCTTCAACACTGGCTGTTTCTTAATCTCAGCATGCCCCAGCACATTAGCCTATTCTAAGATAACCTCACAGTCATCAAAGTCCATCTCATTGACGAATACTGAAGCAAATAATTCAATAACAATTTCCATACCTCCTCTGACACTAGGCACATTTCCCCCTTTATCCCCGAGCAGTTCTACCCTCACTCTAGTCATCCTCTTGTTCTTCATGTATGTGCAGAATGCCTGAGGGTTTGCCTTAATCCTACTAGCCAAGGCCTTTTCATGCTCTCTTCTAGCTCTCTTAAGTCCCTTCTGAAGATCCTTCCATGCTCCTTATAACTCTCAAGAGCCCTAACTGATCTTTACTTCCTAAACTGTAAGTATGCATCTTCTGTCCTCTTGACTATAAGTCCCATCTGTCTTGCCAACCATGGTTCTGAATCAGAAGCAGGTTTAATATCGCTGGCATATGTCAAGAAAATGCAATACACTGCAGTACATAGTAATAGAAACTATACATTACAATTAAAGTATACTGAATATTAAAAATAAATCAAATAATTAGTTCAAAAAATCGGAACAAAATTTTATTAATTCTCCAATCTTTTCCCTGTCTCAATGGAAGAACCCATCCAGAATTAATGAATTTTCATCAGTTCTCCATTAAAGATTGCCACATATTTTCACAGGTGATCTTCAACTATTCCTTTCCTCTATAAACCAAATATCATGCTAATATGTTGATAGTGATGGCTTTGAGAAACTCCATGGCAACATTATATCAGGCATTAGTGGTATTGCTTCCTCTCTATTTCTGGCGGCCATGGGCTAGGGATTTACAGGAGTCAGTGGAGATAATGCACTTTTTCTAGAAGGATCTAAGCACATGCTTGAGTTTCTCCCCTGTTCTCCTGATAACCTTCTGCCATTATAAAGCATTTTAGAACTTGGAATAGATTTAGGAATCTGGTCAACACACAGAAAATGCTGGAGGAACTCAGCAGGCCAGGCAATGTCTATGGAAAAGAGTACAGCAGGACCCTTCATCAGGTCTGCGTTTTGGGCAAATTGTCAGGACTGGGTCTCGGCCTAAAATGTTGACGGTACTCTTTTCCATAGATGCTGTTCGGCTGCTGAGTTATACCAGCATTTTGTATATGTTGCTTGGATTTCCAGCATCTGTAGATTTTTTCTTGTTTGTGATTGGGAATCTGATGTTGGGTATGTAAAAAACATGGCTTGCCCAATGAAGCTACATTGGTGTGACTGAGGTCTCAGTGCTTGTGGTGTTCACTTGGAAGAGGACACCAACTTTGGTTCAGTTATTCTTCCAATGGATTTGGAAAATTTTATGGAGACAGCATTGCTGGCATTTTTCCAGTATTATGAGATGCCCTCTACAGGTAGTCCAGGACTCTTAGGCAGTGATCAGCTCTGCATGGTAGATCTGTGTTTTGTATGAGATCTAAAGGTCTTGATCTTCAAATATGCTCTTGGACAATTAATCAAACTCTGTGCTGGAACATTGAAGTCAATGGTGAATTTCATCACTTTGCCAAGAGGTGGCTCCCAGAATAAGGGACATGGTTCATGTATTCCAGAGATGCTTTGTAAATTTTTACTGTTGCGATTTTGTGTGGTGCAGAATCAGCAGGTTAATGGAAGTCAAACCATTTCTCATTAGTTCTGAAGGTCAGCTCCATTGTAGTCAGAACTTTATTGGAGATACGGAACTGTGGCGAGAAAGATTGAGAAAGATTGATTGCTTTGCTACTGCATGCTTGGTGGGTGATAGGCGCTGGAACAAGTTGGGAGGGAGAGGGAGCTGGGAGGGTCGATGCTTTGATGCTGCTTCTGCATGGGAAGGGGTTTGGCTGCTTTGGGGTTCTAACATTTTTTTGTCATTCTTTTTTCAGCTTTTCTTCTGTTTCATGGATCTCTGTGAAGAGTAAGAAGTAGGCATACTCTGATATTAAGTGGTAGCATTGAACCATTGAATTCTGTTGAAGCAATGACATAGCCTTATTTTGCAATTACCTTTAATAAAATTGATTCAATTGCAAATCTCAGCATGTCACATCACTTACAACACCCATAGAAAACAGGTAACTCAGGCAGGAAAATAATTATAATAGTTTGCATTTTTATTTCAAGATTTATATAGATAAGACCATAAATGGAAGGCTGTTTAGCTGTTGATAGCAGACTATAGATGAGCTGTGGTCTAATAAGCTTTCCCTTCTGAAAAAGGCAGATGAAGCATTTAGTTGGAATCTTTTATTTAAAGGATGATACCAACCAAAACAGTGACTAGTCCTTCCTAAGATGCCATTTTTCCCGGTAATTTTGACAGTTTGTTCTTAATTTCAAGTTTACAGTAAGGAAAATATATAATGCAAAATTATTTCTCCTTAGTATCTCAGAGGTAGGCTTCTGATACTGAAAATTAAGTATCACAGTTGCTTGTATTTAATTTTAAGCTCTCCTTGTATGGTTCTCATTCAACCTGATACAGATCTACTATTGTGCTTGACACAGCTGGTGAACTACAGCACAAACTGTAGCCAGTAATCCACATGTAAAAATAACTCTCTAATCTTTAATATGACCTGTCTATTATGATTAGGTTTAGTAGAAAAATACACAAGGCATTTAAAAAAATATTTATTCATATTTCGGCTTGTTGATAAATAAGTCTCACAGTGTTATTTTTTTCATGGCAAGTGCAAAGATTGCAAATTTGACCCAATAAAGTCAATTTACTTAATTTCCCCAGTGTCAGAAATGTGTACTAATTTAGTTTGATAAAATGCCATTATTTTTTTATTTTAAAATATCCATTGTGAATAACGATTCCAGCTCTTTAGCATTATGCTTTTAAATTTTTAGCCACCCATTCCTCCATCCTACCTAGCCTGCTGGGATCTGATGGTCTACAAACTCAATGTCCTTTGCACTCTTCTGTCAAAGTCTGACATAGTTATTGAAATATCTAGCAAGGTGTTGTGTCCTAATCCAATACCCATAAAATGCTGGAGGAACCCAGGCAGCTTCTGTGGAGCCCTGATGAATGGTCTCAGTCCAAAATGTTGACTCCTTATTCCCCTCCACAGATGCTGCCTGATTAGCTGAGCTCCTCTGGCACTTTATATGTGTTACTCAAGTTTCCAGCATCTGCTGAATCTGTTGTGTTCATGGGGTGTTCTTGGTGTTTATACAATTATTTCTACCTTCCCAGAGGTTAAATTCCATTTCCTACACATTGATCTCACCACCCAATATCAGCCCATTGCTTCAGACTTTATCTGTTCTGTAGGTATGATCTCCATGGTGTCCATCTTCACAGTCAACATCCAAGGTTCACAATTTCAACGTTTCTGTTACATCCATCATTTCAGCCTCTCTCTATTTTATTGTCAGTTTTCTGTTTCAACATCTCCCCACCTGCATCCATGAAGGGTGTAATATACGTGCCGTTTTCCTAACCTGAGACATATCCTTCTCAGCAAGGGGAACCTCTGCACTAATGAGGCACCAGGGCATACTCCATTTCCCCGCACAAACCAAGTACCAGTCTTCACTCCACATTACATTGAAACAAACCGTAAAATGTGTCGTTTGCTTTAACAATCAAAACAATCAGAAGCTGTGCTGGGGGCAGCCCTCAAGTGTTGCAACACTTTCCAACAACAATGTAGTATATGCACAATGCTCAGTAGAACAAAACAAAGTGCAACGATATGGTACACACAAGCAACAAAACAATAACAGAAAAACAAGCCCCTTTCCTCCCTTCCTGGTGAAAGATCATCAGTATGAAGTGTTTATTGTTTCAGCCTTATATTTTTACAATACACTCCTTTAATTAATAATGCCCAATTTATGGACACCACTGCGTACAAGCAAGCTCCCAAAATATTATCAAATTCCAATACGGGAACATACAGTTGTTCCTAAGAATGGCAGAACTGACTTCAGTTCTCTCTTCACTTTTGACCATTTTTTTTTCTTATCAGACTTTTGTGCTTTTGATACCATTCATTACAAAGCTGTGTATGTGTGGTTACCATGTCAAGTGACCTTAGTGTATCTTGCAGATAAAATTGAATTGAATTTGAATTTATTTAAATTTTATGTCTGTCCCACATGACGGAGTAAAAATCTTTACATTATGACTCCATTGCAATGTACAGACATGTGAATTTATACATGGTCGTCTGCATAAACAAAACCTGTCCATTATGTGTGGAAGGTCAGTACCTTCATTTTTTTAATTACTTCACGTCAAAGAGGCAGAGGTGACAGCTGGGCCCACTCTAGCTTCACAAAATGTCACACACTTCCACTTTCCAGCATGTAACATGAACTCTGTTGACAAGAAATTGTTTGTTGTTCTTTTGTAGCCTAAGGATCAAAATCCTGACATTCTAATAACAAATTTCACTGATGGGAACAGCTCCTTCACGTGGATTTTAGTAATGCAGGAAGATGGGCCTAGTTACACTCTGCTGGCTACACTGCCTGGGGCACGTTGTCTGACACCATCCTCTCCAATCAGACACTCTGTCACAGGGGTGGAGCTGAACAAATCCTGTACATGATCATATAGTGATTAGCAGAAAGCTTTACAGTACCAGCAACCCGGGTCCAATTCCCGCCACTGTCTGTAAGGGGTTTGTGCATCCTCACCATGATCGCGTGTGTTTTCCTCCGGACAGTCCAGGACATACCAGTTGGTAGATTAATTGGTCACTGCAAGTTGTCCAGTGATTAGGCCAGGATTAAATTGGGGGATTGCTTGAAGGCTCGAAGGCGCCTATTCCATGCTGTATCTCAATCAATAAACGAATGCATAAAACTTCCCCAATGACTCGTGAGAATTTCATGATCTTCCAAACTGGGGAAAAAGCAACCTCGAGGGCATTGAGATCATTGGGTCTGGACATTGGTGCAAACATAGTCCCCATTTAAGCATCAGAAGGAGCTGCACCATCCAAAAAATTACTCCGCCACCTGCCCCACCTTTGGGTGAATCTGTGGTTCCCATGCTGGCCTCGTCGGCCACTTCAGAGCTCACAGCTCTAGAGTAGGAGCAAGTCATCCTCAATCCAGAGGCACTGCCAAAATGGAAGAAAAGCATGATACACACTTGTTATTTCTAGTTCACTGTCAAAAATTCACCCATGGATATTTCAAATATATTGCAGGAACCATTGCCTAAGAATAAATCAATAAAAAGCTACATTTATTAAGTCCTTAAATTCAAAAAGGATTTCATTCCTGTTTCTCTCCTAAAATGCACATCACACTTGGCCAGGAATAAGCAAACTGTTTTTTTTAAATTTAGTTTATTTACTCCCATAAGAAAGGCAACCAAATAAATAAATCAGAGAATTAAATAGAAAATAACATGCATGACTTTATGAGGAACCGGGGTTAAGGAATATACAGATGAGATGGAACAAAGTGTCCAGGAACAGAGCAAATTTGAGAAGAAATGGTGAGTACAGTTGAAATAGTTTTCATTTCAGTCAACAAAAACACCCCACATAATTAATCCATTTACTCCATGTAAATGTAAGAAAATTAGAGCACAGTGAACAGATGGTAGAATTTTACAGAACATTGTTCTGTTAGTAATTCAGCCATTACTTTGAACAATCCATCTTTGTTTCAATGATTGGAAACTGGAGATGTTTCAGATTTCTTTTTCTGACCTTATTTGATGACATTCCATTTCTAAGAAGATATTGAAAGGCACTACTTAATAGCAGACAAAGAATTCAATATCAGGCATTGTTCTGGGGCACTGTATTATAGCCTTTGCAGAGTAACACACAGAAATCTTAGCAATGTCAGAAATCCTATCCTTGTTTTCCATCCTGTATGTTGCATTGCCTTTCACTATACCTGTAACCTTTCTTTGAGAGTTTTGTTCTCTTCCATTTGTGGCCTCTTACACTGGTTTCATTTCTTCTGCATTGTTAACCACAGCTTCTGCTATCTGAGCCTCAAGCACTGAATTCCTTTAATAAACTTCCTTAAAAACCATGTAGCATTGTAAAGTTTCCTTGCGTGGCTCAGTGTCAGGTTTTCTTAATACAATCTAAGGTTCAATTTGTACACAAATATACAGTGCCACTTGGAAGTTTTCATGTTTTATTGTTTTATAACAATGAATCACAGTGGATTTAATGTGGCTTTTGACACTGATCAACACTGATCACTGAAAAACTCTCTTTTGTGTCCAAGTGAGAACAGATCTCTACAAAGTGATCTAAATTAATTACAGATATAAACCTCAAAATAATTGATTGCATAAGTATTCACCCCCTTTAATATGATCTCAATCATCACTGGTGCAGCCAATTGATTTTAGAAGTCACATAATTAGTTAAATGGAGATCTGTTGGAGACCTGCATGCAGTCAAGGTGTTTCAATTGATTGTAGTAAAAATACATGTGTATCTAGAAGGTCCAGCTGCTGGTGAGTCAGTTATAGGTATCCGTTAGTCTCGTGAGACCATGGATTTGTGCCTTGGAAAGTTTTTCCAGGGCGTAGGCCTAGGCAGAGTTGTATGGGAGACCGGCAATTGCCCAAGCTGAAAGCCTTCCCCTCTGCACGCCACCGATGTTGTCCAAGGGAAGGGCACTAGGACCCATGCAGCTTGGCACCGGTGTCATCGCAGAGCAAAGTGTTGTTAAGTGCCTTGCTCAAGGACATAACACAGCTGAGGTTCGTACCAGTGACCTTCAGGTTACTAGTCCGATGCCTTATCCACTAGGCCACGCACCAACACAGGTGGTGAGTCAGTATCCTGGCAAAAACTACACCATGAAGACAAAAGACCACTCCAAGCAACTCTGTGAAAAAGTTATTGAAAAGCACAAGTCAGGAGATGAACACAAGAGAACTTCCAAAGGGAGGGGTGTGTCTGGATACTTTTTTTATAGGCACTGTACGTTCGTGAGATAAGAAACCACATCACCAGTCTGATTTCAGTGATTCTGATTCAGGAATAAATATTCCTCCCACTTTTCTACAATTCAAAACATCTTATTTTTCCAGTCCAAACTGATGTCACAGCTATGGATTCTGCTGTGGAGTCTACGTGCCCCCGCATGAGTGATGCACAGCAGGTTTAGCAGCTGCACTAGTGAGTATGTACAGTACGTTCCAGCTGATTACTGTTTAGTTATGGCGGTACTTAACTCCCTTCTTTTCATGGTAGTTTTGTCGAGACTTGAAGTCGTTACAGTCCCTGCTTACCCTCGTACCTTCAGACCGCCGTTTCCACTGACAATGGAAAGGGGCAGTTTGCATTTAGTATTTAGATATTGCTTTCAGCTGCAGTGTTGACATTTAACTTAGTGCTTGAGAGCTTTAGCACTTTTTGTTGAATAGATCTTTGTACATTTTTGCCCATCGCCCTTTTCCTGCGGGTGCTGCCTGCAGTACTACATGCAAGTGCTCATTGATATCTTGCCATGCTTATCATTACTCAGTATCAAATAAACATTCTGATCTGTTGGCTCTTTGTAACGAACCAACAGGGTATATTATATTTTACTGTGAGGTTTTATACCTGAAGGCCTTGTGCCCATAAGGATTATTGCAGGCATAAGTCTATCCTCTCCCCATTTGTTTTGAGCAATGCAGAAAAGTAGTCCAACCTTCTGTGAATTGTTTAGTTTTCATCAAGTGTAATGAACATGCCATAGAAACAGGAATCTGGATCAATTATTCCCACCTCTGTCTGTAGCGTCACAGAGCACTACAGCATAGAAACAGGCCATTCCACTCATCTAGTCCAGGCTGAACCAGTCCCATTGACATGCACTTGGACCATAATGCTCCACACCCCTCCTATTCATGTGCTTATTCAAAGTTTTGAAATAGAATCACATCCATCATTTTTGCTGGCAGTTCATTCCACACTCTCACCACCCTCTGGGTGAAGAAGTCCCACCTCATGTTCCCATTAAATTTTTCAACTTTCACCCTTAATCCATGACCTCTGGTTCTAGTCTCACCCAACCTCGGTGGAAAGAAAAAGCCAACCTGCATTTACCCTATCTGTACCACTCATAAGTGTGTCTGCTACAGATGCACAGAGATGTGTCCTGACTGGTTGCATTGTGACTTGAGATGGAAACACCAATGTCTAGGAACGGAAAAGTTGACGAAAGTGGTGGATGGAGCTTAATCCATCACAGGCAAAGCCACGCTTTCTTCCCACTGCTGCCATTGGGAAGGAGATACAGGAGACTTATGTCCCATACCACCAGGTTCAGGAATAGTTATTACCCTTCAACCATCAGGTGCCTGAATGAGCTTGGAGATCTTCACCCACATGAACACTGAATTAATTCCACAGACTATAGACACACTTCCAAACATTCTACAACTCATGTTCCCAGCACTACTTATTCATTTATTTATTTATATTTACTTGCACAGTTTATCTTCTTTTGCACATTGGTTATTTATCAGACGTTGTGTGTAGTTTTTCATTGATTCCACTGTTTTTCTTTTTGTTTTCCTGTGAATGCCTGCAAGAAAATTAATTTCAAGGTAGTATATGGTACTTAGAAAATAAATTTACTTTGAACTTTGAATCTCCCCTCATTCCCCACACTCCAGGAAATAAATTCCTAACTACTCAACCTTTCCCTAAAGTTCATGTCCTCCAGCCCTGGCAAAACCCGTGTAAATTTTCTCTGCAGCCTTTCAATCTCATTGATATCTTCCCTTTGGCATGTGATCAGACCTGCACATAATAAACCAGACTGGGATTTACCAACGTCATGCAACTTTGTCATAACATCCCAACTCCTGTACTCAATACTTGAATTTATGAAGGCTAATGTGCCAAAAGCTCCATTTATATCCCTATCTACCTGTGATGCCACCTTCAAGGAATTATGGATCTGTATTCCCAGATTGTTTTATTCTACCACAATCCTCATTGCCCTACTGTATACCATGTAAGTCCTGCCTGGGTTTGTCCTCTCAAAATGCAACACCTCACACTTGTCTGCATTAAATTCCATCTGGCATTTATCACCCCATTTTTCCAGCTGGTCCTGATCTTGCTGCAAGCCTTAATAGCCTTCCTCATTGTCCACTGCGCCACCAGTCTTGATGTCATTCACAAATTTGCTCTTGCAGAAGGCATGAGGTTGTCCTACTAGACAAGGCAAAGGAGAATCCTAAGGGCTTCTACAGATATATTAAAAGCAAAAGGATAGCAATGGACAAAATTGGTCATTTTGAAGATCAGCATGGTCACCTAATGCATGGAGCTGAAAGAGAGATGGAGGACCTTAAATGGGTTTTCTGCATCTGTATTTACTCAGGATCTAAAGAAAAACAGTAGCGAGGCCATGCATTGTGTACAGATTACAAAGGAAGAGGAGCTTGCTGTCTTGTGGGAAATTAGGGTGGATAAATCCCCAGAGCCTGACAAGGTGTCCCCTCTGACCTTGTGGGATGCTAGTCCAGAAATTGCAGAGGCCACAGCAAAGGTATTTAAAACCTTTAACCCAAGGGTAAATGTGGTATCCCTCCAGGAGGCATAGCTGAGACTAGCTAACTCCAGAAAATAAAGGTACCAGCGAAGACCAGCCTCCTACCAGAAAGAAAGTAAAAGGTTTAACCCAACCTTCAGTGGCACAAGCATTGCCAAATCTACTTGTTTTTTGTCACATCGACAATGAAGGCCAGTAATTTAACTGAATCGACCATGTAAATACATTGGCTACAAAAGAACACCATATGCTGAGTAGACTGTGAAGAATAACATACCACTGACACCTGAAGGGTCCTTGTCTATAAGGCTCGACACAGGAGAGTGACAGAATACCCTCCAAATGAGTTTAAAGGATATCTCATTTAACAAGTTCTTGACTACCAGGCTCAATATCCTTATTACTGTACTTCTGTATAGAACTTGAGCTGTAAATAACACAATATAAAGAAAAAGAATCTCGTCAATTAGAAAATTTGCAATGTACACTCAACATGTGATATACCAGAAAACAAAAGTCATGAAGAGAGATGCTCGGAGAAAACATCATTTACTGTACATTATTGCACAGCAATGTCCACAACATCTTATTCTCATACCACAAAGAGTTGGGTCTTGTTTGATTCAAATGCATCATAGTTGTATCATTGTTGCACTTTGAAAATCTCATGGAGAACAGAAGCAAAAGCAGACACATGCCCTAAGCTGCTCTATAACAATACAAGTGACAACATGCCTGTTCAACTTCTTGCTCCAGTTTGACATCTTAATTAGAGTCAAAGAATGACTTTTTTCAGGTTTAAAGGTCACAAAAACTGTCAAAAATACAGCCAAAAACATGAGCACTTTCTCTTTTCACACCAACTTTACCCACTATGTACCCTTAGAAGACTATTGCCTTTACAGATCTCATGACTTAGATTGAGCAATTTAGTTATGAGGAGAGATTGGAGGAGCTAGGTCTTTTCACCATGGAGTGGCGGGGGGCAGGGGTTAGGAGGACATGATTGAGCTATATACAACTATGAGGTATATAGAAATGGTGGACTACAGGAAAGCTTGCTCGCATCAGAGGTAGAGAAAACTAGAGGACATAGTTAGTGTAAGTGGGAACAAAGTTAAAGACGATAGTAGGGAGACCGTCTTCAACCAGAGAGTGGTAAGTATGTGGAATGCACTCCCTGAAAGGATGGCTGAAGTTGGTCTTTGACAGCATTTAAGCAATGTCCAGATGAGCATGTGAATCACCAGGGCTATGGACCAAGGACTTGGAGATGGGATTGACACCCACTGGTCAGCATGGACAGGTATGGCCTGATGACTTGTTTCCATGTTGCAAGTTCTATGATTCTATGACTTGTATCATCCCCTGTCCAATTTTTACCTCTTGTTTCGGAGGTAACAGGTATGATCAGTAGCACTGCTCTTGCAGAAGCGTCAAGCTGCAGCTCCTTAGGGACAAGGTTAGGGAACTGGAGATGCATCTCAATGACCTTTGACTGGTCAAGGAAAGACAGGAGGTGATAGAGAGGAGCTACAGGCAAGTAATCACACTGGGGCTTTGGGAGGCAGATAAGTAACAGTCAGGAGAGGGAAGAGCAAGAGTCAGATACTAGAGAGTACCCCTGTGGCTGTCTTCCTTAATAATAAATACTCCTGTTTGAGTACCACTGGGGGGAAGCAACAGTGGCTGCGTCTCTGGCACAAAGCCTGGCCCTGTGGCTCAGAAGGGTAGGGAAAGGAAGAGGATGGCAGCAGTGAAAGGGGATTCTATAGTTAGGGGGTCAGACAGGCGATTCTGTGGATGCAGGAAAGAAACGCAGATGGTAGTTTGCCTCCCAGGTGCCAGGGTCTGGGATGTTTCTGATCACATCCTAAAATGGGAAGGTAAACAGCCAGAGGTCGTGGTACATATTGGTACCAACGATATAGGCAGGAAAAGGGAGGAAGTCCGGAAAACAGACTACAGTGAGTTAGGAAGGCAGTTGAGAAGCAGGACCTCAAAGGTAGTAATCTCAGGAATACTGCCTATGCCACGTGACAGTGAGTACAGGAATAGAGTGAGGTGGAGGATAAATGCGTGGCTGAGGGATTGGAGCAGGGGGCAGTGATTAGGATTTCTGTATCATTGGGATCTCTTTTGGGGCAGGTGTGACCTGTACAAAAAGGATGGGTTGCACTTGAATCCCAGGGGGACCAATATCCTGGCGGAGAGGTTTCTAAGGCTACTGGGAAGAGTTTAAACGAGAATTGTTGGGGGTTGGGAACTGAACTGAAGACACTGGGGAAGAGGCTCTTGGCTCACAAATAGAGAAAGCTTGGAGACAGTGTGTGAGGGAGGATAGGCTGGTGATAGGGAAGGGATATACTCAGACTGATGGTCTGACATGTGTCTATTTTAATGTGAGAAGTACCATGAACAAAGCAGATGAACTTAGAGTATGGATCAGCACTTGGAGCTATGATGTTATGGCCATTACAGAAACCTGGATGGCTCGGGGCAGGAATGACTACTTTGAGTGCCAGGCTTAAGATGTTTCAGAAAGGACAGGGAGGGAGGCAAAAGAGGTGGGGGTGTGGCACTGTTGATCAGAGGTAGTGTCACGGCTGCGGAAAAGGAGGAAGTCATGGAGGGATTGTCTATGGAGTCTCTGTGGGTGGAAGTAGGAACAGCAAGGGGTTAATAACTCTACTGGGTGCTTTTTATAGGCCACCCAATAGTAACAGTGACATTGAGGAGCAGATAGGGAGACAGATTCTGGAAAGGTGTAATAATAACAGGGTTGTCGTGGTGGGAGATTTTAATTTCCCAATATTGATTGGCATCTCCCTAGAGTGAGGGGTTTAGATGGGGTGGAGTTTGTTAGGTGTGTTCAGGAAGGTTTCTGACACAATATGTAAATAAGCCTACAAGAGGAGAGGCTGTACTTGATCTGGTATTGGGAAATGAACCTGGCCAGGTGTCAGATCTCTCAGTGGGAGAGCATTTTGGAAATAGTGATCACAATTCTATCTCCTTTATCATAGCATTGGAGAGGGATAGGAACAGACAAATTAGCAAAGCATTTAATTGGAGTTAGGGGAAATATGAAGTAATCAGGCAGGAGCTTGGAAGCATAAATTGGAAACAGATGTCAGGGAAATGCACGGTAGAAATGTGGCAAATGTTCAGGGGATATTTGTGTGGCATTCTGCATAGGTACACTCCAATGAGACAGGAAAAGGATGGTAGGGTACAGGAACCATGGTGTACAAAGGCTATTGAAAACCTAGTCGAGAAGAAAAGAAAAGCTTACAAAAGGTTCAAAAAACTAGGTAATGATAGAGATCCAGAAAATTATAATGCTAGCAGGAAGGAGCTTAAGAATGAAATTAGGAGAGCCAGAAGGGGCCATGAGAAGGCCTTGGCAAGCAGGATTAAGGAAAACTCCAAGGCATTCTACAAGTATGTGAAGAGCAAGAGGATAAGAAGTCAGAGAATAGGACCAATCAAGTGTGAAAGTGGAAAAGTATGTAAGACTGGAAGAGATAATGGAGGTAATGAATACTTTGCTTCAGTATTCACTCTGAAAAAGGACCTTGGTGATTGTAAGGATGACTTACAGTGAACTGAAAAGCTTGAGCATATGGACATTCAGAAAGAGGATGTGCTGGAGCTTTTGGAAAGCATCAAGTTGGATAAGTCACCAGGACTGGATGAGATACACCCTGGTCTACTGTGGGAGGCAAGGGAGGAGATTGTTGAGCCTCTGGCAATGATCTTTGCATCATCAATGGGGACGGGAGAGGTTCTGGAGGATTGGAGAGTTGCAGGTGTTGTTCCCTTATTCAAGAAAGGGAGTAGAGATAGCACAGGAAATTATAGACCAGTGAGTCTTACTTCAGTGGTTGGTAAGTTGATGGAGAAGATCCTGAGAGGCAGGATTTATGAACATTTGGAGAGGCATAATATGATTAGGAATAGTCAGTATGGCTTTGTCAAAGGCAGGTCGTGCATAACAAACCTGATTGAATTTTTGAGGATGTTACTAAACACATTGATGAAGGAAGAGCAGTAGGTGTAGTGTATGTCGATTTCAGCAAGGCATTTGATAAGGTACCCCATGCAAGGCTTATTGAGAAAGTAAGGAGGCATGGGATCCAAGGGGACAAAGAGTGGTTGCAGATGGGTCATTTTCTACATGGAGGTCAGTGACCAGTGGTGTGCCTCAGGGATTTGTTCTGGGACCCCTACTCTTCATGATTTTTATAAATGACCTGGATGAGGAAGTGGAGGGATGGGTTAGTAAATTTGCTGATGACACAAAGGTTGGGGATGTTATGAACGGTGTAGAGGGCTGTCAGAGGTTACAGCGGGACATTGATAGGATGCAAAACTGGGCTGAGAAGTGGCAGATGGAGTCAAACCAGATAAGTGTGAGGTGATTCATTTTGGTAGGTCAAGGATGATGGCAGAATATAGTATTAATGGTAAGACTCTTGGCAGTGTGGAGGATCAGAGGGACCTTAGGGTCTGAGAACATAGGACACTCAAAGCTGCTGCACAGGTTGACTGTGTAGTTAAGAAGGCATCAACCATGGGATTGAGTTCAAGAGCCGAGAGGTAATGTTACAGCTGTACAGAATCCTGGTCAGACCCTACATGGAGTACTGTGCTTAGTTCTGGTCACCTCACTACAGGAAGGATGTGGAAACTATGGAAAGGATGCAGAGGAGATTTACAAGGATGTTGCCTGAATTGGAGAGCATGCCTTATGAGATTAGGTTGAGTGAACTTGGCCTTTTCTCCTTGAAGCGATGGAGGATTAGAGGTGACCTGATAGAGGTGTATAAGATGATGAGAGGTATTGATCGTGTGGATAGTCAGATGCTTTTTCCCAGGGCTGAAATGGCTAACAAGTAAGGGCACAGTTTTAAGGTGCTTGGAAGCAGGTACAGAGGGTATGTCAGGGGTAAATTTTTTTACTCAGAGTGCCTGGAATGGGCTGCTGGCAACTGTGGTGGAGGTGGATACAATAAGGCCTTTTAAGAGGCTCCTGGATAGGTACACGGTGTTTAGAAAAATAGAGCGCTATGGGTAACCCAAAGTAATTTCTAAGGTAGGGACATGTTCGGCACGGCATTGTGGGCTGAAGGGCCTGTATTGTGCTGTAGGCTTTCTATGTTTGCAACACCTCTGTTTTATGTGAGTCCGAGCAGCAAAGGTCTGTTTGCAGGGGCTGCTGTAGCTGTGACTGATCGCACTTTTTCTTCCTGAAAATCAAAATAAACTTCAGATGCTGGAAATCCCTAGTGTGATAATATGGCCTCCTGACATTATAATCTATCTCATTTTGATCATACATATTATTATTTTCCTCAGTAAGGCAGCATCCATCATTGAGGATTCAGTCATCCGGGACATGCCCTCTTCTCATCAGGGAGGAGGTACAGGTGTCTGAAGGCACACCTCAATGATTCAGGAACAACTTCTTCCCCTCTGCCATCAGATTTCTGAATGGCATTGAACCAATGAACACTACCTCACTACAATCTTTTGCACGACTTATTTCATTTAACAATATAATATGTACAATACTTTCTGTAATTCACAGCTTATATTATTATGTACTGCTGCCACACAGTACCAAATTAAACCTGATTCTGATTCACTGCACATTCTCTGGAGCTGCTACACTTTATTCTGCATTGTATTGTTTTTTTTTGTTCTAGTTCAATGCATTGTGCAATGATCTCAATGTTCAAAGTAAATTTATTATCAAAGTACATATATGTCACCATACAGTATATAACCCTGAGATTCATTTTCTTGTGGGCTTACTCAATAACTCCATAGAATAATAATCATAACAGAATCAATGAAAGACTGCACTAACTTGGACATACAACCAATTTGCAAAAGACAATAAACTGTGCAAATACAGAAAGAAAGAAATAATAGTTAAATAAACAATAAGTATCATAAGATGAAGAGCCCTTGAAAGTCAGTCGATAGGTTGTGGGAACATTTCAATGATGGGGCGAGTGAAGTTTACTGAAGTTATTCCGATACAAATTCCATACAGATTTGATCTGTACAAACAGTATGCAAAACAAGCTTTTCACTGTTCATTGGCAGATGTGACAATAATAAGCTAAATCTAATTCCAATTCCAAATGAATCAAAAATGGAAAATGATGGAAACATCCAGATGGTGAGGCAGCACCTCTAGAAAGAGAAAATCTATTGAGATTTCAGGTATGCAATCCTTCATCTGAACTGGGGAAGAGAGGGATGCAAGTGGGATTTCAGTGAGTGAGGAAGGATGTGTGGAAAAAAGGAATGCTCATGATTGGATGAAATGTCTTAATGGAGATGGTTATAAGCACATTGTAATGCCTGTGTAATGAGTTAGAACACAAAACAGGGCAGCACAGGCCAGGTCCTCTGGATGCTGCATCTAAGTAATTGAAAATACTGTAGTAAATAAACACCTAACTAAACAGCTTATGCCTACAAAATGTCCATACCCCTTCATTCTATGCCTCTTAAATGCCTCTATCGTATTTGTCATTTGCTAACAGTAAAATGATGTAGAGTAAAAAAACACAAGGAAAATGCTGGAAAAACTAAGCAGATCAGATAGGTTCTGTTAAAAGAGAAATCATTAAATTTTCACATGAGATTTTCCACTCATCAGATCTGAGAAAGAGAGAAATCGGTTGGTCTGGAGAGCAGCAGGATATGGGCGATGTGTAGTTTCTGTTCCTGTCCACATTTAGGGATCACGGCGGTACAAATGTCTGGCTTTTCCCTTTAGCTGTAAACTGGCAGCACCACTCATCATTGACCTCCCAGAACCACCCCCACAAAGATTTTGTCAGTCTCAGGTTCTGTTTTGTCCATTTGCTATGTCAATTGGTGTCAGGCATTTTCTCTGAGAAATCAGTCAGGTTCCTCTGTCAAGATAAGGTCAGCTTGATTAGCACCCAAGCAGACTGAAGAAACTACAAATCAAAACATTTTAAGCACTTTGCAAAGGACAAAATAATGATTTGGATGTAAAAACTGATTTTACTAGAAATGTAATTTACAAAACTTTTTAAAGGTAAAAAGAAAACATTTTTACTGTTTTGAAATCCTTTGGGTTTTGAAATCATTATGCTGGTTGAATAAGACTCTGCAGATAAATAAAACTGGGTAGCACAGTGGCAAATGCAGCAGAGCTGCTGCCTCACAGGTCCAACGGCCTGGGTTCAGTCCTGACCTTGGGTGCCATCTCTGTGGACTTTGCATGTCCTTCCTGTGACTGTCTGGTATGCATGTTGATTGTCTGTTTAAACTGTCTCTTGTGTGTAAGTGAATGACAGAATCAGGGGAGGGGAGGTGGTGGATAGGGGGAGGAATGATGAATTCATGATAATGTGATGATAATTTAAAAATCAGTGTAAATGAGTGGTTCAGCACAGAAATAGTGGGCTGAAGAGTCTCTTTCCATGCTGTATGACTCTGTGATTCTGAAATTAGGTCTTCGTGACTAATAGAGACGTTTATCAGTATTAAAATCTCGGCTTTGACAAGGCAAAACATTTTCAATGCCACTCCAAGAAAAATATACACAAGTCATTGACTTAATGCCAAGTAAGTGATTATACATTGATGGCCTCATTAGAAACCTGCACTCTATATAGGAAACCAAATTAGTAACAGAATGTTTCTCATTGCAGATTCTCATTTGACTAATGGGAGAACCTCAAACAAAAGGACATAAATAAAAGATAAAGAGTGGGCATTCAAAATGGAGGCGTGAAGAAATTTCTTTTCTCAGAGGGTAGTGAGAAAATGCAAATTTTACCTCCAAATGCAAATTCAAGGTTAAGCTGTAATCTTCTTGAACAGTGGAACAAGTTCGGAGGGTCAAGTGACCTCCTCTTGCTCCCAAATTCTTTTCAATTATGTTTGAATGAAAAGTTGCTGTCAATGTCACAGGCTAATGATGGAGAGGGATGATAGTTTCTCTGCTAATGCAATTCCAAATTCAGGACCAGTGTTGTGAAGTATTATAGGCCATTCAGCTCATATTACACAGAGAGGACTCATGCTCCACACAAAGCTCCACTCATCTCTCTTTGTCTAACTCCATTTACTCCTCTTCGGTACATAGTAATCTCTTGGATACATTTTTAGCAGGATTTGAGCACTTCCACTTGTTTAACTCCATCCGTGTGACAGAGTGTCTGATTGGAGAGGTTGGTGTCAGACAACGTGCCCCAGGCAGTGTAGTCAACAGAGGCCCATCTTCCTGCATTATTAAAATCCACATGAAGAAGGTGTTCCCATCAGTGAAATTAGTTATTGTATTGTTAAGATTTTGACTCTTAGGCTACTAAAGAACAACAAATAGTTTCTTGCCAGCCAAGTTTAGTTTATATGGTGGAAAGTGGTACTGCGTTGGCATTTTGTGAAGATAACTTCGCTCAACTGTTATCTTTGCCAACGACTTGAAGTAATTTTTTAAAAATGAAGATACTGGCCATACACACATAATGAACAGGTTTTGTTTACGCAGATAGCATGTATCATTTTTATCAGCAATTCAATAAATACACAAAGATCACTTGACGTGGTAACCACCCCTCCATGGCTTTGTAATGAAGCGCATCAAAAGCATGAAAGACTGATTTTAAAAATTGCCAAAAGTGAAGAGAGAACTGAAAGTAGTTTCACCATTCCTAGGAACAACCATATTAATTTGCATCGCACTTCTGAATTTGATAATATTTTAAGAGCTTGTTCATATACTGTGGTGTCCATAAATTGGACATTCTTAACCCATGTTCTCCCTTAACAATTTAAGGGAGAACCAAAAAAACCTCATATTGATGATCTTCCACAAGGGTTTATAGTGTAATGGGTTATAAAGAAATAGAGTCATAGAGCACTACTGCACAGCAACAGGCCCTTCCGCCCATCTAATCCATGCCAAGCTATTATTCTGCCTGGTCCCATCAACCTATCCCTGGACCATAGCCCCCCATGCACCTCCCATCCATGTTCTTAATTAGCAATACAATATTGCTATGTGGAGAACATCTCTGCATGTTCTCCACATACAGGGATGTTGTGGAGGATGAGATAGAACAAAAGGGGTAGGTCTATAACGTCAGTAATGTGGCTGAAAGTAAGAGTGAATAGAAGACAAAAAAGATAGTACAATGGTTAAAAATAACCACTAATGAGACATAAAAGAACAAAACTTCAGTTGGGCATTCCATCAAAGACCAATTTCAGAAAAAGCAGTACCAATATTTAGGATCTGAGATAGCTGAATGCAATACTGAGTCCAGAAGCTGTGAAATGTGTAATGTATAGAATAATGTATATTCCTTGAGCTTCCCTTGAGCACTACAAGGTCAGTATGAAAGAGAAAGGTTGGAACCTGAGTGGACTGCAGAATCAAACGGATAAGTAGCTGTATCGACAGGATCATACTTGTAAACTGAGTGAAAGTAATTCACGAAGCCATAAACTGGTTTAGCACTGCTCTCTCAATGCAGAAAGACACATTACTTGCACTGAAACAGTACACACAATTAGAACAGTGAATCATTAGGCTGGAGTTAGAGCCTGGAGTTCAGGGTCCCATTATCAGCTAATTCCGAGGACAATACTGAAGATCAAATCCCGAAGGTGATTGGGAAGCCAGAAGTCAAAGCCAATGGCCACAGTCTGGAGATTGGAGGCCTGAGCTGGCGACAGAGGACTGTCTGTGTGTGTGGGTAATGCAAGGGGACACTGTTCCCTCTAAGCTGTGCAGTTGCATGGCCGTGCAGTAACTGAAATGTGCCCATGCACATAGCTTTTGTTGCAGTACAGCTGGAATTTTCTTTTATATCATGTTGATATAGTTTTAAAATCTGAGCTAATACAATTGTGAAATACCGTGTGATTAATTATGTATTAATGAATATAATCCAAATATTTTCTAAATAATAAACATAGCACAACCTTTACTTTGAAATATTTTAGAGCTTCAATGTATCTACATTGTCAGTGTTTCAAGTTACAACTCTGTTACAAATTGTAACAATAAACGCAGAATGGAAGTCAGTTGCTCATTGTTAATAAACCACCAACCCACTGAATGCTGACGCCATAATATGTACATTACAAAAAAAAACACTTACAGTGCCATGCATTTTTCAGGTTGTGTTAAAGTTTCCTGCTCAGAGAAATAATCAGTCCACAAAGCTATTAAAAAAAGAGGAAGTGTTAGGAAGGGAGGAAAGGGGCTTGTTTTTCTGTTGTTGGTTTGTTGCTTGTGTGTACCATATCGCTGTGCTTTGTTTTGTTCTACTGAGCATTGTGCGTATACTACATTGTTGTTGGAAAGTGTTGCAACACTTGAGGGCTGCCCCCCAGCACAGCTTCTGATTGTTTTGATTGTTAAAGCAAACGACACATTTCACAGTTTGTTTCAATGTAAACTGGTACCTGGTTTGTGCGGGGAAATGGAGTATGCCCTGGTGCCTCCTAGGTGCAGAGCTTCCCCTTGCTGAGAAGGATATGTCTCAGGTTAGGAAAACGGCACGTATATTACACCCTTCATGGATGCAGGTGGGAAGATGTTGAAACAGAAAACTGACAATAAAAAAGAGTAAGATGCTGAAACGATGGATGGAACAGAAACGTTGAAATTGTGAACCTTGGATGTTGACTGTGAAGATGGACACCATGGAGATCATACCTACAGAACAGATAAAGTCTGAAGCAATGGGCTGATATTGGGTGGTGAGATCAATGTGTAGGAAATGACATTTAACCTCTGGGAAGGTAGAAATAATTGTATAAACACCAAGAACACCCCATGAACACAACAGATTCAGCAGATGCTGGAAACTTGAGTAACACATATAAAGTGCCAGAGGAGCTCAGCTAATCAGGCAGCATCTGTGGAGGGGAATAAGGAGTCTACATTTTGGACTGAGACCATTCATCAGGGCTCCACAGAAGCTGCCTGGGTTCCTCCAGCATTTTATGGGTATTGGATTAGGACACAACACCTTGCTAGATATTTCAATAACTATGTCAGACTTTGACAGAAGAGTGCAAAGGACATTGAGTTTGTAGACCATCAGATCCCAGCAGGCTAGGTAGGATGGAGGAATGGGTGGCTAAAAATTTAAAAGCATAATGCTAAAGAGCTGGAATCGTTATTCACAATGGATATTTTAAAATAGAAAAATAATGGCATTTTATCAAACTAAATTAGTACACATTTCTGACACTGGAGAAATTAAGTAAATTGACTTTATTGGGTCAGATTTGCAATCTTTGCACTTGCCATGAAAAAAATAACGCTGTGAGACTTATTTATCAACAAGCCAAAAAAAGAATAAATTTTTTTTAGTCACTTTGTGTATTTTTCTACTAAGCCTAATCATGGTAGGCAGATCATATTAAAGATTAGAGAGTTATTTGTACATGTGGTTTTGGATTACTGGCAATAACTTGTGTTGTAGTTCACCAGATGTGGCATGCTATTGAAGGAAGTGTTATTATTCAAGCGCAATAGTAGATCTAAATAGACTGAATGAGAACCACACAAAGAGAGATTAAAATTAAATACAAGCCACTGTGATACTTAATTTCAGTATCAGAAGCCTACTTCTGAGGTATTAAGGTATTTTTTGTGTTAAATTTACTTGAAGTTAAGAAGAAACTGTCAAAATTGCAGAAAAATGGCATCTTAAGAAGGATTAGCCACTGTTTTGGTTGGTATCATCCTTTAAATAAATGTTTCCAACTTCAGCGGCCTTTCCTTTTCAGAAGGGAAAGCATATTAGATCACAGCTCATCTAGAGTCTGCTATCAGCACCTAAGCCTTCCATTTATGTTCTTATCAATATAAATCCTGAAATAAAATTGCAAAAACATTGTAATTTCTTTCTTGTCAGTGATCTGTTTTCTCCATGGTGTTGTGTAGTGACATGATGAGATTTGCAATTGAGTCAGTTTTACGGAAGATACTTGTCAAATATGGCTGCATCATTGCTTAACACAATTCTCAATCTATTTCACCACAGTACTGCACCTCATCTCCAGTATGGTTCTGACTGCAATGGAGCTGACCTTCACATCTACAGGTTTCCCCCACAATACCAAGGTAGAGCATTCCTATGAAACTGTTTGTGATCCGAAATGTTGTAAAGTGAAGAAGCAATTACCATTAATTTATATGGGAAAACTTTTTGAGTGTTCCCAGACCCAAAAAAAACCTACCAAATCAAAGCAAATAACACATAAAACTTAAAATAACACTAACATATAATAAATTCACATGCTATATAAAGTAGAAATATTGTAGGTACGGTGTAGTTTCACTTATCAAACTCCGGAAGGCAGCGAGCCAAAATCGATTTGCTGAGAAAAAATTTGGCACGTTACGCATACGCACGTAAACGCATGCGCAAACAACTGCCCACACAAGGCTTCACGGTCATTGTAGTCTTTCTTGGGGTAAACACACGTATAAAGCGTCTCGACCCGAAACGTCGACAGTGCTTCTCTTTATAGATGCTGCCTGGCCTGCTGTGTTCCACCAGCATTTTGTGTGTGTTGTTTGAATTTCCAGCATCTGCAGATTTCCTCGTGTTTACACGTATAAAGCGGGCGTCTTTTTTTCGTAAAAGCGAAAATCCTCTTTGGTTAGCGAAAACAGGTACTAATGTAAGTCTTTCATAACAGCGAGTTGTCGTAAATCGAACGTTCGAAAAGCGGGGGCCATCTGTAATAAGAATAGTTTGACCTACTGTGACTGCAGTCCAGAATCAAGGTTACCTGACCCTCAGTAGTTAAGCTGCAATATGCAGATAATGCTTCTCTTTACTTTGAAGCTCCAAGAGTTTGCATCCCATTAAGAAATGCACATGAGACAACATCATCACATTCAACACGCACAATTCCAAAATCCTCCATTAACCTGCTGACTCTGCACCACACAAAATCCCAGTAGTAAAAAAATTAACAACGCGTCTCTGGAATACATGAACCATGTCCCTTATTCAGGGAGCCACCTCTTGGCAAAGGCTCACATTAGTGATGAAATTCACCATTGACTTCAATATTCTAGCACAGACTGATTGATTGTCCGAGTGGGTATATGAAGATCAAGACTCTTAGATCCTATACAAAATACAGATCTACTACACAGAGGTGATCACTACCTAAGAGTCCTGGACAACCTGTAGAGGCCATCTCATAATACTGGAAAAATACCAGCAATGCTGTTTTTGTGTAATCTCTAAATCCATCGGGAGAATAAGTGAACCAAAGTCGGTGTCCTCTTCCAAGTGAACACCCCAAGCATTGAGACCTCATTCACACTGGTAAAGTTTCATTGGGTAAGCCATATTGTTTACATACTCAAGAAAACCTGCAGATGCTGGAAATCCAAAGCAAAACACACAAAATGCTGGAGGAACTAAGCAGGTCAGGCACCATCTATGGAAAAGCGTAAACAGTCAATATTTTGGGCCGAGTCCCTTCATCAGAACTGGGAAGGAAGGGGAGAAGTCAGAGTAAGAAGGTGGGTGGGGGAGAAAGAAGTATAGGTGAAACTGGGATGGGGAAGGGTGAAGTAAAGTGCTGGGAAGTTAATTTTTGAAAGACATGAAAGGCGGGAGAGGGGGAATCTGATAGGAAAGGAAAGAAGAACATGGAAGAAAGGGAAGGGAGAGGGGCACCAGAGGGAGGTGATAGGGAGGTAAGGAAATAAGACGAGAGAAGGAAACAGGAATGGGAAATGATGGAGGAAATGGCGGGGGAGGGGTGGGGAAAATTACCGGAAGTTCGAGAAATTGGAGTTCATGCCATTAGGTTGGCGGCTACCCAGATGGAATATAAGGTGCAGCTCTTCCAACCTGAGTGTGGCCTCATCGTGGCAGTAGAGGAGGTCATGGACTGACATGTCAGAATGGGAATGGCACATAGAATTGGAATGGTGGCCACTGAGATATCCCGCTTTTTATGGCAGACCAAGTGGAGGTGCTTTGTGAAGCGGTGTCCTAATCTACATTGGTTCTCACCAATATGCAGGAGGCCACTCCGGTAACACCAGATACATACGGTAGATGACAACAACAGACTTGCCAGTGAAGTGCTGCCTCACCTGGAAGGACTGTTTGGCCCCTGAATGGTAGTGAGGGAGGAGGTGTAGGGGCAAGTCAAGTCAATCAAGTCAATTCAATTCAATTCACTTTTATTGTCATTTTGACCAACACTGCTGGTACAGTACATAGTAAAAATGAGACAACGTTTTTCAGGACCATGGTGTTACATGACACAGTACAAAAACTAGACTGAACTACGTAAAAAAAACAATACAGAGAAAGCTACACTAGACTACAGACCTACACAGGACTGCATAAAGTGTACAAAAACAGTGCAGACATTACAATAAATAATACACAGGACAGTAGGGCAAGGTGTCAGTCCAGGCTTCAGGTATTGAGGAGTCTGATAGCTTGGGGGAAGAAACTGTTACATAGTCTGGCCATGAGAGCCCGAATGCTTCGGAGCCTTTTCCCAGATGGCAGGAGGGAGAAGAGATTGAATGAAGGGTGCATGGGGTCCTTCATAATGCTGTTTCCTTTGCGGATGCAGAGTGTAGTGTAAATGTCCGTGATGGCGGGAAGAGAGACTCCGATGATCTCAGCTGACCTCACTATCCGCTGCAGGGTCTTGCGATCCGAGATGGTGCAATTTCCGAATCAGGCAGTGATGCAGCTGCTCAGGATGCTCTCAATACAACCCCTGTAGAACGTGATGAGGATGGGGGGGCAGTAGGAGATGGACTTTCCTCAGCCTTCGCAAAAAGTAGAGACGCTGCTTGGCTTTCTTTGCTATGGAGCTGGCGTTGAGGTACCAGGTGAGATTCTCCGTCAGGTGAACACCAAGAAATTTGGTGCTCTTTACGACCTCTACCGAGGAGCCGTCGATGTTCAGCGGGGAGTGGTCGCTCCGTGCCCTCCTGGAGTCAACAACCATCTCTTTTGTTTTGTTCACATTAAGAGACAGGTTGTTGGCTCTGCACCAGTCTGTTAGCCGCTGCACCTCCTCTCTGTAAGCTGACTCGTTGTTCTTGCTGATGAGACCCACTTGTGAGGCACTTGTTCTGCTTGCAAGGATAAGTGCCAGGAGAGACATCAGTGGGAAGGGACGAATGGACAAGGCATTTGCTTAGGGAGTGATCTCTGTGGAAAGCAGAAAGTAGAAAGTGCGTTGGGGGGGTGGAATGTTGTGCTTGGCGTTGGGATCCCATTGGAGATAGTGGACATTATGGAGAGTTATGTGCTGGACATGTAGGCCAGTGGGTTGGAAAGTGAGGACAAGAGGAAATCTGTCCCTGGTGTGATGGTGGGAGGATGGGATGAGGGCAGATGTGCACAAAATGGAAGAGATGCAGTTAAAAGATGGTAAGGAGATAAGGTAAGAGAGGGAAATGGGAATGTGGATTGTAAACGCACAAAATACACTGCAGCTGCTGGGGTCAAAGCAACACGCACAACACGCTGGAGGAACTCAGCAGGTCAGGCAGCATCCGTGGAAATGAACAGTCAACGTTATGGGCCGAGACTGAAGAGGGAGGGGGCAGGGGCCCTATAAAGAAGGTGGGGGGAGGGTGGGAAGGAGAAGGTTGGTAGGTGCCAGGTGAAAAACCAGTAAGGGGAAAGATGAAAGGGGTGGGGGAGGGAATAGGCAGGAAAGGTGAAGAAGGAATGTAAGGGGAAAGCACTATGGGTAGTAGAAGAAGACAGAACCATGAGGGAGGTGATAAGCAGCTGGAGAAGGAGGCAGAGGGAAACTGGGATGAGGGAAGGGAGTGAGAGGGAATTACTGCTCCGTCTACCACAACAGACAGGATCTCCCAGTTGCCACCCACTTCAACTCTGCTTCACGTTCCCATTTGGATATGTCCATACATGGCCTCCTCTACTGCCATGATGAGGCTAAACTCAGGTTGGAGGAGCAACATCTCATACATCGTCTGGGTAGTCTCCAGTCCCTTGGTATTGTTACGAACCCCGTAACTGGGTTACTTACCAGCAAAGATAGAGACGTCCGTTGAAGTCTGATGATTCTATTTTTAACAGTATTTATTAGTAAAAATACACAAAAATAATATCGATGCAAATATACAGATAATATACATCACAATACTAAACCTAAAAGTGGGGGTATAATAATAATCAATAAGAAACAAGCTCTATCGTTGTCTAGGGGATAACGAATTGTCCAATGGAAATATACAGTTCGTTTCAGTTCACACAGGCTGCCGTCGTTTGTCTGTCGCTGTGTTGCAATTGTTGGCGAGAGAGAGAGAGAGAAGAATGGGAACAGTTACCGCTAAGTGTTTTGCCAACCTTCCTTTATGATTTTGATCCGTCGGTGTCTCGTTGCTGTGGCCATTCAAGTATGACCTCTGCTTTAGCTAAACCGTTCTTCCGTGATGAGCCCGCCACCCAGGCAAGGGAGGACACACACGAGCTCTCACCGGCTTTTGCTATAAAACGCTGTCACAGGATTTCTAGCGTTTCTCCTGGTGTGTCTAAGGGGTGTTCCCCAGACCCTTCTTTTATCCTCACTCACGGGGTCTCAGATGTCAATCAGGTTGGGATGAGGGGTTGGTTGTCCCTGAGGGGTTTCAATGAATAGTACAGTACTCAATACACAATTCCTTCTCCAAGAGACAATAGCAGTAATCAGTGGTTCCGTTCTGCTTATGTCAGGAGACATTCCACCTGGTTGTGTATTCTGCATCTCTCTCTCTCATTTCCTGACATGCTGTGTATCTCTCTCATTTCCTGGCATGCTGTGTATCTCTCTCATTTCCTGACATGCTGTGTATCTCTCTCATTTCCTGGGTCTCATACCCGAAATACTAGCGATCTTGCAATTCTCAAAAAGGAGGGGGGCGACTTTGCACCCTACGGCCCATCAGAGTTGCTCCACATTCGTAACACCCCCATCCTTCTAAGGATTTTTACCACAGGTAAAAATTAACTAATACAGAGTCTTACAGGATTTCAGAATCTAACACAATACAAAAGAGGTTTTTTTTCACTACAGAGTAATACAGTTATACATTCCATTCAGCATCTAAACAGTTAGCGATTACATTGTCACTTCCTTTAATAACTTAATATCTTGTACCTTAATAAATTCCTGTAGCATCAGACTCCAATTTAATAACCACCTATTTTTATTCCTTTTCTTCAGCAAAACAAAACTAAAGAGTTGTGATCTTAGCTTACGTGTATATTACAAAAGTTTATGCAAATACTAATCTTTATTTTACTTTCAAACTTAACAGTCAATCTTCCATGGTGTTGCCTTTATTATTTACATGCTTTGTCGAAATCCCTTAAAACTGGATCCTGTTATTTAAAGTGGCATCCCATCAACCCTCGCCCCTTTTCCAGTTAACTCCCACGTGGTTAGCTTGCTTACCAGTGTGGAATAGGCTTTTGCATGCTCCTTTCATAGGAGTTATTTTATCAACAATGTTTTCCAAACTTAGCCCAATTTCTGAACTTCCACACAATTCTTTATTTTTAAGCAAGTCATTAGTTTTATCTTCAGGACCCTTCATTCTATTAGTTTTCAGTTTAATATCTGCAAGCGATCCCTCTTTGTCCAAACAACATTTCAAATTCTGCCTCTTCACAGCACACCCTTGAATAACATTAGCGGGTGGGGCACCTCTGCATTCCAAATCAACCTGTAATTGATTCGCAGGCACCTTGTTAACAAGCCATTGTTCCTTCAGCCTGGTTACTGCTTCTGACACCAATCCAGACTTTAAATTTTCTTCATTCAATTTAGGAACTACACTTTTCCCTTCTCCTTCAATAATAATATCCACATCACCACCTTTTATCTCCTCACTAACTTTTAACACACCTTCGAACACAAAACAACTGGGAATTCTCACTTCCCACTATTACCAAGGTTAACCCTTTCTTCACTGAACCAAGTCCATCTGACCCACAAGGACTGCATTCCTTTTTAACTGAATCAGATACCTCAGACTTTTCCTGAGCTCCATTACTAGGTTCAGTACCATGTGCATCCACATCTTGAACACACTCAAATGGGACATTCTCCTCTTCCAGGCTTTCAATACCCGTACCCTTTTCAAATTCTAAGTTCCCCTGATCCTCCCAGTTACTCTCTGGGCAACTCCCTTCCAGAGTAAACTCAACCCTGTGGGCTGAAACAACCTCATCTGCCAACCCAGCAGACTCCTTCAAGGTAATGGCATCCTTTTCATCTAGGACTGCCCTTATATCATTATCGGGAACACATTTAAATTCTTCAACTTCTTCAAACAGTTCTGTCAAGCCAGACAGATCATCCATGTCCAACCCTGGACCTTCTAACAGCCTTATCTGTTTCTCATTTTTACTCCGTGCCTCTATAAATTTCCTCCTGGCTAAGGGTAGCTCTACCTCCTCTCCTTTACTCTCTTTCACCTCCCTACTCTCCGTTTTACCACCCTCTAACCCCTCTTGGTACAGGGTCGGTAAAAACGTCTCAGCCAAATCGATACTGGCCTGATTTAAACTGGTCTCTTTCTCAGCTGTCTTTCTCGACATGCTGTGAGTGAGCGCGCATGCGGGATAGATCTTGGAACCTCGGGGCAGGTCCTCAACACTTACAGGCTGGCTCGTCAGCTTCATGGCTGACCAAACTTCACCACCAGCTAAATCGTTACCCAGAAGGACGTCCACATCAGTTCTCGGAAATTCTGATCGCACCCCTATTTCAACTGGTCCAGATACCAGCTCACAATTTATAATGATCCTATGCAAAGGCACAGCTTCTGTCCCTTTTCCTATGCCTCTCAAAGCTACCTCTCCCATCTCAGGACCAAAATTTAGTACCTTACTGAGAATCAATGACTGCTTAGCTCCAGTATCTCTCCAGATCCGCACTGGAACTGGTGTTTCTCTTTCTTTCACAAACACGGTCCCTTCTGAAATAAATTTCTCATGCCCCTCTCGTATTCTATCTACCTGGGGCTTTCTTGTCGATTTACTGATCAACACAATACACGCTGTAGGGACTGCTGCTTTCCCTTTTCCTGTCTCCTTCCTCGGAGCAAAGCACTTAGATGCAATGTGACCCACCTTTCCACATTTAAAACAGGTCAAGCCAGGACCCCTCCTGCCATCTTGCCTTTCTTCCTCCTTATTTTTTACCACTAGCTCCCAGCTGAATCTCTGCCTCAGCCGGTGGGCTTTCTCTACCGTTCCCATAGTCTTTCGGGCAACTCTTATTCGAGGAAAACTTTGTCTTGTGGGTTAGGGCATATTCATCTGCGAACCTGGCAAATTTGGATATGGACTTATTCGGCTTCTCGTTCAAATACATCCGGATATCATCCGAAACACAACCTTTAAATTCCTCAATCAGAATTAACTCCCTGAGACGCCAAAAATCTTCTTCCACCATTTCTGCTGCACACCAACGATCCAAGAGCACACCCTTCTCATAGGCAAATTCTACATACGTCTGATTCCACACTTCCTTTAAATTTCTGAACTTTTGTCTATAGGCCTCAGGTACCAATTCCTAGGCCCGAAGAATGGCCTCTTTTACTTCCTCATAATTCTCAGACTCCTCCTCCTCCATGGACAACGCCGTATATGCCCGTTGTGCCTTCCCTTTTAACACACTTTGTAACAACGCCACCCACTGATCTCTGGGCCACTTCTGACTCACTGCCACCTTTTCAAAATGCAAGAAATAACCATCAACATCCGTCTCCTTGAACGGAGGTACTAACCTAAACTCCCTACTAACATTAAACCTCTCCTCTCGGTCTGGCCCTTGAGCTCTTCGCTCTTGCCTTAACTTCTCCATGTTTCCTCTGTTTCTCCTTCTCCCTCTGGTTTTCAGTTCTTTCCTTCTCCTTTTCAGCTGCTTCCAGCTGTTTTAACTTAATTTCATGCTCCAACCTTAATTTTTCCAACTCTAACTGAACCTTCCCACTAGCTGGTACCTTTTCAGGGATCTGTTCCACTACCTCAGCCGAAAACACATTCTTCTCAATATAATGCTGAGTTACGACCCTCCGCATCTCCCGCTTTTTCATTGACAACCTCACCTCTGCAAGATTTAGACCTTTCGCAATATTTATCAAGTCCAACTTTGTGGCAGCCTCTAGCGCCTCCGGAATTGGGTTTTTTATAAATTCGTCTACATCCATCTTTGCTGGTTTCCCGTCTGGTTACCTGCGCAACCAGATCCAAGTTTGGACTTAAAAGCCCGATTTACTGGCCCTCCAATTTGGTATCAAATCCCAGACAAGCCCCCAAGTTGTTACGAACCCCCTAACTGGGTTACTTACCAGCAAAGATAGAGAGGTCTGTTGAAGTCTGATGATACTATTTTTAACTATTAGTATACTGATGATACAGTTGAAGTCTGATGATACTATTTTTAACTATTAGTAAAAATACACAAAAATAATATCAATGCAAATATACAGATAATATACGTCGCAATACTAAACCTAAAAGTGCGGGTATAATAATAATCAATAAGAAACAAGCTCTATCGTTGTCTAGGGGATAACGAATTGTCCAATGGAAATATACAGTTCGTTTCAGTTCACACAGGCTGCCGTCGTTTGTCTGTCGTTGTGTTGCAATTGTTGGCGAGAGAGAGAGAGAGAAGAATGGGAACAGTTACCGCTAAGTGTTTTGCCAACCTTCCTTTATGATTTTGATCCGTCGGTGTCTCGTTGCTGTGGCCATTCAAGTATGACCTCTCCTTTAGCTAAACCGTTCTTCCGTGATGAGCCCGCCACCCAGGCAAGGGAGGACACACACGAGCTCTCACCGGCTTTTGCTATAAAACGCTGTCACTGGATCTCTAGCGTTTCTCCTGGTGTGTCTAAGGGGTGTTCCCCAGACCCTTCTTTTATCCTCACTCACGGGGTCTCAGATGTCAATCAGGTTGGGATGATGCAATCCCTCAACCAGACCACTCTGGTTGTCCCCTGAGGGGTTTCAATGAATAGTACAGTACTCAATACACAATTCCTTCTCCAAGAGACAATAGCAGTAATCAGTGGTTCCGTTCCGCTTCTGTCAAGAGACATTCCACCTGGTTGTGTATTCTGCATATCTCTCTCTCATTTCCTGGGTCTCATACCCTAAATACTAGCGATCTTGTGATTCTCAAAAAGGAGGGGGGCGACTTTGCACCCTACGGCCCATCAGAGTTGCTCCACATTCGTAACAGTATGAACATCGAATTCTCCAACTTCCGGTAATTCCCTCCCCCGGCCCTTTCCCCATCCCACTTTCACTTTTCTGCAAGTCTTTCAGAAAAGTGACAGAGGTTGGTTGAAAGTTTGAGGGGGTTGGTGGTTGAGGTAGTAAGAGGCATGAAAGTTAACCAGCCCTCTACTTCCCTCGCTGAGTATCTAGGTGCATTGGAGGAGGCTCTTGGTCTGACAGGGAGCATGCTGGAGCTCTTAGGCGGGTTTTCAAAACATGCGTCAGGAGAAAGGGGAGAATCTTTTCCAGCTAGAAAGACGGCTAAATTGTTTGAAGCGCAGGGGGGCCATTTCGGGGGCTGAAGTGGATCAGATAAGGATGGACCAGCTAACCAGAGGCGCCCAGCGGCATGACATGATTGCTTGGAGTCTCCGGCAATCCCGTAGAACATGTCCTCCCTGCCCCATCATTTATTCAGCTGCTCAGAGAGGTGAGAGAAGACGCATTGAAGTCGGGAGAGGATTCCGTTAGCATGGTGCAGTCCTCAGTAGTAGCCCCTTGTGGTGAGGTGACTGGGGCCAGCTCCACTCGGGAGATAGTAAAGGAGGTGACAATGGAGAGGTCACGGCAGGTGGGGTCCCTCCACAGGATAGGACTAGCAGAGAGGGCCTATCCCTGAGTGGATGGACTGCACAGCGGCCCGTGGGGTCCGGGGTCCCGCGAGACAGGGCATGTGTTATAATTGTGGGGAAGAGGGGCACTTCCGACGGGAATATGAACGGCAGGAAGCCCCTTGGAGAGCGAACCCATGAGCATCCCAGCAGGAAGAGGGGTTGGGAAACTTAGAGGAGACCTAGTAAGGGATCGGCCTGCTGTCTCCGAGAAAATATTCCCAGCAATGTGTCACGGGACCCCCAAGAGGAAAAGACCCTATCCCGGAAGGATTGGTAGGACTCCAATCCAGCATGTCGCTACGGATAGAGGAAATATTTGCAAAAGCCATGCTCCACACTGGGTCGCAGGTGAAGCATTTACCCTTGACACCCTTCAGTGCCCTGGAAATTTGGGGAATCAGTGTTGGTGAACACCCTACGATGGCTATTTGTCAGTGAAACTGGAGTTCTTGGAGGCCAATGTGTGAGTGTCTGAGGCTCATGAGGCCTTGGTGCTGGTTTGCCCAGACCCGGTTGAGACAGGGGGGTGTTTCATGTCTGGTGGGGACCAACACCCTTATTGTGTGGAGGCTCCTCGGGGCCTGAAAGGAGAAGGCTGGTGAGAGCTTTTGGAGACCCTGTTGATGCACCCAGTGTTTCGAGCTGCTTTTGAGGAAGCCGCACTGGGATGGATACTGAATTTAAAAGAGGAACTGTGTGGTGTGCCCAGTTGAAGCCCAGGGTGGTACGGCCCGGGAAAGTAGCAAGAGTGATGGGGACCTTCAGATTCCGCAGAGTGCCTGAGGGTGAAGCCCTTTTAGTGGACACCCCAGAAGATCTCGAGGGGGAATCAAGACTTCCAGCTGGGTTGCTGGTGAGACCTGAGTTGCAGAAGCCCTCGGTGGTACAGGCACGGCAGGCACGCACGATGGAGGTGATCGTCAGGAACACTGCGAAATGGGAAGTCACCTTTAAGAGAGGGATACCTCTGGCGTATTTGTTCTCGGTGACAGTGATGTCTGATGCCCCAGTGAGGCCTGCTGGGGAGAAGCTATTGGAAAACAGTAATAAGTTGACCGCTGAGGCCTTTAACTTTGGGGCCTCTCCTGTGCCGCCGGGTTGAAAATGGAGGCTGGTGGAGAAGACGTTGAAGCTGGAAGATGTTTTTTCCCTTGGCGAGTTTGTTGTGGGTTGTTTCAAGAGTACTTGCCACACCATACGGTTGACTGAAGACACCCCGTATAGAGAAAGGTCACAGCGACTGGTCCCTGCAGACGTGGAAGACCTGCGGCAGCATTTGTGTAAGTTGAAGAAAGATGGGATCATCACTGAGTCCCAAAGCCCTTATGCGTCCCCAGTAGTAGTAGCCCGGAAGGAAAATGGGAAGATACGTATGTGTGTGGACTATTGGACCCTGAACAGGTGCACTGTCCCTGACCAGTATACCGTCCCAAGGGTTGGAGATGCGCTGGTCTTTCTGAGTGGGATGAAGTGGTTTAGTGTGCTGGACTTGAGGAGTGGATATTATCAGATCCCGATGAGTGAGGCCATTAAAGAGAAAACGGCATTTATATGCCCTCTGGGATTTTTCCAGTTCGAAAGGATGCCCCAGGGCATATGGGGAGCCCCTGCCACCTTGCAGAGGGTCATGGAGAAGACGGTGGGGGATATGAGCTTGCTTGAAGTGTTAGTATATTTGGATGACTTGATAGTATTTGGATCCACCTTGGAAGAACACAAAGCGAGGATACTGAAGGTGCTAAACCAACTGAAAGCTGAAGGGTTAAAACTTCCCCTGGACAAGTGCCAGTTCTGTCAGACGTCTGTTAGCTATGTCAGGCACATAATCTTACGGAATGGAATAGCTACCGACCCAGCTAAGACACAAACAGTGACCACTTGGCCAAGGCCCAGACTGTGAGCACTCTGCGCTCGTTCTTGGGGTTCTGTGGTTATTATCAGAGATTTGTGAAGTGCTACACCAAAGTGAGTCACCCCTTGAACCAGCTTCTGCGTGGTTACCCTCCCTTGGGGAAGAAAGGGGAAGGGAAACGAGGACGGGAGGTTGGAGAATATCTAAACCCGTCAGAGCCCTTCGGACAGAGGTGGGATGCAAAATGAAAGGAGGCTTTTAAATTGCTGACCCAGGCACTGGTGCTGGCTTTTGCGGACCCCCGATTGCCCTATGTCCTACTCACTGACGCTAGCCGAGAGGGATTAGGGGCCGTCCTGTATCAGGATCAGGGCACCGGGTTGAAGCCTGTAGTGTTTGTCAGCCGGAGTTTGTCGCCCTCCGAGAGGAACTATCCCACCCATAAGTTGGAATTCCTGGCGTTGAAATGGGCGGTGGTGGATAAGCTGAGTGACTATCTCTACAGGGCCAAGTTTGAGGTGAGGACGACAACAACCTGCTTACCTACCTCCTGACCTCGGTGAAACTGGATGCCACAGTTGGTGGTTGGCGGCCTTGTCTGTATATGATTTCAGCTTGAAATACCGGCCGGGGATGCTCTGTCCCAACAGAGGCATGAATAACTGGAGAGGGACACGAAGTGGAAGAACGTTCCTGCATCTGGGTTGAAGGCCATGTGTCAGTTCGCTATCACCGTGCATGCTGAGGAAAAGGAGAGGCCAGATCGCGCAGTGGACCCATTGGGGGCTTCTGATGATGCCCTACCCCCAGTTTACTGTGACCTGACCTCTCTGAAGACCACACCGCTGCCAGAATTAAGTCTTGGGGAAGTGGCAGCTGCTCAGCAAGATGACCCGGGCATTGGCACTGTTTGGTACACAGTAGAAAAGGGGTATATGGCATGGGTGGAGAAGACGAAACATGTTTTGGTGCATCCGTTACTGAGAGAATGGCCTCGGTTGAAGTTGAAGAGCCAAATTTTATACTGGGTAACGTCACCCCCGGACCGACCTCGGTGTTGGCAGCTGGTCCTGACTGAGAAGTATCGGAAGATTGTGTTGAAGTCACTGCACGATGACTCTGGACATTTGGGGGTGGAAAAGACCTATGGATTGCTCAAGGACCGGTTCTACTGGCCCCGAATGAAGTCAGAGGTCGAAGAGTACTGCAAGTCGTGCGTTCGCTGCATATGCCAGAAGACACTGCCTGTGCAGGCCACTACACTGTCACGCTTGCAGAGTGCAGGGCCACTGGACCTGGTGTGTATGGATTTCCTGTCCATAGAACCCGAAGTCAGCAACACGGCGAACGTCTTAGTCATCACGGACCACTACACCAGATATGCTCAGGCTTTTCCTACCAAGGACCAGAGGGCGACTACAGTGGCAAAGGTGCTATGGGAGAAGTATTTTGTGCATCATGGCCTTCCCAGGTGGATACATAGTGACCAGGGACAGGACTTTGGGAGTAGACTCATCTATGAGTTACTGGGCATGCTGGGAGTTGAGAAATCAAGGACCACACCCTATCATCCGCAGTGCGATCCCCAGCCTGAGAGGTTTAATCAGACCTTGCTAGATATGCTTGGGACCCTGGATATTAGCAAGAAGAGCCGGTGGAGTCAACATATTAGGCACCTGGTTCATTGTTGCAACTGCACACGAAATGAAGATACAGGGTACTCGCCGTATTTTCTGATATTTGGGTGTGAGGAGCGATTACCCATTGACCTCTGTTTCGGGACTGATGTGGGTGAAGTATTGTCAAAGCATTACCTGAAGAATGTTTCTGATATGAGAAGAGAGCTGAAAAGGACTTACGAATTGGCTGAGGTGGCAGCCGCCAAGCAGAATCAGGGAAATAAGAGGAGGTGAAGTTCTCCCAACTTCTGCTGGGAGACTGAGTCCTCATGAGGAATTTGGGATTACCTGGGAAGCACAAGTCAGCTGACCACTGGGCAGCCACACCCTATGTGGTGGAGAGTCAGATGCCAACCCTACTGGTTTTCCGGGTGAGACCCGAGGAGGGAAAGGGGCCTGTCAAGATTCTCCATCGGAACCACCTGTTGCTCCTGCGACAAGAGGTGCAGGTAGATCGGGAGTCCAACTTGGAGTCTGCACCTAGTACAAGGACTCTGCGAACACACGAAGTGATGGAAGAACCCACCCCAGAAGAGACTGGGCCGGGCCCGGCCCCTGTGAGGGATACCGATTCGGAGGATGATGATTCGGACGAGTGGTACGTGCTGCCGTTCGCTGACTCCCCCGTGATGGTCCTTCTCCCACTGGGTTAGCCGGGGTAAGGGAGGCTATTGGTGGGCAGCCGGGGGTACCACAGGATGCTGAAGGAGAGGAGGTAGGGTCTGAATGAGAGACAGTGGGTTCCAGGGCGCAGAGGGATTTGAGTGACCACTCACAGGAGGGTTTGCCACATAGCCCCAAAGGGTCCCCCGTAGTGTCTGAGGTGGAAGCGTTAGAAGAGGGGGTATGGAGGTCTCAGAGAATTAGGAACCCCTCAGATAGGTTGGCCTATGTAGCACCTGGGGAACAGGACGTGATCTCAACTGTTTTTGGGAGCTATGTCACTGCTTTCTGCACCTGGATTGGGCTCTGTGTTTTGCAGGAAGGGTTGGCAAATTATTTGAACGTCATGAGGGTATGACTAAATTTGGTGGGGAGAGGATGTGGGGTTCTCAGTAATGTTAACTGCCAAGGCTAATGAAATGGTTTCTCTGTAGCTGCGATGTTTGTGTTATAACTAGAGATAACAGGTAGTTAACCAATGGGAGGCATGTTACTCTTTCTTGTATGTCTGGGAACCGGGTTTTTGCGGGCTTTTCGGTTGAGGAGGAACGAGGGGAAGGATGTGCATGAAGAGTGGGAAGACTACCAGACGGCGGAGACGGGAATCCGAGAGTCCGCGGCGTTTTCCACAGAGGCTGAGTTGACAGACAGACAGACATAGTTTATTGATCCCGAGGGAAATTGGGTTTCGTTACAGCCGCACCAACCAAGAATAGTGTAGAAATATAGCAATATAAAACCAGAAATAATTAAATAATAATAAGTTAATCATGCCAAGTGGAAATAAATCCAAGACCAGCCTATTGGCTCAGGGTGTCTGACACTCCGAGGGAGGAGTTGTAAAGTTTGATGGCTACAGGTAGGAATGACTTCCTATGGTGCTCAGTGTTGCATCTCGGTGGAATGAGTCTCTGGCTGAACGTACTCCTGTGCCTAACCAGTACATTATGGAGTGGATGGGAGTCATTGTCCAAGATGGCATGCAACTTGGACAGCATCCTCTTTTCAGACACCACCGTCAGAGAGTCCAGTTCCACCCCAACAACATCACTGGCCTTATGAATGAGTTTGTTGATTCTGTTGGTGTCTGCTACCCTCAGCCTGCTGCCCCAGCACACAATAGCAAACATGATAGCACTGGCCACCACAGCCTCGTAGAACATCCTCAGCATCTTCCGGCAGATGTTAAAGGACCTCAGTCTCCTCAGGAAATAGAGACGGCTCTGACCCTTCTTGCAGACAGCCTCAGTGTTCTTTGACCAGTCCAGTTTATTGTCCATTCGTATCCCCAGGTATTTGTAATCCTCCACCATGTCCACACTGACACCTTGGATGGAAACAGGGATCACCGGTGCCTTCGTGTCATGGCCATTTCTGGCACCTGGCTGCCTTACTCCAGAATTGGGCCATTAACACCTTGTTAGTGCTCAATCTATTCCCAGGTTCCAAGAATTACAAACACCTGCATGCTATCAGACTAGTATAAGAGTCCTGAGACCACCATCTCTTGTTCTCACGTACTACCCCATGAGTCTCCATATCCAGCACATTATTCTACACAATCTCCGCCATCTTCAACAGATCCTGCCACCAAATGCATCTTTACCTTCCACCCAAACTCTCTGCTTTCTGCAGGGATTACACCCCCCTTGGTTCTCTCGCCCATTTGTCCATCCCCACTCTTGTCCCATCTGGCATATCCCTGCAAATGGAAGAATGTGTTACTCTAGACCATTTACCTCCTCTCCCCCCCCCCCCCCCCCCAAGGCACTCCTTCCAGGTGAGGCAACACTTCGCCTGTGAATCTGTTAGGGTTGTCGACTGCATGCAGCTCTCCTGATGTGGCCTCTTCGATATTGGTGAGACCCAACATAGATTGGGGAATCACTTTTTTTGTGCACCTTTACTCCATCCACAAGACGCAGTATTTCCCAGTGTCCAACCATTTTAATCCCAAGCCCCATACCTATTCTGACCTGTCAGTACATGGCCTCTTCTACGGCACAATATGGACACTCTCAGATTGGAGGAGCAACACCTCACATTCCACCTTGATAGCCTCCAACCCAATGGCATGAACATCTATTTCTGCAACTTCTGGTATTTTTCCACTCCTCCTTCCCTCTTCTTTTATTTCCCACGCTGGCTTCTCCCTTAACCTCTTCTCTTCTCCTCACCAGCCTATTACCTTCCCCTAGTGGCCCTCCTCCTTCCCTTGCTCCCATGGGCCATACCTCCTCTCCTATCAGATTCCTTCTTCACCAGCCCTTCACCTTTTCCACCTAACATCTTCTAGCTTATCCTTCTTCCCCGCCCCCATGTTCTTATGCGAGCTTCTTCCCACTTCTTTTCCAGTCCCGATGAAGCATCTTGCCCTGAAATGCCAACTGTCTATTTAATTCCATAAATACTTACTGACCTGCTGAGTTCCTCCGGCATTGTGTGTTTAACCTCTTCCCTTGATTTTTCTATTATAACCTCTAGAATGAAACTCAATAAGTTGTTTCAAACACGAGAAATCTGCAGATGCTAGAAATCCAAAGCAACACACACAAAATGCTAGAGGAACTCACCAGGTCAGGCAGCATCTATGGGGGAAAAACATTCAACATTTTGGGCCAAGACCCTTCATTAGGATTGGAAAGGAATGGGAAGAAATCAGAATTGGAAGTTGGGTGGAGGGGAGGAAGAAGTACAAGATGGTAGGTGATACAGAAAGAGGGGGAGAGGGTGAAGTAAAGAGCTGGGAAGTTGATTGGTGGGAGAGACAAGGGCTGAGAAGGGGGAATCTGAGATAGGAGAGGACAGAAGACCATGGAAGAAAGAGAAGAGGGACAAGCATCAGAGCGAGGTGATGGGTAGCTAATAAGAGAAGGTATGAGAGGGAAACATGAATGAGGAATGGTAAATTACCCTTGACCTGAAGGGCTTCCCTGTAGACTGACATCCAAAGGGTCTTCTACCATCTGCAAGGCACAAGTCAGAGTGTGCTGGAATTCTCTCCGTTTGTCTGTAGTGATATAACAGCAATGGAGAAGGAACTCAAACTTCATTTAGGACTAAACAGCTGGCTTAACTAGCATCCATTAACATACCTAGCTGTTACCACTGCAGCCACGAATTGCAGCACCGGCGCCTGGGACCTCCATTTGCAGTTTGGCGGCAGTTCAACAGGCAGCTCATCACCGCTTTCTCAAGGGCGCTTAGGATGGGCAATTAAAGCTGGCCATGACAGTGATGCGCGATCTCATAAACAAAATAAAATTATTTTATGCTTTTCTGCTCTCCTGCCTATCAGGAAATTTCCTACCTTCCCTTAAAAATATTTAACTTCCGCCTTGCTCTATGGAAGTGAGTTTAAAAGATTCATGACGTTCTAACAAAAAATGCTTAATCTCTGTCATAAATGGATGACACCTTATTTTTAAACAGTAGCCCCAGTTCCAGATCCTCCCACAAGACGAAACATCCTCTTCACCCGCCCAATTAAAATAATCTCAATATCTTACATGGATCAAAATTATGCTTCCGAGCAAAAACAGTTTTCTTTAGACCAAATATACTCATAAAAATTAGAAAATAAATCCCAGAAATGAACGAAGACTAATACAAAAAGTAAATGTTTCAAGGTCTAATTTTAGTGTCAGCAGGAGTGTGCCGTGATGTGGAAAAGTAATGTAATTAAACAGTACTTCAAAAGATCGCGAAATATTTGTGCACTTTCAGGTTAAATATAAGAACAATGTTAACATTTGGGTGCAGTTGTGAATGAGAATGTGTCTCCTTCTAAGCAAAGCAGACATTTATAATGTACGTGTGGAAATTCATTTACCCTATAACATCCACTTTTAATTACCACAGAATGGGAAAGGGGAGTCTTTCATCAAAATGAATCTACCATTTATTTTCCCAGAATAGAGAACAGACATACTTAAAAATCCCAGCGGAAGGAACCGACTACAGTCCGAAAGCACACAGGAGAACGCGTGGATGTTTGTCAGGCAGTGAGCAGATAGATACCGTAACGAGCTGTGGAGACGTAGCTGGAGCGGAACTATCAGATTAACAGTGGGCTCGACGGAAAACATTGAGGTTACACTGGCGGAGTGAAGCTCTGATGCACCACAGATGGAGCCAGCGGCGGCAAGCGGGGGGGAGAGTGATACGTCGGGGGAAGGGGAGCTGGGACCGCCCGGTGGGCTTCTACATCATCCTAAGGTATAACTGTGACCTGAGGGAGGGCCTCACCTCAAATACCAACTTATCCCCACCTCCTCCTCCTCACCGCTCCTCTCCCCCTCTCTCTCCCCTCCCCCCTCTCTCCCCTCCTCTCTCCCCTCTCCCTCCCCTCCCCCTCAACCCACCCCTCCCTCTCCCCCTCTCTCTCCCCTCCCCTCTCCTCTCCCCCCCTCTCTCTCCCTCCCCTGTCCCCTGTCTCCCTCTGTCCCCCTCTCTCACCCCTCTCCTCTCCCACTCAATGCTGGATGCTATTGCACTGGTTACTTTGTCACTGCATGGAGCCAGTAGTTACTGAAGAGCACCAGCACCTTGAGGTTGGCATACAGTTGTCCTTGTCCACTACTCCCTCCTCAATTAGCATAAGAACACCAAACCTGAGATTAGAAGGGATCTGGGTGCCTTGTGCAGGAAGGCACAGAGTCGACTGTACTTCCTTAGAAGGTTGGCGTCATTCAATGTCTGTAGTGAGATGCTGAGGATGTTCTATAGGTCAGTTGTGGAGAGCGCCCTCTTCTTTGTGGTGGCGTGTTGGGGAGGAAGCATTAAGAAGAGGGACGCCTCACGTCTTAATAAGCTGGTAAGGAAGGCGGGCTCTGTCGTGGGCAAAGTACTGGAGAGTTTAACATCGGTAGCTGAGCGAAGGGCGCTGAGTAGGCTACGGTCAATTATGGAAAACTCTGAACATCCTCTACATAGCACCATCCAGAGACAGAGAAGCAGTTTCAGCGACAGGTTACTATCGATGCAATGCTCCTCAGACAGGATGAAGAGGTCAATACTCCCCAATGCCATTAGGCTTTACAATTCAACCGCCAGGACTTAAGAACTTTTTAAAAGCTATTATTAATGCTTTTTGAGATAGTGATTTAGATGCATATCATATTTTTTTACTGAGTTAAGTATTGTATGTTATTAGTTTTGCTACAACAAGTGTATGGGACATTGGAAAAAAAGTTGAATTTCCCCATGGGGATGAATAAAGTATCTATCTATCTATTAAATATTTGTTAGTATTTTAAGGAAATGTTTTTCTTTAAAATCTTTTTCAAATTTGAATAGTCTTTTTTTTATTATTTAATGGCTTGTAAATTATTTGAGTAGTGTTTAATATGTTCACCAGCTTTAATAGGAAGCAAAGCTATATTTTCTCCTGTCATTGGTTGGAGGCAGAGTCTCAGCATTGAATTGCTGAAGGTCTGGTTATCATGGCCCTCATCACCCTTGAGGGTTGAATGCTCTTCAAACCTTCTAATCTCGGGTAGTGATAAATCTGCCAGCAGGTCAAATGCAAAATGATTTTGTCCAGTAGTGACATGGTGTTCCAGCTTCCGTAATCAATGCCTCAGCTGCTGAAAGCAAACATACCATATGTTTTCTTCATCATTCTGTGTTGCCACATTCAAGGATAATGTATTTGTATCCCCAAGGTTCCAAATTTTTGTATTTGTTTTCTCTTTTGTTCTACAAAAATATATATTTAAAGGCATTATGTAAGATGGATTGAAGTGCTGCAATTTTTAATTCATGGTTTTATTTTCAGTATGCAGAGATGATGGCATTAGATATTGGACAGAGTACACAAGTGTATGCTGCATTTCTGGTTTTCCTTGACCTTTTGGAAGGTAAGAACGTATCCAGATTATTTTCAAAAATGAGAAATTATTTTCCTTGGGATCTAACTGGTGCTGAAACATAGAAAACCCAGACCATAGAAGTTGCCCCTTGATAATTTTCCTCTTAAACAGGCCAACTGTTCTTTTGAAGTGATAGATGTTCTTCAGGTTACACAAGTTATTCCTAAGAGCTGCCTGTGACTCAAAGTTTCTGTAAGTCAAAAATGCTGTCAGAGAGATCTTCAATACTCATTCAAAGCATCGAGGATGCTGGATTTGCAGAACACAGAATACTGGACCAGAGAGATTCAACCTGAATTCTATTGTTTGTATTCTCTACTGTGTCAAGTCTCTCATGTCTCCTCACTCTACTGTGGTTTTTGAATCTCCTGATTTTATTTTGAGCACTGCTGGTCTCCAACAGGCTTGCTTTATTAATGTAAACATGCACTCATGTACAAATGGAGAATGCTGAGTTGTTAGTAGAGGCACGAGAAGAAAGTTCAGAGCAATGTTGCCTACTGAAGAGGTGAGAAAGATGGTGATGCAAAACAAGAGACAACTGAGAGACGAGCTGTAAGGTGCTAAATGAATTTTTAAATTGAATCTAATCCAGGTAGAAAAAAGAATCACATAGATGAGAAAGTCTGCAGATACTAGAAATCCAAGTAAAATATTGGAGGAACTCAGCAGGCCAGGCAGCATTTATGGAAAAGAGCAAACAGTTGACCCTTCATCAGGATTGAAAAAAGAGAAGTTGGAGGGCAGAAAGAAGTACAAGTTGATAAGTGAAACAGGGAGGGGGAGTGGTGGAGTAAAGATCTGGGAAGCTGATAGGTGAAAAAGATAAAGGGCTGAAGTAGGGGAAATCTGATAGGGAAGAGGGTAGAAGACCATGGAAGAAAGAGAAGGGGGAGGAGCACCAGAGGGAGGTAATGGCAGGTAAGGAGGTAGGTGAGAGAGAGAAACAGGAATGGTGGGTGGGGGAGGAATTGATTTCTCAAGTGCCTTCAATATCGTACATCCCTCTGCTGCGGGGAGAAGCTCTGTTTAATGCAGATTGGCACTTCATTGTATCCTTGATAATAGACTCCCTGACTGGTAGACCACAGTTTGTCAGAGATAATGGACCACAGCGGCTTCAGAGCTGTGTGTCAGACATGTCTTAAAGCAGCACTGGGGCCCCACAGGGGACTGTATTGGCTCCCTTCCTGTTTACCTTGTATACCTTGGACTTCAGATACAACACTGAGTCATATCTGCAGAAATTTTCTGATGACTCAGCAATAGTTGGGTGTATAAAGGGAGGACAGGAGGATGAATACAGGACCCTGGTGAAGGATTTTGACAAATGATGCAAGCTGAATCATCCGCAGCTTAACATCAGTGAGACAAAGGAGATGGTAATGGTCTTTAGGAAGACTAAGCCTGTATTTCTCCCTGTTACTATTGATGGTGATGACCTACAGGTACCTAAGGGTGTACCTGGATGACAGACTTGAGTGGAGCACCAACACAGAGGCTGTGTACAAGATGGCCCAGAGTCATCTCTACTTCCCGAGGAGACTGAGGTCCTTTGGAGTGTGCAGGCCTCTCCTTTACATGTTCTACCAGTCTGTTGTCCCCAGTACAATCTTCTATGGGGCAATGGCATCAATAGGAGTGTTGCAAACAGGCTCAATAAACTGATTAGAAAGGCTGGCTCTGTTACAGGAGTCAAACTGGACACACTGGAGGCTGTGATAGAACAAAGGACCCTAAGGAAAACTCTAGCAATTCTGAGCAATGTTTCTCATCCTCTGCATGCCACCTCGGTTGAACAGAGGAGATTAAGACAACTGTGCTGCTCCAAAGAGTGCTATATAAGGTCATTCTTACCCTTGGCCATTAGGCTCCATAGTGAGTCAACCTGCAGACAGGGAAATGATAACCCCTTTCTGTTAGACTGTTGGAGGTAACTTATTTTTTATTCTTTGTTACTTCTCCTCTAATATTCCACACAGTCAAGACCCTCTGAGTGAAAAAGTTTTGCCTCTTGTTCCCCTTAAACTTTTTGCCTTTCACCCTTAACCCATGACCTCTGGTGTAGTCCCACGTGACCTCAGTGGAAAAAGCCAGTTTGCTTTTACCATATCTATACCCCTCATAACTTTGTATACCTCTATCAAATCTCCTCTCAATCTTCTACATTCTAAGGAATAGTCATAACCTATTCAATCTTTCCTTATAACTCAAGTCTTCTAGACCCGGCAACATCCTTGTAAATTTACTCTGTACTCTTTCAACCTTATTTGCGTCTTTCCTATAGATAGGTGACCAAAACTGTAAACGTACATTTCAGAGTGTAGGTCTTCTGAGTAATGCAATGACATGCCAGCTAGCCCAACAAAATGTTGCAGGAAGAAGGACATGTTTACCTCAGTGAATATAACTGAATTGAAGTTTTGTTCAGGTGGCGTGAAGAATGAATCCTGTAATTAAATAGGAATCAATAGATGAAGTCTGCCATAATGGCGAATACTGCTCCATTTGCATAACTAACTATTCCACCTTTTTAATGGTTGTTACTGCTAGCTTTTGCAGAAATTTTCTTGTTCTAATCTGACATGTTTGAGGACAGCATTCATTCAGGTCCATATCATGTCACTGAAAGCCTTCCATCCAATAATCACAGACTTGCAATGCATTGCTTTGGTTTGGATTTGAATTAATAATGAATCTATTTTGACCCAACATTATATTTGAGGAATGAAGCAGATATTTAATAAAGCCACAGCAATTTCTCTCAAAGGTAGAATCTGGCAGGCTGGGTTCTAAGACAACAGAAATGATAGAAACATAGAAAACCTACAGCACAATACAGGCCCTTCAGCCCACAAAGCTGTGCTGAACATGTCCTTACTTTAGAAATTACCTAGGGTTACCCATAGCCCTCTATTTTTCTGAGCTCCATGGACCTATTCAGGAGTCTCTGAAAAGACTGTTTCCACCACCATCATCAGCAGCCCATTCCACCACTCACCACTCTCTGCATAATAAAAAAAAACTTACCCCTGACATCTCCTCTGTACCTACTTCCAAGCACCTTAAAACTGTACCCTCTCGTGCTAGCCATTTCAGCCCTGGGAAAAAGCCCCTGACTATCCACACGATCAATGCCTCTCATCATCTTATACACCACTATCAGGTCACCTCTCATCCTCTATCACTCCAAGGAGAAAAGGCCAAGTTCACTCAACCTATTCTCATAAGGCTTGCTCCTCAATCCAGGCAACATCCTTGTAAATCTCCTCTGCACCCTTTCTATGGTTTCCACATCCTTCCTATAGTGAGGCGACCAAAACTGGGCATAGTACTCCAAGTGGAGTCTGACCAGCATCCTATATAGCTGCAACATTAGTTCTTGGCTCCTAAACTCAATCCCATGATTGACGAAGACCAATGCACCTTTTGTCTTCTTAACCACAGAGTAAACCTGCGCAGCTTTGAGTATCTGATGGATTTGGACCCCAAGATCCCTCTGATCCTCCACACTGCCAAGAGTCTTACCATTAATACTATATTCTGTCATCATATTTGACCTACCAAAATGAGCCACCTTACAATTATCTGAGTTGAACTCCATCTGCCACTTCTCAGCCCAGTTTTGCATCCTATCAATGTCCCGTTGTAACCTCTGACATCCCTCCACACTGTCCACAACACCCCCAACCTTTGTGTCAGCAGCAAATTTACTAACCCATCCCTCCACTTCCTATCCAGGTCATTTATAAAAATCATGAAGAGTAGGGGTCCCAGAACAAATCCCTGAGGCACACCACTGGTCACTGACCTCCATGTAGAAAATGACCCATCTACAACCACTCTTTGTCCCCTTGGATCCCATGCCTCCTTACTTTCTCAATAAGCCTTGCATGGGGTACCTTTTCAAATGCCTTGCTGAAATCCACATACACTACATCTACTGCTCTACCTTCATCAATGTGTTTAGTCACGTCCTCAAAAAATTCTATCAGGCTCGTAAGGCATGACCTGCCTGTGACAAAGCCATGCTGACTATTCCTAATCATATTATGCCTCTCCAAATGTTCATAAATCGTGAGTCTCAGGATCTTCTCCATCAACTGACCAACCACTGAAGTAAGACTCACCAGTCTATAATTTTCTAGGCTATGTTGACTCCCTTTTTTGAATAAGGGAATAACATCCGCATCCCTCCAATCCTCCGGAACCTCTCCCATCACCATTGATGATGCAAAGATCATCACCAGAGGCTCAGCAATCTTCTCCCTCACCTTCCACAGTAGCCTGGGGTACATCTCATCTGGTCCCTATGAAGTATCCAACTTGATGCTTTCCAAAAGCTCCAGCACATCCTCTTTCTTAATATCTACATGCTCAAGCTTTTCAGTCTGCTGTAAGTCATCCCTACAATCATCAAGATCCTTTTCCGTAGTGAATACTGAAGCGAAGTATTCATTAAGTACCTCTGCTATCTCCTCCGGTTCCATACACACTTTTGCACCGATCAAGTGTGGTCGGTGATTGGTCCTATTGTCTCGTGTCTTATCCTCTTGCTCTTCACATACTTATAGAATGCCTTTGGGGTTTTCCTTAATCCTATCCGCCAAGGCCTTCTCATGGCCCCTTCTGGCTCTCCTAATTTTGTTTTTAAGCTCCTTCCTGCTAGCCATATAATCTAGATTTCTATCATTACCTAGTTTTTTGAACCTTTTGAAAACACTTTTCTTCTTGACTAGATTTATAACATCCTTTGTACACCTCAGTGTACAGCCTCAGTGCTCTCCTACTGAGAGACCTGACACCTGACCAGTTTCATTTCCCAATACCAGATCAAGTACAGCCTCTCTTCTTGTAGGCTTATTTACATACTGTGTCAAGAAATCTTCCTGAACACACCTAACAAAACTCCACCCCATCTAAAACCCTTGTTCTAGGGACATGCTAAACAATATTTGAGAATTTAAAATCTCCCACCACACCAATCATGTGATTATTATATCTTTCCAGAATCTGTCTCCCTATCTGCTCCTCGATGTCCCTGTTACTATTGGGTGGTCTATAAAAAACACCAAGTAGAGTTATTGACCCCTTCTAGTTCCTAACTTTTACCCACAGAGACTCCGTAGACAATCCCTCCATGACTTCCTCCTTTTCTGCAGCTCTGAGATCAACAGTGCCACGCCCCCACCTCTTTTGCCTCCCTCCCTGTCCTTTCTGAAACTTCTAAAGCCTGGCACTCTAAGTAGCCATTCCTGCCCCTGAGCCATCCAAGTCTCTGAAATGGCCACAACATCATTGCTCCAAGTAGTGATCCATGCTCTAAGCTCATCTGCTTTGTTCATAGTACTCCTTGCATTAAAATAGACACATCTCAAATCATCAGTCTGAGTGTGTCCCTTCTCTATCACCTGCCTATTCTTCTCCTAGCTCTGTCTCCAAGCTGTCTCTATTTGTGAGCCGACCGCCTCTTCCTCCGTCTCTTCAGTTCGGTTCCCACACCCCAGCAATCCTAGTTTAAACTCTCCCTAATAGTCTTTGCAATCCTCCCAGCCAGGATGTTTGTTCCCTCTGGGATTCAAGTGCAACCCATCTAGTTTGTACAGGTGACACCTGTCCCAAAAGAGGTCTCAATGATCCAGAAATCTGAATCCCTGCTGCCTGCTCCAATCCCTCAGCCACACATTTATCCTCCACTTCATTCTATTCCTATATTCACTGTCATGTGGCACAGGCAGAAAACCTGAGATTACTACCTTTGTGGTCCTGCTTCTCAACTTCCTTTCTAACTCCCTGCTAGAGGAATGTGGCGGTTTTTTAAGTGTGTCTTCAAGGAGGAGATGAATGAAGATTTGGAGAGCTTTTGTTGTCATAACCTTAAACATAAAAATGGCTACTTCAACAGCAATAAAAAAGATACTTTAAATATGTATCATAAAGGGAATCCTTTGGTAGGAGAGGGGCTTGGAGTGATTAAGTGGTTTTGTGTCTGCTATTTTCCTCTTCTGCTGCTTCCTTTATCCACCCTTCCTTCTCAGCTAGGGGATACCGTGTCCAACCGCTAAGGTATGATTACTGACTGCAAAAGCAGGAAAGAACTGGGACTTCTTTTTCAACTGCCAGTGAGAGGCTGGTGAGGTTAAACAAGAAACGTTAATTGCACTTACACTGACAGTGCAGAGAATAATACAAATTATTTCATAATTGGTATCTTATGTATACAATGTACTTAATGGATATTTGAAATGAAATTAATTACATTTTTAAGCTTCCTGAGTTGAAAAGTTGCTTCTTAACGCACAGATGTTTTATTGTGAATAAATAAGTGGTTAAAATAAGTACAGTAACACCAAGGGTTAAAACTGAAGCGATCCTGTGACAGTTGGACGTGATTTGGTTGTGTACCTACTTTCTCTGCTATGTTTACAGATGTGAACTGCTCTTTTAAAATAGATTTAGTGATCTGTGTGAAAGCTCTACTCAATCTTTTCCTATCAATGCAGTGGTGCATTTCAAAAGCTGCACTGAACCATGTCTGCATTTACCATTGCTGGTGCAAAATGTATAATGCATATTTCAAAATCTAAGCAGAAGAGTGCTTGAAGCAATCAAGTTGAAAGAATGCCAAAAGTTTTTATAAATTCAAAGCCTAATCTATCCAACCAATGCATTTTATTGTTTGCTAAAAGCATATTAAACTTTGAGTAAAGAACTGTAAGTGCAGAAATTAAAAACAAAAAATGCTAGTGCTGTTAGTAAATTATGCAGCATTAATGGAGAGAGAAACAGTGAATATTGATTCTCTACGATCACAGCAAGGAATGTGATTGTTGCAAGGAATGCACTGATGTGCTATGTGTGTTTATAAATCTCCATGGAGGAAAATCATTATTGAATGCGAGGAAAATTTCCATGATGTGTTCCAGGTCAAGGAAACTGTTAACATGAAGTGGACAGTATGAAAAGATGCAAAAGAACAGAATGAACCTTGCTATATGAAAAGAAAACACTTAAGTCCACACTGAAGATTGTGGAAGATGAGTCCCAGCTGTCTACATGATATGCAAGCCAGGGCAGGACAATATGGAGAGCAAGCTGTTGCCCATGTGGCAGGCAACCCCTCTCCGTGCACCTGATGATTCCAAACGGCAGAGACGAATGCAGTTTGGCACCAGTGGCGTCGCAGTAGTTGCCAGTCAGCATGGCTTCTTGAAATTGTTGATTTTAACATTACATTGTGCTGGATGGAAGATAAGGTGCCATTGATTGAGCTTTGGGCATCATTGATAAAATCTAGGAAACTAAGGGTAGGTCGGAGACAAGTGGAATGGCTCAGTCACCCTTGCATCAGAGTCATCATCTTCATTTTTGATCTTTTGCTCTTTTGTCCCATTCAAAGTATACTCGTTTCCCCATTTTTTCAGTTGTGATGGAATATTGTCTAAAACCAAATACTGACGTTTTTGCACCACCAAAATTGCAATGCATTTCACATTATATGCCAGTAATAATAATTCTGATTCTCCATGGATGCTAATCTTCCAGCCTTTTTAGTTTAACTTTGGATTTGCAGTATATGCAGCTGTTTGCTCCACTTCCCCTTGGTGGACCATTGTCAGACCATTGTCATTGTTAACATTTCAGAGATCAACATTGTGCAGAAATATACCTTAATTGAGTACATAGTACCTGAGGTGAAAGTGCCATTCTGTAGCTTGTGGTTCACCATTTTACTTTTCAAAACATTGATGCTGCCATCTCCTTCATTTTGTAGACATCTTCCCTCACCTCACCTTCTTGCCATCTTAACAGGGATAGAGTTTCACTTGTCCTCACCTACCACCCCATGAGCCTCTACATCCAACACATCATTCTTCGCAACTTTCACCACCTTCAACAGGATCCTACCACCAAACACATCTTTACCTTTCCCGCCCCCACCCCAACTTACTGCTTTTTGCAGGGATCACTTCTTTCATGATTCCTTGACCATTCATCTCGGCCCACTAATCTCCTCTCCAGGCACTTATCATTGCAAGCAGAAGAAGGGCTACACCTGCCTGTTCAGTTCCTTCCTCACCTCCATTCAGAGCCCAAACAGTCCTTTTAGGTGAGGCAAAATTTCACTGCAAATCTGTTGGGGTCATTTATTGTATCTGGTGCTCCAGATGCGACCTCTGTGTTGGTGAGACCTGACATAAATTGGGGGACCGCTTTGTTAAGCACCTGCACTCCATCTGCCAAAAGCAAAATTTCTGGTGGCCAACCATTTTAATTCTTATCCCCATTTCCATTCCGACATGTCAGTCCATGATCTCCTCTTCTACAATATGGCTACTCTCAGGGTGGAGGAGAAACACCTCATATTCCATCTAAGCAGCATTCAACCTGATGGCATGAACATTAATTTTCCCTTCCAGTAATTTTTTTTCCACGTTTTTGTTTTCCTTTCACCTCTTCCCCACCCCTCTATTTCCCACTTCTCACCTGTCTATAACCTCTGGTGCTCCTCCTCCTTCCATTTTTCCTATGGTCCATGCTCCTGTCCTATCAGATTCCTTCTTCTCCAGCCCTTTCCCTTTTTCCATCCATCCCTCCCATCTAGCTTCACCTATCAGCTTCCAGCTGGTCTTCCTTCCCCTCCCCCAACTTTTTATTCTGACATCTTCCAAGTTCAAGGTACATTTATTATCAAAGTACATACAGTATTCAACCTTGAGATTTGTCTTTATACAGATAGCCACTAAACAAAAATATAATAGAACCCTTTTAAAGAAAAACTCTACACAGCAAGACTATCAAACACTGTGTGTGTATCTGTCTGTGGGGGGGGGGGGGGGGGGAGGAGATGGAACATATTGTGCAAGCAATAAAAGGTAAACAAATAACATTAACTGCAGTGTCCCCGAACGTGAGTTCTTAGCTGTGGAGCACTTTCAGCGTTGAAACAAGTGATGCCCTTCCAGTACAAGTCTGACTTCTGAACACTGCGCTCGCCAGTAGCAGCGAGAAGAGTCCAGTCAAACACAGGCAGATAGCACTCAACACCTTTTCATTTTCAGCTGTCAGCTCTTGTCCTCGACGAGCAAGATTAAAATCGATGCTATAATTGGTGTGAGGTAGTGCAGCCAACCACTGGTTTGTGTTCCACCACTGGGAATCGTTGCTTCATACCATCACAGCAATGGCTGTAGCTGCATTCTCTGTTCTCATCCCTGCCAAATGCCCCAGGAGACTGCAGAAGTGCCAGATCACTTAGACAGCTCAAAAATACATTTTTAAGAGGGAATTGATCGCAATCGATCGCAGTTCAGAAGAAGAAGAGTATCTGTGCAGCATGTCGCCGTTGGTCGCTGGTGCCATCTTGCTGGAATCTCCTTCCTTTCCAGTCCTGATGAAGAGTCCCGGCCTGAAACATCAATTGTTTATTCATTTTCAGATGCTGCCTGATCTGAGTTCCTCTAGCATTTTCCGTGTGTGCAGTGAATACTATTTACATGACACGATGAGCCACTTGTCAATGGTTCTAAGACAGGAATTCTTAAACCCACTGTTGTACATCTCTTTCTTCTCAAGCATGCAGTCTCAACCGCCAAGATGGTCAATAGCATGACCCCGCACCCCCAATGAAATTATGTAAGTAGTTGTTTTCCAAGCATACAATTAAGGTAAAGCGTTTATGCAGAATGATGAAAAATGTAATTAACAGCTGACTTTATTGCTTGCACCATAGACAAAAATAGAAAATTAATGTACAAGTAGTCCCCAAGTTATGAAGGTCCGACTTACAGACACCTCGTACTTACGAACCAAGGAAGGAGAATGCCGTCCACCATTTAAAGTCAGATCGCGGTGGCGTCCGCCATTTTAAGTCGGATTGTGACGCCGTCCACCATTTTAAGTCGTTGTCATTGACACTGTGTTGAGTGTTTAACTTTGTATTTGGCTTAAATTTTTCTTAGTAAGATTCACCCTGACCCCAGCCTGCCCCCCCCCCCCCCCCCACACCATTCCAGTTGTCTGGTGGCGCAGTGAGATCAGCGAGTTCGATCCAGCGACAGACCATTCCCGTGCCAGGTTGCTGTCGATCCAGTGACTCCCGTACCATCCGTGCCGGGTTGATGTCGACCTCGCAACTCGAACTCGTAAAAAGAAAACACTGCCACCTCCAGTTTAAATATCTACACGGAATATTGTGGAGGATCAAATACCCAAACACAGCACAGCCCCCACTTGTCCCATTTAGCCTGTCTCAGTGCGGTGGTCCTTAGGACTCAGCGGACCTCGGGAGCCGGCAAAGCTCAGGACCTACCACCCGCAGTGTTTCTGTTCCATTGATGGGAAGCGATCGCGATTGAAAATAAAGTGGAAATAATAAAGCGTTTGGAAAGAGGTGAAACGCCATCGGTCATTGGAAAAGCGTTAGGCTACAGTCGGTCAACGATCGGAACAATTTTAAAGGATAACGGATAAAGTGAGAATAATGGAGCATGTGAAACGCCTTGCCCCAATGAAAGCTACAATTATTACTAAGCAACGCAGTGGTTTAATTATTGGAATACATACGTTTCTTAATGCATAGAAAGGTAAAATATATACTATATACTAAGACAAACGTTTGATGAACTGACGCTAAATAATACCAGATGTACTTGTTCTGACTTGCGTACAAATCTGACTTAAAGACGGACTCAGGAATGGAACTCGTACGTAACCTGGGGACTGCCTGTATTTATAGTTATGATGTTTTAATTTGGAGGGTGGACAGTTCTTATTTCTGTTTGTTGGTTAACTTTTTTTTTCATTTGTAGCCAGGAATTGGAAGGACGTGACTTACAAGGGATCGAAGGAGCTTCAATTGGTTTATCTGCAGGGTTGTCCTGGAGAACAGGAAAATGAGAAAGTGGTAGTACCGTTGCCTGTTCATATGTCACTGAGTCATGAGAGGTAAGTCGTCCTTGTTAGCCAAGGAGAATTACTGAATCTGATGCATAGGTGATGGGGGAAATAAGAAACATTCCATGGTACCTTGCATTTTGATATCTGTATATTACAGTAATGTTTGAGACTACAACACACACAAAATGCTGTTGGAACACAGCAGGCCAGACAGCATCTATAAGGAGAAGCACTGTCGACGTTTCGGGCCGAGACCCTTCATCAGGACTAACTGAAGGGAAAGATACTAAGAGATTTGAAAGTAGTGGGGGGAGGGGAGAAATGCGAAATGAAAGGAGAAGACCGGAGGGGGTGGGATGAAGCTAAGAGCTGGAAAGGTGATTGGCAAAAGTGATACAGAACTGGAGAAGGGAAAGGATCATGGGATGGGAGGCCTCGGGAGAAAGAAAGGGGGAGGGGGGAGCACCAGAGGGAGATGGAGAACAGGCAGCATGATGGGCAGAGAGAGAGAGAGAAAAAAAACCAACAACTAAATATTTTCAGGGATGGGGTAAGAAGGGGAGGAGGGGCATTAACCGAAGTTCGAGAAGTCAGTGTTCATGCCATCAGGTTGGAGGCTACCCAGCCAGTATATAAGGTGTTGTTCCTCCAACCTGAGTTTGGATTCATCTTGACAGTAGAGGAGGCCATGGATAGACATATCAGAATGGGAATGGGACATGGAATTAAAATGTATGGCCACTGGGAGATCCTGCTTTCTCTGGCGGACCAAGCGTAGGTGTTCAGTGAAACGGTCTCCCAGTCTGCGTCGGGTCTCACCAATATTTAAAAGACTACACCGGGAGCACCGGACGTAGTATACCACACCAGCGGACTCACAGGTGAAGTGTCGCCTCACCTGGAAGGACTGTCTGGGGCCCTGAATGGTGGTGAGGGAGGAAGTGTAAGGGCAGGTGTAGCACTTGTTCCGCTTACAAGGATAAGTGCCAGGAGGGAGATCGGTGGGAAGGGATGGGGGGGATGAGTTTACTCGTTTGAGACTAATAGTTTACTGATAGAGAAACAATTTGCAGGGAAAGATGCAAACAGACAACATCTGTGAATAGAGAAAAAAGTGATGTTTTATTGGAGCTGGAAGGAATTTCTTGACACCTCACTTTGTATTACAACAGTTGTGTCTCAGGCACTGCAAGCAATTGAACAGCATTTTTTTTAAGGTTTTCCTTGTTGACATTTGAATGTGGCGTTTTATTGCTTCTCTGTTTTCAGCTTCAATGCACAAACATGTCCTTTAGAGTCATAGAATCACAAAGGAATGCAGCATGGCAGCAGTCCCTTTAGCTGACCTAAGTCCATGCCAACTGTCAACAACCCTTTTTTTTTCATTGTCCTCACCTTTTCATCATCTCCCCCCAGATTCTAACTCTAACCTACACAATTTATGGTGGCCTTACTAACTTACTAACCTGCTCATCTCTGGGACATGGGAATAAACCCAAGTGGTGACAAGCAAAGCATGCAAACTCCATAACCAGCACCTGAGGTCAGGATCGAACCTGAGTCCCCTGCACTGTGAGTCAGTGGCGTTTTCTCCCTGCTTTCTTGGGAGAGTGGACCAGCTGTTGAAGCACTTATGGAGGAAAAAAATCAGAAACTTTAGTAAACTGGTGCTGTTTCACCATGTCCACACGTGGTATCGATATCAATATCACCTTATTTGCCAAAGGCTTTGTAGTTTCTAGAGTGATGCCATTTGACTGAGCAGGACTATTAATCTGCCTTGGGTGTGAGCGAGATTGGGAGTCAAGCCTTCTGTTTCATTAAACATGGGGAACATTACAATAAAAACATTTGAGGCAAGGTGCACCTAAGCAAAACTTGCTCAGCTGGCGAGAACCAGATAGCTGACCAGGGAGAAGTTAAGTTAATCCTGTTATATTCCATGGTGTGCATAATTTATTTTGTTTCCCATAGACTGAGATTAAAATGACTGAGGTAACTATGCTGTGATTATGAAATAACATGCAATTTGTCGCTGATGTCACCTTTTAGGACCTTTCAGTGGACTTTCAGGTTCAACTGCATACAGGAAATGTATGCGCCATTGCAATCTAAACTTTGTGGAAGTGGGTGTTGATTTTATTCTCTGTCTGATTTTATTCCCTTAACATTGCACCAGCTTTCATGGTTTTCCTATCAATGAGCATAATTGACATCTTTATTACAGTATTACACTTGAATGGTATAGGAGTTGTGATGTTGGATCCCACCCACTGACTATACTGTGGTTCAGTTAGCTAATGAGAGCAGGTGGCACTTCTGAATGCAAGACATGGGTAGGAGAGAGGTTACTTAATAGCAACATGCTCTATAAATCCGTAGGTACTTGAGGCAAGCACAGTTTGCTACGTAAAATATTTGATATCAAAAGATGTATAATTCTTACTTTTAGTGATGGACTAACACTGCACAGAAACAGACCCTTTGGCCCAAAATTGTGCAATTTGTATATATTTTTTACAGACCACTTATACTTAAGATTTTCTTAGAGCTCATGGTTTTGTGAATTTTGAACTTTACTAAAATATAAAGCTAATCACTTTGAAAAAGAGTTGTAGAGTTTTCAAGTATTTTTTAAGCTACTGCCATTTATTTGCTTTATTTCCTCATAGGAAAATTTTAGGTACTTGCTGCAGATTCCAGCGATCTTTAGAGAAGAGCATCTTAATACAACACTGAGAAACATCACCTAGCAGGCTTCACCAAAGTGAAGTGAAGTTTTGCTTCTTGACTCCTTTATCTCAATACATGACATTCTGTTTTGGGACTGTATTTTATTAACTCATGAGATGGAGACATTCCATTCCTGTGGTTCCTGAACTGGGTGCCTTTTTAGACAACTTGAGAGGCAGTAAGATCACCATGTCAGATTTTCTTACCTGAAAAATAGCAAATGAACTTTTATGACAAACTATGCAAACATTCCATTTTCATTTATTTCAGTGGTTTGCTACCAACTTTTCATACATGATTTCTTGTCAATTACACTGTCAAATGTTGCATATGGTATAAGTAGCAAATTTTGTTTGGACTAACTAGTCAGTGAGAATTCAGATCCATTTTTATCATAGTGCACTACATTGCAGTTATGTCCTATAAAATGAAATGTAAACAGCTCTCATTTGTGATTTTATCTGCTAGATCTGCCCTAATTGAAGGAATTTGCGAGGCACAGAATTGATCAGGAAATAATGTTGTAGAGGATGTACTTATTTTGATTAGGTAGCTTTTCCAGTTTTATTTTAATACTTCTGTTTAAACAAAATATTTTCATTGCATTTGAAATTTGAGAGAATTGCTTTGACTCGATTGCCAAAATGCTGTTCAAGCTTTGCTCAAATCATAGAACATAGTATGGCACAGTTCAGACACTTCAGCCATGATATTTTGCTGTCCTTTTGACTTATTCCAAGATCAGTGTAACTCTGCCTTCCTACATAGCCTTCCTTTTTAAAAAATCTTTGTGCCTATCTAAGAGTCTCTTAAATCTCCCTAATTTACCCACCTCTAGTACCACCTTGGAAGTGTTTCATTCACCCACAACAGTGTTTTTAAAAAAAAAACTGCCTTTGACACCTTTGTGCTTTTCTCCAGTCACCTTCAAAGCATGTCTTCTCATATTAGCCATTAGCTCCCTGGGAAAAGGCACTAGCTATCCACACTGTGCCTCTAATCACCTTATATTCCTCTATCAGGTCGCCTCTCATCCTCCTTCACTGCAAAGAGAATAGCCGTAGAGTGCCCAACCTTTCCTCATAAAACATGCTCCCTAATCCAGGCAACATCTTGAAAATCTCCTCTGCACCCTAAGTAAGCACCATAACCTTCCCATGATGAGATGACCAGAAATGAACACAATATACCAAGTGTAGTCCACCCAGAGTTTTATAGAGCTACAACATTACTCCATGGCTCTTGAATTCAATCCCTTGACTAATGAAGGGCAACACACCATAGGCCTTCTTGACCATCCTATCAACTTTTGTCTTAATTTTGAAGGATCTCTGGATATGAACCCTAAGATCCCTCTGTTCCTCCACAGTGGTAAGAATCCTGCCATTAACCTTGTACTCTGTCTTCAGGTTTGCCCTTCCAAAGTGTGTCACTTCAAACTTTTCTGGATTGAACTTCATCTGCCACTTCTCAGCCTAGCTTTGCATCCTTTCACTGTCCTATTTTAACCTACAACAGCCTTCTACACTATCCACAGCACCACCACCAACCTTTGTCATTGCAAAATCACTAAACCACCTTTCCACTTCCTCATCTAAGTCATTAATTAAAAACCACAAAGAGCAGTGATCCCAGGACAGATCCCTGCAGAACACCACTGGTCATAGATTGTCCACTATTATGTGCTCCCTTATCTGGGTAAACCAATTTCAAATCTACAGAACCAAGTTTTCATCAATCTCACACCTCCTGACTTTGTGATCCTACTGTGGGAAGCCTTGTTGAACACATTACTAATATCCATATACATGGAATTCACCAGTCTACCTTTATCAATTCATTTTGTCACTTTCTCAAAAATGTTAGTCAGGCTCTTGAGGTATGACCTGCCCATCACAGTTATGCTGACTGTCCCTAATTAGACTGTTTACCCAAATGCTCTTCAATCCTATCTCTTAGAATTCTCTCCAATAGTTTGCCCACCACTGATGTAAGAGTCTCTGGTCTATAATTGTTAGGATTATCCCTATTACTTTTCTTGATCAAATTTATAGAAACATAGAAAATAGACATTATAACATCTGCCATCCTTCGATCTTCTGACATTACTCCTGTGGCCAGTGTGGACGCCAAGTTCATCAAATGCACAACGCTTCCTTTAGTAACCTGGTGTATATAACCCCCATTCCCAAGGGCTTTATCTATTTTAATGTTTTTCAGAAGTTCCACCACATCTTCTTTCTTAACTGTGACACGTTCCAGCAGATTAACCTGTTCAAAGATTACCTCTGCTTCATCAAGGTCTCTCTTACTGGTGAATACTGAAGTAAAGTATTCATTGAGGACCTCCCCTACCTCTGACTTCATGTCCTTTCCTCTGTTACCGCTATTGGATTTACCTTCACTCTAGTAAATCGTCCTGTTTTCATGTATGTGTAGAACACCTTGGGGTTTTCCTTAATCCTACTCGACAAGACTTTCTGAGTTTTCTTCTAGTGCCCCTAAGTCCATTCTTAAGCTGTTGCCTGGCTACCTTATTACTCTTAAGAGCCATGTCTATTCTTTGCTTCCTAAACTATATTTCCTTTGCTTCCTTCTTCCTTTTGACTAAATATTCCATCGAACTTGTCAACCATAGTCCTTTACCCTACCTCATGGGACAAACCTATTCAGAACCCCATACAAAGGATCCCTAAACAACCTCCACATTTCTCCTTTGCATTTCCTTGAGAACATCTGCTCCTAATTTACTCTCCTAAGTTCCTGTCTAATAGTATCATAATTAGCCCTCTTCCAATTCAATTAAAAAGTACTGTCTGCTCCTATCCTTGTCTAAGTCTAAAGGTCATTGAATTGTGGTCAGTGTCTCTGAAGTGCTTGCTCACCAAGAGATCTGTCACCTGACCAAGTTCATTACCTAGTACAAGATCCAGTATGGCCCCTCCTCGTCAGCCTGTTCACGTATTGTGTCAGGAATCCTTCCTAGACACACCCCTAATAAATTCTGTCCTCAGAACCTCTTGCACTAAGGAGGTGCCAATCAATATTGGCACTAAGAAGTCACCACAACCCTATCACTTTTGAACCTTTCCAAAAGTTACCTACCAATGAAGTTCCTAATAACTGACTGAAAACTTCACTGGGAATATTTACCTGTTGTCATACTTCCTGATAGACTAAGGCAGAGGTTACTGCTTGTTCTCAGAAAGGAAGATTGTTCCTTTCCGTGCCTTGTGTATTGGGTGGCAAACCCTGCTGTTTCTTTAGCATTTTTTTGGTCTGTTTTTTACGAGGCTGAGTTGCTAGCTCAATACTCAACCCAGTATAGATGGGAAGCGTGCAAGGAGCTGGTTGGATTCAAACCCGGCACCACTCGCCTTGAAATCCAGTGCAGATGCCACTACACCACTGGCCAACTTGTGCTCAGTGTCCTGATGAAGGGTGTCGGCCTGAATTGAGTGTTTACTCTTTTCCATAGATGCTGCCTGGCCTGTTGAGTTCCTCCAGCATTTTATGTGTGTTGCTTTGGATTTCCAGCATCTGCAGATTTTCTCGTGTTTATGTGCTCAGTGCTGTTGTAAGTCAGCTAGAGCAATCTGCAGCAGATTTTCCCTTTTTCACCAAATATATTTCTACATAATTTTTCCTTTTTCAAAAAACAATCTCATTTTCTTATTCACTCCCCTCTTTCATGCTTTCTTTAGTCTGTTTTGTGCATTGTGTCTCCCTGAAAAGGGGCTCCCATTTGTAAAACTATGAAAGAGGTGACAGCAAAGTTCCCAGTCTCTTTGAAAACCTTGAGTGTATAAGTTTATTATTTGTATATTAACAGTGTATCATAATCTCTGTTCTCTCTGGTAATGACAAGGAGAGGGATGGAGAGGCACATAAAATTCATTTGGATATGTAGGTTATTCATTAAGGCTGAATTTTGAATAATAGGGTTGGTTCATATGAGAATGCTGGGTAATTTCATTGTGTTCAAAATGTGTTCACTTTGATGAGGACATTTCCACTAATCAGCAATTATTTTCAAACCATCAAACTAATGAACCAGCAGGGGTGTTTGTGCTGTTATTTCAGGTCAATGTTCAGTGCAATCTCTTACCTGACTAGACATTTTCTCTTTTTTCCCCTCCAAGAAATCAGCAGGTTATTTACACTGGATACATGCCTAGATTTAGTAATCATCACAAATATATGTTTGAAACAGCCAAATTGATTTTGTGGTACAACAAAATTTTTTATTCTACTAGGCTCTGTTTGCTGTGCACCACAAAAGGCTGTAAAATAGGGTACGTTTTTGGACGGTTTTGTAACTTGCATCAAGAAACAGGCAATGTAAACCTGGCATCAAAAAGCTTTCTTTATTTGGGATGGTTTTCCCAGTAAAATAAATAAAATATTTCAATTTGATGGTATGTGAACATGCATCTTGTTTCTTCTTTCCTTTCTGGTATTTCAGACTCAACTTTTGCTTCAGTATTCTCTTACGAGCTATCTTATAGATATTTAGTTGGCTTTAATGATTGATTTGGCTACTTGGAAGGATGATTTTGGCCTATAAATAAAATATTATTTGTTAATATCTTGTGGAATTATATGTGGGTAATTATTTTAATGAATAAGGTGTGGTCAAGCAAATTAGAAAAAAGTGGTATAACCCAATGTAGTGGCGAGGAAGATGGATAGAGGAATTGGTGATGGTAGGAGCAGAGAGCGCAGCAGAGGAATGCTGGAGAAGATTCACTAGACCAAATTTAATTCTTCAAGGGAGGCTAAGACAAGAATTATGAAGAGGTTGAGGGAAAGAAGAAAGTAGTTAGAAGGATGCCAGTAAGCCAGGACTGAATTTCCTTCCACAGGGGTATGTTAAAATGGGTCAGGACTCAATTCCACTCAGCTGAAAGAAGGGGTAGAGTTGCTTCTAGATGACAGGCTAGAAGAAGCATCGGATGCCCTTCCTAAGCTGGGTGGGCTACTACTTGAAGAGGTGGTGAATAATGGAAAGTGGGATACTTGGTGACAATGTTAGTGGAGAGCGAGAGAGAACTTCACACATAACGAAGGGACAAAGTCAAAAATGTTTGGAGGATGAAGAAGCATGGTGTATCTTGACCCAAACAGTGAATATGATATAATCGGGTAATCCAATGTAGGGATATCTACCAGAAGATTTTGTATTATGAGACGTTGTTTTCTTGTCATCTTTATTTGAAGAGAATGGGAAATTAAATATTACAATGTTTATTACTTTTGATCTTGTGTATATTTGAATTCAGTTGCTATTCACATTGGTATCAGTTAGCTTGATGTGTTAGCACATCACTGGAAATGTTTCCTCTCAAAGAAGCCATTAAATCAAAGCTCATGATGATCTGAGGAATCGAGGTGTCACAGCAGTGCATCAAATGGGATGCAGTAAATGGGATTTACTGCCCATTAATTTCTTTGTGGAAATCAATATATATATATGATGTATTTGTGTCTGTGTCTAAGTATATAGATTTATTTATTAGTGGAGAGCAAGAGAGAACATATATTCTGTATTTAACCATATATAGTTAAATTAGAGCAAAAATTGGAAATTGAAAGGAGTGAGGTAACATGCATTTTATTTGCATGTTAGAGATTGAACTAATCAAATAATTGTAAAGTATTTTGGAATGGCTTAAGAATGTGCTGTATTAATGTCAATCAATTCTTTTGACTCTTTGCTTCTTAGATTATAGTTAATATCAAATCTGTTTTCAAAACCTGCCGCTTGAGCCAGGAACTTTATTCAAATAGTTGAATCTGGCCCGGAAACGTAAGGTATCATTGGTTAATGCCAAGAAATGTGACTGAGGGACAAAAATAGTTGTTACTTTCTATTATCTGAAAAATGAATGCATTTTGGGTGTTTGATTTTATTTTTATTTTTCTCCTCTTCTCTCTGACCTCATTCCACTATCCAGAAAGTATCCCAGGATAACAGTCTCATTTTTCAACCCAGGCAGGTCTCCTGGGAACATTTTGCAATGCAGACTGGGGTTGTAGTGATCTGCATGGCATAATTGAACTGCTTTAACTTGATTTAGAAGGACCAAACAAGTGGCTTTTGTTTCATAGATTAGAATGGACTATTTGATCCAAGCAGTCTTTAGCCTTTTTATGTTCCATGTAGGCCCCACCCTTGATATCTTATCCCACCACACTGCCATATCCTTTTTTTCTTATGAAACTTATCTAGCTTCTCCTTACAGAACTGTTGTTTGTTTTACTCTTATGCAGCATGTGCACTTATTTATTGTTATTCATGATCCTTGGATATACAAAGCAATTTCCTGTTGCTGGAATGTGTTTTTACAGGATGGAGGTTTTGCAGGAAAGCCTTTTTTTTGCCTTTTGAATTTCCCACAAGAGATAGTAGAAATCTGCCGTGGTTCTTTAGGTGAAGCTACTCCCACAGTGATCTGAGCAGGGAGTTCAGGATTTGAAACTGACTATATATTCAAATCAGGATGGAGTGTGACTTGAACTTGAAGGTAATGGTGTTCCCGTGCACCTGGTGCTCCTGTTCTTAATGGCAGAGTTTGGGAGCTGATGTTGAGCTTTTTGAGAAATGTTGGATTTGGAAATATCAAGGGAAGTAGAGAGTGTTCCTTCAGGTTCCTGATAGCAGGATTGTTACTGTGGTAACAGTAAATGTGTGCACAGAGGCCTCTCACAAACAACAATGTTATCATGACCAGATAATCAACATGAACAGCGATTTTGATAATAAAATATATTGTGACCAAAATAGAGAAAACTACCCTCTTCAAAGTATTTTCAGATTATATTTGTGAATTTGTTTGATTGAAAAATATTTGTATTGATACAAGTAGTTTCTATTTTGCAGTTAAGCAACCTGCCCTTTATTAAAGGGTTTCAGTCGTCTGCTTTAAGTTAGAAAGTCTGTTTAATTTGTTGGCCATTTCTCTTTGCTTTAAGGGAATAGGAATGTTCTGAGGTGGACATGTTTTAAAAATTCTGTTATTTTAGTGTCGTCCTGGGGTCTGTGGCCAGTCTGACTCCTGAAAGCAAGCCCTTGTGACGTTGCCACTGCTAGGATGAATGATTGATGGCCTCTTCAGCAATAGTATGTAGGACTGTAAGCTGAAAGCTATGTACCTTGCATTCTGTAAGCTGCAAAAATATAAATCTTATGATCTCGTACCTGCAGTTCTGATCTAATTTTTAAGCTGCCAATACTTACAGAAAATTTCTGAACTGGGATGAGAGGGACGTTGAGAATCGTGTTCCCTGTTGTATATCTAACCAATGGAAAGTCAGGTTTATCCTATGTGAATATAGCTTTATCTGTGTCTTTCAATTGTATTAAAGATCTTGGAGAGTAACAATGCAACAATCTACACTTTGCTGTCAGAGATGTTATTGTACTCGGTATATTAAAAGTAAAATCAGTTATATGATGTAATTATAAAGTTCCATTGAGTTGACTGTGCCACAAAATGGGGAATCCATGTTAGAAATCATTTTGTACTGAGTTAATATGACTGCTGCTTTTACATGCGTATGATAAACCTTTGCTGAGGGTGTACTTGTTAACTATAGTGTGTCTCTTTTACTTGGGCATTCAGCCTATGCAATAGGTTAACCACTAATATTTCTTTGCAGTGCACTCAATTGCCATAATTATTTTCAGAATAGTACTGGACTGTTTCCTGAAGTGGTAAGATAGACATGTTTTGGCACAGAATGCAGTACCCACTGAATGCCATGTCTACCAAATGTGGATTCTGAGTAAGGTTGAAGTTTCATTTTAAATATTTATTGGTTTAATTTGGTATTGCCATTAGATTTTTGTAACCTGGTTTTCATTGCACTGGTAAGCAAGGAGAAAATGATGAAAGTACAGTATAGTATGCCAGATGTCCTGTTAATCAGGTAACCTGCTGGCACTAATCAATTGTAGTGACTGTTAGCTGTCTCAGAAATAGTAAATCTGTGGGTCTAAATTAGTAGGTTCTGCTGAAGAATGGTATGTTTTTGCATAAAGTACAGGGCCAGTCGAAAGCTTTAACTGTGGAGTGTGGATTTTGGTGAGTAAGAACTTTGAGACAGGGGCAGTGATGGATTCTGTTTTATAATTGAAGAACAACAGACAAGTAAAATAAATTTAGCATAGCTGTGGCAGGGCAGGTGATGTGTTGTAGCTGTTGTGTGTGGGAGCAGATGGAAAACAACGCGATCTAAAGTAACTTTATCTGGAGTTTGAGGATTTTTGGTTCAGAGGTGGTGAGCTGAAGTCAAACATTCAGACACTGTGATGTATCTGGGAGAAGGAAAGCTACCTGGGCATTTTGCCCCAAAAGAGCATGATATCCCTTAGATTAAGCGAAGTAACAATAAGATGGACTGGAGGGTGTCACTGAGGGAGGCATTTGGAAGAGCCACACCTTTTGCCCTTGTCCAAAAGGTAGAAATTGTTTTGTAGACTGTCGGTGAGAACAGAGGCAATGAGGAATGAGCAAGGTGATGGTAGCACATGGAGTGAGATGCTTTAGAGGGAGTGGAAAGGAATATGGTAGTAATAGACAGTAAGAAGTATAAATACTGGTCACCAGAGCCACAACCGGTAGACCCAAGGGCTGTGCTGCCTGCTTGATGCTCTTTAAGTTCGTCACGGTTTGGTTGGAGAGGAACTTGAAAAAGGAGGGGAAAATTCAAGTTGTAATGGTCCGTTTGGAAACTCATGATGGAGATGTAGAATGAACTAAGAAGGAAGATTTTTTTTTGAATGTGTAAGAGAAACTAAAGACCAAAGGGAACCTGTCAGGTTGTAATCCAGATATGATTATCTGACCAACATATACATTTGCATAGAGTCACTTAGATCCCAGTGAAAAGCATGGCTCAAAAGTTTGTGTGAAATCAGAGACACTACGAGGAGCAGAGGTTGTTCTGATGGAATGGTCTTTATGAATCGAGTTGTGATCAGTATCCTAGAAAATGAAATAGTTAACGCCTAATCTAAATAGTGGGCATGGAAGACATGAGGGTTCACGTGAAGGCAAGTAGGGTATACAGTAGTATAAATCAAGAAGTCTATTATAAAGATACTAAAATAACCTTCGGGAACTTTGGCAAACCACATTAACAATAATAATGTGGAGGGCAAATTTATAAAGTGTGTACAAAATAGTATTTTAACAAATTGAGGAAAACTAACTTTTTTTATATTCACTGTTGTACAATGAAGAAGGATTAATAATTTTATAGCTAGGTAGGGGCCATCAAGAACAAGAAGTCATAAGATTATAGGATTTTACATCAAATTTGGAAGTGATTTGGTTAATTCTGAAGTCAAGCCCTTAAATCCAAGTAAATTAAACTATTAAGTTATAATATGTGTTTTTGTAATCTGGGAAACTAATTAAAGACATGCCTGTTAGCAGTTTGATATTTAAATGAATGACAAACATTTTGCCTTTAGAAGTGCAAAATATATCTTGTAAGTGCATCAGCCAAGGTAAATAAGACAATTAAAGATTGTATTTGATAAAAAGAAAAGGTTTATTTCTGTGTTGGTGCGTGGCCTAGTGGATAAGGCATTGGTCTAGTGATCTGAAGGTCGCTGGTTTGAGCCTCAGCTGAGGCATCGTGTTGTGTCCTTGAGCAAGGCACTTAACAACACATTGCTCTGCGACGACACCGGTGCCAAGCTGCATGGGTCCTAGTGCCCTTCCCTTGGACAACATCGGTGGCGTGGAGAGGGGAAGTCTTGCAGCTTGGGCAGCTGCTGGTCTCCCATACAACCCTGCCCAGGCCTGCTCCCTGGAAACCTTCCAAGGTGCAAATCCATGGTCTCACGAGACTAGCGGATGCCTATAATTTCTGCTGAAAAGCAATGAGGTTGAGGATTCAGAAAAATTTAGTATTCAGCAAAGGAGAGCAAAAATATGAAAAAGTAATGGGGGAGGAGAATACAAGAACCACTAAGCAAAAAAACATAAGTACAATGTAAATGTTTCTATAAATATACAGTAAGAAAATGAATCGATTAGGAAAGAGTTGATGTTGGCTGTTTATAGTTGGAAACAGGTGTGATCATATTAGGCAATAAGTAAATGGCAGGAGAAAAAAATTTAAAATATAAAGAGACATGATAAACATCCAGGAAATAGTTGAGTGCAACAGGTCTCAAGAGGGAGGAAATATTAATTGGTATTCGTCAAGGAAGTATTGGAAGAATTGATGGGGCAGGTGGCTGATAAAACTTTACAACCTGATAACCTGCATCCAAGATTTTGAAAGAATTGTCCTTGGAGATGGCATAGGATTTCATAGTTTCTAGAGTGGTTCCCACAGATTGGAAGGTGGCAAATATAATCCCACTCGTCAAGGTGTAGGCCTCCATTAGTCTCGACCATGGATTTACAACCTGGGCAAGGTTTATTTTATGAAAGACCAGCAGTTGTCCAAGCTGCAAGTCTCTCCTCTCCACGCCACCAGTGTTGGCCAAGGGAAGGGCATTAGGACCCATACAGCTTGGCACTGGTGCCATCGCAGAGCAATGTGTGCTTAAGTGCCTTGCTGAAGGAAACACACACAAGCCAAGGCTCGAACTAGCGACCTTCAGATAACTAGACGAACACCTTAACCACTTGGCCACACGCCAACACACTGGTCAAGGAAGAAAGAGCAGAGAGAAAATGGAGAACTACATATCAGTAACCCTGTTGCAGTAGTAGGGGAAGTGGGAATGGGGTACATAGAAAAGTAATAAAAATCTCAGGCCAAATTGACATTATTTGAAAGAAGCTCATGGTTGGCAAATTGTTTGAGCTTGAGGTGTAATGGACTGAAAACTAAGTGTGAGAAAAAATATCTCTTTTTCTGGTTGACAGATGGTAAATAATAGGTTACCAAAGTGATGGTGTTGAATCCTTCTTGACAACAATCTGTGCCATTTATTTCGAGGGGGAGATCATGTGTAACATACACGAGTTGATTGATGATACAAAGCTGGCAGGCAGTATGAGGCGTGAACAAGATGAGAGCATTCAAGGGATTATATAGTCAACTAATAGGTGACAGCGTAGAGATGGAATATAATATGAAAAATCTGAAATAATCATGAGTAGAAATAAATAGAAAAGCACAGTGCTTTTTAAATGGCAAGAGACTTGAAAAGTTGGCATTCACAGGGACGGGTGTGTCCTTAAACATAAATCATTGAAAACTAATCTGCAGGTATAGATGTATTAGAAAGGTAAATATCAGGTTGCTCTTCACTGCAAGAGGTATTCAGATTTATTTATCATCTGTACTTCAAATTATACAGTGAAATATGTTACTTGCATTAACAACGAACGCAACCTAAGGATGAGCTGGGAGTAGCCTGCAAGTGTTGCCACACATTCCGCACAAAAGTAAGGGCATTATTATATTGAGCCTTGGTGCAAGTGCACTGAGAGCATTATGTACGTGTCTGGTCTCCCTACTTCAGGGCTAGAGTACGTACAATAAAAATGTGCTGATATCTGGCATGGAGGAGGGTTAAAAGGAAAAATGATCTCTATTAAAACAAGCAAAATTCATCTAGGGTTTGACAGAGCAAATACAGAGATGATATTTCCCCTGGCCAGGGTGTCAAAGTCAGGGAGTCTAGCCTCAGGGTAACGAATTGGCCATTCAGGGCAGGTATGGGAAGAAATTTCTTCACCTGACCACTGGTGCATCTTTGGGACATTTTTGGCTATGGACATTGGTGGGTATATTCAATGCAGAGATTAATAACTTTATGATAATAAAGGAATTATGGAATGCCAGCAGTACAGGAAAGCAGGGAGAAAAAGCTCAGCTGTGATCTTGGTGAATGACTGAGGTGGGCAGAGCAAGCAGCCTACTTCAGCTTTGATTTGCTTGACATCCATTTGAGCCACTCCCAGCATTTTTGTTCCTGTGTCTTTTTGTAACAATGAGTTACTGAGAAGGCTTAACAAAATTCAGGTGGCCTACAAAATGAATGCTTGGTTAAATTAATTTACTGTTGTACATATAAAAGTACATTGCTCAACTGCTTTTGGTTTTCGTAAATTGCAGATTGTTTTTATTTCTTGGAGACACAGACTGAAGATGCTAGAATTCGGAGCAAAAAATAAACAAGCTGCTGGAGGAACTTGGGTGGGTCAAGCAACATCTGTGAAAAGAAATGGACCAACAACTTGCATTAACTGTCCATCTCCAGATAGAGGCTCTCAATCCAAAACATGAACTGTCCATTTTCCTCCATCAGTGCTGACTGACTCACAGAGTCCTCCGACAATTTTTTTGGTGTTTTGTTTGTTTCCCTATAACATGCAAGATAATGGAGTCACAGGCAAGAGAAGGAAGACCTGTGGACTCTAACCATCCTTTTGCATAAAATTATTTTGCTGTGATCCATTTCTGAAACAGGTAAAATCTAATTAGAAAAGTGCTTTGCTAAAATCTTCAAATTAAGTGTTCTCATTATCTTTACTGCTTTAGAATATTAAAAGCCTCCTGTTTAGTTTTAAAATTCATTTTTAACGCACCATTCCTGAGGAGTTTTGTTTTCAATTCAATATTTGCATTATATAATATTGGCCAGCAATTGAGAACCCGGAATTAGATGAGCATTTAATTGTTCAACCGCATTCTCTTTGTTTTAGCAGCAAGAGAACTTTGACCTCAACTCTTGATTGTTGTAGTGGATTTGCCCGGAGAATGACTGAGTTAATGAAGCTATGTTTGTTGACTTGTATTGACATCATACTGTGAATTCCTTCTCAGGCATTTGCTGAGTCTGTGGTTGTTAAAGGTTAAAGGGTGCTTCAGGTAGTTTCCTGAAGTGCAGCTGCAGGATTAGGAAGGTTCTGGTTTTTCATACCCAACAAGCTCCTTCGCTTTTGTGTGTTTTTTAAAACAGTTCCCTGTTACTGTGGAAACTGTACAGCATTCATTCTGTGGCAGAGCAGTTATATTCACTGTAATGAAAGAGTTAAATTGGATTCCTTCTTGATATGTGCTTAAAAAGTGTAAAACAAAGTAGAAGTTTTTCTTGACCCATTCTTATTCACATAGCTGAAACATTCTGCATTATATGACAACTTCATACATATGTTCATGGTACAAGCATTGAATCCTGTACTTAGTAGAAAGAAATAGAATTAAAAATGCAAACTTTGCGGAACAAAGTGCTCTGCAGGTCGTACAACAACTGTGGAGATTTAATGTTTCAGGCTGATGAACTTTCAAAAGTAGGCTTTAGTAATGTTCCCTGAATGAATGGGTGAATATTGCAGAAGTTAGTTGGTGTAAGCCATCTACAGTGTACTGTCAGAAATATGTGGTTACACATGAAAAGTTTCTTAGTCAGCTAGGTCTGTAAAGGTTCAAAGCTTTATGCCTCAGTTGTGCTCTTTCTCAGATGATGTTGTCACCTTGCTGCCTTCCTAGTCATCAAAATTGTTCATCAGTCATTGAAATACATTAGGGTTCACCTTCGCAATAAATATCCCTGCTGATGTAAGGCTAAGTTTCATGAGAATTGTGCCTTAACATTACGTTGTCCCATTGTTTTCACCATCCCTTAAATTAAATGTTAAAGCATTATGCTGTTGTAATTTTTTAGATAAACGTTATATTGTTTCAGTAGCATGCAATTGTTTCACAGTGAGAGGCAAGCTGTTTTTAAACTTACCGTAGTCTTTCACTATGAAACAAAACTGTCTTTCACAACCTTGTCTCTTTCCTATCCAAACATTAGCAGAGTATTAATTTTTGAAGGTTTATTTGCTAGAAATAAATCTCTCTGAAGATCCTATTAGTAGTCCATTAAGTAATCTGACCATTGGGTATGTAATTAGATGCCAAGAAGTTTTTTCACCTGATACATCCTGTCATCCATAAAGAGTGAAATTAGATCCTTCGTATTCTGTTAATGCATGCCTTGGAATCTGCGCCCGGATATTTTTCCACTGCTGACTCATCAGTGTCTGCTGATGATACTGCTGATCGTATTTTTAATTCTGCTTCCTTGCTCTGAATACATAATACAAACTTTGTTCCATTATCTCTTGTATTTAAGCCAGAATGTCGATTGGTGGAAAGCTTGCTCACTAACTGAGGCTAGAGAATTTATTGAAAGGTGACTTAAAACCCATCATCAAAGATCTTCACCACCCAGGCCAAGCTTTTTTTCTCACTGCTGCCATCTGGTAGAAGGTACAAGTGCCTTGGGGTTTGCACTACCAGGTTCAAGAACAGGCTCAACCATCAGGCTTTTGAACAAAAGGGGGAAAATACACATGCTACTTGTGTAACTAATGGTCTCACTTTAATGGTTGTTATTTATTGCTATTTAATAATATTTATATTTGCACAATTTGTTGTCCATTGAGCCTTACAGTTACTGTTCTACAGATTTGCTAAGTATGCCCACAGAAAAAGAATCTTGGGGCATATGTGGTGACGTATATGTATTCTGATAAATAAATTTAACTTTGATCTTTGAACTTTGAAAACTCAATGATTGTGAAAGTTTCTTTTGCTGTGACTTAGTTTTAGCACAGTAACCTGATTGTTAATAACAGTCAATCAGAGCCAACCTTACTGTCTGTTAAAAGCCAGATTGATTAAGAGAATTTTTTGGATAATTAATTAATACTGATGAACGAATTCATTCTATGCAGCAATTCCCTCTTTGGTCATCCTGACATTGACTTCAGTTCTAACTCATTTATTTTGTTTTCATGATTCAATGAGAAAACTATTGCAAGATGTCCTATAGTTCCATAGGTGCTCATTGCTTTCACCACACCGCTTGTCTCGTCATTAATGAGGTATTGTTGCTGAAATGTGATAAGAAAGTGCTCTTGATTTATACTTCACATGTTAGGGCTTTTCAGGTTCAAGGTAATTAAAGTACATGAGACATTTCAAAGCAATTCTGATATTTTTTTTGTGTGTGCCTCTATTGTATGTCAGTCAGTACCATGCATGTTGCTGGGGTGTCATCACTAAAATGGCTGAGCATTATCATTCTTGTACTGTAGATGTTTTATGTAGGATTATTCTAGATTCTGGACATGTAATATTTAGTAGAGTTGGATGGAACTGGCTGGATTAATAGAGAAACTGTATTAACCAAAATAGTGCTAAACTGAGGAAGGAGATGAGCAACTTTCAGGGAATGATTGACCACTACACACAAGGAAACGAGTAATGCAAGTGGAGAAGGCAAAACATGAGCAGAAAACCTATTTGGGAAAGGGACGTTTCACCCAGTAGAGTATTCCTCAGAGAGCAGTGGCAAAGTGTCAAAAACTGAAAGAAAGTAAACTATTCTAGTAAAAGTAGGTTCAAATATATTCAGAATCCTGTTTTTTTTTCTTTTTTTTTTGTTTCAATAATAGTGATGATTCCCATTCCATTTCTGATCATGGACATTCTCTCACATGATATAAATGAGCTATTGACAGTACTGCTGGTGGTGATCACCATATATTCACACCAGGTGTTGCTGGTGCTTTTTGTCTCTAATCTCCAGTAAACACAAAATAAAAACTAAAAATAAACCTGTAACAACAATATTTTTATCACTTGCTCTCCTGCTAAGCAGGTCATATTCCATAAGCAGTTTAATTAATGATGTGGTGAAAAATGTAGCTAAGCCTCTTTTGCAGTTATACCTTTAGCTCTATGCAAGAGACTCGATGTTTTATCTTGAGATCAGACTTGATTTATTGCCTTATACTTCTATTACCTCCTTTAAGGAATTCCTTAAAATCTACTACCTTGATTAAACTTTTGGGCAACTGCTATAATTTCTCCTGATGTGACTTGGTTTCATATTTTGTGTTCATAGCATTCACATTAATTTCTCAAAAATGTTTCAATGCAACATAAATTTAATTAGCAAAGTAGTTTTTTTTTGTTCTCTCTGGCTGGGCTTTCAACAGCATGTCATCGCCAGTCACAGTGCTTGTGCCATTGGCCTAACTGCCATCATATGTAAGAATCTCTTCCCCGGCTTTCCTGGCATCTTCCTTCATGCACCCTCTCATCGCTCCTTGAAAATCCTTAATCTTTAAGCTTATGTGGTGAAACTGTGATACCACCGGAGACCTCTCTCCCAAAACTACACCTGGGCCAAAAGAATGTAATTTGCAACTGGATTTCTGAACTTTCCAAGCTCCCTTTGGATTTTTCAGTTTCTTGAAGAGTTCTATTGATATTAAACACTCATAATCGTGGTTACTGATGGTGCTGACTTTGTCCTTTTCAAAGCTGCACCTCTTGGGCAAATAGTAAACCCCTCTGAATGGGATCATGATTCATCATTAATTTTTCTGTCCCACTCTGGAAGGTTAGACATGTTTGTTCTGTGATGGAGGTCCAACTCTGGCGCCTTTCTTTCACATGAAATTTCAAGTTATTTTGTGCAACACACACACAAAATGCTGGAGGAACTCAGCAGGTTAGGCAGCATCTACATAAATGAATAAGCAGTCAACATTTTGAGCTGAGACCCTTCAGGACTGGAAAGGAAGGGGGAAGATGCCAGCAAATGATGGTGGGGAGAGGGTAAGCTTGACAAGCTGGAAGGTGATGGGTAAAGCCAGATGGGTTGGGTAAGGAGGGGTGGGGAGTGAAGTCAGAAACTGGGAGGTGATGGGTGGAAGAGTAATGGGCTGGAGAAGAAGGAATCTGATAGGAGAGGAGAGTGGACCATGGGTGAAAGAGGAGGAGGAGGAGGAGCACCAGGGGAGGTGATAGGTAGGTGAGGAGAAGAAGTAAGAGGCCAGAGTAAGAGAGAGGAAAAAGGAAGAGAAAAAGAGGGAATATGAGGTGTTTCTGCTCCAACCTGAGATGGGCTTCATCATGGCAGTAAATTTGGATTTAGAATTTTATTTCTTACATCCATCTCAGAACATGAGGGAGTACAAATCTTTGTTACGTCGCTATGTACAAGCAATAAAGAGGGGAAATGTGGGATGATATTGCCCCAAACACTAAGATTGTATACAGAATTGTTTTGTGTTCATGTGTGTACAGTCAGATATGCAGTTAGATCAATGTGTATTGAAAATCTGTTGGCCTGGTGAAAGAGGCTGTCCTGGAGCCTGTTGGTCCTGGCCTTAATGCTGTGGTACAGTTTGCCAGATGGAATCTTTACAGTTGCTGTGGTTGGAGTCCCTGATGATCCTCCAGACCCTTTTTATGCACCTGCTGCTGTAAATGTCCTGAATAGATGCACTGAGCTGTCCACACCACTCTCCGTAGTGCTCTGCAATTGAGGGTTTCAGGCAGTAACACAACCAGTCAGGATGTTCTTGATGGTGTCCCTGTAAGAAAGTCCTGAGCATTTTGGGACTCATGCCAAACCTATTCAGCTATCTGAGGCAAAAGAGGCACTGCTGTGATATCCTCGGTGATGTGTATGCCTAGGAACTACTCATCTTCTTAACTACAGAGGAGGCTATGGACCAATATGTCAGAATGGGAACAGGAGAGGAATTAAAATAGTTGGCCATTGAGAAATCCTGTCTTTTGCTCCTGTCTTGCGGATGGAGCTTGATAAAGCAGTCCCCCAATCTATGTTGGGTCTCACCAGTGTAGAGGAGGCTGCATAGGAGTACCAGATACAGTAGATGACCCCAACAGATTTGCAAGTAAAGTGTTGCCTCACCTGGAAAGACTGTTATTTTGTGTTGTGACAGTATAAAATATACAGCTTGTCAAAATTTCCATTGGCTAATTTGTATTTGCATTATGTATGTGATTTTTGTCACCAAACTTCACCTGCATAATCTTACAATAGTATGGCTTGCTTATTATGAGTCGATAAATTTCCGCAGAGCTTTGTAGCCATGAATTATCATTAAGATAATCTATAATTTAGATTATAATTTAGATGCTCGGACAGTGATGCTTGTAACAAGAATGTGCAAGTGCATTTAATAATATTGTTCTCAAAATGACTGATGTCATGTATTTAAAGAGCTTCAAAACACAAGCTTGTGCTAAATGTGATTCACATACAATTATTAGAGAAGATTGATTAAGATTAGGGAATGTGTGGCTTTGAAACATTTTACTGATGTGGCCATATTCAATGTCACTAAATAACTTTAAAACACAGATTCTGCAACCCAAACTGGAAATGGGTCACTCTGAACATAAAACCAGACTGTGTTCTGAGAAGTTCTGTTCAATTGTGAATACCCTGTGAAGAGGATACCTTGGTTTCCAAATATAACCTGATACTGGTATAACTTAAAGTGAAAAACACCATGCTTAGATTATAAATCTCTGAGCAAACTACCTGAAATTTCTACTGCAATGTCGTCATGCTTTTAGCATTAAATATTTTAAGGCTTCTTTTATGGCAATTACTGTGAATTTTTCAATTTGCTTGAAAGGAGTGAGTCCTACATTTTTTTTTTAGAGTGAACACATGGAGAAAGCATTGGTTGAGGGAAAGAAATGCACTTCAAGGTTATTTAACAGCAGCATGAATATGTATAAAGCTTCTGATTTTAATTTACTTCTGTTTGATACTAATATAACAGTTGAACCTGAGTCAATCAAAAGGAGAATTTACACATTAGCACATTAGTTAACAGATCTACAATTTTTTTAAAACACTGATAGTTATTGTGTCCTTCATCACACTTTACTCAGCCTTCGCAACTATTTCTTGAACTACTTTCTCACTTCTCTAGAGTACTATGACATCCCACGACATCATTAGGATTTTAGGCACTGGGAAATTAAAAATGATTCAATGATCGATGTTTACTCTATCCACTAATTTTAGTAAAGAACATGTAAAAAGGGGGCAGTCAATATTTACTTTCAATCTATGTGCATAATGACTGCTACCACTCTAATGAAATATTTCACTTTGCCATTCATGGAAGTGAGTTTAAGAATGGTGATGACAGTCAAGCAGCCGCACAGTAGAGTAAAACAAAATGTTAAATTTTATTGAGATCAGCATCCATTATAGATGTTGTCTCCTAAAACAGAGGAAGTGGGTATCATGTTGGACACCTGGTCTTCAATAACCAAAGTCAGCTATTTGAGCATGAGAAGTTGGGAAGCTCGGTCCTGTAGTGGTTAGCATGATGCTTTATGGTACCAACAACCCAGGTTCAGTTCCCATTGCTGCTTGAAAGGAGTTTGTATGTTCTCCCTGTCACTGCCTGGGTTTCTTCTGGGTGCTCTGGTTTCCTCCCACAATCCAATGACATACCGGTTGGTAGGTTAATTGTCATTATAAATTGTCCTGTGATTAGGCTAGGGTTAAAACATGATATTGCTGGGTGGTATTCTGTATCTCAATAAATTAAAATAAGTTTAAGGCAAGCAAAAAGCTACTGACAGAAAAATCAGCTATGACACACAAGCAACTATTGGCAAAGAACTGGAGATGGGAGTTGTGTACACTCCTGATATGTGGCCTTAGTGGAAGAAATAGAATTGGTTGAGGGCAGTGCAGACAGCTAAAAGGTTGCAAATGACATCAGTGCAATGGGCCCACTTTAGTGGGCTGTTTCAGACCAGATACTGTGCCCAATATCACTGAAGAGCCTGTAATGGAACAGAGATATCATAGACATGAGCCAAACCGGTTGCTTCTGTGTTAATCAGACTATGTCAAACTGGATGTGGAAATATTCACACGCAGAGTTGGCTCAAAGAAACCATTGATTTTGCTGTGGAATATGTGTATTCTATGGCCACGTTACTTTGCTCAATCTAATTGCTATTCTTTACAGTAAGTTTGAATAAACTATTATGCAGTCCACTAAGATTGAAGTAAAGCCAGAAATACTCAGCAGAACTATCAGCATCAGTGAAGAGAGAAACAGTTCATGGTTTTCATTGCTCCTCTTATTGTAAAGCTTGAAATGGGACCTGTCAGAAAATTCACCGGTTGATAGCTACACCTGGGAAAAATAAATTGCACAAAGGTCGGTCAGTCTTCTCCATATTTGTACTACTCTTTGTTTCTCTCATTATTGGCTTTTCCAATATTTTTTTCACTATATGCTGCAGTGGAAGAACCGGAAATGGAGAGCTAGAGAAGTAATGTGCCACTTTCACAGAGTTCATATTGGGCTCATCTTGACATCTGGGGCTGCAGCGCAAGGGTGGGGATAGCTGGCCAGTATCTGTTACAGGCTCACAAACCCTCACAGCTTTCTTGAAGGCACTTCTTTTACCCTGCTTTTGGTAAGGACTTCAGTTTATTTTCCCTGTTTCTCCAGCTCATTTGGATTTTTTCTGATGATAAGTTTTAAATTATCTTCTTTCTTCCATAACCCTGGCTATTCCCCATCCCCCCATCATGATTGGCAGGACTTTTGAAACAGGAATGCAAATGCTTTTAAATGAAGCAGAAATTCAATTGCACGTTTTCCAGTTTAGTAAAATGGTTTTCCCTTCATTGGACGAACCAAATACCTGATGGTCGGATAACAAAGTTTTTCTCCAAGTTCTTGGTAACTTATAACAACAGTTAGTAAGCCATTATCTCTTCACTGGCTTGCAGTGGAGCCACTCATTTGTCCCATTCCTTTCTTATTTCCCTCCACTCTACCTGGTTCTTATGCCCATCAATTTCCCTTCATTCTCATGGTACCTACCAGAATCAGATTTATTATCACTGGCATGTGTTGTGAAATTTGTAAACTTAGCAGCAGCAGTTCAATGCATACATAATATAGAAAGAAACAATGTAAGTAAATCAATTGCAGTAAATATATATATGAAAATAGTGTGAAAACAGAAATACAGTAATACATATCTTTTAAAAAAGCGAGGTAGTGTTCATGGGTTCAATGTCTATTTAGGAATCTTATGGCAGAGGGCAAGAAGCTGTTCGTGAATTGCTGAGTGTGTGCCTTCAGGCTTCTGTACATCCTTCCTGACAGTAACAATGAGAAGAGGGCATGTCCTGGGTGATGGGGGTCCTTAATAATGGACATTGCCTCTTGAAGATGTCTTGGATACTATGGAGGCTAGTACCCAAGATGGAGATGACTAATTTTACAACTTCCTGTAGCTGCTTTTGGTATTGTTCAGTGCCCTCTCCCCTACATACCAGACAGTGATGCAGCCTGTCAGAATGCTCTCCATGGTACATCTATAGGTGACAAACAAAATCTCTTCCATCTCCTTCTTTATTGATATGTTGGAGGTGGGTTAGAACCGCAGAGATTTTGATACCCAGGAACTTGAAATTTCTCTTTCTTTCTGTTCCTCTCTTCTCTTCTCCCCCTTCCTCCCCCCCCCCTCATTTAATCCCTGTGAGGATTGGTTTATGTTCCCCCGTCTTATCCTTGCTGAAGTCCACAATCAGCTTTCATCTTACTGACATTGAGTACAAAGTTGTTGCTGCGATGCCACTAAACTAGGCGGTATACTTCACTCTTGTATGCCCTCTGATCTCCATCTGAGACTCTACCGATAATGGTTGTATCATCAGAAAATTTATAGATGACATTTGAGCTATACCTAGCCACACAGTCATGGGTATAGAGGCAGCAGAGCAGTGGGCTAAGCACACATCCTTGAGATGCACCAGTGATGAATTCCACCGAGGAGATATTATCACCAATCCAATTGTGGTCCACTGGTTAACAAGTCAAGGATGCAATTGCAGAAGGAGGTACAGAGGCTAGGTTCTGTAGCTTATCAATCAGGACTGTGGGAATGATGATGTTAAACACTGAGCATCCTGTGTCAACGAACAGCATCCTGATGTGGGTGTTTGTATTGTCCAGGTGATCTAAGGCTGTTTGAAGAGCCATTGAGATTGTGTCTGCTGTAGACCTATTGTGGCAATAGGCATATTGCAGTAGGTCCAGGTCCTTGCTGAGGCAGGAGTTCATTCTAGCAATGACCAACCTCTCAAAGCATTTCATCACTGTAGGTGTGAGTGCTATTAGATGATGGTCATTGAGGTAGCTCACCCTACTCTTCTTAGGGACTGGTATAATTGTTGCCTTTTAGAAGCAGGTGGGAACTTTTGACCATAGCAGTGAGAGGTTGAAAATGTCCTTGAGAACTCCTGCCAGTTAGTTTTCAGAGCCTTACCACGTACTCCATCGGGGCCTGCCACCTTAAAGAGGGCTCACCCTCTTTAAAGACAGCCTGACATCGGCCTCTGAGACAGAGATCACAGAGAACACGAACCAATCCTCATAAAGGGATCAGAAATGGAGAGTGAGAAATTTCACCAACACTAGGGGTAGCTTATTAACCTACCAATCAGCCCATCTTCGTGATGTGGAAGTAATCCAGAGTACCTAGAATGGTTGCAGGAAGAACCAGTAACCTCCATATACAATACCTGAAGTTGGCACTGAACCCAACTATTCCAATGTCACCTTGTACATTCTTGACTTTATGGTGGTGTTCCCTGGCACCAGAAGCTTAACATATTTCACAATATGCAGACTTACTTTTGTTTTAAAGAAAGGGATCCCTTAACTGGAAATTAAATGCACATAACAACAGAGATTAATTCAGTATCGATGGACTATGCATTTATTTATTGTTTTCATCTATATAGAAGTTATATTATTGTTTTCATTGTTAATGACTTAATATTGAAGAAATGACTTCTCAATTTTTAAAATTATGCAGAAACAGGTTATTTCTGGATACACGTTTTTCCCAATAAATCACTCTGCTTTTGGTTCACCTTTGTTTGTCACTTCATATCCTGCAATAAATCCTCTTTAGTTCAAAGCAGCTGCGCAATTGTTCGTTGTAATTGTTGGAGGAGGAACCAATTAAACTAATAATTATTGGAATTGCTGGGGAAAAATTGCCACCATCAGTAGAAAGCTTTGATTCCAGTGAATAAACCAACAAATGTTGTGAATACTCAGCAGGCTTCACAGCACCGATAGAGGTGGGGTGGCCCATCACCCATATTTTCAACCTGTACATTTCCCGAGACTAAGCTTAACTTCTAGACCTGCAGGACCACTTGACGAACTATAGGGTGGCCATTCCACAAAGTAGAGCAGTCTGAAAGTGTTGACTGAACCTCAGTCAGCAAGGCCCAGATAAGAGGTTCCCAACATTTTTTTATACTTTGGATGAACCAATACCATCAAGCAAGAGGTCTGTGGACCTCATGCTGTAAACTCCTGCCCTAGGTAACCTTACAAACTTTGGATAGATCTCTGCTGTCAGAGGCCTGTTAATTGGAGACATTTAAAAAGCCTTCAAATTTGAATGTGCATTTTTTTTAAACATTAGAAAATTAAATAAATTACTTATGAATATCTTAATCTGCATCCGTTCAAAAACAGAGGAAAATAAACAAAGGTAAGCTGCTTGTTTTTAAAATAATGGTGATTTCATTCAAACGAATTCAGCTGTGTTGCAATAGCAGCTGACCCTGACATGTAACTCGGGTCTGATATGAAGTCCGCTCAATCTCTTTTTCTTTTGCTGCTGGACTTAGCAAAAATACTAGTTAAGTATATGACCTCCAATTTGCTCTGACTTCAGTGTTTCAATGACAATTGCTAAGGTCAGAACTTAGCTAACACAGAAGGAGAACTGAGAGGTGAATATGCTGCAGCCCATTGTTTCTGATTAATGTCAGGTTATTGACTTGAAATGCTAACTTTCTTTTTCTTCCCACAGATACTGCCTGACTGGTTGAGTATTTGCTTTTGGATTTTATGTTCTGTTATCTATGATGGTAAAAAACATCCATTGTCTCCTCCTTTGTTTCTGAAATGTATATAACTACGAACATATCCTTGTGCATGGATGAAATAATGTATTCTCTTTCCTTATCAATTATGCAGATGTAAGTGTTAAGAGATTTGCACAAGTTACAGTTCTGTATACATGCTACTTTATTGAGTTTTATTTAGTCCCATTTTTAAATTTTGACCAATATACAGAAAATTATTCAATACATTCGGCCCTCCTTATCCGCGGGGGATTGGTTCCGAGACCCCCCCCCGCGGATACCAAAAAACGCAGATGCTCAAGCCCTTTATTTAACCTGTTTCAGTGCAGTGGTCTTTAGGACCCGGCGCAGCTCTGAATCTGCAGTGTTACTGTTCATGAAAATAATCACGATTGAAAATAAGGTGGAAGCGATCGGAAAGAGGTGAAACACCACCGGTCATTGGAAAAGCGTTAGACTACAGTTGGTCAATGATCGGAACAATTTTAATGGAGCATGTGAAAGGCCCTGCCCTGATGAAAGCTACAGTTATTTCTAAGCAATGCAGTGGTTTAATTATTGAAATACATACGTTTCTTAAGTGTTTTATGTGCATAGAAAGGTAAAATATATACTATATACTAAGAAAAACGTTTGACTGACGCTAAATAATACCGGATGTACCTGTTCCGACTTCAGTTCCGACTTCAAATCCGACTTAAAGACGGACTCAGGAACAGAACTAGTTCATAATCTGGGGGCTGCCTGTACTTTTAAGTCATTTCTAGATCACTCATAATACCCAATACAATGTAAATGTTATATAAATAGTTGTTATACTGTATTGTTTAGGGAATAATGACAAGAAAAAAATAGTCTGTACATGCTCAAACAATGAGTGCTGGAGAGAGAACTTCCAGGTTTTCCTGATCCGCGGTTGGTTGAATCCGCGCATGCGGAATCTGCGGATAAGGAGGGCCGACTGTATTCAGGAAGAAGTTAGTGGAACAACAAACATTATACAGTATTACACTTCCAGTTAGCTTTATCACTGCTATGTGTAATTTTGTGCTCTTTTTCCGTTAAGTCAAGATCAAAATTTATAAGGAAAATTGTCATTCATACATGATATATAGATTATAAAATACTGTGCAAAGATCTTGGGCACATGTAGAATGGAGAGTGAGTTTGTAAATCTGGCAGGAGCAAAGGATATTGGAAGTGGCGAGGGTGGAGTGCTGCAGGAGAGGTGTGGCACAAGTGGCAGAGTGGAAGTGCCGGGGGTGGGGTTGGTGAGGGTGCTGCACGCCAAGCCCTGCGGCATGCCAGGCAAGGTAATTTGTTTCCAAACAATCGGTTAATTGATCATTACAGAATGTCTCTCTGGTGCTTCCTGCTTCCTGCTCCTTCCCTCCTCCCTTCCCTTTTCCCTAAAACCATGATTCCCCTTCCCACTCTCCGTCCACAATAGTGACCCCTATCAGAATCAGGTTTATAGTTACTCACATATGTCATGAAATTTGTTATTTTTTGTGGCAGCGGTACAGTGCAATACATAAAGTTATGTATGAGAAAGATGGTGCATGTCAAAGACTGAAGCAGTTAGACATCAGGAGTGGAAGATAAGAAATGTAAATCCACATTCTACCCATCTGGACAGGAAATCTCCAGTATCAGTGCTGCTTGTAGGAATATTATAACTATATTTAGCTGTCCATTGCTCATTTGATGAGGTTTTGCTTAATACCATTATCTAAAAGGTTTTAGTTCATTCAAACTTGGCAGAATTCAGGAAGGGCATTGAATCATAATTGGCTGCCATTCTACGTGGGAATCCTTTTATAAGCAATAAGGTGTATCATATGTCTACAATTTTTGTAGCAAAGTAATTAAATCAGTCTTCTATTAATGTTCAGTATTTTGTGTGAAGATATACACCTGGGGTAAGCTGCTAATGATATAATTAGGTAGAGAGGGGTTTTTTTGCTCCATGGGAATGCCATCGGAAATAGCAAAATTAGCAACACAAGAAATACAAAGATTGCGTAAATTCATCAAGGTGAATTTGGTGCAAGTTGGAATCCAAAAAAACAAGGAAAAACTGCACTGAGGAGAAAAAGAATAATCTCCGCTTTAAAATTGTTAAATTCAAACCTGAAGAATAGTGTTTCACATTTAATAGTCAATTTTCAGTGCTGGAGAGGTTGTTTCTCAGTAACAGAAGTTTATTACTTTCTTGGACTGGTAGTGTGATCACAAACTCACTTTATGGGGTGTGTTTGGTGAAATGGTATCATCTAATACATTTAAAGTATGATCTATACTGTGGGATACTACTTTCAAAAGTGAATTGCAGAGTGACTAACATGTATAACGACTCTGGATGGCTGAGCTTAACAGCCCATCTCCCTTAAAGTCTGAAGTTGTTAATTACCGTTAGTTTCATTGTTTTTGATAGGGCTATCAGAAGTGAATGCATCTGGCTAAATCTTGCTGTGATATTAGAACCAGTTCTCAAAAGGTCATTTTAACAAAAGGGAAATGAGTCGGTTGAGAACAGGCATAAATATAATGGGCTGAACGGTCCACTTCAAAAATACATATAATTCAAGCTACCTGGCCAATCGCATCATAAAAATTCAGTGCTTGAAAGAAGGACACTCTTCATTTTAGTTTTATAATCATTACAGTAGTGTCCCTTGTGATATGCAGAGGAAACAAAAAAACTGCGTACACTGCCTCAAGCCAACAAGTCCATTATTTAATTCTCTGCCAATGTTAGTAACTAGGCCATGTGCACAGAGGAGGAAGTTCAGCTATTAAGGCCACATTGTCAGATTTGTTTTGATAGTAATCTGGCTAAAACCTTGTCCTGCTGAGGCATCTACATAATGTATTCATTGGGGATAAACTACTCTAAAGCCAACAATGGTGTCCTTGATGTCGTGATTGTCTCACAGCAGACCTGACAAATACAAGTGAACACAATTCAAGTGGATAGGAAATAACTGATGTGTGCTTAGGCAGGCATTCACAATTTTTCCCCTTTTGAGCATTGAGAGGACAGGAAAGAGTGGCTCTTTTGGTGATTTAGTCCATATGACCTGGAATGGTCTTAGTTGATTAAGGGTAGAAGAGGGCAGAGTTTCACTTTTTTCCCTTGTAAACACCACCCTTTCCTTTTCCAGACAAGTGAGGCTGTAGTAATGCCTGGGGTGAAAGGAGGAAGTAAAAAGCTAAGTAGCCTCAATGCTCTAAATAACATCATATAGGGAAGATGTGATAGGGTAGTTGATCTTTTCCTGTTGGTGAATGGTCAAGAGAGAAATTTCTTGTACTTCATATCAGGAGAAAATTTAATCGTTGCTTAATTCTTGATTTGAATTGGTGATTGCCCAAACCTTGCATGGGGCATCTCTTATTGCTCTAATTTTGAATGCAATTGACTGAATGTAATGGAGTTCAATCATTTTTTCTTTAAGTACATTGCTTCCCTCCTCTTTATGCTATTATAGACATGCTGGCTCCAGTGTGGTATGGGGCTGTGCGAGATCTGAGTTCCAATCATATTACTGTAATGCAAGTTTCTTTCTATATGCTACTAAACCTAGAAATGGGCTTTGAGTACTCTTGGTCTAATATTGAAAAACTTGGATCCATGGATAGAACTTGTCTAATCGCAGCACAAAAGCAAAACGCTAAAACTGAATTTAAAAATTGAGCACTATAGGCTCTCAGAAGTTTAACAATATCTGCGCTGCATAAATGTTCTTCATGAGATGTGTCGGATGCCAGAGATGAAAAGCTTGTACTCAAATATCAAGCAAAGGAGACGGATAGATAGACCAGTTGACAAGTGGGTGAAGGGAGGTGGGGAAGTACAAAATGGAAATAAATCTGTAAAATCTAGTGATTTAAAAAAAGTAGCGTACATTGATAGTTGGAAAATTGGGTCATAAATAAATCATGTGATATAAGTTACAAGCTGTTGTTCTGAAATTGTGAAAACAATAGGAAATAATGGAATTACACAGCAGAACAGGTGGCATCCAGATGAAAGGTCATCTACCTGAATCTTCAAGCCTCTACAGATACTGCCAGACCTGCTGAGCATTTCCAAAATGTACCTTTATTTCAGATTCCCAGCAACCAGTTTTCTTTTGCTTTGGCAAAGACACATTGGAGGAGCGAAAGGGAAGCCTTTATCTAGTCTATTCCTGATCTTGTGTCTGCTTGTTGATGTCACCCTACTTCGGCCCATAAGTATTGGCTCTTTACTATTACCCAATGAGCCTAAGAACTATGATCAAGCCAGTGTTCAACCTGATTTACTAGCTTCCCGAGACAACTTGCTTATTGTTTAAAGTTGGGTGCAGTTCTTTTCATATTTCTGTCTTGGTTTGTAAACACAAGAAAGTAACTACTGAAACACAAGTATCTTTGAATTTTGAAATAATGTTTACTGTAACAAAGATAGATTTTTTTTCCTAAATAGCCTAATTGATACCATTTTTTGCATAAATTATCTAATTAATTGGCAGTTACTGAATTCTATTAAAAACCTTTTGGTATAATTATTTTTTGATTTTTGAAACAGTGATTTAATATATTTACATATTCAGTGATATCAAGTGAAGCAGTTTGCCATGAATATGTTAGTTCAATTGGATCCAGTATTTCAACTGATTAGAATAAATATCTTCTCTGCATTTTATTTATACATATCTCTTGTTCATTGTTCATGAATAAACATATTTATGTAATGCATGACGCAAAATGCATAATTGTATTATTGATATGAAGTTTCTCCTCAATAGACCAATGTATTCTTTGATTTATGTTTTTCTTCAAATGGAGAATTCTTTTCTCAGCTATTAAAACTATTATTTTATGTACCATGTAACTAAATTTGTTTTGGTTGATCATGTTTTTCATGTTTCCTCAGCATATTTCAGTTGATTTAAATGCTAATAGGCTCGATCATTTAAAAATGAGTGAAACAGCTGAAATGATTCAGTTCTCAAATGCTTTGAGAATTTGTAGAAGAGATAAAGAAAAGCTGCATTAATATCGTTGTCTTTGTTTCCCAATCAGAATGTAATGACATGCTTTATAGAGAATAAATTACATACAAATCATGATTTTTCATTATCCATAGCAGCTTTATTTTGTGGTATGACAGAGAAAAATGATATACTAAATTTCTCAGAAACCTTAAGCAAAAGCTGTATCAGAACCTTGGTCACAGAACTGCCTGTATAAAGGGATAACCTGCTTCACCCCTCTCCCTCACATCTGAAAAACTGGCTGTTTCATCTATACTCTCTGCAGGGTATATTACTCTAGCTCTATACTCTGTCTTCTCTGCAGGGTCTTAACTTGAAAGGTTGATGATCCTGCTGTTTCCACAGGTGCTGCCCAGCCTGTTAAGTTTCTCCAGCTGTTAGTTTTTTTTTACCCCAAATTCCAGTATCTGAAATTTCTTGATTTCCATTTCATCTTAATTGTATTTCCCTGACTTAATTTCCCTCTTTCATTCATCAACCATAAACCACCTCTACCTATATTAAGAACAATTTAAGGTCAATTTGCCTATCAGTACACCTTTGAGAAGTGGGAGGAAACTGAACCATGTGCTTTCAAGGCGAATGTGAGGATTCACACAGGCAGTGCAGAAGATGGAATCAAGCCCAGATTGCTGGACAGTGTGATTGCAGTATGGCTTGCTATTCTGTGTTTAAAGATTTTTGACTTGGTCCAGGAATGGAGTTTAATTATTACTGTCGTTATGAAGTTAGTCTGTATTAACTCTCAACAAAAACATGTTATTTTTGATATTGCATAGGACAAATTTGATAGGATACCAGATAATCAGTCACCTGAAGTGTCATCAGTTCAATACTGTGCACATAATGCAGCACAGTCTGGATAAATCTGTAGTTTTAATGGTAGAATGCTTTTAATTAAAGGCATCCATTCATGTGTGTGGGAGATTTGATGTGAGGGGAACTGAATAATGTTTTCCATGGCTTTCATTCTAAGGGGATCCTTTTTCATTCACAATAAGTTTGGCAATTTGATATAGCAATTACTTTTGAGATGAAAGCTCATTAATCTGAAACATTAAACGCTTTCGCTCCCTGGGTTCTGCCAGTCTGACTATTTACAGCACTTTCTGTTTGTATTTGATTTTCAGCAGTTACACTACTTTTCTAGTTGATCAGTTTTATTCTTTTGCTCTTTTTCTGTTGACACAAAGGTATAATTTTGGTTAGTTTTTTAAATCTGGTGCAGTCAGAATATCTGAGATTATTTTAGGGGAAGTCCAGTTAATTTTGACTTTGTGACTTAGGATATGTCAATGAATTGTAATCAGATTATTTATATAAAATGAAGCACTGCCTTGCCATGAGTATCATCTTAAGAGTGTTCATCAGTCTCTTTAATGCACAATGTCACAATGCATGTCATCACAAAGAAGGCACGATAGCACCTCGACTTTCTTCGAAGCTTGCATAAATTCGGCATGTCACAGAAAACTTTGACCAACTTCTATTGACGCCCACTAGAAAATCTCCTAACTAGTTGCACCAATGTGTCTTGGTAAAAGTAACCAGGAATTACAGCGTCAAACAGTTTAAATTCAGATATAGTACGTAGAACACAGAACAATACAACACAGGAACAGGACCTTTGTGCTACAATCGTGTGTCAAACTAATTATATTAGTAATCAAATGCCCAACTAAACTAATCCTGTCTCCTTCAAGTTCAATTTATTGTACACATGTATACGGCCAAACAAAACAACGTTCCTTTGGACTAAGGTCCACAACACAGTAGATATAACTCACACACACATCACAAAAAGTAATATTACCAGAAATAAATTACTACCACCAAATAATAAGATGCATTTATAACATTAACTAAAAAGTAAACAGTATAATGTTACTGGTGCTTCGTATGTGATGAGACCTGGGTGGTGGAAGGAAACTCGGGTTTCCATCCTAACAGTTCATGCTGTGGTACCTCTTGCCTGATGGTAGGAGGTCAAAGAGATTGGACGTATGGGAGGGATCATTGACAATGTTAAGAGCTCTACATATGCAGTGCCCCTGAGTACCCATCTCAGATGGGTGGAAGAGAGACCCTGATGATAGTAGGCCTCAATCCTTTGTACTTTCCTGTACTTGCAGACAGATGCTTTGCAATTCCTGTAAGGTATCTGGACACAAGTCCCTACAAAGGATTGCAAGGCTTTCATTTCCTACACACTGTGTCTATACAAGAGCTCTTTGAATGCTCCTTTTGTATTTATCGCTAGGGCCACCGATCCTGGCAGTGCATATTGTCTGTTCCAGTGCAGGATGCAGTTACCTTCGCTGTGTAGAAAACTGAAAAACCTTGTATTAATGTATGGTTGCAGTTTCTCACATCAGCCAGTCATATGATTATCTCAGGCAAATGCCTTTTTCAGATCTTCATCGCTGATAATTATGGAAGTAAAGCTTTCAGAAGAATCAGTGCAGGGGAACTTTTCATCTGATTCAATTCACCATTCACTTTGCCTTCCAATAAACTGGTGTATTTGAGACGTAATTTCATTCAAAACTCCATTCCAATTTTCTCTTTTTTTGTAGTTCAGGTTATCAATAACTTAAGTTTTTGAAAAATGTATAAATGCCGATGATTATACTTGTGAGAAACAAGTTACCTGTGTTTGAAGTATTTCTGCCTTAGCTTCTGCCATATGCCTTGGCTACAAAAGAAATTTGTTTTCTATAATTGTAGGCTCAATAAGGGAGGCATCACATTATTTTGAAATTTAAAAAGCAAATTGAAGTGATATGAAAGCCTACTGATGCTCTTTGTGTATATCTTTTACTTAAATATTGTAACTTGAAGTTTTCATGACTTAGGCAAAGCATATATTGACATTTTGTTCATTTTTGTTTAGGATTAGAAGAATCATGGATTGTATCTGTAACGAGAATGAACAGGAGATTACCCTGGCCGCTGTAGACTCCGACTCGACTGTAGTGTATTATCAGCTGACTAATGGGTTTGTTATACCAGACCCACCAGATGTTATTGAAGACAGCAAACGGTGCAAAAAGAAACGGAAGAAGTTTCAGAGATGACCATTATTCATTTTGTTACATCCCATTCTGATGACTTTTCCCAAAATGCATGCTAAGTATGTGCTATTTATTGATATTCCATATGGAAATATCCACTTCTCCCCTTTCCTGTCATTATCTTTTTGGTCCAGTGAAACTGAACCCATGTTGCATTTCATTTTAATCATTGGCTTTATTCATTGGTTTCAGTCCAAAACAATCACTTAACATAAAATAACATTATTTTAACTTTTTAGGGCTGCATTGACTTTATAAATACTGGAACAATTTATAAATTTTCTAAAGTATATTTTTGTTGTGGTTACTATTTTCCTTTCTATCCATCAGAGATTGGAAGCCATGCTGATCCCTGGCACCTTTCTGACTGAAGTGGGGTTAGAACATGATTTGTGTACATGGAGCTGCTTCATAGGTTAAAGCAAAAATAAAAACCTTGCCAGAAAGTTTGTGGAGATCAGACTGCTTTTGTGGACCTTTTGTTTACCTCTCCACAATTACTGCCTGACTTGAATAATATCTTCAGTATTTCCTGTTTTCATTTCACATTTGCTGCAGTTATGTTGTTTTTGATGGACAAAACCAAATTAGATAAGTATGTGCATCCTGCTTACATGCATGAGTGTTGTTCTTTTGATCTAATGTCCACCCTACATCTTTGAGTCAGACATCTACAAACTTGTTTGAAGAGCAAGGTGTAAATGTATATAAATATTAACAGCTTTAAAAACACCACTCTAGGAAAGATTCATGAGTAAATTATTGACCACCATTAGGAAATGCTAGATTTCATAGTAATAGAGTTGTAATGGTTAAACTTTGAAAGAAAAATAATGAAGTTGTACATCTTTGTGATTGGGTTTGTTGCTATGGAAACATGCTGTCCTCTGTCAGGTATCTGCATATAGGACAAGTGAGGCATGAAATGGTATTTAAAAAGAAAGAATAAAAAATAAAATAATCTAACAGTGAGAAGTCCAAGCTAAAAGTCACATGCTTATGCTTAATACTCACTAAACCATGCCATTGTTTAAATGCCATGCCATGCTATTGGTGTGATAATAAGCTTTTAATGGGAATTTAGTGACCTATAATAACAAAACTGGACTTGTCATTTCTGATATGCTTCATGAGAAGTTGTTCCCATTATGCTGTGTTATGAGTCTGTTCACTAAATTTTTATAGGCATAATGTATCACATCTTGTTACTGACAGTATGATGGCAGTAATCTATGGTGCGTTGTAACCGAGTAGATTACATTAAAATAATTTTTATAGAAAGATGAACTTCTTCTTTGTAAGTTTCTTTACAAAATATTAACCCAAATAGAATCAAGTTTCAAATGAGGGTTCCATTCTCTGCATTTAATGGGTTGGTAATAAAATGACCAGAGATTTTAGTGAGTAAGTAGAGTGAGTAAATCTTCCACAGTCTATTTACTGACTGAAATTGAAGTCTTAACATGGGTTATCTCAAAACCTTCATGTTGACAAAAATAGATTTGATAACTGCAGTTACTGTGTTTGAGGTGCTGTGAATGCACATTGGTATTAAAGCTTTGATTCCTGGGGTTGTGGAATTGAAGAAAGTCAATGAATTTGTGTGCTGTGCTAGAGTCTTATCCCTGTGAACCTTTTACGTGTTTACGAATGGAGCGAATGAATTAGCATGCTAATCCAGAAGGGCATGTCATTTTATAAAGCATCCGTGGATCCTGAGGTGTTTCTAGAAATATTTTAATTACTTGTGGAGAATTTGGACACACTCAAGATGGAGTTAGAAGATCTCATTAATCCCTTCAGAAATCACTTCTGCATTAAAGTTATAATATGCAAGGAAGCCAGCAAGTTTCTTAAAAAACAGATTACCTAAATTGGTTCAAGTCACCAACAATCACAGTTCAGTAACAAAGCTGCTTTTCACAAGCATTCAGGCTGACTCACATATAGGAAGTCATCATTCAGTACATCCTTCCGTGAGTTAATGCTTTTCCACTGTTAGGAGATTTGTGAATTTTGTTTGTACTATAAACACTTACAAAGCACTGAGGCTGGGTGCATGTGTGTTAATTCCTCAACTGTGATAAGACCAGTGAGCTGGAATATAACCAATTACAGAAACTGACCTAACCCAGCACGCCATTTGATATTAGCAAGATTTTAAATAGCACTTTTAAGAAGTTACTGAAAGCAGTTACTGTTTTGTTGAACAAAACTGAATGCTGGAAGTACTGGGCAGTTCAAGCAGCTCCTGTGGATATATGAGGTGGTAGCTGATATTTTGGGTCAAGACCTTGCACTGAGAGAGAAGAAGAAAAATTGCTGAAAAAAGCAGGCAGTCAGAGAGTGGTGGGACACCTACTGATAGATGATAGGTGGAACCCGATGGTGAGGGGTAGGGATTGTGGGCAAATGAGGCCATGGAGTGTGAGGGGAGGAGGAGATGGGAAAGGTGAACAAAGAAAGAAGAAACAAGCAAGAGAAAATTTGCGGATGCTGGAAATCCAAGCAACACACACAAAATGCTGGAGGAACTCAGCAGGTCAGGCAGCATCTATAGAAAAGTCTACAGTCGATGTTTTGGGCCAAAACCCTTAGGCAGACCATACACCCAGCCTCAGAGCTTTGAGAAGGTTTACAGTACAGTACAAATAAAATCGACAGATCTACTAACAGTGGAAAAGCACTAGCTCACAGAAGGATACTGAATGATGACTTCCTATATGTGAGTCAGCCTGAGTGCTTGTGAAAAGCAGCTTTGTTACTGAACTGTGATTGTTGGTGACCTGAACCAATTTAGATGACCTGTTTCCCAAGAAACTTGGTGGTTTTCTTGCATATTATAAGTTTGATGTAGGTGATTTCCGAAGGGATTAATGAATTCTTCTAACTCCTTAGTGTATCCATCCCGAGGAAGAAGAGAACTCGGTGGACAAGTGAGTGTGTGCGAGAACACTTGGTATGGGTTACCTGAAGTTGGAAAATTCAGTGTTCGTACCATTGGGTTGTAAGCTAACCAAACTGAATAGCATAAGATTTGAATTAAGCCTCTCTACAGCAGTAGAGAGGGCCAAGGACAGGCAGTGGTGTGGAAATGGGGTAGAGAGTTAATGTGACACACAACTGGAAGTTCAAGATCACCAGTGTGAATAGAGTTTTGGAAGGTATTTTCTTGAAGCTGTTTTTTCTGTACTTAAATTTGACACCGTTTACTGGTTTTGGGAGGATGCACTCTCTTTATGAGCAGATGGAGCAGCCTTAAGACACACACTCAGTGATTCAGGAACAGCTTGCCCTCTGCCATCAGATTTCTGAACAGTCCACAAACACTACCTTGTTTTTTCTTTATTTTACACTTTTTATTTTTGTAATTTATAGTAATATTATATCTTTGCACTGTACTGATACGAAGCAAAATTCACATCATATTGGTCAGTGATAATAATTGATTCTGCATGGACAATGGAGAAAGTAATACAGATTCTGCACCAACAACATGAATAAGCTACCCACAAGGATAGATAAAGGTGATCAGCTGTCCTAAGAAATACTGTCTGAAGAGTCTAGTATCATTCAAAATGGATCAATTGATACCCATATGTAGACCTGTTGATAGAGTGTAATGTTTTTCTGTTGCAAGGGTTTGTAATTGATGAGGATTACAAGGTGGAGTGAGGAAAGCATGGCCGCTAGCCATGCCGAGGGTCTTTCACAAGAATTATTATGGTTAGGTTAGGGCATGGTGACTGTTTGACCTATGTGGCAAGTTTCTCTTGCAAGATTTCACCTGATAAAGTTAATTCTAGAGTAGTTTTGAACTAGTGAGTGTAATCTATTTTCATCCACTCCTGACAGGAGATTCAGGGTACCCAGACTGTTGACGAATATAAGTCCTGTGTTGCAATTGGTAAAGCTGCTGCTTCTCTGCTCTAGTGACTCAGGTTTGATCCTGATCTCTGGCTTTGTCTATGTGGAGTTTGCACGTTCTCTGTGTGACCACAAGGGTTTCCCCGAGAAATTGTTTTCCTCAATGTCCCAAAACAATATGGGTTGGTGGGTGAATTGTCCATTGCCCTATGAGAGTAGACAAGTGGTGGAGTCTGGGGGTAGTTAATGGGAACAGGAAAAGAATTGAAGGCATAGAGAAGGATTAGTGTATGTGAAGATGGCCAGTGTTGACTCTGGGCTGTACGATCTGTTTCTGTAATTTTTCTCCATGACTCTACTGATCTAAGTTAGGACTAGAAACATTAAGTGAATTTTGGACAATTCACAATTGAAACAAGAATACTGTTAATAATAAGGTTTCTTAAATTTTTTTTTCGAATTTTGGTATCACAAGCAAAGACAGAACTTGTTATCCTTCCTTGATTGTCTTTAAGAAGCTGTGGTGTGTTTCTGTCTTCATTGCAGTCCTTCTAATAAAGGAAAATCCAGTGCTATTATAGTCATACAGCAACAAAACAGGCCCTTTGACGCAAATGATCCTTGCTGAACAAATGCCTAACTAGTCCCAATTGCCTGCATTTGACCTATATCCTTCTAAACCTTTCCCATCCATGAACCTGTTCAACTGTCTTTAAGAGTTGCTATTGTACTTGTCACAACCACTTCCACTGGCTGAACATTCTACACACATTCCTTTATCACCCCTGGGTCTTTAATCCCAACCTTGTGAAGGCTGAGTGCATTCCCTATGTCCCTCAAGATTTTATGTTCTATATCACTCTTCAATCTCCTACACTGAGAGAGTTCTAACTAATCCAACCTCCATCTATATATCAGTTCCTCAAGTCCTGAAAACATCTTTCCTATAGATGGAGTGACAGAGTAGCCTAGCGGATATCATAGCACCTCGGTTCCTGGTGCTGTATGTTCTCCCTGTGACTGCATGGGTTTCTTCCCAATTTCCATAGATGTTTAGCTTGGTAAATAAATTGGTAACATGAATGTAATTGGGTGTCATGGGATCATTGGGCCGGAAGACCCTGTTACACTGTTGTATCTCAAAATTTTAAGAATGTGTTGGGAAAGATTTAGAAGCTGTGATAATGAAGGAGATGTGTTGCATAAGCTTCCAAGTAGCTGTCTGTCCATAATCCTGCTGCTTTCAATTTCTTGGTGGTACAGGTTTTTGGTTTGACGGTTGCTGTTTGAGTAATCTGGGTGAAAAACAGCAGTGCATTTTATAGGTCATGTGCAGTACAGCCACTTTTTGCCAGCAGAGGAATAAATACAGTTAAGGTGGTGGAAACCAATCCAGTGGGATGCTCTGTGTGACATTCTCAAGCTTCTCGTGTGCTGCTGCACCTGCACTTCTCCTGGCAATTGTTGAGTATTCTATCATGTTCCTGACTTGTGTCTTTTAGTTGGTGAAAAGGTTTTGGTGTGTAAGTAGATGAATCACTTGTCACAGAATATCCAGCCTATGACCAACTGTTGTAGCCACAGTATTGATCTGGCTATCTGGCTAGTTGAGTATATCATCAGTGGTGACCATCAGGATGCTGATAATGGTAGATTCTGCAATGGTAACGCCACTGTATATCAAGAATAGTATGTTAGATTCTTTCATTGTTGGAAACCGTTATCACCTGGTGTTTCTATGACATTTATCAGTCCATGCCTGAATGTTACCGTGGTCTTGCTGCTTTATCTGTAGAGGGATTTTGAATGGAATTGAGGATTGCGTTTAATCAGCAGCAATCGTCATGAATTATGATGGAAGGAAACAACTGAAGATAGTCGAACCTTTACTTCCTTAGGAGTTGGAGAGGATTAGGCATGCTAAAACTCAGACAAACTTCTATAGATGTGTGGTGCAGAGTATATTGACTGGTTGCGTCAAGGCCTGGTATGGAAATACCAAAGCCCTTGAATAGAAAATCCTACAAAAAGTGATGGATATGGCCCAAATCATCGCGGGTAAAGTCTTCTCCACCATTGAGCACATCTACATGGAATGCTGTTGCAGGAAAGCAGCATCCATCATCAGGGACCTCCCAGGAGCCTTAGGTCTCACAGCAGCAGGTTCAGCAACAGTTATTACCCCTCAACCATCAGGCTCTTGAACAGAAGGGGATAACCACTCAACTTCACTTGCCCCATCACTGAACTGTTCCCACAACCTATAGACTCATTTTCACGGACTCTTTATCCCATGTTTTCAATATTTATCATCATTATTATCATTATTATTATTCTCTTTTGTATTTGCACATCTTGTTGTCTTTTGCACATTGGTTATCTGTCCACTCTGATCACCATGGTGTGCACATAGCATGATCTAACCTGGACCCATAACACCTCATCAGTCAAGAAGGCACAGCAGCGTCTACACTTTCTGAGGAGTTTGAGGTGCCCCACACCAAATCTCACAGCTTTCTTCCGAAGCACCATCAAGAGTGGCTACGTCATTGTATCGTGTGGGAGCTGCTGGGCATCAGACTGCTAGACCCTACAGTGTTTCCCTACCCCCTATTTGTGACATTTGCAAGAAGTGTTGTTTATGAAAGGCCTGAAGCATTGTTGAGGATCCCAAACACCTAACCCACAATCTCTTTGACTCACTACCATCAGGAAGGAGGTACGAGAGCATCAGAACTTGGACTGCTAGACTGGGTAATAGCTTCTTCCCCCAAGCTGTGAGACTAATGAACACCCTGTCATCACCAAGGTCTTGTCACTAGGAAAGCAAGCTGTTTACTGTTTAACTTTGTTACACACTTCACATGCATTTTGAATTATACTTTATTAACCTATTTCTGACAATATTTTTATTTTATGTGCTGTGTGAGGTGTATGTTTTGTGGGTGCATAGTGGTTTGTGGGAATGTTGTTTCATTTGGTTGTATATATGTACAGTCAGATGACAATTTGAGTTACAAAGCTGGTCTCCAACAGCCCTTCAAGCTGAGGCAAGGGGCATCATTGTGCTACAGGTAGTAGAGCTGCAGTATCACAGTGCCGGAGACCTGGGTTCAATCCTGATCTTCTATCCTCTCTATGTCCTGAATATGTCCTGCCTGTGACTGTGTGTAGGTTTCCTCTGCATGCTCTAGTTTCCTCCCATATCCCAAAGATATGCGTGTTGATATGTTAAATGGCAAATTGAATATTTCCCCTGTTGGAAATCAGTGACAAAACCTATGGGGATTTGATCTGAATCAGACTTACATGTCATGAAATTTGTTAATGTGGCAGCAGTGCAGTGTAAGACATAGAAATTACTATAAGTTAAAAAATATAAATAGTACAAAAGTGAGATCATGAGGGCGTGTTCATGGACTTCAGAAATCTGATGGTGGAGGGGAATAAACTGTTCCTAAGATGATGAGTGTGGGTCTTCAGGCTTTTGTACCCTCTGCCGCTCAGTGGTAGAGATGAGACAATGGCATGTGCTAGACGGTGAGGGATGCCACCTTCTTGAGACAGCACCTCTTGAAGATGTTATCCATGATGGAGCTGGCTGAGCCTCTTTTATCCTGGGCATTGGAGCTTCCATACTAGGTGTGGTGCAACCAGTCGGAATGCTCTCCGCTCTACATCTGTAGAAATTTGCAAGGGTCTTTGGTGCCACAACAAACCTCCCCAAATTCTTAATGAAGTGAAGTCACCTTTGTGACTGCATCAATGTTTTGGGCCCAGTATAGATCCTCTGTTATGCCTTCCCCCAGGAACTTACAGCTGCTCACTCTTTCAATGTCTGGCTTGAGTTCTTCTGGCTTCCCCATCCTGCAGTCCACAGTCAATTCCTTGGTCTTGCTGACATTGAGTGCAAGGCTACTGTTGCAATACCAACAATCCAATCTATCCCAGTCCTGTTTGCTTCCTTATTTCCTTTTGAGATTCTGCCAATGACAGTGGCAAGTTTATAGATGGCACTTGAGCTGTGGCTAGTCACACAGTCATGAGTGTAGAGAGAGCGGAGCAGTGGGCTCAGCACATACCATTGAGGTGCACCTGTGTGGATGGTCAGCAAAGAGGTGTTATTACCGATCTGCACTTACTATGGTCTACTGAGAGCTACCAGCGATGGTCATTGTGACAGTAGATATGAGAGTCATTGAGGCAGCCCTTTGAACTTCTGTGCTTCTTGAGCACTGGTATGATTGATGCCATTTTGAGGCCGTTGGATGCTGCAGGGATTTGCATTGGTCTGTAGCTCTATCTTTCAAGTGTGCATAAAAGGGATTGAGCTTATTGGGGAGTTAAGCATCGCAGTCATTTATGATGTTAGGTTTCGCTTCATAGGATGTAACACATGTAAACCCTGCCATGCTGTCGTGTAACCGATTGTGTTTCTCTGAGGCTTGGTCGGTCAGGGTCAACCATGATGTTGCATCCTAGCTGTCTAGGTGTTAAAGCCAGGGCAGTACAATATGGGGAGCAAGCAGTTGCCCATGTAGCAAGCTGCTCCTCTCCAAAGGAATGACAGAGATGGATACAGTTGGGCTCCAGCAACATCACAAGAGTTGCCAGTCAACGTGGAACTCAACATAGGACTGCATTAGGGACTCCAGCTCCAGATTTTTCCCTCAGGGTTTACTCTCTAAGTCTTCCTGATGAGTGAGTATAGATGCAAGGCAGCAGAGATTTGAGATCAGAGTTTTCCTTCTCTAAGATGAGCTGCCAACCAAACTGACGAGCCCCATCTGCCTGAAGCAACTGATTTTAAGGTGCCAGTAACCCATCTTTGCCCCTTCTCCTTTCAGTAGAAATGGTTCCATGGACAGTAGCTAAGCCAGATGTGGAGGCCAGGTTATTAGAGGCTATTTGAGGTGCATGCCATTGGGAGCATTTAATAGGTAATGGGAGCTTATCCCCAATACCATCTCCAGCTATAACAACCTTAAGGAACTACTTGTGTTTCTAACTAAATGCAATATTACCTTTTTGCTCTCATGATGGCCTTCCTTAGGTTATTCATGGACTTATTGAGATTGCTGATTTTAAATACCACAGATATAACCCTCAGCAGGCTGAAAATCTCCTGGTTCATCAGGGCTTCTGGTTCGGGTTTCTTCGGTATGTTCTTGGAGGCTTGCACTCATCCAGGCAGATCTTCACGAACTCAGTGACGACTGTGGCAAATTCATTCAGATTTGAAGATGAATCCCTGAATATAGTCCATTACAATGATTCAGTTCTGAGAGCGCGCCCCCGACTCCCTTGACCATACCTTCACCTTCCTCTTCCCTTGTGCTGCAGTCGCCTGCTCTGCCTGTATGCTGGGAACAGAAGTACAGCCTGGTGACTGGACCATCCCTGGTGTGGGATGGCACCATAAGCATTCTTGATGGTGGTGTAAGTGATCAAGTTTGTTGGCAGGTTCTGCAGGTGGATGGTGGTGGTTTGTCAGACATCTTCAAGGTGGCCTGGATGAAGTCCCCCTCAGTGATCAGGAATGCCTCAGGGTGCACTGTCTCACAACTGTTGATCACAGTGCTCAGCTACTCCAGTGCCAGCATGTCCTTGAATGTACAATACAACTAGGAAGACATTGGGGAACTCCCTCAGCAGATAGAATAGACGACACTTGACCATCAGATGCTCCAAGTCAGGGGAACAGGACTGCGACAGAACAGCTAAATCTGTTCACCACATTGAGTTAATCATGAAGCAAACACCACTGCTTCTGCCTTTACCTGACACCAGTGTCTCGTCCAGGCGAAGCCCTGTGCCTGTAATGCTAGGGATGAGCCATGTCGCCATGTTTCCATAAGGCAGAGTGCACAGCAGTCCGTGATATCTCTCTGCTACTGCAGTCTTGCTCTGAGGTTTTCACTTCTATTTTCCAGATTGCAGAGTAGCCAGGAGGATGGTGGGGTGGGGCGGCGTAGGATCTGCATTTCAGCTTTAACTGCAAGAATATTGGGAGAATAAAAAAAGAATAGAAATATTGAAGGATTAGTGTAAATGTTGCTTGATGGTTAGCATGGACTCAATGGGTCAAAAGGCCTGCTTCCATGCTGTATGTCTGTATGATTCTCAGTGCTTCCATCACCTACTCGAAATACCTGCTTTCAGCATTTGTAATGTTGAATACTTCCATGTCAATAAGTGACTATACATTTAAGTCTTAGCAAGTGAGGGAGTGGATAATTTCCTTTCCCTGACCTTCCTCTTGTACTTTTACGGATATTTCTTCCCTCTGAATTGCTGTCTCTCGCTTCTGTCATGGGAGAGCTTTACTTCTGAGGGGTAGAATACTGGGCTATCCAAGAATGGATCCCAGAGGAATCCAATGGAATCAGACTTCAGTGCATCATTTTTTGATCCCACCACAGTCTCAAATTCCTCAACCTGTTTGTTTGACCCCCTATGCTGGAGGAGCAGATGTTTCCTCCAAAGAAATGTTGGGAATAGTGAAGCTGTACTCCACTCAACTGAACATGGGGGTCAAGATACAGTGTCCAAACTCCAGGTGCTTTATTTGGGACATATACAGTTGGGTAAGATTAGAACTGGCAAAGTACCAGAAAAAGTCAGTAGCACTCTATTTCAAAATAAAAGCCTGAGCACTCCCTCTCTGGCATCACAAACAGTTAATGTTCAACCCTACTTTTTCAAAAGGAGAACAGTCTCGGATGCAGGCCTGAAGAACTTCTTGCTCGACCCTTTTTTGGTCACCTTGAGTTCTACTTTGTGAACACTTCTGAGGAGATGCGTGCTTGATGTCCCACCTGCTCATGATGGTGATGTATGAGCAACATGGAGACATGGTGCTTGCCAGGCAAAATAAAGGAGTTCCTCTCTGAGCTGCTCAGATCTGCCTGCTTTTTAACAAAACAAGGAGGAATCTTGGAAGAAGATGGCCAGTTCTTCTCACTCTAAGCATTCCCACGTGCTTGCACAATTTGCTCCATCTTTCTACATTCTTCTTTGAGCCAATGACAGCACTTCTTTGAGATAACTTCTATAAAACTTTCATTGACATCTGACACAAACAGTTGCTCCTCCACAGCTGTTACTGGGTGATCATCAATAATGATGACACTTGTGTAATTATTTAAATCAAACTGAGCCAGTTCACCAGTCTGCTCTTTTGGTATTGGCTAGAGAAACTGCGTATCTCTAATTCTTCTCTCTGTCCAAGTGCAGTGTCTGTCACATCTACATCAGGACGCAGGTTATTCTGACATATTCTGTTGATACTGATGCTTTGCGAGAGACCATGTTGAGACTATGAACTAGAGTCTATCAAAGGCTGCACAGTGGAGGCCTCCCACTTTCCAGAATGTTTGTCTCAAAGCTGTGAACAGTAGGCCCGTGGATGTTCCTCAAACACATATCACCAATCCTAAGTCCAGCTTCTGTGTGAAGGGTGGATTGCCAGGGCTGTTAACGTGCTTTGTGACCTAATGTGCTGTGAGGATATTTCTTGCAGGGAGAATCAACACACACTCACTGCTGGAGGATCTCAGCAGGTCAGGCGGCATCTATGGAAGTGAATAAATAGTCAACGTTTCAGGCCAAGACCCTTCATCAGGACTGGAAAGGATGGGGGAGGATGCCAGAAGAAAAAGGTGGAGTAGGGGAAGGAGGACAAGCTAGAAGGTGATAGGTGAAGCCAGGTGAGTAATATTTTATAAAATGATGGGAACACTTAGCAAGTCTGTGGGAAGAGTAACAAAATTCCTGAAGAAGGGCCTCATCCTGTAATGTCGACTATCTATTCATTTCCATAGACACTGCCTGACCTGTTCCTCCAGCATTTTGGGCACGTTACTTTAGATTTCCAGCTTCTGCAAACTTCCTCGTGTTTATGATTTAGGCTTCATCATCTAAAAATGGGTGTGATAGGCCAGCCTCAGGAGTCAATACTTCTTTGCAATTGTCTGGAATGTCATTAGATTCAGGCTACGTCCACACTAGGCCGGATAATTTTGAAAACGCCGGTTTCGTGTAAAAACGATAGGTGTCCACACTATGTGTTTTTGAAAATATCTCTATCCACATTGAAACGGAGATTTCGGCGAATCTCCTCCTCCTGTGCATGCGCAGGACACATCTATCGAAAACAAGCGACATGTTTGGTGTTGAATCTCGCCGTAAAACAGCGCGTTTGTGTAGTTACAGACTAGAAAAACTTAAAACGACGGACAGCTGTTGGCTTTCGTGCAGGAGAACTTAAAAGTAAAAAAGAAATAAATACTGGAGCTTACGGAGGCAACCGACAGGGAGCTCACGGACAGATTGACCCGGCTGATGACGAACATTGAAAAACTGACTAACTCTGTTGCATTAATAAAGCACCTTGTTAAATGTATAAAACATGTCTGCATCAGTGTTATCTTGTATTTCCATACAAAGTTACATTAGGCTGTTACACATCTATTGTCAGAGAAGTACTTGCATTAATAGGTAAATCACCTTCATACGAGCAAGGACAGAAAACGGCAAAGTGAGTATACTTATTTATTCAGTAAGTTATGGGTCAAAGTATTTGGTGAGTACATTTCTAACTCTTCTGGCTTCAGCCTCGTTATTGTCTGTTCTGAAATTGTTAGGTTGCGTTCAAGAAAACAATGAAACGACGCGCTGCAGTCTGACAGCGTTTTCAGATTTCTCCGGTTACCCCGTCCACACTGATCTGCCCGAGCAGCGTTTTCAAAAATATCCACCCTGGAAAGAGTTTCTGAAAAGCTCCGGTTTCGGGGGATGAAAACGCCGTTTTAGTGAGGACGGAGGGTAAAAACGAAGAGAAAAAGCTTCGGTTAGGGATTTCTCCGGCGTAGTGTGGACATAGCCTTAGTGTTGGAAGTGTAAGAGTATTGCCAACAGTCCATGCTTCAGTCTGATAATGTGTGGCTCCTCTTCAGTACACCAGCACAGATCTTTAAAATGTAGGATGATGAATCACCATGGATGCAAAACAGATCCAAAAACTCTGACTAGGCTAATGATCTGTTGCTCTGCTTACTTAGCATAGCCTACATTTTGAAAGTATTCTCTCATTGCCCTTTAGGATACATTTTTTCTCAGCAAACAGAGCAGAATTTAGTGTCTAAATTGCTGTTATAAACACCTCTGCATAAGGAGCTCACAAAAATGGCAAAGTTTCTTCCTCTTCCTCCCTGCCGTGCTTTGAAATGCCATCTGAAATCTTGGATGCCCAATAAGGGGGAGCAGGATGTAGGGCTGTAACATGACTGTTGTTTATTCATCACACTTTAATGTGGCCTTGCAGCTACATGTGAAATGTGTTGATGAAGAGCACCATTTGAAGCAAATCCGTTGCTCTTTCAGGTAAGCCTTTTGTTCCTCAATAGTTTTTTAAATCTAAAGCCACGTCACTTTCACAACGGGTGAAGTTTATTACGGATAGGGCAATGTTTTGCAGGGTCATCTTTAGGTACAGATTCATTCTGATCTTCACTCAGCTTCCGGTTAAGATGGCAATGCTGAACGTGTGTGACAGCTCTCTGATAGTTAAAAAGTTAAGAAATCCAATTGAAAAATCACTAAAATACCTTTTCTGAGGTAAAGTGTTAAATTATCACTGCAAACAGTGAAGGGGCAAGTTTGGGGGATGAGCGGAGATGATGTGTTGCAGAATTGTTGCAGGTGGAGTTCCGATGCCTGAACAACTGGCCTGGGTGCAAGGCTGGATCGCTCTGGGTGGTGAGAAGAGAAAATGGAGTCTGGGCAGAGGATATTTGATGGCCATACAACTGCCCGGATGAGAGGTTGGAATGCTCCGTGTGCTGAGCTGATTTGAAGAGCTTGAGAGCGGCTTTGGGCTGGACGGTAAAGTCTGGGGTGAGACTCCGGAGTGAGTCACTGAGCAGCGTGGTCTAGGCCCCGAGCCCTTCGCAGTAGCTGGGTCCTAGTGCGAGGTACAATCTGCTGTTTAGACAATTTATACATTGGCCCAGATCAGAGGCCAGACCAGATTTTGCTTGCTCTCCAAGATGTTCACTCCTCTCTCCAGGGCACCAGAGCCTTTTGCTGTTCCCGTTTGTTCAGTTTAAATGCCGGCCCAGACAGATGAAAAGAGAGGGTGTTGATTTCGCTCATCTCCGCACTGGTAACTCCTCTCTCCATGGCACTGAGACTATGAAGACTATGTTGGCTGCTGTACTCCATGCTCACTAATATGATAAACTGATAAGCGAGGCTTTGGGCCTACTCCGGGGTTCAGATCTGAGGACTTAGCTTTGGTTTGGAATGTAGTTGTTCGCTTCAATTATTTGCATGATTTATGTTTTTTCCCCCTTTCTCTTGCTGTTGGTCTTTTATTTTTATTTTGTTTTCTTTAATAGGGTTCTTTTGAGTTTCTTGCTTTGTGGCTGCCTATGAGCAAACAAATCTGAAGGTTGTATAATTTATACATTTTTTGAAAAGAGATGTACTTTGAAACTTTAATCTTTGAGCTGTTGTTTGAGAGACATCGGTCTTAAGTGCTGACACATAATGTTTGTGTGCTTCAGAGGAGGCTGCATGATGAGCTGTGGCTGAGAAGGGCAAAGCTGGGGTCAATTCTTGTTTTTTCCCTTGATAGCGGACAAAATCAGTGAAGAAAGGAACTCCATTCTCCTCTTTATACTCTGAAGCTTGAGAAATCCACTTCTCTCGCAAAGAATGTGACAGCTTTTCAACAATAGGACTATTGCCTCAGGCAGTGTCTAAATAAACTAAGCCGGGCAGATAACTATCTTCTTTTGCTGAAAACATCTCCATTAACAGACCACCAAGTTCTCATCACTTTAATTATCCTTTTGAAATCTTTGGAAACCTGTCCAGCTTCTGGAAAAGTTTCTATTAACTTTCTATTAACTCCGGTGCACTGTAACAGTCGTCAAAACTGTCCCAGGTCACTCTTAAACCCACAGCTGGGTTGTCAATACTCTAAAGTGTCTAACACAGTCTCAGGATGCCTTACCCAGTGCAATTCCTCACCAGCAGTAAGATCCAGATCTTTGATTGCATCAATACAAGATGACTTCTATGTTTTAGAACATTCTGGATGGTCATCAAACTGTTTCAACCAGGCTCTCAGATGATCGAGCTTAACCACAGATCCCTGTGTTCATGGTGACAGTCACTTCTGCTCTCATTTCATTGCTCCTTTTTCCCATGCCTTTGCCAAGTAGAAATTACACCTGCAATGACCCAGACTTAATTTTTGACCTTGGATGCTTTCTGTACATCGAGCCTGCATGCTCTCCCTGTGACCACACGGGTTTCCCATTGTGCTCTGGTTTCCTCCCACAACAGAAAGACATGCAGGCTGGGTAGATCAGATAGCTCTGGGTAGGGTGGGCAGGAGAATCAGGGCAGAACTTAATGGGCTCGTGAGAGAGAATGGGTTACAAGGGAATAGGTACAGGATTTGGATTGCCCTGTGAGCTGGTGTACAGTAAACTTGATGGGCTGAATACTCCCATCCGTTCTGAGAAAAATATGTGTTATGAGAAAGAAAATTTGAATGCCTGTTATAGTGGAAATAACGGGCAATTCATCGACGTGAAAAGGATGGAGGAAATTTTACTGCAGAATACTCAAGCTAACTTAACCGTTCAAAATGATAGCTGTTGTGTTCAAATTGAACAGCAGAGGACGCTGTTGCTACACAATTTACAATATTCCTTCACTTGATGGGGAGAACATTGCCACCAGTCAATCCCAAGGGAATACCTCCAATTCAGTTCCTGTTTCTAAACCAAGCCTGCACCAAAGAACACCATCACATCATGAAATACATGGTCTCATATTACTGAGTAAATTTAGCAGTGAAATGTATTGAGTTTGCAGGATGATTAATCTGAAATTAACTTTGAGACTTTTTTAATACTTAACTTGGTTTGGAATAGACTCTCACATCCTAGCTTAGCCTGTTGATGTAAGTGAAGGAGCAATAGTCATTGCTCCTGTGATCCAGTTCCTTAAGACAACTCAGTGCTTCTTGTAGACACTTGGTTACCAGACTTCCAGTGTGAGGGGGACCTGCAGAGGGGTTATTGAACCCTGTCCAAGCACCCTGTGTATGGATTAGAGCAGTAGGAAAAGAGACCCTCACCAGATTGGCACAACAGAGAGACAAAATGCAAAAGCTGGCCAGGGGAGGAGCTGTGTGGAGTGCAGAGTGATCAGTCTGTTCTCCACTTGCCCTGTTTGGCCTTGAGGATGACTACGCAACAAAATGCTGTAGGTTTAAATAAGTCATCATTACAGGGGAGCAGCATAGGAAGGTAGTACCATAATGAAAACAAATCAACTCAGACACAAGATGGCAGATGTTGGAAAGCAACAAAATTCTGCATAATGAACTCAGCAGGAGAAAGGAATAATTGATATTTCTAGTTGAAAGTTTTGTGGGTTTTGAAACCCTGGTGCAGGGCTTCAACCTGTAATGTCAACAATTCCTTTCCCCCTTCCAATGCTCCTCAACCTGCAGAGTTCCTCCAGCAGGTTATTTGTTGCCCCAGTCAATTCAAACCAACAACGTGTTTCCTTCCTCAACACTATTGGTACCACAGCTTTCAGCCTCAGTGTTGGCTGACACACTGCAAATGCCTCTAAATCCCTTGGATTCTCCTTTCTTCTCCAACTTCAAATGTCTCTGTCCAATAGCACTTAACTTTTTCCCCAAGTTTCCTATGAATCCCATGAAAATTATTGTCAACCCCGTCACTTTTCAGAAGGATTAGAATTATACATTATTATTTCTGTAATCCTCTATAGCATAGGTTCCCAACCATTTTTATGCCATGGACCCCTACCATTAAACATGGAGTCTGTGGACCCTAGGTTGGGAATCCCTGCTCTATAGACTCTCCCCTGTTCGTTGCCTGAGTATTTTTAAGCTCACAGATAGCAAACCTCCCTTGGACAGAGATAATGGGCCACAGTGCAAACTAGCCAGAGTTCAGGGACCATTTTTTTCTTTAAATGGGAAACTACAGAGTTGCACAAATCCGTACCTCTTTTTCTGCATGTTTTACAACAATAAACTACTTCCAGTTAACACAATTTAAGAATACTTCTAAAGGTATTTTACTTCTCTCTTCAGCTGAGAGGGTTGGTAGATGTGACACCACCTAATTAACTACTCAGGAGAGTAGTCAAGCTTTCAACAACCTTTCCCATTTGAGCTGAGTCCCCCTCTGCAGCAGAGTCTGGATATTCATGAAATTCACACTGTTCTTGTGTGCTGCTGGTAAAGAGCACTTTAGAATAGTTTTCTGCATTTGCAAAACATTTTAATCAGACTTAAACTAGGGCTTTAAAGGTGTAATGTGATTGAGGTCAATCATAGATGCCTGTGGTCCCATGGATCATGATTGCTCTCCCCATTTTACAGACTAACTCCTCGTACTATTCAAGGCAGGCTGTTAAGAAATGCTCAAGAATGCAAGGGGCATAGGATTAGTGTTGGAAAGTGAAACTGAAGTATAAGACCTTACTGGATGTTTGAGCTGAATGGCCTGTTCTTTCTCCTGTTTCTTATATTTCTCTGTTGTACCAGTGATTTAATGATTCAAACCCATCATTTGCCTTGACCAGAGTTTCTCGTAATTTATTGTGCTTATTCTCGTTGCTGCCTGTAAGGAGTTTGTACATACTCCCTGTGACAGTTCTTCCCACAGTCCAAAGACATATCAATTGGCAGGTTATTGTTCATTGTAAATCATCCTGTGATTAGGCTTGGATTAAATAGGGGGATTGCTGGGTGTTGTGGCTTGAAGGTCCAGAAGGTCTGCGCTGTGTCTCAATAAACAAACAAACATTCACAAATAAATAAATAGAGAGTTACAATGAAACAGCACAGAACCTGCCATTTGTTCCACCAAACACTCATTTACACTAAACCTATATGAACCCAATTCTTTTGTTCTACTGAAATTCCATGAACTCTTCAGATTCTCCTATTTACTTATACACTACAGGCAGTCCCCGGGTTATGAATGAGTTCCATTCCCGAGTCCGTCTTTAAGTCGGATTTGTACGTAAGTCGGGACAGGTACATCTGGTATTATTTGGCATCAGTTAGTCAAACGTTTGTCTTAGTATATAGTATATATTTTACCTTTCTATGCATAGAAAACACTTAAGAAACTTACATATTTCAGTAATTAAACCACTGCATTGCTTAGTAATAATTGTAGCTTTCATCGGGGCAGGGCCTTTCACATGCTCCATTATTCTCACTTTATCCTTTACCTGTATCCTTTAAAGTTGTTCCAATCGTTGACCGACTGTAGCCTAAAGCTTTTACAATGACTGATGGTGTTTCCCCTCTTTCCAATCGCTTTATTATTTTCACCTTATTTTCAATCGCAATCATTTTCCGTCAACAGAACAGAAAACTGCGGATTTTATGTTCTATCGCTGAGCAGCAGTGAACCGTCTGATTGGCCTATCAGAGTTCTCTTTAGGAATTAGTTGACTTGATCAGCACTTCTGATCTGTCTATTGTTCACGATCGCACTTAATAAATAAAATACAGCAGCAGTCGCGAGCGCCGGGTCTTGTGCTGCTCCGGGTCCTAAAGTCTACCCGCACTGAGACAGGTTAAATGGGACAAGTGGGGGCGGTGCTGACTGGAAAAGGGGGTGTCAGGGTGTATCTTGCTAAGAAATATTTAATCCGAATACAAAGTTACACACTCAACACAGTGTTAACAGCAACAACTTAAAATGGCGGACGGCATCATGATCCGACTTAAAATGCACCTCTAGAATGTGGGAGGAACCTGGAACACCCAGACAGATACAGGCAGAACATGCAGACTCCACACAAGCAGCATCCAAGCTCAGGGTTGAGCCCAGGCCTCCAGCATGGTGGAGTTCTGCTAGCTGCATCACTGTGTCGCCCATAATGCCACCTTGTAGGTTAAAAGTGCTTGCAGCAAGGTTGCAGAGGGCAATGCTTATCAAATTACAAAAGTGATATTTGTAATGTGTATTTCTAATCTTTTCAAACCAAAACAGATTTGACAATCTTCCTACAATCCAATGATAATCTGAGGCACAGTTAACAGATAGAACTGAATGAAACGCAATCACAGGAAAGCGGCATGCATTGTCAGAGATTCCCACCACCCGGGACATGCTCTGTCCTCAGGCTTTTCAACCAAAGGGGATGACTTCTCTCATCTTCACTTCATTGAAATTGTCTCACAACTAATGGACTTACTTTAAGGACTCTTCCTCTCAGGTTATTGATATTTATCACTATTTATTTATTTTTATTATTTATTCTTTTTGTATTTGCACAGTTTGTTGTCTTCTGCACTCTCATTGAATGCCCTAGTTGGGCAGTCTTTCATTGAGTCTGTTATGGTTATTTTTCTATAGATTTATTGAGTACTCCCACAAGAAAGTAAATCCCAGGGATTGTAAATTTACTTTGAAACTTTATGAGAAATCTAGCAGCACCAACTAAAAGAGATCCAGTTAAAGTTTCAATTCTGGCAACCTTCATCTGATCTTCATAAAGGGACCTGGACTCAGATTGTTAACTCTGATTCTCTCCCCCCGGATGCTGCCTCACCTGCTGAGTGTTTCTGGCATTTTCTGTTTCTATTTCAGGTTTCAGGTATCTCAGAATGTTTGGTTCTCAGTTTCTTGTTGAGCAAAATGAAATGGTTCAACTCTGAAGATTCCAAGTTCCTGTACAGGCAACAAAGTACGTTTGAAATGTAACTACTGTTATAATGTAGGAAATACAGCATCATCTTTCCAATAGCTATGTGGTAAATGACCAGATAATCTGCCCTATCAATGCTGGCTAATCTAGGCATTGGAGTGGTCCCTTCTGCTCTTCCTTGAGCAATGTTTTAATGCCTACCCAAGATCAGGGGGGTTTTCAGTTTAACAATTCACCTGAAAGATAGCATTTGTGGCTCTGTTACAGTCTCTCATTACTGCTCTGGGAAGCATCGGTCAGGACTATGTCGTCTTTGGAATCTTAAAGTATCTGACTGAGGACAAAGGGTACAGTTGCTGAGACACTGATGGGCCCACATCAGTGTCTAAGTAGCTCTCCTCCCTAAAACAAAGGAAGAAGCAAGTCACTGTGGCATGCAATATGGCCAATACTCTACCCTGAGTTAATGTAAAGGCAATTTATTTGTCATCCCCAAAATATTTGCTTAATCTTTTTTAATTAAGTTCCAGCTGAAGAGATTGTTCATTACTGAAAACTGTTGCTTTTAATTAAGTTCCTGTAATTACCTTGGGTGAAGAATTCATTATTTTGGTAGAGATTCCCTTGGTGACTGCATGTTACTCTATAGTACAGTACTTACTGTCTATTACACTGCTGGCGTTTAGAGCAGCAATGAAGTCCTCTGTTTCTGTTTGTCCTTGGCCATCTTCTCTATTTTGCCCCAGGTGTGGTTCAGGGTCCTCATTTCTGCCTCTGCAGTACGGTGCCAAGTTGACTTTAGTCTCCCACGTTTCCTCCGCACTTCAGGGGTCCAGTGATGTGCTGCCTTGATGATGGAGTTGGCCTCTCTTCTCATTATGTCCCCAATTTATCTCCAGTGCTTTCTCATGATGATTGTAGCCACATCCTCTTGGTGGCACTGAAGAAGTAAGGCATGGTTGGAGATCTTTCTTGGCCAGAAAGTACGGAGGATCTAACGAAGGCTCATGATGTGGAATGATGACAGCTTGGCAAGTTTGCTTTCTGTCACGCGCCAGCATTCTGACCCGTACCAGAGTGTGGACATATACAGCTCTGGTAAAGCTTCACCTTGGTGTGGACACTGTACTTGTATGATCCCCATATGTTGCTCATTGATCTGAAGATGCTGGATGTCATGCTTGGTCCCACCATCCTGCTGAGTGATGCTGCCCAGGTGGGTGAATCTGCCAGTGCTGAGTAAGTCAATGCCATATGCCTTGACGGGAGGAGGAGACTCTACATGAGCTCAGTCTTTCTCTGGCTGACTCTGGATTCAGCCAGCTCAACACAAGCACTGAGTGCGTACGTGATAGTAATGTGAGGCCATCTGCAAAGTCCAGGTCTTCCAAGGTAGAAAACAGGTCTACCTAATGCCCTTCTGCTTATCTTTAGTTGTTTGCCTCATAACCCAGTCAATTACCAGGTTAAGCAATATCGCCAACATTACACTGCCTTGACTGACTTTTGTCTCGACTTCAAAGCTCAATTTTCTGCTCCCAGCTATGTAGTTGAAATTAGTATAGAAACTCAGGATAAGCTGGACAATTTTGGAAGGGATCTCGTATAATCTGTGAATTTGCCAGAGGCTGTCCATGTGGATGTTCTCGAACCTCTTTTGATAAGCCAACAAAATTTACATACAGTTGTCGGCTTGCTCCTTCCTCAAGCACCCATCAACAGCATCTGTAATCCATTGATGATGATTTTGGCAAGGATCTTGTTGGCCACTGACAGAAGTGTAGTGCCATGCCAGTTGTGGCAATAACTTTGCACTTCTTTCTTCGGGATCCTAACAAAGACTCCCTTTGTCTTGTTCTTGAGCCCATTCCCAGATTATAGTAAACAGTAGTTGCAGAATGGCTGATGTGCTTTTGGTTCAGCTTTGCTGTTCAGCCTGGTTCCCAAGAGAGGTCTTTCGATCTTCATCATCAAATTCCAGGGTTGGGTTAACACAGTCCTCCCATCACTTCCTGAATCTTTGCTGGACATTGCAAGGTCAGCCCAAAGTGGGCAAAGTCCAGCTGCACCAGCCGAGAGAAAAGTAGGAGAGCAAAACATAGTCTTAGTGGGCAATTGTGCCCTCAACCAGTAAACTTGAATTGCAGAGCAGTGGCATTGCAAGTCGATCCACGGCCTCACAGTGCTAGAGACCTGGGTTCAGTCCTGGCCGCTGATGCTGGTGACTCCTTGGGTTTCCTCTGGGTGCTCCAGTTTCATCCAACATCCCAAAAATGTGTGAATTGTCAGTGAATTAGCCACTCACATTGTAGTGTGGTAGAGTCTGAGGAGAGTTGATGAGGATGTGAGGAGAGTTTAAAATATGAGATTTGTGTAAATGGGTGGTTGATGGTTGGTGCATTCTCCATTGGTCTGATGGGCCTGATTCTGTGCTGTATAACTCTTCACATTCTCATCATGTTAATTGTCCTAAGCATCTCAAGCAATGTGCTCCAATGTTTAATTAGCATCATTCATTGTCCTGGGAAAGCAAACTGCATGAATTTGTCAATGAAGATATGGTTTACATAAAACCTGTCATTGCTATCAACCAACTGTTACTTACCACCTACCTCTATTAGCTTCTCAGTGCAGCCTGGGAGATGTAACAGGAATTGTCGTGTGTTTAACATTTCAGTAATATTTGAGTAATATTGGAAATATTTTGTTCAATATATTGGCTGCTGTGTTTTTCTTTTAACTAGGTTTTTAGAGTTACAAAACATAAGAGTGGTGATGAGGAAGTTTTAAAATGAACCCGAGAGGACTACCTACCTGTTGAAGTGCAGCACATTTTTTCTTCGGAAGGGGAGAGAGACATTCAAGTTTTTTAAAAAAGCACAGCACCTATTTCTTCAGCAGGGATAAGAGTTTTTTTAAAAAAAGCCAGAAAATGGACAAAATTAACAAGCAACGTGTATGACCATGCGTTCCTAAGCAGAGTACTGGGTGATAGTGCTAAAAATAATAATGAAAAAGAAAGAAGGAAATAGCTGGCTACATTGGAAAGATAGACACATTTAATTGCACAACAGATGATGTGTACTGAACAGATTGATCAGTATTTTGAAGCCAGTGAAAGGTGAGTGTCAGTGTTACTGAATGCAAAGGGTGGAAAAGCATACAGTTTGCTTGGAAGTTTAACTGCTCCAACCAAACCAGCCAAAGTGAGCATTGGTGATTTCATGAACGTAATGCAGGAACATTTAGAACAGGAACAGTTGTTGATAGCTGAATGCTTTCGGTTTCGTAAGCAGAATCAAAAGGAAGGGGATTCACTTCAGCTTCTTTACTAACTGAACTGAGGAAACTGCCCAGGCATTGTTAGTTCAGTGACGGAAGTATTGATGCACTGAGAGTTTGCCTAGTTTGTGGAATCATACGAGAAAGCATTGAAAAATGGCTCCTAACTGAAGCACAGCGTACATTTAAAAGAGCAGTTGAAATTGCTGTATCAATAGAAACAGCAGCTAGAAACACGATTGAGTCGCATTCAGGAAATGAGTGTGAACAAAATTGCAACATCTAAACAGAAAACTGCCTGGCCAGACAAATTCTGTTACCATTATGGCAGGGGATAATATACACCAGACCAATGCAGGTAGCCTTTCAACTTACAATGTGAAAACAAACAAGAGAGAAGCAATATGATTTACACCAGAAGTGAACACCACATTAATTAAAATTTAACGCTTTATTTTCTCTTAGTATTATTGATATATTGCTTAGCTTTGTTAATCAGTTATTTGCTAATTTAATTCTTTATTGTATATAATGACATATTGACTCAATGTATCTTTTTTGTTAAGCTTCAATAATAATTAATAAAAAGATTTTAAAATGAAAATGGAATTGGACACTGGCTCGGCTGTTTCAGTCATTGAATAAAATGAGTTTGAATGCGTTTCAAATATCCTAAACGGAAGCCTGCAGTTATCGAACTACGAGCTTATACTTGAGAAAAGATCATTCCTTTGGGAATGATATCCACGAGTGAAATACAGCAACCGACAAGCCACAAGTGTTTCTCACTACAAACACTTACAAAGGGCTTTATAGCTACAGTAGGCTTATTTCTGGAGTAGCAAATGCATCTGCACTCTGGCAGAAAGCTTTGGGCACGGGCCTGCAAGGCTGTCAGTGTTACCTGGATGGCATAATCGTTACCAGTGAGGATGACAAGAAACATCTCCTGAATCTCAAGACAGTGTTAAAAAGTTAAGAAGATTATGGGCTCAGAGCATAAAGCAACAAGTGTGAGTTGTTTAAACTGAGAATCACTTACTTTGATCAAATCACTGACATGCAAGGATTACCCAAGCGTACTGAGAAAATTCAAGCAGCGGTGGATGCTCTACAGCCAAAGGATGTGTCACAGTTGTGGTCCTTTTTAGAATCAGTCAATTACAATAACAGGTTCCCACCGAACCTGGCTACGGTGCTCCGCCTCCTTAACTCATTACTACAGATCAGGAAGAAATGGCAATGGACAATGCAGTGCGAGGTAGCTTTCCAAAACGTAAAGGTGACATCAGACACTTTTTCTCACACATTATGATCTGTATCATCCTGTGAAGCTTGCCTGTGATGCATCACCTTATGCTGAGAAAAATTACTCACAGATTGACAGAGAGGCTCTGAGTCTGGTTTGGGGTGCAAAACATTTCAACCCGTACATGTATGGGAGAGAGTTTACCCTCATTACTGGTTATCAACCACTGGTGTCCATTTTCAATCCAGGGAAAGGATGTTCCACTAACAGCAGCAGCTATTCAGAGATGGGCTCTGTTTCTTGGAGGATACAATTACAAGATGAAATTCAAGAGGACAACTAATCATGGAAAAGCTGATGGATTGTCCTGTTTATCCTTGGAAAATGAAATACCTGAAAAACGTACAAGTGATGACACTCCTCTTGACATGTTCTCTCTAATTCAACTTGAGATTTTCCCTAATATGGCAGAGAGGTTACAAAGGGAAACTAGAAAAGACCCCACACTCTCTCAGGTCTACATGTCCACCCAAAATGGCTCCAGGTCCCCCATTTTTACCAGTGCCAGGATGAAGCTGTCCTTGGTGTTTGACTTAAGTGGGGATTGAGAGTTATTGTACCATCCAAGCTGAGAGGTAAAGTGTTGGAGGAGCTACATGCTGATCATCTAGGTGTGATCAAAATGAATGCATTGGCTCGAAGCCTGGGATAGATGAGCAGCTTGCCAAGCACTGTTCGGGATACCAACACATCCAGAAGATGCCGAGAGCAGCGCCTCTCCATCCCTGGGAACGGTCCGCATTGCCCTGGCAGAGGATTCATGTGGATTTTTCTGAACCTTTCATGGCCACACATTGCTTGGTAGGAGTAGATGCAGCTACAAAATGGCCAGAAGTATTTCCAATAGACTCTACTACAGCCTCTCACATGTGTGTTGTGAAGCCTCTTCTCAAGTACAGGTATTCCAGAGCATTCAGTCAGTGTCAATAGACCACGGTTTGTTGTGGAACAGTTCAGTCATTCTTGAAAATGAATGGAACATGATATTTTACATCTGCATGGTACTATTCAGCTACAAAAGGCTTGGCAGAAGGTTTGTCCAGTGTCTAAAGAACATAGTGTGGTCAATGTCAGCAGAACACACTACTCTAACAGTGAATCAGAAGCTTACCAATCTCTCCTTGCATATGGCAATGCAGCACACTCCACAACCAACAATTTACTAGTCATGCTGTTCCTGGGTTGTCCCATGCATTCGCATTTGGATCTCCTCAAAACTAACCTTAGAAAGAGGATGCAGGACAAACAGCTGAGGAAAAATTGAAGGCTCCTTAAACAAGTTCGATGTTTCGCTCCTGGATAAGCAGTCCTGGCAAGGGACTACGGAGGTGATCAAAAGTGGGTACTTGGAAAGATTAAGGTCAGAACTGGATCACTGTCCTACACAGTGGAGATTGTGTTTGATATAATCTGGGGATGACACATCAATCAGTTGAGGAGAGTAGTGGTAATTGTTAGAGGAGAAAGGTGTCCACAGCTGTCAGAACCAGTTCCTGCAGTCCCAGAGTCAACACCTACAACCACCTTGGAGGAGGCATCAGAACCCAAGATCGTTTCAGACACGTCTCACCTGCCAAGCAGAGTGAACCCCCCCCCCCACCCCGCCCCTGCCCCATCTCCACCCCGGCCAGGAAAGAGTAAGAAATCCTCCACCGCGATTAAATCTTTACACCTGAATGGGATCATTTAAAATTTACTATGCTGTGGATGCCTGTATAGTGGTATACTGCTATTATATAGTTGTGATTCATTCTGTATTGAGGGAGGAAACAGGGAGAAATGTAGTGTATTTAATATTTCAGAAATATTTGAGTAATATTGTAAATATATTGTTTGAGTAAGTATTCTTTGTTTACATAATTTTTTACAGATTATATGTACAAAGTACCTGACTGGCATACATCAGTATGTGAGTGTGTCACTAAAGTAAAACGAAGTAGACACTTCTTCCTGGCTCCTGTGTTTCTGTTTTGATTAGTTGTTTGGAGTTATAAAATATAATAAGGATGACTCAAGCTTTGCAGGAAGAAATGGTATGGGCTCAGGTCAGGTACAGAGAAGTTCACAGAGCTTCTGTAACTTCTGGGGCACAACTTGCTACTGGAGTGGGTGACACACAGTGATAGGTGCTTGAAACCTTGGTCATGCTTCGGACTGTACACCATTGTACCAACAAGGCAGAGAAACCACGTCGTGAGTCAGCTGGGGCAAAGCGGTGATGCCAACTTCGTGCCCATTCTAGCTTTATTGTCCAGCCTCCTCTCTTTGTTTCCACCATGGGACCAACATGGAAGCATTTGTGAGTCTGAGGTGTGGGAAGGAAGAGGGGAAGAATGACAAAGAGTAGCAAACACAGCTGCACGTCTCCTGCTCCCTCTCTTTGAGTCGCTGAAAACACTGGCCAGCCTCTGACAGCTGCTGCCTGTGATGATAGTGTTGTGGCTACATAGGGTTCTCTTTCAATCAGTCAGGAAAGAAATCCAAGGGTCTGTGTGGCAGACCTCCCAAAGCTTATTTATCCAGACTAGTGGCTAAACCAAACCCATCTAGTTTCAGGTAGGAATTCTGACCAGAATAAATAGCCAAGCTTCATTTTCTCTCCCTTTCTTGCTATTATTTCCATCTTTGCTTACAATAGAGAAGAAGGCCATTTGGTTATAAGACCATAAGACATAGGAGCAGAATTAGCCCATTTGGCCCATCGAGTCTGCTCCACCATTCAATCATGGCTGATCCTTCTTCTTCTCCTCCTCAACCCCATTTCCCGGCCTTTTCCCCTTAACATTTGATGCCATGTCCAATAAGAAACTACCAATCTCTGCCTTAAATACACCCAATGACCTGGTCTTCACAGCTGCACGTGGCAACAAATTCCACAGATTCACCACACTCTGGCTAAAGAAATTTCTCTGCATCGCTGATTTGAATGGATGCCCCTCAATCCTGAGCCTGTGCCCTCTTGTCCTAGACTCGTCTACCATGGGAAACATCCTTTTTACAATTACTCTGTCTAGGCCTTTCAACATTTGAAAGGTTCCAGCAAGTACAGACCCAGAGCCATCAAACATTTCTCATATTATAAATCTTTCATTCCTGGAATCATCCTTGTGAACCTCCTCTGGACCCTCTCCAATGCCATCACATCTCTTCTAAGATGAGGAAACCAAAACTGTTCACAATACTCAAGACAAGACCTCACCAGTGCTTTATAAAGCCTCAGCATTACATCCCTGCTCTTGTATTCTAGACCTCTTGAAATGAATGCTAACATTGCACTTGCCTTCCTCACCACTGACTCAGCTTACAAGTTAACCTTTAGGGTGTTCTGCACAAGGACTCCCAAGTCCCTTTGCATCTTAGATTTTTGGATTTTCTTCCTATTTAGAAAATAGTCTGCAAATTTATTTCTACTACCAAAGTACATGACCATGCATTTCCCAATATTATATTTCATTTGCTTCTTTCTTGCCCATTCTCCTAATCTGTCTATGTCCTTCTGTATCCTACCTGTTTCCTCAACACTACCTGCCCCTCCATCAATCTTTGTATCATCTGTAGACTTGGCAACAAAGCCATCCATTCCATCATCTAAATCATTTATATACAGTATAAGAAGAAGTGGTCCCAACACAGACCCCTGCGGAACACCATTAGTCACTGGCAGTCAACTAGAGAAGGATCCTTTTATTTCCACTTGCTGCCTTCTTCCAATCAGCCAATGCTCTAACCATGTTAGTAACTTTCCTGTAATACCATTGGCTCTTCCTCCTTCTTAAAGAGTGGAGGGACATCTGCAGTTTTCCAGTCCTCTGGCACCATGCCAGAGTCCAATGATTTTTGAAAGATCATTTCTAATGCTGCCACAATCTCTAACGCTACCTCTTTCAGAACCCTAGGGTGCAGTTCGTCTGGTTCGGATGACTTATGTACTTTTAGGTCTCTCAGCTTTTTAAGCACCTTCTCCCTTGTAATAGTAACTGCACCCACTTCTCTTCCTTCACACACTACAACATCAGGCACACTGCTGGTGTCTTCCAATGCAAAGACTAATGCAAAATACTCATGTAGTTCATCTGCCATCTCCTTGTTCCCCGTTATTATTTCTCCTGCCTCATTGTCTAGCAGTCCTATATCCACTCTCATCTCTCTTTTATTTTTTACATACTTGAAAAAGCTTTCACTATCCAATTTGATACTATTTGCTAGCTTGCTTTCATATTTCATCTTTTCCCTTCTAACGATTCCTTTCGATGCTTTCTCTAGGTTTTTTAAAACTTCCCAATCCTCTATCTTCCCACTAATTTTTGCTTTGTTGTATGCCCTCTTTGTTGTTTTTACATTAGTATTGACTTCCCTCGTCAGCCATGCTTGTGCAATTTTGCCATTTGAGTATTTCTTCATTTTTGGAATACACATGTCCTGCACCTTACTCATTTTTCCCAGAAATGCACACCATTGCTGCTCTGCTGACATCCTTGCCAGCAGCTTCTTCCAATTTACTTTGGCCAACTCCTCTCTCATACCACTGTAATTTCCGTTACTCCACTGAAATACTGCTACATCAGACTTTACTTTCTCCCTATCCAATTTCAAATTGAACACAATCATATTGTGATCACTGATTCCTAAGGGCTCTTTTACCTTAAGCTCCCTAATCATCTCCAGGTCATTACATAACACCTAATCCAGTATAGCTGGTCCCCTGTTAGGCTCAACGACAAACTGCTCTAAAAAGCCATCTCCTAGGCATTCAACAAACTCACTCTCTTGAGATCCTTTACTAACCTAATTTTCCCAATTGACCTGCATGTTAAAATCTCCCATGACTATCACAACATTGCCCTTTTGACAAACCCTTTCTATTTCCTGTTGTAACCTGTGGTCCACCTCTCAGCCACTGTTGGGAGGCCTGTATATAACTGCCATCAACGTCCTTTTACCCTTGCAGTTTCTTAACTCAATCCACAAGGATTCAACAGATTCCGATTCTATGTCATATCTTTCTACTGATTTGATGCCATTCTTTACCAGCAGAGCCACGCCTCCCCCTCTGCCTACCTTCCTATCCCTCTGATACAGTGTGCAGCCTTGGACATTCAGCTCTCAACTTCAGCCATGATTCAGTGATGGCCACAACATCATACCTGGCAATCTGTAATAGTGCAATAAGATCATCCAACTTATTTCTTATACTCCGTGCACTGAGATACAACACCTTGAGTACCGAATTTGGTACCATTTTTGATTTTGGTTCATCAAATCTAGTCTAGCCCACAGAGCAATTCTATCCCCAACTAATATTCCTGCAATCTATTCTCTCCATATTCCCATTCCAACTGCATACTCAGGGAATGTGGCCAGTAAACCTCATATCTTTGGGAAATCAGAGCACTTGAGGAGCAACCACTCAGTCACTGGGAGAATGTCTAATCTCCACATGGAATACAGACAAAGTCAAGATTAAACCTGGGTCACCGTAGCTGTGGGCACAGCTGTGCTGTCCATTTATGAACTACCTTGGTCTGGGTGTTGTTTTTAATATCAAGAGATTCTCCATTATATTGTTAATATAATATCATAGTTTTTATTTAAAATTTCATTTGGTTCTATTGGCTGCTAGCTTTAAAATAAACAAGTCACAACAAGCACCATCTGAGGCTCTATTCACAGGAAACCATTTTACACTGAGCTTTGGTTCAGCATTTAATGCTCTCTTGACAGGGCAAGGTCCACAGTATCCCTGCCTGGCTGCTAGGTGGAATGGTCTGCTCCGCCACACAGAGAGAAGGAAATACTGATGGCTCTATTCCCAGAGCACACAGGGATTCAGCTGTTCATATGCAAGTCCTGGCAAAAGCTGGAGCAAACTCCGCTCCAGTGTAGAATCCTGTCTAGTTCCGGGCTAAACAGCCTCTTTTTTTTAGCATGCAGTCTGGAAAATTTAAAAATATAAGTCTGACGGCAAAATATTATTTTTTCTTCCCAAAGCACACAACAGGTTACAGTATTTTGTCAGGCTCTGACAGGTTTTCTCTGAACTTTTATCATCACCAAAAGTACTCATATTTTCATAGTTCTCAATTTTCCTTATAAAGGAGGAGACCATTCAGCCCATTGAGTTAATGCTGGCTTTTTGGGAAATCCCATCAATGTGTTCCTACACTTATTCTTCATCACGTGCTCCTTCCCCATTTCTCTCCCTATAACCTAGCAAATGCATACCCTTCCCTACTCTGCTCAGTCCACTCTGTCACATACTGTCCCTGGTCCAACAAGGGGACAAGAATCCCACCATCTTACCAAAGCTGAAGTGAGCTCAAGCATAAAATTCAGTGGTTGTAGGAGATTCAACATACATGTTCTTAATATAAAAATATCTTCAGAATTATGCAGTGTGATGTTGGCACATGGAGTCTGTTTTTTCCATTTGACTATTTCTGTGCATGCCTTATCCCATTTGAACAAATTAGTCATTCAAGTCATTGACAAAGAGCTGTCTTACAGCAGTCACTGAGTGCCTATGTGTTAGTATCATCCAGTAAAGGTCATGCACTTCCACAGGCAGACAATAATCTACATACAATGACTCAGCCACTGCTATGATACAGTTAGAAAAGGATTTCAGATTGAACACAAAGGACAGTGAGCAGAAAAATATCATTTAAATAATAGCTGGAAGGATGCATATATAATGATTAACCCCCCCCCCCCCCCACCCCCACAGGAAAAGCACGGGAAGATATTGGCAGCAGCCAAGTTTCCAAATTCTGGAATTCCCTCCCTAACCTTTCTGGCTCTCCGCCTCCCTTCTCTTCTTTAATGATGCTGCTTAAACCTATCTCCTTTTCCAGTTTTGGCAAACTTGGCTGATCTCTCCTTATGAGGCACAGTGTCACATTTTCTTCAATAGTGTTCCTGCTGTGGCGACATGGGACACGCTGAAATGTGAAGGTACAAGCTGCTGAACGGATGAAAATACCAGGAAAGGCAATTACTTCCAGCAGCCAGGAAATTTTCTATGGAGAGCAATTACAGTTTTGGTATACTTCATATCACAACTACAGAGTGCATCCAGGTTCTGATGAATAAACAGCGTTTGAAATAGTGAACAAGTGTATCAGTCAGGAGCCTTTAATGCCTTTATGTCACGATCTCACAATGGAGGCGTTTCCTGTTCAGAATGAGCCCTGAAATTATTCCAAAGCAGGCTGGCATACCTGCTCATTAATGAATCACTGTGACATTGCCTAGAATAATTTACAGGCTCATTGGTTTGGAAGCTTACTGCATATCTTCTAATTGAAGATGAAAGAATTTGTTCACTGTGGAGCACATTACCCTCAAAGCTGCTTGGGTGTGCAGCCACGAAGTAACTAAAATCTCCTCGCACACGTAGCCTTTGTTGCTGCACAGTTGGAATTTTCTTTCACATAATGTTAATATAATTTTGGAAGTATGCTAATATAATTTTGAAATCTATGTTAATATAATGTGAAATACCCTACAATCAATTATGTGTTAATGAATATAATCCATAATTTTTCTAAGTAATCAACATTCTTGATGACACAAAGGTTGGGGTGTTGTGGATAGCGTGGAGGGCTGTCAGAGATTACAGCAGGACATTGATAGGATGCAAACCTGAGCTGAGAAGTGGCAGATGGAGTCAACCCAGGTAAGTGTGAGGTGGTTCATTTTGGTAGGTCAAATATGATGACAGAATATAGTATTAATGTTAAGACTCTTGGCAGTGTGGAGGATCAGAGGAATCTTGGGGTCCGAGTCCATAGGATACTCAAAGCTGCTGCGTAGGTCGATTTTGTGGTTAAGAAAGCATACAGTGCATTGGCCTTCATCAAACGTGGAATTCAATTTAGGAGCCGAGAGGTAACGTTGCAGCTGTATAGGATCCTGGTCAGACCCCACTTGGAATACTGTGCTCAATTCTGATCGCCTCACTCTAGGAAGGATGTGGAAACCATAGAAAGGGTGCAGAGGAGATTTACAAGGATGTTGACTGGATTGGGGAGCATGCCTTATGAGAATAGGTTGATTTTTTTAAGTTTAAGTTTAAGTTTTTAGAAGTTTTTTACACAGAGAGTGGTGAGTGCATGGAATGGGCTGCTGGCGACGGTGGTGGAGGCGGATACGATAGGGTCTTTTAAGAGATTCCTGCAAAGGTACATGGAGCTTAGAAAAATAGAGGGTGATGGGTAACCCTAGGTAATTTCTAAGGTAAGGACATGTTCAGCAGAGTTTTGTGGGCCAAAGGGCCTGTATTGTGCTGTAGGTTTTCTATGTTTTTATGTTTCTATACCACAATCTTTACTTTGAAGCATTATAGAATGTCAACATTTTCCCCATTATCAGTGTTTTAAGTTACAACACTGTTACAAAATGGTAACAATAAACACAGAATGGAACTCAGTAGCTTATTGTTTATAAACCACTGGCCTGCTGAACGCTGACTTTGTAATATGCATATTACAAAAACATCCGTTCTAAGTGTTGCGTAGTTTTTCAGGCCGTATAAAAATTTACTGCTCAGAGCAAAGTTTGGTTCATGCAGAACCAAAAATTAAGAAAAATTAGCGGAAACATTGCTGTGGAGACTATTTCTGAAATTACAATTCAACTCCCATCCTCTGACTTTAAAAGCAATGCATCCTTGATTTTGTCAGCTGATTGCCTTATATCTATTTCAATCCTAGAGGTTTCTCAATGAGCGAATACAACTGTTAATTTACTGTTAAACCAAACAGATATTTTAAGGTTAATAATGCTTGGAAAGAAATAGATTCAATTGCTAATCCATGTGAAATTGACTGATTAGTTGACACTATTAGAAATATGAGGAGTGATTGATAAGTTTGTGGCCTAAGGTAGAAGGAGAGGAGTTATTAACTTCAAACTTTCTGCATAATCACTCAAAGAGTTGAACTGCATGTGCGTGTAACAAGAGCTGTATAACTCATCTCCTTCTACCTTAGGCCACAAACTTATCAAGTACCCATCTGTGGACACTTTCTGGAGATCCAAGATCCGTATGCTCCATGACCGCTGGACTGTGTGTAAATGTAGGAGGGGACTATGTTGAAAAATAAATGTGCTAGGTTTTCTAAAATTGACTCCTTCTACCTTAGGCCACAAACTTATCTATTACCCCTTGTATCTGTCTTTTTCAAAGAGACCACAAGGATTAAGAAACAGAAAACTTACCATAGTACTAGAGGGAAGGATCAGTTGAAGAAAGAGAATAGTTGGATAAAATTGCACATTGATTGTGCTACAATTAAGATCATTCTATGGTTACTGAGCTAATGTTTCCTCCCAGAACACTAACCAGTTAATGAGGTGGACAGCTGAGTGGTGGCTTCTCCAAAACTAGATGTTGTCAGTGAAGGAGGCAAAGAAAGAAGAGATCTACACAGAGCGGGAGCAGGATCCGAGGAGGAAAGCTGAGTCTTTTGTCTGAACTTGTTAGATCACCACATCCCACCCAGTTAATTGAAAATCCACGAGAAGCTGAGTGTAGAAAATTCAGTTCTGGCAATGATGTAAGGCCATTCCAATTTACTTTGTTTTCTGAATCATGCAAGGATCAAACTAATGTGATTAGCAACTAACATTTGTTCAACTTGTATGTTTGTGCCCAGGCAGAGATTTTATTAACTTGCAGACCAGTTTTGACCTTACCCAGTGTGCACAACTGCACACTTACAATCGCTGAACTGCAATCATAAAGAGAAAACAATGCCAGTTTGCCTCTGCATAACTCAAGAGTGTGAAGGCAGCTTGTAGCAACCCTGCCATCATTCATTTAAAGTCAGCCAGCAGTACAGTGGAGGCCGAAGGTGTGTGGGAGTATCAATCACTGTGTATATGAATAAGTTATCCTTCTCAAAACTCTCTATCTTCGACATAGAGCACTGTGCAAAACTCCTAAGCACATACAATGTATATATAGCTAGGGTGCCTGAGGCCTTTGCACAGAACTGTAGTAATTTTATGTATTGCACTGTACTACTGCCACGAAATAAAGCAAATTTCATGACATATGTGAATGATGATAAACCTGATTCTGATATGGATCTCTATTATGGACTGAGAGTGGGAAGGGAGCAGGGAGAAGGGAATCATGGTTGGGAAAAGGAGAAGGGAGTGGGGAGGTAGCGGGAAACACCAGAGAGATATTCTGAAATAATCAATACATAAACCATCTGTTTAGATTCAATTGACATTGCCTGGTGTCTCGGGGCTGGGTACGTCTGCCAGCCCCATCCCTGGCACTCCTTCTCTGCCTCCTGTCCCACACCCCTCCTGTGGCACTCCACTCCTGCCAGATTTACAAACTCGCTCTCCACTCCATGTTGACAAATATAGAACTGTAATGAGACAAATGTTCTATTTTGCAATACGTGTGTGTGTGTGTGTGTGTGTGTGAGAGAGAGAGAGAGAGAGAGAGAGAGAGAGGGGGGGAGAGAGAGAGGGAGAGAGAGGGAGCACAACAGACTAAAGAATCAAATTTGTTTCCTATTATTTGCTGTATTTTGTGTGCATTCTCGTGACAATAGCTGACATGAAGAGACTGTCGGCTTGAGAGAAGATTGGCACAGCACCCAGAAAGCTGATAACTTGGCAGCTTGACAACTTGCTTTGGGCACTAGCTTCGCCAGCATTGAGGACATCTTCAAAAGGTGGCATCTGTTATTAAGGATCTCCGTCAAACAGGACATGCCCTCTTCTCATTGCTACCATCAAGGAGAAGGTACAGGAGCCTGAAGACACACACTCAATGTTTCAGTGTCAGCATCTTCCCCTCCACCATCAGATTTCAGAATGGGCAATGTTCGCTTTTTGCATTAATTAATTTACTTTTTTGTGTGTGTGTGTGTGGAGATATATATATATATATATATATATATATATATATATATATATATATATATCTGTGTGGATGTGTGTGTGTGTGTGTGTATATGTATATATATAAAACACTGTCATTTATATTTTGTTATTATGTATGCACAGCTGCCACAAAACAACATATTGCACAAAATGTAGGGGTGATATTAAACCTGATTCTGAGTAATGGCCTACCAGTATCACAAACTTCAGTATATCAGAGCACAATATGTGAACTAGTGACTTTTATAAATGGCTAAAGTGAAATGTGACTCTCAAAGGCATCTAATTTATTCTGTCTGGGAGCCTGGCTCCAATTTATTGTTCATAGAGTTGTGTCAATGTTCATTCTATTTTTGTCATATGCTTGAACTGCTGTACCATTTCTGAATGTAAATCTGTATTTGATTTACATTCAGAGTCTGTAATTCTGGATGTAGATGTGGTGCAATTCAAATACAACTCATACCTTCCAGCTCTCTTGTCATTTTATTTTATGACTTTAACTGCTCCTGAAGGTTACTTGGTTGTTATAACTGGGGTGATAATGGGGAGAAGCTCCCACCACCTATTATATGTTCCCAATGGCGTGCACCTTAAATAGCTTCTGGCAATCAAGTCCAGCTCCTGGCCTTCATGTGTGGCTAGATACTAAGTCCAGCGGAACCGTTTCTATTAACAGAAGAAGGGGCAAAGGTGGGTTACTGATGCCTTAAAACGAGTCACTTTGGGCAGATGGGGCTCGTCAGCCGTGGTTGGCAGCTGATCTAGGAGAAGGAAAACTCTGATCTCAAACCTCCACTGCCTTGTAGCTATATCCACTCATGGGGAAGGCTTTGGGGATAAACCCCAAGGGAAAAATCTGGAGCTAGAGTCCCTAGGGCAGTCCTACATTGAATTCAATGCTGACTGGCGATTCCTGCGACACTGCTGATATCAAACCTTATCAGTCTCTGCCATTCTTTTGGATTCATCGGGTGCATGGAGAGGGGGAGCTTGCTACATGGGCAACAGCTCACTCCCCATATTGTACAGCCCAGGCTTGTGTATCTAGACAGCTAGGACTCAATATCCAAGGTCAACTCTGACTGACGAAGGCCCTTACTCCTCACTTTAACTGCTCCATATGTAGGGAAGGGAATCCTTATTGCACTCATATTTGATGTTTTTACATTGGGCTGCAACAGTGGAATAGCATTTAGCGCTGCTGCATCACAGCTCCAGAGAACTGGTTTCCATTCTGACTTGGTACACCGTCTGCATGATGTTCACACATTCTCCCCATGTTCACATGTGTTCCTCTAGGTGTGCTGGCTTCTTCCCACATTTCAAAGACATGCTGCTTGGTGCATTACCTGGCCACTGTAAATTGGCTCTAGTAATTTTGTAAGTGATAGAATCTAGAGGGAGGAGGAGGAGGAGGAGGAGGAGGAGGAGGAGGAGGAGGAGGAGGAGGAGGAGGAGGAGAGAGAGAGAGAGAGAGAGAGAGAGAGAGAGAGAGAGAGAGAGAGAGAGAGAGAGAGAGAGAGAGAGAGAGAGAGAGTGTGTGTGTTGGTATGTTACAATGGGATTAATGCTAATATTTGTATAAATAGGTTTTAAATGGTCAGTCTGAACATGCATTAATGTCTTCTATGGCTCAATGATGAGATTAGGTCCAAAAATTTAGTTCTGCTTTGAAGTGATCGGTCTGGTTAATATTACTAACAACAAAAAAGAGATGGGGAGTGTGGATGTCAGGTAATGTTGATGCATCTATAAGACCATAGTGCCAAATTCTGCTCTATTTGATGTGCTGAGGGATCTGGTTCTGCAGAGAACAATTCCAATCTTTTGATATCTCTTGGGACACTGGCAAATGGGAGGTGAGGAGGTGAGATAGATTGACTGGTTGAGTGGAAGCTGCAACCTCACAGTCAACGTGACCAAGACCAAGGTATTGACTTTAGGAAGGTGAAGTCAGGGAAAAACACATCAATCCTCATTGAGGGGTCAATGGTGGAAAGGCAGCATCAAGTTCTTGAGTGTCAATATCTCGAGGATCTACCCGGGGCCAAACACATTGCTGCAATCATGAAGAAGACACAGCCAGCAGCTCTACCTCATTAGGAGTCTGAGGAGATTTGGTATGCCTACAAAGTTCAGCAAATTTCTGCAGATGTACGGTGCAGCGAATTTTGAATGGTTCAAAGTTGAAAAGTTCAAAGATAATTTACTATCTAAGTATATTCGTGCCACTATATAGAACCCTGAGAAGTCCAAAATAGAAGTTAAAATAGGTGGAATTAAGATAGCGCAAGTGGCTGCCTCCTGAAGCTCATCTCCTCACCTCACAATCTACTTTGTTATGACTTTTATCATTTATTTGCACTGCACTTTTTGATAGCTTTTACACTTTATTCTGCATTATTAATGTTTTTCCTTAGTCTAGCTCAATGCTCTGTGCAATGATTCGATCTGTATGAACAGTATGCAAGACAATCTTTTCAATGTATCTTTGAACATTTAACAATAAACCAAAACTAACTCCAATACCACAGGTTGTAGGCTCAGCCAGCTCCATCGTGAGCACAACACTCACAGTGTTGGTGACATCTTCAGGAGATGTACCTCAAGAGGATAGCATCCATCATTAAAGATCCTCACCATCTGAGGCACTGCCATCAGGGATGAGATACAGGAGCCTGAAGACTCACACTCAGCATTTTCCCCTCCACCGTCAGTTTGCTGAATGGTCTATGAACCTATGAACACAACTTCATTATTCTTCTTTTGTACTATTTATTTATATTTGTAACATAGTAATTTTCATGTTCTGCACTGTACTGTGGCTGCAAAATAGCAAACTTTATGTCATATGTCAGTGATAATAAACTTGATTCCAGTTCTGTTTCCGTGGTTGGTTATTTGCCAAGTGTTTTTCAAACCTGTCAGTAGCCTCAGTTAGAACCCATGTACTGGCTGAACAAGGTAATCTTTAATCCTCTTTTCCAACTGAATTCAAGTAAATCCTTTTGATAGTTATACTATACAGAGGGTGCAAATCACGGCAACTCATTATTGTCGATGGGAAAATAGTTTCATTCTGTACTTATTTGTAAGGCAGTCTCTAAAGTTTGTAAATTACATTTAGATCCACTTGACAATTTTTAAAACATATTCATACTGTATTTCATTATGTGTTCCCCAGTTGTGTTGTATCCTATAACATTTATTTCCACATGTTTGTTGTTGAAGTTTCAGATATTGGAGCAGCTGATATAAAATCCGCCTCTCAAAGTTGCCATTGTGGGTGGTGATTGACTTTTGACGATGGAGACAGGAGGACACCAGTGGCTTATGCTCCACTGGGAGCTAAGGGCCCAAGCAGAAGAAGCTACAAAATCCATTTTCCGGGATATTGGCTTGAAAAAGAAATGAAAATAATCATCTCATAACATTCAGAATGTGTCTGCTTTCTTCCCCAAAGAGATGTGAAGATGTGAAGATCTTAGAGAAATGTGCTCAATCTGCATGTCCTACCTCTGCGTGTGTGATTGTTTCAGAGAGGGAGCAGAAGAAGTCTACTGAAAGCTTGTTGGGGAGGTGGGACTTCCACTTCTTTAGGAAGACTGGAAAGATTGTTTCTCTTTAAAGGAGATCATGAGGGGATCTTGGCAGAGCTATTTATCATAAGGAAAGGTATAGACAGAGCAAAGCTGTTGAAATAAGCAGAGAATCTGAATCTGAATGTTAAGAATGAAGGAAGGTAGAATGATGGTGTTTTGCAATAGAGTCAAAACCAACATGGAGATTTTTTTATTTACACAGAATGGTTAGGATGAGAAACACTCTTCCAATGAAATATTCCTTCTAATTTGTAATGACCAGAGTGTGCAAAAATCTTGCTTTGTGCAATTTTTTGCCCAGTGACAACAGCATGTGTGCACTGACTAATGTCCTCAATAAAAACAACAAGCCAGTTCTAAAATCTGAACACAAGCCATCGTAAACTCCACATTGCCAACACCGTCCACATCAGAAAGCAGAAAAGGAAAAGTGATTGTGTATGATTGTAAAATATACTTTAACACGCCAACAAGGTGTAGGGTAATAACATTTCACGCGCAATTTAAGTTCCTTTGTGCACTAGCAGCAAAAGATGTGTGTGCGTGCTCATGCACACACCTTAGAGGGAACATTGAAGGCAGTCAATTATAACCTTCATAAGAATTTTTTTTTAAAGTGCCGAGCCATAGAGAGAGAACAGGCTAATCAAACTGGCTGGATAGTTTCCTTCTAAGCTGTAAACATCTGGTGCTCCACAATCTTGCAGAAATGGTTCAATACAGCTCGAGATACTTTTGCACACTGGTTGTTCCATACTTTGTCCAGGCAGGAGTAAAAATATCAAACACTATCCTTTTATCAAGAAATCCATGAATTATATCATGTGGTGTGGTGAAAATGGCACAAGATGGGAATATCAGTAGACAGTGAAGTGAATACCTGACATGTCACGACGTATGCAGTTGAGTGAGTCCTTAAATGTGTGAAATTGTATTGAATTTGATCCCTCTGGGAATGGAAGTGATAGTTTCTATCCAAAGTCATCAGGTACTTTTTACAGTCACTAGAAGCCCAGTCTTTTCGGGTCCAAGATCTTTCAACACCGTGGCATGTTTTCATATCCAATAACACCTTCTGCCAAAAACCATTTGTTTCCCTGCATTCTTTTTCTATTCCTCATACATTGCTGTCTGCACGAAAGAGCAATTGTTTTAAAAAGCCTCAATTCCTATCATTTTACTCTTTACTTACCAGAGGCCATTTTCCCTACAATTTTTCCTGAAGTTTGTATTTCAATATTTAAAATTGGGCATTACTCTTGTCAGGGTGTGCTGTGGTTTAACAACTTTCTCTCTTATTTAGTTAGTCCACACAGTGAACGATCATGAGAGGCATAAATAAAGTGCATGCACATGATCTATTTTCCAGGGAGAGGGAATCAGAAACTAGAGGGCATAAGTTTAAGATACGAAGAAAAATATTTTTACAAAGGACTTGAGGGACAACTTTTTCACATGGAATCTGTTGCCAGAGAAAGTGGCTGCGACGAGTATAATAACAACATTTAAGAGATTTGGTTAAGTACATGAATAAGAGAAGCTTAGACTACAGGCCAAATGCAGGCAAATAGGATAAGTTTAGGCAGGCATAATGGTTGGCATGGGCAACTTGGATTAAAGGGCTGGTTTCCAAGTTTTATTACTTAAGATTTTATGACTTTTCACCTACTTGTAGGTTATCAACAGGAAGAAATGACTCAGGTGTATTTATTCTTAGTTTCTCTGTACTTTTTCATTTTGGATATATGTTTCAACCACTTTTTTGGACATGTCTATGGTCAAGAATCTTTGTCACTTTATACTGGTTTCAAACAGTTTTACTCAAGCATTCAAATGCTCCCTTCTTGTAGTTTAAAAGTACACTGTAAAGAATTTCTTCTCACAGTAAAAAAAATAATGTTTGGGATGTTCTGAAGCAGTGAAGCAATCTTCTTTTTCTCCTTCGTAAGCAATCCTTCACATCTAAATGTGACACACTTCCATTCCAGTTTTGTGTATTCTGAGGTGGCTGATGAGGCTAATGTTGCAGTCTTCCACAAATTGGGCAAGAGTTGGCTGATGGTGTGAGCAGGTGGGTAGCTTGTGATGTGAGTGCTCTCCTTCCAACATTTATGCAGGGTTTTGAATTTTCCTAATGCAAGAACTTGAGATTCTCAATATTATCCTGAGTTTTCCCTCTCCACTTTCAACAGTTGTGGACCAGAGGATCCCAGGAGTCAGCAGCACCAAACTTTGCTTCTAAAATTAATGCAACATTTTAAATGATTATGAATAATGCCTTAGTCTTAATCTTAACCTGATATCTTGGACTGATAAACTCACAGGTCACTGCAAAGTTGCTAACCTTCAAATATCAGATATTTTAACAGCAAACACGAGGAAATCTGCAGATGCTGGAAATTCAAGCAATACGCACAAAATGCTGGTGGAACACGGCAGGCCAGGCAGCATCTATAGGGAGAAACACTGTCAATGTTTCGGGCCGAGACCCTTTGTCAGGACTCTCGCCCTGATGCAGTCCTGATGAAGGGTCTCAGCCCGAAAAGTTGACAGTGCTTCTCCCTATAGATGCTGCCTGGCCTGCCGTGTTCCACCAGAATTTTTTGCGTGTTGCCAGATATTTTAACAAGTGAGTTTGTTAAAGATGCTAAAAGTAGATTTCTTTTGCCTGAAATATTAGGATGTGTGTCAACTTGTGCCATTCCAACTGTTGTTTTATGAAAGGCACTGGCCTGTTTATTTTAATTTTCATGCAATACATTTCTGAGTGGCTAAGAATGCTTGGGAAATATTTATTCAACAAGCTGTTTACATCTGTGGTCTTTAGAAAAAAATCTATTATATAGACAGTATTTGGCAATAGTGATGAATTGAAGGACAAAGACAAATGATTTAATGTTATGCCTTGCCTTCAGGCATGATAACTATTCAGTTTTAGCCAGAGTCAGTTTTGACATGTTGACATTGCATAAGATACAGTCCAATCTTTCACTTACAGGCCTAAAAAAGGAGTAAGACTCAAGGAAGGAGAAATTCTTTGTTAAACCCTCACAGTCAAAAAGCAGTCTGGTATTTAATTCATAAGCCTGGAATTTGAAAGTCTACAAAAAGTAGATTTGCCACCCTGCAGGATTAGCCAAGGATCGGAGAGTAATCTCCAAGTCTGCTGGGGGCATGCTGAGAGAATAGGCCGATCTTAGGCATTTAGTGCATTTGAGGTTGCTTTTAAATACTGTATATTATCACTATTTACCGTGCTTTAGTTCCTGATAAAGGTAAAATTAAATTTCCCCCTAAACTGAACGTAATAGTTCAAGCAAGTTTGTTCAATAACACTGAGTGATAGAAGAGATTTGCCTCACTCACCCACTAACTCACCCACAGATAAACGATCTTCAACTAGAAACATTAATTTTGTTAAACACAAGTAAGTCTGCAGATGCTGGAAATCCAAAGCAACACACACAAAATGCTGAAGGAACTCGGCAGGTTAGGCAGCATCTATGAAAGTTAATAGATAGTCGACATTACAGGCCAAGACCCTTCGTTAGGAATTTTGTTATTCTTTCCACAGACCTGCTGAGTGTTCCCATCATCATTTAAAATTCTTCTTTGCCTTTTAGTTTGTGTGGAAATAGTGTATGATTGGTATAAATATATGCTTGATTGTCAGTGTAGACTTGGAGGACCAAAGGACAAATTCACGAGATTCTGTAGAAGCTGGAAATCCAGAGTAACACACTCAAAATGCTGGAGGAATTCAGCAGGTGAGCAGCATCTGTGGAAGTGTGTGGAAATGAATAACCAGTCAAAGTTCAGGACTCAAAAGTGGGGGGGGGGGGGGTGGAAGCCAGAATGGGGGAGGGGAGGGGAAGGAATACAAACTAGAAGGTGACAGGTGAAGCCAGGTGGGGACTGGAGGGAAGTTGGGAAGTAATAGGTGGAACAGGTAAAGGACTGAACAAGAACAAGTCTGATATGAGGGGAGAGTGGGTCATTGAGAGAAAGTGAAGGAGGAGGGGCACAGGGGTTGAGATAGGCAGATGAGGAGAAGAGAAGAGGTAGTGGAGAGTCAGACTGGAGAATGGAAGGAGAGAAGGGGAGGGGGAAAATTAACAAAAGTTAGAGAAATAAATATTCATGCCATTCGTTGGAAGCTACCTAGATGGAATATGAAGTGTTGTTCCTCCAACCTGAGAGTGGCTTTATTCTGGCGGTAGAGGAGGCCATGGAACAAAATGTCAGAATAGGAATCAGGATTGGAATTAAAATGGTTGACAATGGGAAATCCAGCTTTTTGCGGATGGAGTGAAGCTGTTCAACAAAGCAATTCCCCACTTTACATTGAGTCTCACCAGTATAGAGGAAGCCACTTTGGATGCACTGGGTACAGTAGACGACCTCAACAGATTCGCAGGTGAAGATTTTCTTCACCTGGAGGGACTTTCCCACGTAGCCAGCGGAAAAGCAGGCATAGCTGGGGTCAGGTGGGTGCCCATGGCTACACCTTGGCTATGGAGAAAGCGGGAGGAGCTGAAAGAGGACCAAAGGCTGTTCGTCTCTGCAATACTCCTCCATGTTGTCTGCAGGTGCCAAGATTCCAAACACTGGAATTCTTTCTCTCAGTCCCTCTGCTTTTTAACACATCTTTCCTCCTTTAAGGCACTTCTTAAAATCTAATCCTATGACCAAGCTTTTGTGCATCTCTCCAAATACCTTCCTTTGGTCTCTAGGCCAGCCTTGAAATCTTAAGAAAACAGATTAAACTCCAGGGCATTTTGAATGTGTGTGTTTTTGTTACATTAAATGGAGCATTTATATTTCATTTCCTTTAAAGTTCAAAGTTGAAAGTAAATTTGTGATCAAAGTACGTACAGCACGTGTCACTATATACAACCTGAGTTTCACTTTCCTGCACGCATACTCAATAAATACTTAGAATAATAACAAAACAGAGTCAGTGAAAGACTGCACCACCCTGGGCATTCAACTAGTGTGCAAAAGACAACAAACTGTGCAAATACAGAAAGAAAGAAACAATAAATAAATAAATAAGCACTTATTATTGACTCTTCTATCCATGTGTGTACCTTGCGTGTAAATACACAGGCCTCTATCTTGCCTGGCAGTCTAATGTCCAATACTATGACAAGGATCTTCTGAAAATCCAAGTAAACAACATCCACTGTTGATCCTGCTTGTTACTTCCTCTAAGGATTCCATTAGATTGGTCAGGCAAGATTTTCCTTTAAGGAAACCAGGCTGACTTCAGCCTTTTTGTATCACGTGCTTCCAACAGCTGACAACCCTATCCTTGGTAATAGACTGGAAGATTTAACCAATCACTGAAGTAAGCTAACTGGCTAATAATTTCCTGTCTTTTCCCGCCCTGCCTTCTTAAAGAGTGGAGTGACATTTCTGACTCAGAATCGAAAAATAAAGGAAATTGTACGCCGAATGTCTGATCATCCAAGATCAATGGAGAAGGGAACAATTTTGATGATATCACCCGGAATATGTACAACTACTGTTGGCAGCTGCATCTTGAAATAATTTAAGGGAAATCAAAGCAGCCTGATACAAACAGATAGTTTTGTTTATCTCACTTTCATTACAGAAGTAATCATGTCCTTGATCCCTGCTAGCTTATCTTGCAGACTTCATTTGCTAATGGTTCCATTGTATAAACAGCAACAGTTTCCAAGAGCATCTTAATCGTTACTTATGAATAAATCTGGAGCCCCCAAGGATCAGTCCTTGAGTTCTCCTCTTCCTTGTCTGAATAATGACCCTTAGCAACTTAAAAACATGGCATCAATTTCCTGCCTTATACGACAATCATTTCTAACTCAACACAATCTCTCTTGACTGCTTCACGATCCCTACATTATTTTATCATACTGTTTACTCTGAACTGGATGTGTTTAAATTTCCTGCAATTATTTTGTTTTAGTTTTTATTTACAGATACAATGCCAAACAGGCCCTTCTGGCTCAACAAGCTGTGCTATTCAGCAGCCCACCTATTTAACCCTAGCCTAATCACAGGACAATTTACAATGAACAACTGACCTACTGACTGCCATGTCTAAATAAATTAATTAACTACAATGAAAAATTCAGTTGCCATCACAAACACTATTCCCTACCCATGGACCCTATGCTTCTCCCTTGGAAGTTTCTGAAACAGAGCAACAATATTCAAATTCTTGGTTCATTATTTCCAGCTGAACTTCACACTTCATTTCCCAGCCCTCCTTGCAATTGTCTAATTCAACCTCCATAATATTCGACAAATCTGACCTTGGTCTTTCATGCCTTTAGATTACTTCCCCAATCTAAGATCTCACCCATCAGTATCTCTATAATTTCCTTCAAACCTGTAACCCTAGGAGCTGCTTGTGCTCCTGTAGTTCCACACTCTCACATAGCCCTGAATTTAGTTACTAGATTTTGGCAGCCATGTTTTCAGCTGTCAAAAGGAAAGGCATTACATTTCCTTCCCTAAATGTGTCTGGTTAGCCATTTTGTTTCCCTCTTATAAAATGTTCTTTGAAACTGTCCTTACTTCTCCAATAGGTCCTCTGCTGCCCTTGCAGTGCGGATGTACAAAGTTATGCAGTGAGTTAAACACCTTCTCAAAAATCACCTGAGACAGAGGCTTCCTTCAGGTTTTTTTAAAATGAGATCTTACTTGTGAAAAGATCCTGCCATTTCACAGGCAAATAAAGGGGAGATTGAGATGAATATCTTTCCACTGAGTGCTTCAAAATGAAATTCAAATTAATCTGTGCAGGAAAAATCAGCTTACATACAGGAAATCATGTTTGTACAGAATAAACTGCACTTCTATAGGCCCAAACCGGTGCCTTAATTCATTTCTTGATTCATGCTTCTGCAAAGTGCCTTGCAATATTCCGGTTCATTGGGTCATTTTGGGACCAGTACGTTATGGCCCAATTAAGTTTCATGGAAATAGTTAAAAAGATATAAAAAAGCCAATCTATCATTTAAGTGATTAACAATTGTATTTAAAGAAATACAGAACAATTTAAAACACTATCAAAACTACCACTACTATAAAACTGTGTATTAGTTACCAATAGTTATCAATGGAGGAAATCATTTAGTGTACGCTGCTGTGAATTGACTGTAAATGAACAAAATTAACGAAGACATCTAGAACAGCTAGCAGACTGCCTTGACACAGTGCTTTTGATGACAGTAGTCTTCATATCTTCATGTTCATTGTAACATTCAAGATGATGGTCCAGACCTTCAAATTTTTCACAATTCCTAACTTGCGAAAGTAGAGAAATCATTTCATTTTCACTTGTGACTGTCTCTGGCATCTCCAAGCCTGAATGCTTGAAACCACAGTGATCAAAACTGTTCTGAGTTGTTTATTACTTGCCAACTAACAGTGACAAAAAAACATTGTTTTTTGAACACAAACACACAAGTGACACTATTTAAACACTGTCTGCTCTGAGCACGGTGTACTGTAGTGCCTAACAGCCACACAATGTGCACATGACTGATGCTAGTTGGCAATTGTTCGGCAACAGTTTCCTGTCTCAATTAAAAACGGCATGGTATCCCGAATAAACAAATAATATCCCGAATAGTCCTGGCTATTTTCTTGACTTATTTTTCCTCTTTAAGAGTGTTATGCTTTGTAAAGTCAAAACATTAAGCTAAATGAAAGGAAAAAGAAGGAGCTTGGAATACAAGTCTAACTTCATTTTTACTTTAAGCGAGGTATGTACATATGACATGGTGATGTAATTACATATAGCCCACAATGCATTATGTAAACAACAAAGAATGCTTAATCAAACAATATATTTACAATATTACTCAAATATTAAATACACAACAATTCTTCCTGCTTAGCTATAAACTCCAACTCAATATAGAATGCATCTCAACTTATATACACAGTATACGACATAATGCAACTGCTACACAGACATCCACAGCATAGTAAGTTTAAAATTTTCCCATTCAGGCATATAGATTTAGTCACATGGAAGATTTCTTACTCTTGTGGGATAATGTCTTTTTTGGCCAGGGAAGACACTCTGTTTGGCAGGTGAATCTTGTGACTGTGAAACAATCTCAGGTTCTCGAGCCTCCTTTGTGGTGGAGTCGATTCTGTGACGGCAGGAAGTGGTTCAGACAACTCTCAGAGTTGTCTCTGGACATGTTGGCATCTGAACAGAGCATGGCAAGCTCCACTGAATGATGTGAATTATTGATCACTACAGAATGTCTCCCTGGTGCTCCCTGCTCCCTTCCCCTTTTCCAAACCATGATTCCCCTCTCCGTAACCCATCCCACTCTTGGTCCACAATAGAGATGCATATCAGAATCAGATTTATCATCACTCACATATGTCATGAAATTTGTTTTTTTTTTTGCAGCAGTACAGTGCAATACATAAAATTACTACAGTACTCTGCAAAAGTCCGAGGCACCCTACCTACATACTGTATATTCTACCTTTTGTACAGTACTGTAAATGGCAGAATCTGGGGCGATTTGATGGGACTGCGGAGAGAATAGAATGTGCAAATAGTGTAGGATTTTTGGAAATGAATGTTTGATGTTTGGGATGGACTTGATGGGTTGAAGGACCTTTTTTTTCCCACTGCATCTCTCTATGACCCCACAACTCTCTAAGTTTGGAAAATCCCATGGGAATAAGAAAATTCCAGACTTACTGGCTAAACTCTTCCAGAAATGCTCTTGCTTAGCTGCACCTTTGGAGTCCATGCAATGGAGCCGAAGCCAGCTGAACACTCCAGTTGTGCAGATCGTCACAGTGTCAAACTTTTAAGCTACTTGTGGCTGCTCGGATCCACAAGTAGCTTAAGCAAGGTCCAGAAGTACGTAAAGCAAGTCTTATGCAGATAATTTTACGGAAGAATCATTATCTTCTAATTTTCCTTGTTAACAAAGCTGGGCATGTTTCCAAATTTCCGTCAGTCACCTGACTTGGAAAGTATTCAAGCTTAGGATTTGTTCCTTATGCTTACCTCAAGGCCCCTCACAGACTGTAGATGAACTGAAAGCACACTACTTCAATTAATATTCCAAAGGTAGTTGAATTCAGAAAAGTCACAAATGAAATGGCCCAGTATTTAATTGGAAAAAAATCTTGAATTCACGGAGTTATGAACATGTAAAAATACAGTAATTTCTAGAACAGATGAGATAAATTGTTCAAGTTCAAGCTTATTGTTTTTTTTATTCAGACTTACAGCATGGTAACAAGTCCTCCTGGACAAGCAAGCCCATATTGCCCAGTAACACCCATGTGACCAATTAACCCATACATCTTTGGAATGTGGGGGGAAATTGGACCACACGGAGGACACCCACACAGTCACAGAAAGGCATACAAACTCCAAACAGACAGAACGGGAATTGAACCCTGCTCACTGGCACTACATAGGGTTATGTTAACCGTTATGCTACCATGCCATCCCTTTAAAACGTTGCACCAACCTTGTTGTCATAGACATACATATGCAGGGTTTAAATGCCATGAAAATGTGCCTTTTGCAGCAGAAGCAGTACAGTACATTACAATACGAAGACAGACATAAGTTAACAGAAACTTAAATTAACATAAATTATGTATGAAATTATACATAACATATAACAATATGCAAATTATCATGAACAGCTGGGGATTTCTGTTGCTCCATTTTTAGTCTCATTAATACAGGTGGGCACAGACAATCTCCCGTGAATTTGAAGGAATTGCTGGTTTTGTGCAAATTAATCCAACTGCAGCATCAGTCTAAATACCTCATAGGGTAAAGGTACTTTTGATGAGGAGATTAATGTTCCCCATCAAAGGCAACTAAGGCAAAAAATGTGACCAGATAAAATTACAGAATCTCACAGAAAACAAATGATACCCTCAGGTGTTTACCTAATTTCTATGGATTTTCTTTTCCTTCCTTTACTTTATTTTCCTTTTTACCATTGAATCTTCTCCTGTATTTCTCTTTCTGCAACTCAGTTTTCCCCTACGCCTTCTCCAGCATTTCTCCATATCCTCCTCTATGCATGATCTATCCATTAGATCTCTGATATCCCTTTGCCTTTACTATCACCAGTTGGAAAATCCAGTGTCCAGCGCCATAATCACATGTTTGAACAGTAATGTTTACAGAAAAAAGTATAGATTTTTCACTCAGATGTGTTGGTTAATTAGTTTACTTTTGTAGGTATTGACACCGACAGTAAAATAAAATAACTGGGCCCAGAACACACGCATTTTTACAGCTCAAACATACTTTGTTTTACTTGTGCAGAAGGAGAACAGCATGACCCCTGTCACTCACACTGTTCTGAAGCCAGGACAGAAAACTGCTATTTTCATAGAGGATTGGTTCTTCGGTTACAGATATTGACCATTTGGTAAATTATGTATATGTCTGAATTCTTTATTTGCAAAATCAATCGTTATTCACAATTGAGGTGTTAAAAGTCAATAGAAACTTCAAGCTCCCAACCAATGATACTTTGCAGTTAGTAAAGCACTTAGGTGTTGGGTGTATTTCACATCCTTCTTTTATTCCTATAATACTGTGCAAAAGAGGCACATATATAGCTAAGGTGCTTAAGATTTTTGTACTGCAGTAGTTTTATGTATTGTACTGTACTGCTGCCACAAAAAAATCAAATTTCCTGACATATGTGGTTGATGATAAACCTGATTCTGATATGAGTTTCTATTGTGGATGGAGACTGGGACGTGGGCAGGGAGAGGGGAATCATGGTTGGGGAAAGGGGAAGGCAGGGAAAGCACCAGAGAGACATTCTATAATGATCAGTAAACCAATTGTTTGGAATCCAGACAATTGGTGTCTCAGGGCTGGTGTCTGCACCTGTGCCACCACCCCACTCCCTGCCCTTGGCAATTCCTCTCTGCCACCTGTCCCACACTCCACCCACGACGCTCCACCTTCGACATTCCCAACTTCCTTTGCTCCCGCCAGATTTACAAACTCACTCTCTCCTCCATGTTGACAAATATACTATGAAAAAGTATTAGGCACCCTAGCTATATATATGTGCCTGTACTGTATTGTATCTCATCTGTCTCCCATGTGTTCTTTGAGGTTGATTCCACACAGTCAGTAATTCTCGCCTATCTGTCTGCAATGGGCAAGGTTGTTTCTGGTGGTCTCACTTCAAAGGTCTTCCTTGGCTGAGTTTGACTGCACATCGCCACAGTCAGTCTGGCCTGGATGTTGTCATTAACCCTTGCCTTACTGCAACTTTCGCATAGGGAAGTGGCAAGAGAGAAAAAAAAAGAGAGAGCTAGGAAATGTGTGAGAGAGTGACATTGTGTGACATTGTAGGACTACAGGGAAATAAGAAGAGGGAGGATAGGAATGATGCGATTGCTCATACAGGAGCTGGCATGGGCCCAGTGGGGTGAATGGCCTTGTTCTGTATTGCAAAGTGTAAGGATGTGGGTGGCTTGACCCAATACCAGGGAAAGAATGCCTCATTGTACTATCCCAGGAGGACGCGTGGCCTGTGTTATTCAGCATATGAAGTGACGGCAGGCATAGCTCATGAGGCCACTAGAGAAACTCTGTCCAACAGTGAACATAAATCAGTGGAATGCACGTCTCTGTCCGAACTCACCACGCAGTTGCTAAAGCAAACATTTGGCCTTGGGGACAGATCAGATGGAGTGTTGCTCCACAGCACAGCAAAGGCATCCAAATGTTTTCCGTGACGCTCTATTCCCAGTGGGGAACAGTGCCTGTAGTGAGCACAGGCCATGGGATGATAGAATTACTACATGTGCTGCCAGAAACAACACCATTCTTATCGCCTGCCAACTTAACATCTTCCTGTAAGCAGTCACCCAGATGAAAGCTGTCAATGAAAAGGGGAACTCGAGGTTGTGTGGAACCTGCCCTTTGGGTGCTACCAGAGGCATCTTGGTTCCAAAATGGCAGGAAAAGTGCAGGCAGAGATTGTGTGGTTGAGTCAGACCGCAATCCCATCTTGACACCCCGACAACCAATCTCAGTCCAAGCAATTCAGGTAACATCTTACTTTCAATTTGGAAGAAAAATCCAACAGCTAGTGAAGACCCAAGAGACTGGAGATGCCGGGATCTGGAGCAACATACAAACTGCTGGAGGAACTCAGCAGGTCGAGCAGCATGTGTGAGAGGAAAAGAATTGTCAGCGTTTTGACTTCACAGATATTGAGGTGTGCCAGTGATGACTGGCAGTAAGGAGGGGATGTTATTTTTGATCTGCACAGACTTTGTGGTCTCCTGATGAGAAAGTCAAGAATCCAGTTGCAGTGATGCAGACGGCCAGGTTTTGGAGCTTGTTGATTAGAGCTGAGGGTAAGACCATGTCAAACACTGAACTGTATTCAATGAACAACCCACTGACATAGGTATTTTAATGTGAACAAAGTCACCTGAGAGAGACTGAAGCTAACGGACACAGATTTGTATTATTCAACAAAGATAAGCTGCAGGCACCATATTAAGACCCCTTTGGAGAAAGAGGCCTGTTCGACCCAATATTACATTTTACATGCTAAAGATAAAAAGTCAATTCTGTATTTACAATGCTTCCTTTGAACTACATATAACTTCCACACCTCGTTCTTTGTGCCCACACTGCAGACACCCAAAATGAATGTTTATCAGCGATGCCTGGTTTTTCAATGGACTGCTGTTCACAGCTCTAAGAACCTGTTGTCCAAGGCTGTATTTAAAATTTAGTCTATGTTTAGTTCACATTCAGGTCTGAAGAATGGCTGCTGAAGTTAATATTTTGCTGTATACCCTAAGTTCAGAATATGTCCCTCCTCTTGGGCCTCCTGGACAAAAATAAGTTTGTTCCAGGAACAGCCAAACCTTAAGGAGGATCTAATCAAATAGAGTAGCAAAAGTGCCCTTTGAAATCCTTCCTCAATTACCTTATGTGCATCGACATCTACACTATCATCCCTAATGGCTACCTACGAGACTCTAAGCAGAAATTGTTCCAGAAATTTGACCAACTTTGTCATTTGTATGCCTGTTGCCTCCTTCACTGCTGGCCAAATGCAATTTAATTGCTTTCTTTTTCTTCACCCCGTCATTTTCTGATAGTTAAAACTCAGCGATGACCATCAGTTGTTACTCTCTGGTCAGGGGCATCAGTCACACAGGCCCCCTCAGAAGGGGTTGGGGTGGGCCCTATTTGAATGACTGCAAGGACCTCTCCCCGGTGGCACCCCATTCAGGACTGTCTAGTCGATCATTGGCCCAACCACTGAAAGGGCCCAGATCATTGGTGTTCACTCTCTATTCAGACTGGGTCTGCTTCCATCAGGTGTGGTCAGGCCCGATACAGCTGGCTGGGTTCTCTGCAATGACACTGTTACCAGGTACTCTTGACCTCTCGCTCTGTTTCTGAGGGTGACAAGAAGGCGGGTCATATGGTTTAATGTAGGTCCAATGTTTCCATTGCCTGCCTCGCCAGGACTGTACCCCAACACAGGCATTATTTGTCCGGAGCACCTCTTGCAGTTCTATCCTCCTGGGAGTGAAACCTATCCTTTCAACCAGCTCCCTTACCATGACTTGGTCACCTGACTGTGAGAGGACTTCCTTCTCTCAACATGGCTCTCTCTGAAGTTGCTGTTGCTTTGCTCGATCCCTCAGTGTGTTACCCCGGTTACAGTAGTCCTTCACATCTCCATGTAATCTTACTAAATTGGCATTTGTGGTTTCTTTTTGTACACTTGTAATTTCTGGTGCTTCTTGTTCTTCCACTGCCCTCCTCATGTTGATGTCTGTCCACTTGTTCACTTTCTGCTCCTTCCTGTCCCCTTTCTGGTGAGCCTTTACTTCAATCACTTTCACCTCCTCAGGCAGCTGCTCTACTTCTAACAGCTCCTGACTGTGCTTGGCCCTTATCCTTGAGATCTGCTGACATGACACCCATGCATCACCCTGCCTCTCCTCCCTGCGGGCTATGTTAGCTGCTTTGTGGGTCACAAATGTTTGCTGTTCCTCTCTTAAGACCATAAGATGAGGGAGCACAATTAGGCCATTCAGCCCATCAGGTCTGTACTGCTATTCCATCATGGCTGATCCCGGATCCCACTCAACCCGATAGATCTGCTTTCTCGTCATATCATTTGATACCCTGACTGAAAATGATCAACCTCTGCCTAAAATATACCCATGAACTTGGCCTTCACCACAGTCAGTGGCAGAGCATTTTACAGATTCACCACTCTTTGGCTAAAAAAAAATTCCTCCTTACTTCTGTTCTAAAAGGTCATCCATCAATTTTGAGGCTGTGCCCTCAAGTTCTGGATACCCCCACCATAGGAAACATCCTCTCCACATCCACCTTATCTAGTCCTTTCAACATTCGGTAAGTTTCAATGAGATCCCCCCTGCATTCTTCTAAATTCCAGTGAGTACAGGCCCAAAGCTGCCAAATGCTCCTCATAGGTTAACCCCTTAATTCCTGGAATCATCCTTGTGAGCCTCCTCTGGACTGTCTCCAATGACAACACATCTTTTCTGAGATATGGGACCCAAAACTGTTGACAATACTTCAAATGCAGCCTGACTAGTGTCTTATAAAGGCTCAGCATTATCTCCTTGCTTTTATATTCTATTCCCCTTGAAATAAATGACAACATTGCATTTGCTTTCTTTACCACGGACTCAACCTGTAAATTAATCTTCTGGGAATCTTACACAAGGACTCCTACATCCCTCTGCACCTCTGATGTTTGAACCTTCTCCCCATTTAGATAATAGTCTGCACTATTGTTTCTTTTACCAAAATGTGTTATCATACATTTCCCAATACTGTATTCCATCTGTACTTTGTTGCCCATTCTCCCAATTAGTTTGAGACCTGCTGCAATCACATTGCTTCCTCAGTACTACCTACCCCTCCACCTACCTTCATATTATCTGTAAACTTTGCCACAAAGCCATCAATTCCATTATCTAACTCACTGACAAACAAAGTGAAAAGCAGCTGTCCCAATACTGACCCCTGAGGAACACCACTAGGCACTGGCAGCCAATCAGAAAAGGCCCCCTTTATTCCTACTTGCCCCCTCTTGCCTGTCAGCCATTCCTCTTTCCATGCCAGTATCTTTTCTGTAATGCCATAGGATGTTATCTTGTTAGTAGCCTTGTATGTGGCACCTTATCAAATGCCTTCTGAAAATCCAAATAAATGACATCCACTGCCTCTCCTTTGTCCACCCTGCTTGTTACTTCCTCGGAGAACTTAACAGATTTGTCAGTCAGGATTTCTCTTTACAGAAACCATGCTGACTTTGACTTAATTTATCATTAGTCTCCAAGTACCCCAAGACCTCACCTTAATGATAAACTCCAACACTTTCCCAACCACTGAGGTTAGACTAACTGGTCTATAATTTCCTTTCTTTTGCCATCCCCCCTGCTTAAATAGTGGAGTGACAATTGCAATCTTACAGTCCTCAGGGACCATGCCAGAATCAAGTGATTCTTGAAAGTTCATGACCAATGTCTTGTCCATGTTATTTCTCCTTTTCCTGAACCTACTTGCCTTACTCAGTGTGTCTATCCCTTCATTGTTTGGGCTGCATTCCCTCAATCTCAAGTACCTGGGGCTGACCTTTCTCTGCTCTCATTGTCTCACCTCCTGCACTGGTAATGTAAATCGCCTTTGCACTTGTGGGCAAGGGTAGATCAGTATGGATTCTGAGTGCCCCGTATCCACTAACATTTCATATTGCTGGCCCCTAATAAACCTCTTGTGTACATCCATGGAAGACCACCATTGGCAATAGAGGCTGCTGTCAGCCGTTTTCTGACCTCACCTGCTCTATAATCTGGTCAGCAGTCAAATTGGAAAGAGAGGGCGCTGCTGTGGATTCTGCCTGCTTTGTTGAGTGATTTTCACACTTTCCTCATTTTTCAGAGCACTGTGCCAGCTGTAGCAAATCATCTCTTTTACCCTCCCAGGTCTTCTTCAGCAGGTCCTTGCTACGTCCCAGTTGCAGGCACACGGAGTAAGTACTCTGTCACCTCATAGCAGCTACGTTCACTACAGCCACTTTATTACTTGTCTTCCTTCTCCTCTGGTCTATCTCACTGGCCCATAAACTGTCACAGAGCACGTTGATCTCATTGCTATATCCAAATCTAAAACTACTTGGTGGGCTGAGCTCAGGCCTTCCCACAGTGTTTTCAGGAAGACTGGGTCACCTCTCCCTGAATTATCCAAACCGGAATACTCCTCATATGCTCAGTATTTACATTCTGCATAATCTAAGGCAGACTCATCAGCTCGATGAGCAACTGACGTTATTGTTCCCAGTTACTCTCACCTCCCCCCACCCCAGTCACTACCTCACTTCCCCTTTAAAGAAGTGATATCTCTGTACGTTGCTGGTGTTGCCCATAGTTGCCCATATACCAACCTGCACCCCCTGTGCCATACCGTTCCACATATTCCTCAGGCATTTCAATTTTACCAGCACATGGATATCTTTAGGTTGTATCGGGTGAATTTCAATCATTTCCCCGAGCTTGCAATAGAATTCTGAATTCCCATGTGCGACTTTAAGTGAGGGCAACTCTGACAAAATGCTCCACTTCTCCCCGAGGGTGAAGGGCTTATGGATGGTCATAAAGTCAAGGGCTGGATTGGATCATCAGGGTTCTCATCCTGATGTTGCTTGACCTCAATCAATGCCATCCTGACAGATCTAACCGGGTAAAAACTCTTCCTGAAATAACTCCACACTAATTCCCACACTATGCAAAATATAAATGATGGGTACAAGTGAAACCATACATATTTTAAACCACAGAGTATGAACTCTGCAATCTGCCACTTATGTACAACTGAACTCATAATGTCTTCTGTATTCCTTTGCATCTAACTGTTACACCAAGATTACAGGTGTATAGTAAAAACTCGCAAACACATCTACCAAATACAAAACCTTCGAAAACAGTGGCCCTGACTCTCCAAATTAACACACAAATGTTTAGACTCTTACATAAACACATAAGCACACACACGTAAAAACATAGAAAACCTACAGCACAATACAGGCCCTTTGGCCCACAAGGTTGTGCCGAACATATCCCTACCCTAGAAATTACTAGGCTCACTTATAGCCCTCTTTTTTTCTAAGCTCCATGTACCTATCCAAAAGTCTCTTAAAAGACCTTATCATATCCACCTCCACCACCATTGCCGGCAGCCCATTCCACACACTCACCACACTCTGAGTAAAAAACTTACCCCTGACATCTCCTCTGTATCTACTCCCCAGCACTTTAAACCTGTGTCCTCTTGTGGCAACCATTTCAGCCCTGGGAAAAAGCCTCTGACTATCCACATGATCAATGCCTCTCATCATCTTGTATACCTCTATCAGGTCATCTCTCATCCTCCATCGCTCCAAAGAAAAAAGGCTGAGTTTACTTAACCTATTCTCATAAGGCATGCTCCTCAATCCAGGCAATATCCTTGTAAATCTCCTCTGCATCCTTTCTATGGCTTCCACAACCTTCCTGTAGTGAGGCGACCAAAACTGAGCACAGTGCTCCAAGAGGGGTCTGACCAGGGTCCTATATTGCTGCAACATTACCTCTCGGCTCCTAAATTCAATTCCACGATTGATGAAGGCCAATACACCGTATACCTTCTTAGCCACTGAGTCAACCTGCACAGCTGATTTGAGCGTCCTATGGACTTGGACCCCAAGATCCCTCTGATCCTCCACACTGCCAAGAGTCTTACCATTAATACTATATTCTGCCATCATATTTGACCTACCAAAATGAACCACTTCACACTTATCTGTGTTGAAGTCCATCTGCCACTTCTCAGCCCAGTTTTGTATCCTATCAATGTCCTGCTGTAACCTCTGACAGCCCTCCACACTATCCACAGCACCTCCAACCTTTGTGTCATCAGCAAACTTACTAATCCATCCCTCCACTTCCTCATCCAGGTCATTTATAAAAATCACGATTCCCAGAACAAATCCCTGAGGCACTCCACTGGTGACCGACCTCCATGCAGAATATGACCTTTGCCTTCTTTGGGCAAGCCAGTTCTTGATCCACAAAGCAATGTCCCCTTGGCCTCCTTACTTTCTCAATAAGCCTTGCATGGGGTCCTTATCAAATGCTTTGCTGAAATCCATATACACTACATCTACTGCTCTTCCTTGATCAATATGTTTAGTCACATCCTCAAAAAATTCAATCAGGCTTGTAAGGCATGACCTGCCCTTGACAAAGCCGCGCTGACAATTCCTAATCATATTATATCTCTCCAAATGTTCATAAATCTTGCCTCTCAGGATCTTCTCCATCAACTTACCAACCACTGAGGTAAGACTCATTGGTCTGTAATTTCCTGGTCTATCTCTACTCCCTTACTTGAAGAAAAGGAACAGCATTCGCAACCCTCCAATCCTCCGGAACCTCTCCTGTCCTTATTGATGATGCAAAGATCATTGCCAGAGGCTCAGAAATGTCCTCCCTCCCCTCCTATCCAACTTGATGCTTTCCAAAAGCTCCAGCACATCCTCTTTCTTAATATCTACGTGCTCAAGCTTTTCAATCTGCGGCAAGTCATCTCTATTATCACCAAGAGCCTTTTCCATAGTGAATACTGAAGTAAAATATTCATTAAGTACCTCTGCTATTTCCTCCGGTTCCATACATACTTTCCCACTGTCACACTTGATAGGTCCTATTCTTTTACGCCTTATCCTCCTGCTCTTCACATACTTGTAGAATGCCTTGGGGTTTTCCTTAATCCTGCCCACCAAGGCCTTCTCATGGCCCCTTCTAGCCTTCCTAATTTCCTTCTTAAGCTCCTTCCTATTAGTCTTATAATCTTCTAGACCTCTAACATTACCTAGCTCTCTAAACCTTTTGTAAGCTTTTCTTTTCTTCTTGACCAGATTTATTACAGCCTTTGTACACCATGGTTCCTGCACCCTACCATAACTTCCCTGTCTCATTGGAACGTACCTATGCAGAACTTCACACAAATATTCCCTGAACATTTGCCACATTTGTTCCATACTTTTCCTTGAGAACATCTGTTTCGAATTTAAGCTTCCAATTTCCTGCCTAATAGCCTCATAATTCTCCTTACTCCAATTAAATGCTTTTCTAACTTGTCTGTTCCTATCTCTCTCCAATGCTATGGTAAAGGAGACAGAATTATGATCACCATCTCCAAAATGTTCTCCCACTGAGAGATCTAACACCTGACCAGGTTCATTTCCCAATACCAAATCAAGTACAGCCTCTCCTCTTGTAAGCTTATCTACATATTGTGTCAAGAAACCTTCCTGCACACACCTAACAAACTCCACTCCATCTAAACCCCTTGCTCTATGAGATACCAATCTATATTTGGGAAATTAAGATCTCCCATCACAACAACTCTGTTATTATTACACCTCTCCAGGATCTGTTTTCCTATCTGCTCCTCGATATCTCTGTTACTACTGGGCGGCCCATAAAAAAACACCCAGTAAAGTTATTGACCCCTTCCTGTTCCTAACCTCCACCCACAGAGACTCCATAGACAATCCCTCCATGACGTCCACCTTTTCTGCAGCCGTGACACTATCTCTGATCAACAGTGCCATGCCCTCACCTCTTTTGCCTCCTTCCCTGTCCTTTCTGAAACATCTAAAACCCAACACTTGAAGTAACCATTCCTGTTCCTGAGCCATCCAAGTCTCTGTAATGGCCACCACATCATATCTCCAAGTACTGATTCACGCTCTAAGCTCATCGGCTTTGTTCACAACACTCCTTGCATTAAAATAGATACACCTCAAACCTTCAGTCCGAGCACGTCCCTTCTCTATTCTCTGCCTATCCTCCCTCACACGCTGTCTCCTATCTTTCTCTATTTGAGAGCCAGATGCCTCTTCCCCAGTCTCTTCAGTTTGGCACCTGAGAACATTTCTATCACATACAAACCTTTATTTCTGTCCATACAGCAGTCCTTGCATGACCATTATCCTCCTCATCATCTGCTCTAACACTCTGGTTCCCCTCCCCCTGCAAATCTAGTTTAAACCCCCTGGAGCAACACTAGCTAATCTACCCACAAGTATATTAGTCCCCTTCCAGTTCAGGTGCAAACCGTCCCATCAGAACAGGTCCCACCATCCCAGGAACAAAGCCCAATTGTCCAGAAACATGAAGCCCTCCCTCCTACACCATCTCCTTAGCGATGTATTTAGCTGCATTATCTTCCTATTTCTGGCCTCACTAGCACGTGGCACCAGTAGCAATCCTGAGATTGCAGCCATGGAGGTCCTGTCCTTCAACTTTGCACCTAACTCCCTAAGCTCTCTTTGCAGGACCTCTTCCCCCTTCCTCTCCATGACATTGGTCCCTACATGGACCACGACATCTGGCTGCCCACCCTCTGTCCTGAGAATACCGAGAACTCGATCCGAGATATCGAGGACTCTGGCACCAGGGAGGCAACAGACCTTCCGAGATTATCAATCTCTCCAACAGAACCTCTTATCTGTCCCCCTAACTATCATATCCCCTATCATTACTGCTCTCCTCTTTTCCCTCATTCCTTTCTGAGCTGAGGGTCCAGTCTTGGTGCCAGAGACGTGACCACTACAACTTGTTCCTGGTAGGTCATCCCCACCAGCAGTATCCAAAACGGTATACTTATCGTTGATGGGAACGGCCACAGGGGTGCTCTGCTCTTTCTGTCTATTCCCCTTCCCTCTCCTGACAGTCACCCAGCTACCTCTCTCCTGACTTTTAGGCATGACTATCTCCCTGAAACTCCTGTCTATTTCTGCCTCTGCCTCACAAATGATCCGAAGTTCCCTAACTTGTTTTGTCAGGAGCTGCAGCTGGATGCACCTTTTACAGGTGTAGTCATCAGGGACAATTGTGCTGTCCCTGACTTCCCACATACTGCAAACGGAGCAACTGACTGCCCTAACTGCTGCCTCCATTACTTAATCCTAAGTTAATTAAATTAATTAAAGGAACTTACCCGGCCTTACCTCACTTGAAGCAAGCTCGTCCTCAGCCTCTGCTCACTGAAGCCTCTCGAGCCAAAGCCTCAAAGCACCACTCCTACCCTGAGCCACTCACACCACTGTCCGCTCCTCTTCAGTTACCCCTCCTTTTATTTGTCCCTGCCAATTATCTCACGAGCCCTTCATCCCTCCTCTTCCTGCTGCAATGGTTTCTTGATCACACGCATTCCACACTACTTTTATATCTACTAGTTCAGCTCTCTGTCGTGTTTGTGATACCTCTTTCTTTGCACCCACATTCCAGACACCCAAAATGAACGTTGACCAGCATTGTCTGTTTTTTCAGTTGACTTCTGCACAGAGTTCTGGAAACCTATTGTCCAGGGTTGCATTTTAAATTCAATCTGCAGTCCACGTTCAGGTCTAAAGATTGATTGCTGGTTAATATTTTGCTATATCCCTTAAGTCCAGAATATGCCCCGACGATTACTATTGTCCAGGTGATCCAAGGTTGAATGGAAAGCCAGTAGCCCTATTGTAGCAATAGGAAAATTGCAGCAACTCCATGTCCTTGCTTACACAGGAGTTGATTCTAGTCATGCCAAACCTCTTAAAGCACTTCAGCATAGTAGAAATGAGTGCCAGTCAGCGATAGTTGTTGAGGCAGCTCACCCTGCTCTTCTTGGGCACTGGTATGATTCTTGCCTTTTGAAGCAGGTGGGAACCTCCGACTACAGCAGTGAGAAATTGAAGTTGTCCTAGAATAGTCCTGCTAGTTGGTTGGCACAGGGTTTCAGAGCCCTACCAGGTACACCACCAGGGTCTGACACCTTGTGAGGTGTCACCCTATTGAAAGGCGTCCTGATATCGGCCTCAGAGAGAGAGAGAGATTACACGGTCATCAGAAGTTGCAGGGACTCACACGGGTGTAATTTTAATCTCCGTTTCAAAGCGTGCACAAATGAGCTCATCTGGGAGTGAAGCGTTACAGCAATTCATGCTGTTAGGTTTCGCCTTGTCATAGGTAAAGGCCGACAAACCCTGCCAGAGCCGATGTCCATTCAACTCCATCTCTAACCTCAACCAGAATTGTTTCTTTGCCCTTAAAATAACCTTCTGTAGGTAATTTCTGAACTTCAAATTTTCGAAGCATGTTTATTATCAAAGAATCTATAAATTATACAACCTTGAGATTTGTTTACTTACAGTCAGACACAAAGCAAAGAGATTCAAAAGAACCCAGTTTAAAAAAGTAATAAAATAAAGAATACCTGGTGCACCGAGAAGGGTGGGGGGGGGGGGGGAGAAAACACAAACCATGCATCCAATAGAAGCCAGCAACAACATTCTGAACCAAAATGAGTCCTTTGATCCAAACCCCAGAGTAGGCCCAAAGCCTCAGTATCAGTTCATCATATTAGTGGCCTGGAGCACAGCAGCTGGGGCAGTCTTCGTAGCCTCAGCGCCATGGAGAGAGAAGTGAACATTGTGGAGAGTGAGTGAAATCGGCACTCACCTCCGATCCCGACACCCTGTCTCTCAAATCCATCCGGGCAGGAATTTAAGTTGTCCAAACATCATATTATACAATGCACTAGGACCTGGGCACCACTGCAGTGTGAAAGACTCTGCGCTTAGACCATGCCACCCAGTGACTGGTTCTGGGCCCAGATTTTGCCACCCAACCTGAAGCCACTCTCAATTTCCCCAAATCAGCTCAGCACCTGGATCTATCCAAGCTCACACCTGGGCCAGTTGTATGAGCATCAAAACTCCTCTGCCTCGACTTCTCCTCTCCTCTCCGAGTGGCTCACTCCATCTTGTGCCGATACTGCAATGTACCGGCACAGCTCATCCCTTGAATTTACTTTGCCTTTGCTTGCTCCTTCATTGTTTCAGGTGATAATTTACCACAATTTACTTCAGAAAAGGTGTTATCAGTAATGTTTTTAGTCAAATTTCTTGCCTTTTGAACTACCAGTGAGCTATCAGATGGTTCAGCAGTGCCATCTTAAACCAGAAATTCTTGGATCTCCGGTTTTGAATGCCACAGATCTAGCCCTCAATAGATTACAAACCCCCTGCTTCATCCAGGGCTTTTGCTTTGAGTGTGTCTGGAGGGACACACTCATCCATAGAGATCTTGATGAAGTCAGTGACAACTATGGCGTCATTGATGAATCAAAGATGAAGCTCTGAATATTGTTCAGTCCACTGACTCAAAGCAGTCCTATAAGTGCTCCTCCACCTCCCTTGACCATACCATCTTGGTCCTCACCACTGGTGCTGTAGTCATTAGTCTCTGCCTATACACTGGGAGTAGGAATACAGATAGGTGATATAATTTTCCAAAGTGTGGACTTGGGATGGCATGGTAAGCATTGTTGATAGTGGTATAACAGTGGTCATGTGTGTTGACTCCTCTGATTCCACAGTTGATAAGTTGGAGGTAGCTGTTTCAGAGACTTCTTCAAGCTGGCCTGTTTAAAATCTCCTGCAAAGATAGGGAAGGCATTAGGGTACACAGTTTCATGATTGCTGATTACATTGCTCAGCTCCTCCAGTGTCTGCCATACATTAGCCTGAGGTGGAATGTACATTGCTACCAGGGTGAAGATGAAGAACTCCCTCAGCAGATAAAATGAACAACTTCTGACCACTACATGTTCTAAGTCAGGTGAGTAGGACTGAGGAAGAACCGTCATGTTTACGCACCACATTGAGTAATTATAAAGCATACTTCCTGTAAAAGACTGTCTTTGTGGAGAATGCTGAAGCCATCGGGATGCAGCCCTGTGTCTGAGTTTGTGGGTGTGAGGCACGTTTCCATAAAGCAGTGTACGTAGCTGCCCCTGATGTCCCTCTGGTTCAGCTGTCTTATACTTAGGTCTTCAAATTTATTTTCCAGAGACTGTACATTTGCTAGCAGGATAGCTGAAGGGGGAAATCTTAGGCCCCTGCATTTTAATCTTAGCTGTGAACCAGCATGATGTCCCTATTTCTGTTTTCTTAAAGGGGAAACTGCACCCACAATTTGAGTCTGCCATCTGAGGTTCGGCAGTTTTGAGCATCAATAGACGTTTTTAAACTTTTTAAAACAATGCAGCTTACAGAAGTACCTGTGGCTGTGACTGTGACTGTGGATTTCAGCTACAGTAGTCCTAAACAGGAATATTTGATGATTCCCATCAGAGCTGCACACAAAGAGTTGCCACTTAATGGTGCCATCTTACTGGAAAGTTCTGTTGAATAGCACGTGCTGCCTGATCTGCTGAGATTATTTTCTGCTTTTTATTTCAGCCTGCAGGAGCCTAGCAGGGGATCACAATTGTACTGTCGTCTGCTGAAATCTGTAGAGTGCATCTGTGTACACTCAGCCCTCGCCAGGAGCTGAGTGTCGGGAGGTGTAGCAAGAAGAGCAAGCAAGGGAGGCAACACAAATACCCATGTTTGCCATCTCTTCCATCAAGTTGCAAAGGACCTCTGAGAGGCCTTCTACCAGCAGTTCCATCGACAGCGTATCTCTCCTTTAAAAGGTACAGGTTGGCTTTAAGCAGTGGAAGCTTCCAAACTTCCTGCTGATTCTGGAAGTGTGGTTGCTTTTGGATCTCTGTTTACTTAAGTGTTAAAACAAACTCCAAAAGTCCCAGCAACAAAAACAAATTGCACAATTCATCTTCCTGTCTCTTCCTCCGGCTAGTTCTCATAACTTCTAGATTTTTTTGTTCTTTTTTCATTTAATCTTTGTTTCTTGCTGTTGCCTAATATAATTATCGAATGTGTGCACAGAAATGGACCAGTGACCCAATCCATCCATGCCAATCTTTTTCGCCTTTCTCCACTAATCCCATTTTCCTGCCCTGCACTGTCATATCCTTCAAAGCTTTGCCTCTTTTAATGTCTGTCTAAATGTCAAAGATAGTGATTATATTTGATTCCACCACTCCCTCTACCACTTTGTGTATAAAACTCATCCTTTGGATCATTTTCAGAACTTCTTTTCCTCACCTGCAACCAACGCGCTTTTGTTTTTGAAACCCCTATCATAGGTAAAAGAGTTTGACTGGCTATCCTTTCGCTGTATCTCATAATCTTAGTTTATCCAGGCCTTTCGGTATCCATCTAAAAATAAATTGTTTACTTCCAAAAGACGACTCCACTGAAGTTTCTTGTTTTGTTTATTATGACCCCTCCTCCACCAACATATTTGTTCAAATTCAGTCAAATGTTTATCTACTTTTTTTGAGTTACATCCTCAAAATTTCACAGTCAGGCTAATTTTGCCAGCATTTTTATTCCTGATTTATACTGTTGGTGCCTTGTGAGCAAGATTCCTTAAAATGCTGCTCAGCAAAAGAAAAACCATCAACCAGGAGCAAGTGGTTGAAATCTCGATGGGAGATAATAGTCATAAACTTTAAGAATTATAACCATAACCATAAAATTTAAGAAAAAGAATTAGGCCATTTGACCTTTCAAGTCTGTTCCACATTCAATCATGGCTGATTTGTTTCAATCCCCTTCTCCCTAACCATTAATCCCCTCGCCAATCAAAAATCTATCATCCTCTCCCATAAATACACACAATAGTTTGGCCTTTGCAGCTTTCTGTAGTAATGGATTTCACAGATTCACTACCCTCTGGCCAAGGACATTTCTCTTCTCCTGTGTTAAAGGGATGTCCCTTTATTCTGGGGCTGTGCATTAAGATTCTAGAATCTCCTGCTAATGGTCTTCAAAGAAATCCCCCTTAGCCTTCTGAATACCATTGGATACAGACCTAGAAACATCAAGTACTCCTCACTGCAAGTTAGCCTAGCAGTTTGCGTGATGCTATTACAGCTCGGGATGTCGGAGTTGGGAGTTCAATTCCGATGTCCTCTGTATGCCCTCTATGCGGAATGTGTGGGTTTTCCTCGGGTCCTCCAGTTTCCTCCCACAGTCCAAAGGTTAGTAGGGTAATTGGTTATTGTAAACTGTCCCACGATTAGGCTAGGATTAAATCATGTGTTGGCTGGGTTGTTTGTTGGTGTGACTCTAAGGATTGGAAGGGCTTATTTCACCCTTTATCTCTAAATAAAAATAAATACATCAAATATTTCATTCCTAAGATCATTCTTGTGAAGCTCCTCTGGACCCTCTCCAGGGACAGTATATCTTTTCTTAAGATACAGGGCCTAAAACTGCTCACAATATTCCAAAGGCAGTCTAAGCACTTCAGAGGTTGTGGAATAGTTATGGAAAGGGGTAAGGATGATTAGAAGACTACTTTCAATACCATTAACAGAACCTAGCAAAGATAAACTGGGAGCAGCCACCTGCAGAAAGGTCCACATGGGACATGGGGGACTCATTGAACAGTGAAATAGTGAGAGTTCAGGGCCAATATATTCACATAAAGACAAAATTAAATCCAAGCAACTCTGGATTGCAAGGGTTACCAAGCGCTAGGTAAAGGGAAAAAAGGAAGCATCTGGCTTCCATAAAGGCAAGCCCTTTAACAGTGTCCAAAGGCTAAGGGCAGTACTTAAAAATTAATCAGGAGAGCAAAAAGGAGTCATAAAATGTAATGAGAGGACATGATTAAGGAAAATCCAAAGGCATTTTATAAATTTGTTAAAAGCAAGAGGGTAACTATTGAAAGAGTAAGGCCCTTTGGGGATCAAAATGGCATAGAGCCATAGAAATAGATTAAGTTTTAAATGAAAAGGTATCATCTGTGTTCTTTAAGGAGATGGATGGTGGAGCAGAAAAATTTAGGTGGGTGGTGAATTTATAGGACATGTAATCACTACAAAGTGATATTAGATGTCATATCAGGCTTAAAAATGGCAAAATCACTAAGGTCAGATGAAATGTATTCCAAGCTATCCTCAAGGATGATTGCTTATCCCATGGAAACGAGTGTAGAGTGCTGAAATCTCTACACTCATGACTGTATGGCTAAGCACAGTTTGGACACCATCTTTGACCCTCTACAGTCAGGAAGGAGGAACAGGAGCATGAGGACTAAGATTGCCAGACAGGGTAACAGCTTGTTTACATTAGCAAGCTGTTTACATGTATTGTTTACTGCTTTCCTGTGCTGTGCACTTTGCATACATTTTGAATTATATTTTATTAATGTATATGTGGTGATATTTTGTTTTATATGCTGTATGTGACATATGTATTGTAGGTGCACCATGGTCCAGAGGAACATTGTTTCATGTTATTATACAGTCAGATAACAATAAATTTGAACTTGAACTTGAAGACAACACTTTGTTGACAGAATCTCACATTGTGATGAGGAGACATACGGGAGTGAGACAGATCAACTGGTTGAGTGGTGTTGCAACAGGAACCACACACTTAGCACCAGCAAAACCAAGGGATTGATTGTGGGCTTCAAGAAGGGGTAAGTCAGGAGAACATATACCATCCTGGGCCCAACACATTGATACAAACACAAAGAAAGCATGCCCACAGTTCTACATCATCCCCCTAGAGCAATGGGTTTAGATAGGGTGAAGTTTGTTAAGTGTGTTCAGGAAGGTTTCTTAACACAATATATAGATAAGCCTACAAGAGAAGAGGCTGCACTTGATCTGGTATTGGGAAATGAACCTGGTTGGGTGTCAGATCTCTCAGTGGAAGAGCATTTTAGAGATAGTCATCACAATTCTATCTCCTTTTATCATAGCTTTGGAGAGGGATTGGAACAGATAAGTTTGGAAAGCATTTAATTGGAGTATGGGGAAATATGAGGCTATCAGGAAGGAACTTGGAAGCATAAATTGGAAAGAGATGTTCTCAGGGAAACATACGGAAGAAATGTGGCAAATATTCAGGGGATATTTGCGTAGCATTCTGCACAGATACGTTCCAATGAGTCAGGGAAAGGATGGTATGGTACAGGAACTGTGTTGTAAATCTAGTCAAGAAGAAGAACTTACTAAAGGTTCAAAAACCTGGGAATAATAGGGATCTAGAAGATTAGAAGGCTAGCAGGAAGGAGCTTAAGAATGAAATTAGGAGAGCCAACAGGGACTATGAGAAGGCCTGGGCAGATAGGATTAAGGAAAACCCCAAGGCATTCTACAAGTGATATAAAAGAGGATAAGACGTGAGAGAATAGGACCAATCAAGTTTGTCAATGGAAAAGTGTGTACGGAACCAGAAGAGATAGCAGACATAAGTAATGAATACTTTGCTTCAGTATTCACTACAGAAAAGGATCTTGGTGATTGTAGGGATGACTTACAGTGGACTGAAAAGCTCGAGCAGGTAGATAATAAAGAAAAGGATGTGCTGGAGCTTTTGGAAAGCATCAAGTTGGATTAAGTCACTGGGACTGGAGGAGATGTACCCCAGGCTACAGTGGGAGGCAAGCGAGGAGATTGCTGAGCCTCTGGCGATGATCTTTGCATCATCAATAGGGACGGGAGAGAGTCCAAAGGATTGAAGGGTCGCAGGTGTTTTTCCCTTATTCAAGAAAGGGAGTAGAGATAGATCAGGAAATTATAGACCAGTGAGTCTTACTTCAGTGGTTGGTAAGTTGATGGAGAAGATCCTGAGAGGCAGGATTTATGAACATTTGGAGAGGTATAATATTATTAGGAATAGTCAGCATGGCTTTGTCAAGGGCAGGTTGTGCCTTACGAGCCTGAATGAATTTTTTGAGGATGTGACTAAACACACTGATGAAAGTAGAGCAGTAGATGCAGTGTTTATGGATTTCAGCAAGACATTTGATAAGGTACCCCATGCAAGGCTTATTGAGAAAATAAGGAGGGATGGGATCCAAGGGGACAAAAAGTGGTTTTAGATACGTCATATTCTGCATGGAGGTTGATCACCAGTGGTTTGCCTCAGGGATCTGTTCTGAGACCCCGACTCATTGTGATTTTTATAAATGACCTGGATGAGGAAGTGGAGAGATGGGTTAGTAAATCTGCTGATAACACAAAAGCTGGAGGTGTTGTGGATAGTGTGGAGGTCTGTCAGAGGTTACAGCAGGACATTGATAGGATGCAAAACTGGGCTGAGAAGTGGCAGATGGAGTTCAACCCAGATAAGTGAGAGGTGGTTCATTTTGGTAGGCCAAATATGATGGTAGAATATAGTATTAATGTTAAGACTTTTGGCAGCATGGTGGATCAGAGGGATCTTGGGGTCTGAGTCTATTGAACACTCAAAGCTGCTGTGCAGGTTGACTCTGTGGTTGAGAAGGCATATGGTGCATTGGACTTCATCAACTATGGGATTGAATTTAAGAGCTGAGAGGTAAAGTTACAGCTATATAAGACCCTGGTCAGACCCCACTTGGAGTACTGTGCTCAGTTCTGGTCATCTCACTACAGGAAGGATGTGGAAACTATAGAAAGAGTGCAGAGGAGATTTACAAAGATGTTGCCTGGATTGTGGAGCATGTCTTAAAGAATAGATTAAGTGAACTTAGCCTTTTCTCCTTGGAGCAACAGAGGATGAGAGGTTACCTGATAGAGGTGTACAAGATGATGAGAGGCATTGATTGTGTGGATAGTCAGAGGCTTTTTCCCAGGGCTGAGATGGCTAACATGAGAGGGCACAGTTTTAAGGTGCTTGGAAGTAGGTACAGAGGAGATGTCAGGGGTAAGTTTTTTTACTCAGAGAGCGGTGAGTGCCTGGAATGGGCTGCCGGCAACTGTGGTGGAGGTGGATACAATAGGGACTTTTAAGAGGCTCCTGGATAGGTACATGGAGCTTAGAAAAATAGAGGGCTATGGGTAACCCTAGGTAATTTCTAAAGTAAGGACATGTTCAGCACAGCTTAGTGGGCCGAAGGGCCTGTATTGTGCCATAGGTTTTCTATGTTTCTACGTTTCATTTGGAGTTTGAGGAGGTTTGATATGTAAGTAAGATTCTTGAAAATTTCCATAGATGTAAAGTGGAGAGCATTCTGACTGGTTGATCATGGGCTGGTACGGAGACTTCAATGCACAGGAACACAATGTGCTAAAGAAAGTTATAGGCTCAGCTAGCTCCATCACGGGCACAAACCAGATGAATATCCAGAACATGTGGTGTCCCAAGAGGACTGTATCCACTACTAAGGACTCTCACCACCCAGGACATGTCCTTTTCTTGTTACTACCATCAAGGAGGAGGTACAGAAGCCTGAAGACCCACATCCAATTGCTTAGGACCAATTTCTTCCCCTCTGCCATTGCATTTCTAACAGTGTATGAGCCCATAAATATTATTTTTAATTGGTGCACTAATTATTTATGTTGCAATTTATATTGATTTTTTTGATTTGCACTGCACAGCTACCCCAAAACAACCAATTTCTCAACATATGTTAATGATAATAAACCTTGGAGTCTGAATGCACTGCCTGATGGTTGGACGAGCAGTTACTCACACATCTTTTCAGAAATATCTAAACAAACACTTGAATTACCAAGGCATAGAAATCCAAGGACCAAGTGCTGGTAAAATGGATTAGGACAGATGGATTCTTGATTGGTGGTGTGGACACAGTGTACCATTAGTCCCGTTTCTATGCTGTATTACGCTATGTCTATATAACCAGTAGGCTTTGCATCCAAGTCACTATCTTGTGACTTCTGGAGAAGAAGTATTTTTGCAAACAGCATCTGAAGGCTGGATCTAATTCAGTGGCAATGTCACTGTAATACAACCCAGCAAGGTAAATGATACAATGGAAATCAATCGCTGAAAGGATTAACTATAATTAGCAGCAAACAGCAGGATGGCATTCAATCCAAAGCATGGCTATTGAGCTTCAACCTTCATTAGAACAGTAGTTAAATTACCGGGCCATTAATCCAGAGGACAGGAGTGCTAATCCCCTGTGGAAAATGGGGAATTTAAATCCAGTTAATTAAATATTTTAATTAAGGAAACTAACATCTGTAGTGATGCAATGAAATTACCAGATAGCTGTAAAAATCACCTGGTACTTTTAGTGTACTTATTAGAATGCAAAGAAAAACTGGTCAAACATGATACCTGACAGAAAAATTGGTTTATTCTTAATTGCACTCAGAGTGGCCCAGTTTAAGGATGTGATAGAAAATGTCTGAATTCAAACAGTCCTGTTTTAAGCAAATACTAGATTGGTTGGTTTTGTTTTCCATAAAGAGGAGGAAGCTGAGAGCAAACTGAAAGAGTAGTGTAAAATTTTGAGTGGAATAGGGTAGTTTTTGGTGTGGTATACCGCGTCTGGTTCTCCCGGTGTGGCCTTTTATATATTGGTGAGACCCGACGCAGACTGGGAGACCGTTTCGCTGAACACCTACGCTCGGTCCACCAGAGAAAGCAGGATCTCCCAGTGGCCACACATTTTAATCCACTTCCCATTCTCATTCTGATATGTCTATCCATGGCCTCCTCTACTGTCAAAATGAATCCAAACTCAGGTTGGAGGAACAACACCTTATATACTGGCTGGGTAGCCTCCAACCTGATGGCATGAACATTGACTTCTCTAACTTCCATTAATGCCCCTCCTCCCCTTCATACCCCATCCCTGACATACTTAGTTGTTTGTTTTTTTTTCTCTCTCTCTGCCCATCACTCTGCCTGCTCTCCATCTCCCTCTGGTGCTTCCCCCCCTTTTTTTTTCTCCTGAGGCCTCCCGTCCCATGATCCTTTCCCTTCTCCAGCTCTGTACCACTTTCACCATTCACCTTTCCAGCTCTTAGCTTCATCCCACCCCCTCCGGTCTTCTCCTATCATTTCACATTTCTCTCTCCCCACACTACTTTCAAATCTCTTACTATCTTTCCTTTCAGTTAGTCCTGCCAAAGGATCTCGGCCCGAAACGTCGACAGCGCTTCCCCCTATAGATGCTGCCTGGCCTGCTGTGTTCCACCAGCATTTTGTGTGTGTTGTTTGAATTTCCAGCATCTGCAGATTTCCTCGTGTAGGGTAGTATTGTGTACTGTTTAGCTCGGTCTTCTAATATACAGTAACAAACTAGAAGAAACTCAGAGTGGATCAAATTATCAGTGTGTTTATTACTTGTAAAGTAATGTCTACCTCCATACTATAAGTCATTGGTAGATAGCTTCAATCTTACAATTCAAAACAGATCATTTTTATACATTTACACAGTCCAGTAATTCATCAGCTTCATATCTTTGAGGTCATTCCATCTTATCTGCGCCCATCTTAAATGAGCCCATTTGTCTATGAGTCTTCTCCCTCCCAATTGCCGTGTCCTGTTTTTCTCTGCTGCCAAAACACTCTCTGCAATAAAACACATACCCTGCTATAAATCACATATGCTGCAAGATTCCCATTCAAGCATGTCAACAAACCAGCAAAACACACTGGGATCACACAGGTTCCATTTTGTCACGTTACATTTATAAAAGTTACAAATTCATAAATACTTCAGAGTTACAGATAATTGTCCATTGTCAATGGTAGGAACATCCAAAAGAAGAAGGCACAGGCATAATGTGAGAGGTAGAAGGTTTAGAGGAAATCTGAAGAGAAATTTTTTCATACAAAGAATTTGGAAGATTCTATCTGAGAAGGGGGTAGGTACTCACAACCTTTAACAAGAATCCAGATAAGCACCGGAATCACCAAATCAAAGAAAGCTACAACTAAATGAAGACAAATGAGACCAGTATAACTAAGTAGAATGGTTGACGTGAAAGTGGAGGGCCAAAGAGTCTGCTGCTGTGCTGTACGATTCTGTGACTCTATATATCAATGAGTTATGTGAAATGTCAGTAACATTAAAATGGGATGAACCACTTGGTTCTGGAGTCCACTTAGTTACTTTGTGGTCAGGAGTTTGTTCCACATACTAATCATGACAAAACTTGACGTTGTCTCATAGTGAATCATGCAGTGCAGCCAGCATCCCAGATTCCTCCATTATGGTTTCTAGATAGATAACGTAAGGGAGAACCCAGCTCTTTCTTCACTGCAGTTGATGGAAGAGCCATAAATAATAACTTCCATAAAAAGAACAAGTACAGTATTCTGAATCCTGAAGAGAGTAGACTGATTTGATGAACTTCAAAGACAACACCAAATTGTCAAACATTTCTGACAGCTCGTTCCCTGACATAGCACTGCTGAAAGACAATGATGCTAAAATTTACTAACAGAATGCGCATTAAATTCTATATTAAATTATGAAAGGTCAGGCCACATTAAACTTTCATAATACTGCCTCCTACAAGTCAATTAGAACCTTTTGTTGAAGTCTTTCTATTTTAATGGAGGAGCATTTGTGAACTTGAGGAACAGCTTGAAGTCAATTTGATTAGAAGCTTTTTCCAGAAGCATCAAATCAATCCAAACATTATAATGAATGCTCAGGCTGATCGATCATATTTAAAAAATATATTTTCAGTGAAAAATATAAGATGGTAGATGTCACCCTTTTCTTGGAGAATAGCAAGAGAGTTTACAGTCCATGAGGAGACTTGCATGTTTCTTCATTGAAAGCAAGCATTTCTATGTTTGCAAGTGACCCATCCCTGGAATGTCTTCCATGATGCGGATGTCTCCGAGTTCATGGATGGGGTCACGAGTTTCATCCAGAAATGCATGGAGGATGTTGTCCCCCAGAAATTGGCAGGGTCTATCCAAACCAGAAACCCTTGATCGATAGTTCCGTGAGAGCAGCACTTACCACCCGACACAGGGCTTACGTTGCCGGTGACCAAAAGGACCTCAAGAAATGGAGTTACGATCTGCGCAAAGTCATCAAGGCAGGGGAACAACAATTAAGGGGCAAGATCAGACACAACTCTCCACCAACAACACACACAGTTTATGGCAAGGTCTGCACACCATCGCAGACTTCAAAGCTGAACACAGTGGAGTTTCTAATATTGCTGCCTCTTTCCCAGATGAGATAAAACTCTTTTATGCTCGATTTGGTGTTGCCAACATTAAGCCCCCAAAGAGACCTGAAGCTTGGTCATCTCTGAGGCTGAAGTATGCAGGTGTTTCCAACGAGTGGACAGTCGCAAGGCTACGGGACCGGACAGCATCCCAGTGTGGGAATTCAGGGTATGCGCAGCACAACTGGCAGGTGTGTTTGCAGACATTTTTAATCTCTCCCTCTCCCAGTATAGAGTGCCCTCCTGATTCAAAACATCCACCATTGTTCCTGTACCAAAAAAGACTAAGGTAACATGTCTGAACGACTGGTGCCCTGTCGCACTCACCTCAATAATAAGCAAATGTTTTGAGATGCTGGTCAAGGACTTTATCTGCAGCATGCTGCCACCCAGACTGGACTTCCTACAATTCACCAGCTGACACAACCGATCGACAGATGACACAATACCCTCAGCTCCACACACCGTCCTTACACATCTGGAGAGGAGGGATGTGGGAATACTGGACATTCAACACCTTAATCTCCTCCAGGTTTGACAAGAAGCACAGAGACTTCGATCTTCACCCTGCCTTCTGTAGCTGGATCCTGGACTTCCTGTCAGATGGCAGGCAAGTGGTAAGAGTGGGCTCCCTCGCTTTTACCTCTCTGACCCTCAACACAGGTACCCCTCAGGGCTGTGTACTAAGCCCCCTCCTTTACTCTCGGTATACCCATGACAGCTTCACCCCCCCCCCCACAGCTCCAATCTGCTAATTAAATTTTCTGACAATACTACACTGATTGGCCTAATCTCAAATAATAATAAGGCAGAGAAGAAGTCATCACCCTGACACAGTGGTGTCAAAAAAGCAACATCTCCCCCAATGTCGCAAAAACAAAGGAGCTGTTTGTGGACTACAGGAGGAATGGAGACAGGCTCACCCCTATTGACATCAATGGGTCTGGGGTTGAGGGGGTGAACAGTTTTAAGTTCCTCGGCATACACATCACCGAGAATCTCACGTGGTTTGTACAAACTGGCACAACAGTGCCTCTTTCATCTCAGACGGTTAAGGAGGTTTTGTATGGGTCCCCCGGATCCTCAAATTTTCTACAAGGGCACAGTTGTGAGTATCCTGACTGGCTGCGTCACTGTCTAGAATGGGAACTGTACCTCCCTCAATTACAGGACTCTGCAGAGAGTGGTACGGACAGCCCAGCGCATCTGTAGATGTGAACTTCCCACTATTTAAGACATTTACAAAGACAGCTGTGTAAGAAGGGCCTAAAGGATCATCGGGGACCTGAGTCACCCCAACCACAAACTGTTCCAGCTGCTACCATCCAGGAAATGGTACTTCAGCATAAAATCCAGGACCAACAGGCTCCGGGACAGCTTCTTCCACCAGGCCATCAGACTGATTAATTCAATGCTGATACAATTGTGTTTCAATGTTATATTGACTGTCCTGTTGTACATACTATTTATTATAAATTACTGTGAACTGCACATTGCATATTTAAATGGAGACGCAATGTAAGGATTATTATTCCTCATGTATATGAAGGATGAAAGTAATAAAGTCAATTCAATTCAGTTCACAACTTATTTAGTGGGTAGGCACTCAGTTCCTCTGAGTGTAAAAAAAACCCCAGAAATTTTAGGTGAAATGCATATTGTATAGTTTTTGACTCAGAAGCAACAATGAATCTATTAAGCTAAAAGTTATTTTAATTACAATGCAGTAATGCAAATTGGCAATGCTTTCCCCTGCTTTAGTGAGTACAGAAGGCAGACATCAACCTACGAGATCCAAGCCAGTTTCCAGTGGAGGATTGGCATGAGTCCCATTCTCCTACCTTTCCCCCGTCATCCTTTCTGATGTCTATCAACTTTGTTTGGTTGTTTTACTACTTCTAATTACACTGAGTATTAACCTACTGACACTGCTTTGGAACGTGGGAGGTAATCAAGTTATTCAGGGAAAACCTACACCAGCTTTTCTCATGCTTTTTGCCCTGAAGGAATCCTTGAAATAATTTTCAGGTCTCAGGGAACCCTTGCATAAAAATTACTGTATCTATGGTTCGTGGTACATTAGCACAATCAGTAAATTTTAGATATAAATAATCCAAAAATAATTGTCAATGCTCTTTTGAGTAGAGAATTAATTTTTAGCTAAACTTCCCTGAAAAAAACAGGTAGTTAAGCTTAGCTTACTTTGCTTGAAATTAATCTGTTTCTTTCCCTTTCATAGATGTTAAAACCTCATAAGGCAAACATAATAAATTTCTGTCAAATAACTGGCTTAAGCCAAAATGGGATTTAATTTTTCTGTATTTAGGTATGGTAGATTTAATTTGAATAAAGGTTGTAAATTGATTTTAATTAACGCTATTTGCAACATGAAAATTTATTGACAATGTTGAATAGTAAATTTACTAAAAACCATAAGCCAAAGCAATATGAAGAAAAATATAGCCTAAGACAATTTTATACAAGACTTTGAAAAAACATTTTCTTACTAAGTGACACAATTAGGCTCATTAGGCCTAGCATATGAAACCTAGATGTGTTTTGTGCTGCACAAATACTCAATTCTGGGTCAAACTTGAGATAAGCACACACTGATTTCATCTTCAGCTGAAGCGAGACAATTTCTATCCTTGCTCTTCATGCTTGTTAAACAAAAAAAAGCTTGCTCACACATATAAGAAGTTGAAAACTGCAGCAAAATATTCATTACTTTTCTACGAATGGCAGGATACTCTTCTTTCACAGAAATCCAGAACTTGTCCGTGGGCAAGTCAGTAAATCACATCTTGAGTGCATGATCAGACTGCATCTCACAAAGTTCTTTCTTCTCTCTCACGGTCAATTTCTCAGGCTGAGCAGAAGATTCAGAGAAAGGATCCCTCACCCAGTCATACAAGTGTTGAAAGGGAGGAAAAATACTATACTATTTTGTCCTGCGGTTCTTCCAAGTGGTTTTCAATAAGACTCAAGACTTTCTGATATCCTTCCTCACTCTCAAGTCGAAATAGCAGTGTTCAAGATTTCCTTTTGCAACATAATTTTTCCAAAGATTCAGTTTCTTTTTAAATCCAAGAATCTCATCACTTGAAGTCAAAACGTTATCTATAGGGCCTTGCAGAGACTTGTTCAACTTGTTCATATGATGAAAAATGTCTGTTAAGTAGGCTAGTTTCTGCAGCCATTCTTCATCTCCAAAGCACTGAGCAAAATCTGGCCTGCTATTTTCTTTAGAGTACTCCTGCAATTCACCTTTCAGTTCAAACACCCCATTGAGAACTCAGAAAAAAGAACGGCATAATAAGTAAATGAGAAAACCTCAAAAACTATGAAAACTTCACAATTCACTTCTAAACTTCTAACCTACCAGTCTATCAGGCGGTCGAGTCTGTTGCTGCGATCTACGTAGCACCGGTGGTGATTGCACCGGAGACGGTGGTTGTGCTGACTCCAGCCTGACTTGAGGTGCCAGCCCGTTAGGCATCAGTAATCCCTCATGCGTGTGATTGTGGTCAGTAGCAGGGTATGTGATGAAGTCCCACAGAACTGAGGACTTCTGACAGTGATTGGTGGGAGGGGCCCGTCATACTCCATTGTCACACTTTTCAGGTGGCTCTGGAAGTCGAGCCCCAATAGCACCAGGGGCACACAGTTGAGGCATGACCAGTAACATAAAGTCCCGATATTCTGTGCCCTGCACCACCAGTGTCGCTACACAACCACCCGGATGTCTGTGGAATGCGATCCAGAAGCCATGGTGACCCTTTGGCTTACCGGCCATGTCACGAGTCCGCAGCGTTGCACTGCATCCGGGTGAATAAAACTCTCAGTGCTGCCCGTGTCAAACAGTCAGCTAGTCCTGTGCCCCTCCACCAGGATGTCTATCATTGACCTCGCGAGCTGGTGTGGAGCGTTTTGGTCGAGGGTTACGGAGGCCAGAGTTGAACGCCGTCTTGGTGCCCGGTAAGCACCCGTGGGTCAGAGGCGGGGCAAGTTGGCGCTGACAAAGATGGCCGCCCCCATGCCTCGAACACAGCGGGCAGGCAAGATGGCGGCAACCAAGATAGCGACCCCCATGCCTCGCACGCAGTGCTGCTCGACCCCGCTTGTGGTTTGGACTTACAGGCCTTGGCGAAGTGGCATTTCTTGCCACAGCTGGAGCAGGTTGCTTCTCGGGCCGGGCAGCATTTTCGGGGGTGCTTTTTGAGTCTGCAGAAGTAACACTACGCGGACTTGCGACTGGCAGCAGCCGAGGTCGATTCGCCGGCGGGTTGCGGGGTCTGCAGCGTCCATGAGGCCGGCGGGAGATCGTGCGCCTGGACAGCGTCAGCGTTGTGCAGAGCGGTCCCCAGTGTGTCGGCCAGCTCGATCGCCGAATGTAAGGTAAGATCGGTGTGTTCCAGCAGCCGCTGGCGCACATACACTGACCTGATCCCAGTAACGAAGGTGTCTCTCACTAGCAGCTCCACATGCTGTTCCGCCGTCAGCCCCCTGCAATCGCAGGCCCGCACGAGTGTCTGTAGGGCCTGGACAAACTCAGTGCTCGACTCTCTGGCCCGCTGCCGCCGTGTCGCTAAGCGATGTCTTGCATAGACGGTGTTCACCGGCCGCCGGTGTTGTCTTTTGAGGGCATCCATTGCACCCTGGTAGTCCGTTTGGTCTCTGATCATGGAGTAGACCCTTGGACTGACCCTGGAGAGGAGAACCCTGTGCATCGTGGCAGGATTGGTCACATGAATCTCCTCCAGGTACGATTTGAAGCATGCTAACCAGAGTTCAAAAGCATCGCCGGCTTCCAGAGATTGAGGGTCAATATCCAATCTGTTGGGTCGTAAAATGCTCTCCATGTTTTAAAATTGCTGCTAATAAAATTGATGCACCGTCAATAACTCTTGGAGACGGGAGGTGAACGATAGGCTTTTATTAGCAGCAAAAAGGGAGCACGACATCTGGGAGACTGAGGGAGGAGCAGTGCCCCAATCGCCTTTATACAGGGGTCTGTGGGAGGAGCCACAGGAGCAGTCAGCAGGGGTCTGTGGGAGGAGTCACAGGAGGAGTCAGCAGGGGTCTGTGGGAGGAGTCACAGGAGCAGTCAGCAGGGGTCTGTGGGAGGAGCCACAGGAGCAGTCAGCAGGGGTCTGTTGGAGGAGCCACAGGAGCAGTCAGCAGGGGTCTGTGGGAGGAGTCACAGGAGCAGTCAGCAGGGGTCTGTGGGAGGAGCCACAGGAGCAGTCAGTGGGGATCTGTGGGAGGAGCCACAGGAGCTGTCAGCAGGGGTCTGTGGGAGGAGCCACAGGAGCAGTCAGCAGGGGTCTGTGGGAGGAGTCACAGGAGGAGTCAGCAGGGGTCTGTGGGAGGAGTCACAGGAGGAGTCAGCAGGGGTCTGTGGGAGGAGTCACAGGAGCAGTCAGCAGGGGTCTGTGGGAGGAGCCACAGGAGCAGTCAGTGGGGATCTGTGGGAGGAGCCACAGGAGCTGTCAGCAGGGGTCTGTGGGAGGAGTCACAGGAGCAGTCAGCGGGGGGTCTGTGGGAGGAGTCACAGGAGCAGTCAGCAGGGGTCTGTGGGAGGAGTCACAGGAGCAGTCAGCAGGGGGTCTGTGGGAGGAGTCAGCAGGGGGTCTGTGGGAGGAGTCACAGGAGCAGTCAGCGGGGGTCTGTGGGAGGAGCCACAGGAGCTGTCAGCAGGGGTCTGTGGGAGGAGTCACAGGAGCAGTCAGCAGGGGTCTGTGGGAGGAGCCACAGGAGCAGTCAGCAGGGGTCTGTGGGAGGAGCCACAGGAGCAGTCAGCAGGGGGTCTGTGGGAGGAGCCACAGGAGCAGTGGGTCTGTGGGAGGAGTCACAGGAGGAGTCAGCAGGGGTCTGTGGGAGGAGCCACAGGAGCAGTGGGTCTGTGGGAGGAGTCACAGGAGGAGTCAGCGGGGGTCTGTGGGAGGAGCCACAGGAGCAGTCAGCGGGGGTCTGTGGGAGGAGCCACAGGAGCAGTCAGCAGGGGTCTGTGGGAGGAGCCACAGGAGCAGTCAGCGGGGGGTCTGTGGGAGGAGCCACAGGAGCAGTCAGCGGGGGTCTGTGGGAGGAGCCACAGGAGCAGTCAGCGGGGGTCTGTGGGAGGAGCCACAGGAGCAGTCAGCGGGGGTCTGTGGGAGGAGCCACAGGAGCAGTCAGCGGGGGGTCTGTGGGAGGAGCCACAGGAGCAGTCAGCGGGGGTCTGTGGGAGGAGCCACAGGAGCAGTCAGCGGGGGTCTGTGGGAGGAGCCACAGGAGCAGTCAGCGGGGGTCTGTGGGAGGAGCCACAGGAGCAGTCAGCGGGGGTCTGTGGGAGGAGCCACAGGAGCAGTCAGCAGGGGGTCTGTGGGAGGAGCCACAGGAGCAGTCAGCGGGGGTCTGTGGGAGGAGCCACAGGAGCAGTCAGCAGGGGGTCTGTGGGAGGAGCCACAGGAGCAGTCAGCGGGGGTCTGTGGGAGGAGCCACAGGAGCAGTCAGCGGGGGTCTGTGGGAGGAGCCACAGGAGCAGTCAGCGGGGGTCTGTGGGAGGAGCCACAGGAGCAGTCAGCAGGGGTCTGTGGGAGGAGCCACAGGAGCAGTCAGCGGGGGTCTGTGGGAGGAGCCACAGGAGCAGTCAGCAGGGGGTCTGTGGGAGGGGCCACAGGAGCAGTCAGCAGGGGTCGGAGGAGTCACAGGAGCAGTCAGCGGGGGTCTGTGGGAGGAGCCACAGGAGCAGTCAGCAGGGGGTCTGTGGGAGGGGCCACAGGAGCAGTCAGCAGGGGTCGGAGGAGTCACAGGAGCAGTCAGCGGGGGTCTGTGGGAGGAGCCACAGGAGCAGTCAGCGGGGGTCTGTGGGAGGAGCCACAGGAGCAGTCAGCAGGGGGTCTGTGGGAGGAGCCACAGGAGCAGTCAGCAGGGGTCTGTGGGAGGAGCCACAGGAGCAGTCAGCAGGGGGTCTGTGGGAGGGGCCACAGGAGCAGTCAGCAGGGGTCTGTGGGAGGAGCCACAGGAGCAGTCAGCAGGGGGTCTGTGGGAGGAGCCACAGGAGCAGTCAGCGGGGGTCTGTGGGAGGAGTCAGCAGGGGTCTGTGGGAGGAGCCACAGGAGCAGTCAGCAGGGGTCTGTGGGAGGAGCCACAGGAGCAGTCAGCAGGGGTCTGTGGGAGGAGCCACAGGAGCAGTCAGCAGGGGTCTGTGGGAGGAGCCACAGGAGCAGTCAGCAGGGGGTCTATGGGAGGAGCCACAGGAGCAGTGGGTCTGTGGGAGGAGCCACAGGAGCAGTCAGCAGAGGGGCCTGTCCAGACAGGTATACACATAGTTTACCACACTACACAATCCACTTTTTACAGTGTTTACAACTGCAAAGCAGCGGGCCAGCAGCTGAGTTGCAGCGTGTAAAAATTTCTTCTTTAGAATGCAAATATCTCTACTAGAGTTTGTTTGCTCCCATAAGTCAGTCACCATCGCGTAAAGGGAAGTTGGGGAGGTGATTCGTGAGGGAGAGGCTGACATCACAGCCCGAGTCTATTCAATGCTCAGAAAACACACTTCAGGCTCCTCGTCAGCCTACTGTCCTCCCCTCTGTGCAATGCAGTGCTCATCACTATCTCGCCTCAAAAACTGAGAACTGAGAACCAAGTAAACATGGTCCTGCTGTGCACTGCTATACTGGGCTGAGTCTGTGCCGGGCTCTCACGCAACCCCTAACTACCTCTCGCGAACCATAGGGTTCCGCAGAAACCCAGACCTACACCGTCACGGGGAGGAATCGCAACTTTTACACTGACAGCATCTGAAGTCCGGATCAAACGTGGGGCCTTAAAGCTATGGGGCAACAACACTATCTTCTGCACTTCCATTCCACCCTTATTCATTTTTCTTTCCCAAGGTCCTCTTCGCTTCTGCGGAGATAAATCCTCCATACTGCAACATTTTTGTCATGAGTCCTAAGTAATAATTAATTTTAAACAGACATTTACAGTTCTGTGCAAAAGTCTTAGGTACATACATATAGCTGGGGCACCAAAGACTTTTGACCGTACTGCTGTGCCAAAAAAAAAAAATTTCATGACGTGTAAATGATGATAAACCTGATTCTGATATGGGTCTCTATTGTGGACTGAGAGTGGGAAGGAGGCAGGGAGAGGGGAGTCATGGTTGGGAAAAAGGGAAGGAAGAGGGGAGGGAGCAGGAAGCATCAGAGAGACATTCTGTAATGACCAGCACCACTCCCTGCCCTGGTATTACTTCTCTGCCAGCTGTCCCAAACACTTCCCGCAGCGCTCCACCTTCGCCATTCCCAACATCCTTTGCTCCTGCTATACTTACAAGCTCGCTCCCCACTCCACATTGACAAATTCAGTACGTGCATAGTCTTAGGGACTCTAACTATAGCTATGCACCTAAGATTTTTGCACAGTACTGTACATATTGGTTGAAAATAATATTACTTAATAATTTGCACTTGTTATTTCAAAGCAGTTATTATCCTCCAAACTTTGCTTTGTTTAAGCACTATGTTGTAGTTTAACAAGCTCTCTGCTCACTTCCTTCAAGCTTGGTGATACCCAAATTTTTAGCCTTTATAACTTACCTGAACTAAAGAAAATGTGACATGCTTATAATCTTTGCCTTTTATTAATGCAAATGTAATAGAACTAGGTAATAGAAATGTAGCATAGGTTTGACTGAATATTTATCATCTTCAGAATGTTTATATCACAATGGTTCCCTAATGGGGTTCAGCACATTTTTAAAGTGGCAGGACCTTGTCATTGACAAGGTAGGAGTAGGCCATTTCAATCTGAGGCAAGGAGCAAAAGCTAATTGTATTTCAGGAAAAAAATCACTGTCATTTATGTTAGAACACAAACTGGCGACACTTCCTTGGGTAATTAATGGGTGTGGTAAAAATGGAGAATTTTGTTATAGAGTGTAGCAACTTAAAGAGATTGCACATGTAAACTACAGTCACAAATCTGATCTTTAATTATAGTTCTAGAAGTGTTTCACTTGTTCTGATCTTTGATTTAAAAACTTGGTGTTTTTTGTCTTTCTGCTTGTTTTGGAATATGTCTTAAGTCAAATATTTTTAAATGAAGTAGTTCTAATATTGTCAGTAGCCAACATTTCAATTATGTTCACTTTAAGTTAGAGAATCAGAACACGGGATAGCGTGAAACTGTTTGGCTATCATCTCCATGTTAGCTTTTTTTTGGAAATGCTGTTGAGATAATCATGCTGCCAAACACACTTCCTTTAGAATCACAGATGTTTATTTTCCATAAATTCAATTCCTGCTTGGAAGATTCAGCTGAACCTTCACCTATCACCCTTTGCGGAAATGTATATCAGAATACACAAAGTCACTGATTAAAAAAGAGTACTTCTTTCCCACACACTACTTCTCTTAAAACTCTTAACAATAAATTATAATCTAATCAGGTCTAAAAATGTTTCACAATCTCGTACACAATGTTTTGAGAAATTATTTTTACATGACTACGGTAGATTTCTGCCGAGCTCTATCACACTGTGATAAATATTAATTCCAAGTTATGTTATTGCAGTCTGTGCTTAATATCTGAAACCCAAAAATGAAAATATAACTTGACAAGTGCATTTTTCCAAGTTCCATCATGACTTTGACCACATGAATATGTAATTACTGAAGTGCGGTTTAGCATTCTGGAAGAGAATTCTAAGTTACATTGGAATTGAGGAAATGTTAGGTATTAAAGACCCACTTTCCAGCTTGTTGCCTGACAATGGAGCTGCTGACTCTATCACGTAATCTAAGGTTTACATAAGCTACTTGTAGATGATTATTAGGGAAAGATGAGGCCTATCTGCATTGTCTGTGATTTTCCTTGTAGCTCTTCCATTCTCATGATGTCCATATCGCTTCATCTTCCTTATATCCATGTTCCTATCCAAATGTCTCTTAGAAACCTCCACTGTATTGGCCTCTATCATTACACCAGGAAGCGCATTCTAGGCATCCATTATTCACTGTTTACCCCTCACATTCCTCTTGAACCTACCCCCTCTCACCTTCAAAGCTTGCCCTCTAATATTAACCATTTCAACCCTGGGAGCAGATACTCCCTGTCTACTCTAGCTATGCCTCTCATAATCTTATAAAGCTCTATCAGATCTCCCGTCAGCCTCTCCCACTCCAATGAAAACAACTCAAGTTCATCCAGCCTTTCATGATTACACAAGACAGCATCCTGATAAACCTCTTCTGCACCTTCTCCAAAGCTTGAACACCCTTCCTATAGTGGGGTGACCAGAACTGTATATAATATGTGGCGTAACCAGAGTTTTATAAAGTTGCAAGATAGCCTCCTGAGTTTTGAACTCAATGCCTCGACTAATAAAAGCAAGAATTCCAAAAGCCTTCTTAACCACCCTATCGACCTGTGTAGACATTTTCAAGGAGCTATGAACTTGGATCCCAAGATCTCTCTGCTCAGCAACACTGTTAAAGGATCTTGCATTTAACAGTGTATTCTCTCTTTGCATTTGCCCTAGCAAGGTGCAGCAGATCACCCGGCTTAACACCCCTCCTAATCTGGATCCAGTCCCAACTTTTCCATTTTCAATAAAAGTGTTGGAATTAGTATATAGATCTGAATGAGGTTCACTAAATGGGCATTAACCCTCATCTTGTCCGAAACTTTTCCCGCCCCCGAGTATTTTGTATGCATTATATCCATGAATTGCCTGGAGGTCAGTCTTTTAATAGAGATGGAATGTTTTATGTTAATTGGAAGCTGCAGCACGAGGTTGCAGAATGACCATCTGTTAGGCATCCTGCCTAGATTTTAGCTGAAATCAATGGAAGTTAAAATTATAATAAAGTTAATTGTTTTTCCTTCTACATATTCAGCCTGACCTACTGAGTATTGCTATCATTTTCTGATTTTATTTTAGATTTCCATCACCTGCAGTTTTTTTCAATATTTGAAAGCAAAATTAAACAGATGCATAACGTGCTGTCATATTTACACTCTCCGTGTAATATGAATTACCACTCATTATACCGATTTCACTTGTATTGGCTGGTATTCTAGCTAGTAAGACTTGGCTTGCTGCTAACCAGCCTAAACACATGCCAGAAGTCCCTCCAGCACTCTGTATCAGGCAAGTTACCAGCAATGTGGGTGGGGTCTACTTAGATTAACATATTTTAAATATAATCTAAATGCCACTTCTTTTAAACTTCAAGAAATAAAGTACTAAGTTGATTCAGTTTTTTTTGTTCTGGCAAAAGAGGATTCTCATTTAGTGGAATTCCTGTCCTTTATTCGCACCACTTTATTCAGTGTTGCATTCACAAATGTATCGCAAGAGCCAACTGTTACTTTCATCCTTTTATTGACAATTTATGTTTAATTTATTCATCTTTTCTGCCTGCTTTGAGGTCCCAAATGAGTCACTTTGAACCCAAAGCATCTCCCTCAGATTTTCAGAACATCTGTTCCATCTGCCCATTGCCTCCATTGCATTAATCATTCATTAGTACTGAGGAGCCAAGTGAAATAATTCTGCATAAAGTTGAAAGATTACAATCAAAGTCAATAAGATTGCTGTCATTCAGCAGAACAGTTCTCCACTCTATCCTATTAATCAGTATTCTGCATTATAACTGTAAAATGCTGGAAATGCTCAGCAAGCGAGCCAAAATCATGCTGCCCTCACTTACTGCTAACCTACAGGGATATCTGAGGTTGTCTATTACAGATTCCCAGTATCACCGTTTTGATAGACGTCAGCCAGTTGCTCAGAGGTCAGGACCTGTACAGTGGTGGGGAATTGTGCACATTAATGGCATCACATAGGGGGAAAGACTCAACAAGCCCAGCACAATGAACCCCTCAGAAAACACTGGCATTCCCTTGACACAAGAGACTCTGCAGCTGCTGAAAATCTTGAGCAATCACACGCAAAATGCTGGAGGAACTCAGCAAGTCATGCAGCATCGTTGGAAGGGAATAAACAGTTTTAGACCATGACCCTTCATCAGGACTGGAAAGAAATGGGACAAAAGACAAAACAAGAAGGTGGGGGAGGGGAAGGAGTTCAATCTGGTAAGATCTGGTAACAGGTAAGATCTGCTGAGGAGGAAGCTGGGTGTGTGAAGAAGGGAGAGTGAAGTAATTGAGGACCTAACCTGGATACAACATATTGATGCAAGAATAATGGCAGCAAAACAGTGGCTATATTTCATTAGGAGTTTGCAAAGATTTGGTTTTGTCAACTAAAACACTCAAAACCTTCTACAGATGTACCGTGGAGAGCATTCTGACTGGCTGCATCATCATCTGGTATGGTGGGCAGGAGGCTTCTGCATAGAACTGAAATAATTTGCAGAAACTTGTAAAATTAATCAGCTCTGTCATAGGTACCAGCCTCTGTAGTATCCAAGTCAGCTTCAAGGAGCGGTGCCTTCGGAAGACATCGTCCATCATAAAGATCCCCACCACCTAGGACATGACTTCTTCTCACTGTTACCATCAGATAGGAGGTACAGAAGCTTGAAAGCACACACTCATTGATTCAGGAACGGCTTCTTCCCCTCTGCCATCCAACTCTAAATGGGCATTGAACCCGTGAACACTATCTCACTACTTTTTTATTTTTGTTATTTTGCACTCCTTACTTTTTTCCTCTATATTTACTTATCATGTATTTCATTGTACTGCTGCCATTATGTTAACAAATTTCATGAATATACCAGTGATACTAAATCTGATTCTGATTCTGAAGCTGGGAAGGGGAAGATGGAAGAAATGAAGGGCTGAAGGAGAAGGAATCTAACAGATGAAGACATGGAAGAAAAGGAAGGAGGAGAGGAATCAGTGGGAGGTGGCTGACAGATGAGCAGACAAGAGCTATGAGGGTATTCAGAATAAGGAATGGAAAAGAGAGAAAGGAAGAATGTATACATTAACATTCCATTAAATCAAGCCCCCTTATTTAACTGGCTGTGAAACCAATTAAATACTTTGAATCTAGAATCTGTAAAATCTAAACCTGAGTTTTAAATCCATTTGTTTTCATGAGAATTGAGTTTTTGTACTTAAATAAAAGAGAATTCTGGCTTACTGGCAACTCGATATGACAATATTTATTTACTTTTATGATCCAAAGTTTGAAGGAAATTTATTATCAGAGTATGTATATTTCACAATATATTTCCCTGAAATTCACTTTCTTGTAGGCGTTCACAGTAGAGCAAAATATAATAAAATCAATGAAAAACAACACACAGAGCGACAAACTACCAATCTGCAAAAGAAGACAGACTGTGCTTTTGCAAAAAAATCAGATAATAATATAAAAAATTATTATCCTCATATTAACGTATTCTTTTGGCATAATATCTTTGTCCAAAGTTGATCTGGAAAATTTACAAAGAAAAATAACCGAAATGACAAATTTTAGAAAGTATTACGTACACTCGAACAAACTTAGATTAACAATACCTAGGACAGGAGGAGCGGGAGGAACAACAGACATAAAAAAAATTTACATGACAGTCAGGTAAAACTTCTAAGGATATATTTTCACCAATGGAAACAGGATTCAGCACTGCACATGAACATATGCATTTCTGAAAAGAAGTACCAACCACTAACCGTAAAAGAAAGCACATCCCAGTAAATTAAGAAATTATCACTATAGAAGAAGAAGTTAACCAATGGAAGAGCATGGAAAACGTTCCCATGATCTGAGAAGACTAGATGTTGACAAGGAAGCGTCATATGGATGGCTCAGAGTTGGAGACCTCTTCCCAGAAACAGAGGGGTTCCTCGTTATAATGCAGGACCAGGTGGTTACCACAAAAATGATCAAAAATACCACAAGATGATAACTGTAGAAAATGCCAAGAGGAACCAGAAACAATTAAACATATTACAGGATCCTGCCACAGTTTAACTCAATCTGCTTACTTACACAGGCACTATCAAGTGATAAACATCATTCACCAAAATCTTGCTTTAACATACAAACTCATAAAAGACACTATACCTTAAATAAATGCAAGCCTGATCCAGTTTCAGAGTCAGAGTGCTGCAAATTATATTGTGACTATCCATTATTGCAGATAGGACAATCCATAATAATCATCCAGATATAATGTGTGTAGTCCTCCGTTAGTCTCGATAGACCATGGATTTGCAGCTTGGAAAGTTTCCAGGGCGCAAGCCTGGGCAAGGTTTTTTTTATGGAAGACCGGCAGTTGCCCAAGCTGCAAGTCTCCCCTCTCCACGCCACTGATGTTGCCCAATGGAAGGGCATTAGGACCCATACAGCTTGGCACCAGTATTGTCGCAGAGCAATGTGTGGTTAAGTGCCTTGCTCAAGGACACATGCAAGCCTCAGCCAAGGCTCGAACTAGCGACCTTCAGATAACTAGGCGAACGTTTTAACTACTTGGCCATGCGCCAACACAGATATAATATTACACTTTAAATAAGAAAGGAAAACCTACTTAATAGGTACAGCCATTTGAAACACAAATCACACACAGAAATCAGTTTGTGAAAATCACCTGAAATAAGCTGAATTAAAAGTGGAAAATTAAAGATTATGGGACATGAACAGCATATACATTGTCCCAATAGTAATATCTACAACTGATGTCATCCCAAAGTCACTACACGAGCATAAAATATTTAGGCTACACAACAATACTTATGTAAATCTCCAGTAAGCCACAATACCATACACCAATAGAACAGTCCAAAAGTTCCTAGCAATTGAGAAATGAGTGTACTTGATTGTACCTGTACCTCAGACATTACAAGCTTGCACTGAGAGCAATAAAAATAAATATAATAAATAAGTAAATAAATAATACTGAGAACATGAGTTGGAAAGAACTTGGAGGTGAGTCCATAGGTTGTGAAATCAGTTCATTGTTGAGGTGAGTGAAGTTACCCACACTGATTCAGGAGTCTGATGGTTGAAGGGTGATAGCTGTTCCTGACCCTGGTGATGTGGGCCCTGAGGCTGCTGTACATCTTCTCATTAGCAGCAGAGAAAAGAGAGCATGGTCTGGATGGTGGTGGTCTTTGATGATGGGTGCTACTTTCTTGTGGCAGCACTCCTTGTGAGTGTGCACAATGGTGGAGAAGGCTTTTCCTGTGATGTCTGGGGTGTATCCATCACTTTTTGTTAGCTTTTCCATTCTATAGAAATTTGTCAAAGCTTTAGATGATATGCCAAATCTGCACAAATTTATAAGAAAATAGAGGTGTTACCATGCCTTTGAAATGCCACTTATATGCTGGTCCCAGGACAGATCCTCTGATATGATAATACCCAGAAATTTAAAGTGACTGACACCCTCCACCTCCAATCCCTCTAATGACCACTGCCACACCCCCCACCCCACCACCCGGTTCCTTCCTCCTGTAGTCAATAATCAGCTCTTTGGCTTTGCTGACATTGAATGAAACGTTGTTGTTGTGGCACCATTCAACCAGATTTTCAATCTCCCTCCTATATGCCAATTTGTCACCACCTTTGATTCGGGCAACAACACCAGTGGTGTCAGCAGACTTAAATATGGTATTGGAACTGTGCTTAGCCTCACAGTCATCAGTATAAAGCAGGTAGAGCAGGGGCTAAGCAGGCAGCCTTGTAGTGCATCTGTCTCTCTGGAGAAGTACATTTTGAACTATTCCATATACAAGTTTTAAATGTCCTCTCACCTGATGACCAGCAAAATTAGTATGTCTCAGAAAGTGGAAAAGAAATAAAATAGTCCAGGTTCTCATCCACCATCTATTTGGTTGGAGAAATGGATGTCTGTTTTTGGTTCCATTCAGCTTGCCAGTGTGTGCGGGAGGATGGCGTGGACAGAAATGTAGCAAGAGAATTACGGAGCAGGGTGTTACAGGAAGGTTGTGACTTGGTGTCAATAATGCAGGTAGTCCTCCGACCATGACAACATTCCATTTTTGAGAACCTTTCAGAATCCAAACTACTTGTAAGCCAGAAATGAACAAGATGATGGGTGGGAGAGGATCACAGAAACAGCTGTGATGGGAGAGTGAGAAGACATGGGAAGAGTGACCACCAGTCGGCCTCACTGACACAATGAGTGTATCTGCTCAGTGCTGCCAGCACTGCCTGGGTCCACTCAACTCCCAAGTGTTGTGGCTTGGGAGGGTGTGGGGATGGTGTTGAAAAAAGGCACATATACTGTCTAGTTCACACACAGCAGAAGATGTCTGTAATCCTGCAGTAACCAGCAAATCTGTCCCGCCAGTCTCCCAAACTCTTGTTTCTATGCACAAAATATCCGTAGGTCGGACATTCGTAACCCAGGAGGACCTACATCAGGAAACAAGATTACAAATGGGACAGCAGTTTGTGTGGATGTAAGAAGAAAAGCGAAGTGCTAAAAGAGAAGGAGACAATATCTGGAGAGGTAATACCACTCAACTTCAGCTGGTGGCAACCTTGGAACACAGTCAAGACGAAAGGAGATGGATGTGCTGAGGTGCAGGAGGAGGGAAATAGCATTGGATTGAAGAGGTTAGAAAGACTTCTCTTGTTCTGCACAATAACTTTGGAGAAATGGACAGACTCAGCAGGGGAGAATTGTATTTGACATTGAGTTTGATCTAATGACAGTTGGGAAATTACTCATGATCAATACCCATACAAGTACTGTAATGGTTGAGACAATTAGTGGCTATGGTGTTTGGTGTTGAATGAACGATCAACTCCAAGCAACTGGGAACTTAAGTATCTAATGGCAGAGGAAAGATCAACTGACTGGTAATCAAGATGATACCATCAGTTTCCTGCCAGGGGCACTGTTAAAACTATCATCAAGGGTTTATGTGGTGCAGATTGTGCTCAAGTTTTTGGTTTTGGCTCTGATGAGATAAACTTTGTTGTAAAACCAACTGGATGTTTGAACTTTGACAGTACTTCAAAGGGGCAGAGTGAAGTTGAGGACCTTCTATTGTACGGATGCCAAGGTTTAAACAGACAAAATTTAATAATAGCAATTCCAGAAAGAACAAGAGTGCGTGACCTATCATACCGAAGTTGAGATGAATTGCAGCCAAGCTGCAAAATTGTAAAGTGTTAAGTGTTTTGCTCTGTAGATAAATGCCACGTTCTGTGATATGAAATAGGGAAACAGGAAGTTGGCAGATAAATCAAATATCTAAGAGGCTCAAAGTGAGCCAGTGGGATAAAAATAGTTACCCAGCATTGCTCGGTCGGAGAAATGCATTCAGTGTTCCAGCCAAAGCAAAATGCCCAATCACAAATAGAGATTTAAATAATCAAAGAATAAGAAGACCCTCAAATAAAAAGAAATGAAAGAATTTATCATTCTCATTTTACCTGACTCAGAATTAGGAAATTTGTACAAAACAGAAAATACATAAAAATTGCCAGCAGGTCAGACTGTCTCAGTGGGAAGAGAAACACAGTTAAGGTTTCATTCAGGGACTCTTTGTCAGAACTGAAAATGAGAAAAAAGAAGCTGTAAAACTAAAGCAATGCAAACAAAACGCTAGGTCCTGCCTGACCTGCTGGGTTTCTCCAGAATTTTGTGCATGTTCCTCAAGATTTTGAGCATTTGCAGAATCTCTTATGTCTCTGGTAGAAGTATGGGGAGGGGAGATGTCTCTGATAGGGTAAAACCTGGGTGTCCATAAGCTGTTAACAAAGTTATCTGGTCAATGAGTAAATGGGGGCTGTTAATGGGTGAGAACCTAGACAAATCAGAATCATTAAGTTTATTATCACTGACACCAAGTTTTGTGCAGCAGTACAATACAATACATAAAATACTATAATATATAAGCAGTGCCAAAGGAGAGCAAAAGCTGTGAGATAGTGTTCATGGATTCATTGTCCATTCAGAAATCAGATGGCAGATTTAGTGGCAAAAGTAACTAGACTGTGGGGGTTGAAAAATGCAGAGAAGGAGGACAAGCCCAGCAAGTCAGGCTGGATGAGAAAGGGAAAAAAAGGGGAAACAAAAACAAGCTGAGCTAATGTTAGAGATGAATGACTGAGAAATTATGTTGCCTGAAGTTGTAAAATTCAATATTGAGTGCCCCGATGGAAGATAAGGAAGGTGTTCCTAAGGCTTGCCCTGGCTCTCACTGTGACAATAGAGGCCATAGACTACTAGGTCAGAGAGCAATGGGATGAAGAAACAGATGTAATGGGAGAGGGAACAGGCATGGGAAGAGCGGCTCTCAGCCAGCCTCACTGACTCAATGAGTGGGTCTGCTTAGTATTCCCGGCTCTGCTTGGCTCGACTCAGCCCCCAGCTGTTACGGCTCAGTAAGTGGAGAAGCCGTATGAATTACCCAGTTCCCACCCAGCAGAAGATGCCTGTAGGCTCAGAAGAGCCATCCCATCAGTCCCTTGCAAAGTAATCATCCAGTCCGTTTGGTTTCTCCAGTAGGAATGAGCTCATGCTGTGAACACCGAGTGCAGCACACAGGATTGAGGACATGCAAGTGAATCGTTGCTTTACCTGGGAAGATTGTTTGAGCTTCTGGATGATGATAAGGGAAGCTGTGACAGGACAAGTGTTGCCTCACTTGTGGAAACAAGGGAAGGTGCTATAACAGAGTTAGTTGGTGGGTCTGGAAAAATGGACTGTGGAGTGCCAGAGGTAACAGTCCCTGTGAAATGTTGAAAGAAAAGCTGAGAGGAAAATATGGTGGTGGAATTTCTTTGAAGGTGGTGGAAGCAGGAGAGAATGATCTATTGAATGTGGAGGCTGGTGAAGTGGAAGGTGAGGACCGGGGAACTGTTCTCTCCAGGAGAAGAGAGGTTGAAAGTAGAGGTGTGGGAAATGAAAGACAAGCAGTCAGGAGGCTTGTTAACAAAGCTAGGGGGACATTTCAGAGGAGCCTGTAGAGAATATCTCATTGTTGAAGTATGGAGGATCTAGGACATTGGGATAGAACCCTTACAGGAGGCAGCATGGGACAAAAAAAAACTGAGATAGCTGTGAGTGTTGGTAGGCTTGTAATGGATGATGGTAGTTTACCCATCTCCTGAACTGAAGACTGAGAGATCTTGAAAAAGAAGTGAGGAGTCCAAGATTGTCTATATGGAAGTGAGGGCAGGGTGGAAATTGGCAGCAAAGCAGATGAAACTGCCTGGGTCTGCATGAATGCAGGAAAGCAGCAGCAATGCAGACATTGATGCATTGGAAAAGGAGCTGAGGGAGTGGGCTTTGGGGGGACTGGAACAAAGACGGTTCCACATCTCCTCCTACAGGAAGATAGGCATAGCTTGGGTCTATGTGATACCCATAGCTACGCCTTTGCTCTGGAGGAATTGAGTGGTGTTGAAGGAGTTTTTCAAAGTGAGAACAAGTATAGCCAGCTGAATGAGGGTGGAGGGGAACTAATTTGTATAGTGCTCAAAGGACAAGCAGAGGGTTCCCAGATCATCGTGATGTAGGATGGGGTGGGGAGTTATAGTATATCCATGGAAAAGATGAGCCAGCTGGGACAAAGCAAAATGGCACAGGGTATCAGAGGTATCACAGATTTAACTGGGAAAGGCCTGGACCAGAGGAGAAAGGATAGAGTCAATTTATGAAGAAATAAGTTTGGTGGGTCTAGGAAAGGCTAAGACAATAGTTCTGTCAGGGCAGTCCTTCTGGTGGATACTAAACACAAAGTGCACTGCAGATGCTGTGGTCAAATCAAGACGTACAAAAAAGCTGGATGAACTCAGCAGGTCGGGCAGCATCTGTTGAGAGAAGCAGTCAATGTTTCGGGTCGAGACCCTTCGTCAGGAATAAAGAAAGACGGGGCAGGGGCCCTATAAAGAAGGTGGGGAGAGGGTGGAAAACCAATCAGAGGAAAGTTCAAGGGGTGGACGAGGGGAAGCAGGGAGGGGACAGGCAGGAGAGGTGAAGAAGGAATCTAAGGGGAAAGCACTATGGGTAGTAGAAGAAGGCAGAGTCATGAGAGGTGATAGGTAGCTAGAAGAGGAGACAGAGTGAAGGTGGGATGGGGGAAGGGAGAGGGAGGGAATTACCGGAAGTTGGAGAATTCGATGTTCATGCCAAGGGGCTGGAGACTACCCAGACGGTATATGAGATGTTGTTCCTCCAACCGAAGTTTGGCCTCATCATGGCAGTAGAGGATGCCATGTATGGACATATCCGAATGGGAATGTGAAGCAGAGCTGAAGTGGGTGGCAACCGGGAGATCCTGTCTGTTGTGGCAGATGGAGCGTAGGTGCTCGACGAAGCGGTCCCCTAATCTGCGTCGGGTCTCGCCGATGTAGAGGAGGCCGCACCAGGAGCACCGCGGTGATGCAATAGATTACCCCAACAGACTCACAAGTGAAGTGTTGCCTCACCTGGAACGACTGTTTGGGGCCCTAACTGGTGGTAAGAGATGAGGTGTAGGGATAGGTGTAGCACTTACGCATGCAGGGATAAGTGCCAGATGGGAGGTCTGTGGGGAGGGACGTGTGGACCATCCTTCTGGTGGATGTTGGGCTGAAGATAGAAGTGAGCTGTGCGGGGATGCAACACAGTAATGTTGCAATGAGCGACTGAAGCTGACCCAAGTACAGGACACGGGCACGGAGATTGAGTTTGGATGTTTACACGGGCATAAACGCTGAACAGCCAGCAGGAGGGATCTTGACACGGAGCCTTCGACTCAGAGACTTAACATGGAGCCTCGACTCAGAGAAACGGAGTCTCATAGTTAAACCTTGAAACTGGAGCTAAACTTAAAACAAACGGTTCGAAGCGGTCGGGAAACGTAGTTTACTCACAGGAAAAAAGACCAATGAACTGGTGACTAGTGGTTGTGATGTAGAGGTTCTTATACTGAGTCTTTGATGGAAACCAGGTGTGCCATCATCAAAGAGAATTGGGAGCAATTTGGGAAATTAACGATCAGGACCATGGCATAATCAAAGAAAATTAGGAGCAAGATAGGGAATTAATGATTGGGACGATGACAAGTAAGGCTGGAAGCTGTTGTGGGATTGCCTCCTAGGAACTGTCTGAGAGATTATGATCTGCTATTTGATGGTGGGATCCAAAGAAAAGTATGAAACTGTGTCTAAGAGTAGATGTCTGACTTCTGCAAGAAAGGGAATCAAAGAGTCCACAGTTTGGCATGAAAGCCTCTGGAAAAGAGATGTGCTCAGAAGCAGAGGCAGCAGCAGGAGTCATTTTGAGGTGGGAATTCAATGAGACGGGGACATAGAGGGACTAAGCTGAGACCTCTGACAGTCGCTTTGGGAACAGAAAATGGGAGATCAGAAAGGATACAGTGCAAGGTGGGACTAGGACAGAGATGTGATCTGAGGAAAGTGAATGGGATGAGGAACATTGAAACAGAAGAGCTGAGTTCATGGTCATTGACCTCTGAAAGAAAGGAGAAAAGCTGTTAATTGGAGTAAGAAATGCAGCAAAATGTAAAGTGGAACTGTGGACTGTGACAGCTATGACATACACTGAGTGGCCACCTAATTAGGTACCTCCTGTACTAGTAAAGTGGCTACTGACTGTGGGTTTGTGGTCTTCTGCTGCTGTAGCCTATCCACGTCATTCAGAGATGCTCTTCTGCACACCACTGGCGTAGCACAAGGTTATTTGAGTTACTGTCGCCTTCCTGTCAACATGAACCAGTCTGGCCATTCTCCTTTGACCTCTCTCAATAACAAGGCATTTTCACCCACAGAACTGCCATTCACTGATTTCTTTTTTGTTTTTACACCATTCTCTGTAAACGCTAAAGACTGTAATGCATGAAAATCCTCAGAGTCAGAAGATTCTAATACACACAAACTACCTCATCTGGCACCAACAATCATTTCACAATCAAGGTCACTTAGATCACATTCTGATATTTGGTCTGAGCAGCAATTCAACCCCTTGACCATGTCTGCATGCCTTTATGAATTGAGTTACTGCCACTTGATTGGCTGATTAGCTATTTGCATTCATGAGCAAGTGTACAGGTATTTTGAAGAAGCACTTATCTACAACCTGAAATGTTAAGCTTGTTTCTCTTTCCACAAATTCTGTCTAATGGGGTTTATTTGTTTGGCATTATTCTCATGTATACTGAGGTGGAGTGAAAAACTTATGTGTGCATTGATTCAGATAGATCATTTCATATGCCAGCACATATGTACCTAAACATCAAGATGAAGGTGCAGGAGCCTCAGGACCCACACTACCAGTTTCAGGAACAGCTATCACCCCTCAACCATCAAAGTACATATATGTCACCATATACAACTCTGAGATTAACTTTCTTGCGGGCATACTCAATAACTCCATAGTAGAATAATAGCCATAATAGAATCGATATAAGGCTGCACCAACTTGGGCATTCAGCCAGTGTGCAAAAGACAACAAACTGCGTAAATACAAAAGGAAAGAAATAGTAATAATAAATAAATAAATAAGCAATAAATATAGAGCACATGAAATGACGAATCCTTGAAAGTGAGTCCATAGGTTGTGAGAACAAGTGAAGTTGAGAGAAGTTATCCCCATTGGTTCAAGAGCCTTCTGGGTGAAGGGTAATAACTGCTCCTGAACCTGGTGGTGTGAGTCCTGAGGCTCCTGTTCTTTCTTCCTGGATGGTGGGGCCACCTAATGACGGATGTTGCTTTTTGACGATAATGCCTTGTGTAGATGTGCACATTTTTGGGGAGGGCTTTAGCCGCGATGGATGGGGCCATATCCAATCATTTTCCATGAAACGGCATTGGTGTTTCCAAACCAGGCTATGATGCAGCCAGTCAGTATATTCTCCACTGTACATCTATAGAAGTTTTTCAGAGTCTTAGATATCATGCCAAATCTTCACAAACTTCTAAGGAAGTAGAGGTGCTGGTGTGCTATCTTTGTAATTACACTTAAGTGTTGGGTCCAGGATAGGTCCTCTGAAATTATAACGTCAAGGCCCTCTCCACCTCTGATCTTTCAATGAGTACCGGCACATTGACTTCGGCTTTCCTCCTATTGACCCAATGAGGGTAACTTCAGTCAGCTTTACTTGCCCCATAACTGAACTGTTTCCATAACCTATGGACTTACTTTTTAAGGACTCTTCATCTCATGTTAGAAACATAAAAACATAAAAAACCTACTGCACAATACAGGCCCTTTGGCCCACACAGCTGTGCACAGATCCAGTAGATGGCGCGGCACCTGGCAGCAGCAGCATTTTGGATCTGGTGCTACTTTATTTGTTTTAAATTTAATTTTAAGGCATAATTAGGGTTTAGAGCAATGGATAACAGAGCGACTATCTACCATCGCCAGATACTGCTACAATACAGAGATCACCCAAAAACAAACCTTAATGAAAATCTGCTGGTCAGATTGCCCGACCTCGGCTTGCTGAGGGAATCGGGCCTGCAGTCCTGGGAGTCGCCTGATGCTGGGGATGGGGACGTCGTAAGTGATATGTGAGGAAGTGGAAGCGAGGCGAGCGGGCAGGAGTCCGTGCCAGGAAAAAAGCAAGCCCTAGCCGGCCGGATCTCCCGTCCATTCTGCTCTCCAATGGACATTAAACTGGACTACATCTGTGGCAATGAAATACTCGGCAGGAGTACAGAAACGGACGGAATCCGAGACGCCAGCATTCAGCTGTTTATTTAAGTAACAGATTTCCCCCCAAGCCATCAGACTACCAACGTACTGCCCTCTGCTGTGCCTATTGTCTTGCTTATTATTTATTGTAATGCCTGCACTGTTCTGTGTACTTTATGCAGTCCTGGGTGGGTCTGTAGTCTAGTGTAGTTTTTGTGTTGGTTTACGTAGTTCAGTGTAGTTTTTGTATTGTTCATGTAGCACCATGGTCCTGAAAAATGTTGTCTCATTTTTACTGTGTACTGTAACAGCAGTTATGGTCGAAATGACAATAAAAAGTGACTTGACTTGACTTGACTTACCTTAGAACTACCTAGGCTTACCCATAGCCCTCTAATTTTCTAAGCTCCATGTTTCTATCCAGGAGTCTATTAAAAGACCCTATTGTTTCCCCCTCCACCATCGCTACTGGCAGCCCATTCCATGCACTCACCACTCTCTGCCTAAAAAACTTACCCCAACATCTCTGTACCTCCTCCCCAGCACCTTAAAACTGTGCCCTCTTGTGCCAGCCATTTCAGCCCTGGGAAAAAGCATCTGACTATCCACACAATCAATGCCTCTCATTATCTTGTACACCTCTATCAGGTCACCTCTCATCCTCTCTCGCTCCAAGGAGAAAAGGCTGAGTTCACTCAAGCTATTCTTGTAAGGCATGCTCCCCAATCCAGGCAACATCCTTGTAAATCTCCTCTGCACCCTTTCTATGGTTTCCATGTCCTTCCTGTAGTGAGGCGACCAGAATTGAGCACAGTACTCCAAATAGGGTCTGACCAGGGTCCTATATAGCTGCAATATTACCTCTTGGATCTTAAACTCAATCCCATGGTTGATGAAGGCCAATGCACCATATGCCTTCTTAATCACAGAGTCAACCTGCGTAGCAGCTTTGAGTGTCCTATGGACTCAGACCCCAAGGTCCCTCTGATCCTCCACACTGCCAAGAGTCTTGCCATTAATGCTATATTCTGCCATCATATTTGACCTACCAAAATGAACCACCTCACGCTTATCTGGGTTGAACTCCATCTGCCACTTCTCAGCCCAGTTTTGCATCCTATCAATGTCCCGCTGTAACCTCTGGCAGCCCTCCACACTATCCACAACACCCCCAACCTTTGTGTCATCAGCAGTTTTACTAACCCATCCCTCCACTTCCTCATCCAGGTCATTTATAAAAATCACAAAGAGTAGGGATCCCAGTACAGATCCCTGAGGCACACCACTGGTCACCGGCCTCCATGCAGAATATGACCCATCTACAACCACTCTTTGCCTTCTGTGGGCAAGCCAGTTCTGAACCCACAAAGCAATGTCCCCTTGGATCCCATGCCTCCTTACTTTCTCAATAAGCCTTGCATGGGTACCTTATCAAATGCCTTGCTGAAATCCATTGGCAGTACATTCTTGGCTCTACCCTCATCAATGTGTTTAGTCACATCCGCAAAAAATTCAATCAGGCTCGTGAGGCCTTTCACAAAGCCATGCTGACTATTCCTGATCATATTATCCCTCTCCAAATGTTTATAAATCCTGCCTCCCAGGTTCTTCTCCAACAAGTCACCAACCACTGAAGTAAGACTCCTGGTTTATAATTTCCTGGGCAATCCCTACTCCCTTTCTGGAATAAAGAAACAACATCTGCAAACCTCCAATGCTCCAGAACCTCTCCCGTCCTCATTGATGATGCAAAGATCATCGCTAGAGGCTCAGCAATCTTCTCCCTCGCTTCCCACAGTAGCCTGGGGTACATCCCGTCCGGTCCCAGTGACTTATTCAACTTGATGCTTTCCAAAAGCTCTGGCACATCCTCTTCCTTTATATCTACATGCTCAAGCTTTTCAATCTGCTGTGTCATCCCTACAATCACTAAGATCCTTTTCCATAGTGAATACTGAAGTAAAGTATTCATTAAGTGCCTCTGCTATTTCCTCCGGTTCCATACACACTTTCCCACTGTCACACTTGATAAGACCTATTCTTTCACATCTTATCCTCTTGCTCTTCATATCCTTATAGAATACCTTGGGGTTTTCCTTAATCCTGTCTGTCAAGGCCTTTTTATGGTCCCTTCTGGCTCTCCGAATTTTTTTTGTCAGCTCCTTCCTGCTAGCCTTATAATCTTCTAGATCTCTATCATTACCCAGTTTTTTGAACCTTTCGGAAGCTCTTCTTTTCTTGACTAGATTTACAACAGCCTTTGTACACCACGGTTCCTGTACCCTACCATCCTCTCCCTGTCTCATTGGAATGTATCTACGCAGAACCCCACACAAATATACCCTGAACATTTGCCACATTTCTTCCGTACATTTCCCTGAGAACATCTGTTCCCAATTTATGTTTCCAAGTTCCTGCCTGATAGCTTCATATTTCCCCTTACTCCAATTAAATGTTTCCATAACTTGTCTTTTCCTATCCTTTTCCAATGCTATGGTAAAGGAAATAGAATTGTGATCACTATCTCCAAAATGCTCTCCCATTGAGAGATCTGACACCTGACCAGGTTCATTTCCCAGTACCAGATCAAGTGCAGCCACTCCTCTTGTAGGCTTATCTACATATTGTGTCAGGAAACCTTCCTGAACACATCTGACAAACTCTACCCCATCTAAACTCCTCACTCTAGGGAGATACCAATCAATATTTGGGAAATTAGTATCTCCCACCACAACAAGCCTGTTATTATTACTCCTTTCCAGAATCTGTCTCCCTATCTGCTCCTCAATGTCCCTGTTACTATTGGGTGGTCCATAAAAAACACCCAGTAGAGTTATTGACCCCTTCCTATTCCTAACTTCCAACCACAGAAATATCATGTTCTTGATATTTATTACTTTTTTTTTCTTTTGTATTTGCAGTTTTTGTTTTTTGCTCTGTTGGGTGTGGTCTTTCATTGATTTAAAGTACATTTATGAAAGTACATTCATTATCAAATTATACACCCTGAAATTCAACTTCCACCCAGACAGCCACGTAATAAAGAACTATGGAACCAACCTGTTCAACGAAAACTATCAAACCCCTCCCTTTCCCCACACAAAACATGCATAAATGGCAATTAAAAACATGAGCAAAAACAGAATATAAAACACAAAAACAAGAGGTATATTTCAGTTCAGCTCAGTGTTCATTATCTGCAGGCCATCCTGCCTCAAAAATCACCCACAAGTAGTATCAAAAAAGGAGAGACCACAAATAGAACACATCATAACCTTGAGTTAGAGTCCCAATCCATAAAGCACTGCAATTAACCTTGCTCCAGCATCATCCTCCGACAGCATTGAAGGAGAGAGAGATCGCTCGAATGCAAGGACCTTCCTCTGAGAGCAGTGAATGGCAGGTAGAGAGGAGCTGCCACACGAGACACCCTCCTCCCGTGGTAGTGAGCGAGAGGCTGGTAGATAACACTGAACACTTGTTTGCTCTCTGCATCCACCTCGAGATTTTCAATCTTCCTTGGCACTTTAATGGAGGAGAAGTGGAGTCGATCACAGGCTCACGCTCTATCTCCTGGCTTCCTGGTCTCCATGCTATATGCATTCCCTGAAGCTTCACAGAACCCTCTCGGAGACAGCAAAGTGCCAGATTGCCTGATCAGCCCAGAAACACACCGCCAGAATGCAGATCGCAGGCTCCAACAGTAGCAGAACCAGATCTGAAATAAAAAGAATAAAGGATATGAAAGGAGTTATTTCATGAGCTGTCTTGAGGATGTCACCTTTGGTACAGTTGCTTGCTGGCGCTATCTTGGATCAAGAATATTCTATTATAATTTTTAGAATTTATTAAGTATATCCACAAGAAAACAAATCTCAGGGATGAATATAGTGACATATATGTACTTTGATGTTAAATTTATTCTGAACATTGAAATTTATACATATTTTTTGTTTTTTGTTGCAAATTTCTGGCATCTTTTGTAATTTATTTTTTTTATTGAAGTTCATCAAACAAACATTTCCATAAGATGTATTTCAGACATTTTACATATATATCATATAATCATATATGTCACAAATCTCCACAAAGTATTTATCTGAGGCATACGCTTATAGAAAAGAGTGGAAAGAAAAAACAAGCAAAAGGAAAGAACTATGTACAAGTAGGGAGTGATCTTTTTTTTTACAACAGATTTATTGACTTGTGAGAATAAAATCAGGCCTATGAGACATTATGTAGTTAAACCATTTTTCCCAGTATGAATCAAATTGTTCCAGCTTATGATTAACAGATGCTGTTATCTTCTCCATTTTGTAAATGTCCATTGTAATTTCCATCCATGTATTTAAAGTTGGGCTCTCCTGTGATAACCATTTCCTAGTAAGAGTCTTTTTACCAGCCACCAACAGTATATTCATTAAATATTTATCTCTTTTCAACCATTCATGAGGTATATATCCAAAATATCTGGTCTTACTCTCCAAGGGTATTTCATATTTAAAGATGTCTTGTAGGGCATTGTGTATCCCCCTCCAATAGTTTTTGATAACAGGGCAGTCCCAAAAAATATGATAATGATTTGCATTTTGATTTCCACAATTTCTCCAGCAAACAGGGAGGTTACTATCATAATGGGATTTCTGAGAGGGTGTAATAAAATATCTTATCAAGTTTTTCCATCCAAACTCCGTCCGTTTCTGTGATTTGGTACACTTCCATTGATATCTCCATTTGCACTGTGCTGCGAAATAATAATCTCTAAGTGAAGGCAAGCCCCATCCCCCCTTTTCCTTTGCTAATTGCAAAGTTTTGAGCCAAACTCTAGGCCTTTTACCCTGCCAAATATACCTTGATAGCATCTTGTTCCATTCATTGAATTGATTTTGATTAATCTCTATTGGTAGGGTCTGAAAGAAATATAACAGTCTGGGCAGTATATTCATTTTAATAGACTCAATCCTTGAACTGAGACTGAAAAAGGAATCAGGCTCTATCTTGCCACATCTTCCTTAATTTTTTTATATAGAGGCTGATAATTACATTCTGATAATTTTGCCAAATCTTTTGGCATAATGATGCCCAAATATTTGAAAGACTCTGTGTGCCATGCCCAGGGGTATCGACTTTCAATTTCTCTTGGTGGGCTATAGTAATATGAAAGTAATTGGGTTTTATCTATGTTGATCTTGTATCCTGATAATTGACCATATTGTTCAAAGGATTGCATCAAATTAGGTAAAGAGTATGTTGGTTGCCCGAGATAGATCAAAATGTCATCCGCATAACAAGCCAATTTATGCTCTGTCCCTTTAATAGTAATTCCCCTGATATCTTCATTTTGTCTGATATATTGAGCTAATGGTTCCAGATATAGCGCGAAGAGTAGTGGTGACCATGCACAACCCTGTCTCGTGCCCCTTTCTAGGGTAAGACTATTTGATAAATATCCATTGATTTTAATCCTAGCGGTAGGATTGTCATATAGTGTCTGTATAGTTTTAATAATTGTGTCTTGGAAACCAAATCTATGTAAAACTCTGTAAAGAAAATTCCAATTAACCGAATCAAATGCTTTTTCAGCGTCCACGCTTATCACTATTGCTTCGATTTTATTTTTTTGTATATGATCCATAATGTGAAGTGTCCTTCGTATATTGTCTTGAGTCTGGCGTTGTCGTATCAAACCTGTCTGATCATTACGTATCAGTATGGGTAGAAACTCCTCTAATCGTTTGGCCATGATGGAGGTAAATAACTTATAATCTACATTAAGAACAGATATTGGTCTAAATGACCCGCATTCCATTTTATCCTTGCCTTCTTTTGGTATAGCTGAGATTATCGCTTCCTTCCAACTGGGTGCCTTTTTTGTGCCTTTTTTAGAGCCCAGTTCAGTGTGGGGAGTAAAACAGGAATTAACTCATTTTTAAATTCTTTGTACCTCTTTGCCGTATACCCATCTGATCCTGGTGACTTGCTTAATTTAAGCCTACTAAATGCAGCTTTTAATTCAACTTCAGTTATGTCAGCAGTCATCCTTCTATTTTGTTCTTCACTTAAAGTGGGTAATTCAAGAAGGTGTCAATTTGGGTTATGCTTCCCTCTGGAACTTTGGAATATAGCATTTTGTAAAACACTTCAAAAGTTTCTTGAATTTCACTTAGCTTATTTTTTATCATTTTCGTTCTTGGGTCCCTAATTCTATGAATTGTATTTTCTGCTTTTTTTTTTCAGTTTCCACGCCAGTATTTTCATAGATTTCGATCCACTTTCATAATGTCTCTGTTTCAGAAACATTAAGTTTTTCCTGATTTCTTGCGTAGCCAAATTATTTATTTCATTCCTAATTCTTTTAATTTCCCCTAATGTATCCTGTGCCAAATTCAATTTGTGTTTTTTCTCTAGTTCCTTCAGTCTATTTTGTAATTCCTCTAATGTTTTATTCCTTATTTTTTTCTTATATGAAGATATCGCTATAATTTTCCCTCCTAAGACCGCCTTCAGAGTATCCCATAAAATGGGAGGTGAAACCTCTCCATTATCATTAAATTCTAAGTAGAGACCAATTTCTTTTTTAACTTGTTCCTTAAAGTACGGATCATTGAGTAGACTTGAATTTAGTTTCCAAATAGTATTCTTTTGTTGTAGGTCAAAATCAACAGATAAATATATAGGTGCATGGTCACTTACATCTATTGTCCCAATTCTACAGGTGTTTATTTTGTCTTTGTCTTTTCCAAATGTTATGAAATAGTCTATTCTTGTATATACAGAATGTGGAGCAGAATAATGAGTGTAATCCCTTCTGTCAGGGAAAAGGTCCCTCCATATATCAATTAAACCACCATCCTCAAAAAATGTATTAACTTTCTTATGTAAAGATTTTGTTTCATAGGTTTTTCTATTGGAAGAGTTTAAGTTTGGTTGTAATTGTAAATTTAAGTCTCCCCCACATATCAGGAGACCTTCTGTTTTTGTTACCATAATATCAGTAATTTTCTGAAAGAAACCAGTATCACTTCCCGGGGTGCGTATATATTCAATAGAGTAACTGAATTGCCGTCTATATTCCCCCTTACCAGAATATATCTGCCTTCTTTATCTCCCATTTCGAATATTTTTTCAAAATTTAGCTTACTTGAGATAAGAATAGCAACTCCTCTCCTATGTCCTGATATATATGAGGAGAAAAACAGATTAGTGAAGCCCATTCTCTTTAGTTTTTTATGCTCATTATTACTTAAATGAGTTTCCTGTAAATATACTACATGGGCTTGTTCTTTTTTCATTTTGGATAAAATTCTCTTACGTTTGATTGGATTCTGGCATCTTTTGACTTAACTTAGAAATCTGTATACATTAATTCTCCCCTCTGCATCACCTGATGTGTACAAATTCATTTTCCTCATTCATCTCCACTCCTGCACAGTATTTTTTCCTTGAAGGAAAACCACCAAACAGGAAGGAGCATCTTGCTTTGCTTAATTTGAAAGCCTTGCTTCCTCCATTACCAGAGGGAGTCTACTTCAGATATTCTCCAACACCTTTGTGATGTGGTGTGATTGTGAAAGATACTATATAAATTATAGAACTTCCTCTTGTTCAAATACACAAAACCCAATCCAATACAATTCGATGAATTTTAAATTGTGATGAATTTTAAATGTCATCTCTGCCTCCACAACTTCTGTCTGGCTTCCACTGATGACTTTAATTCTTGTCTCCCTGCATTTTCTCTGTCTGCTTTTAACTCTGAAGTGTGAGTTTGAACCAGATTCAAGAGTGAGAGCCAACAGCATCAACTGCTAAGAATCGGTCACAGTAGTATTCACCATCTTTTCATTGCCTTAGAAGGAAGAGAAGCTGAGATTAGAATCAATAGGAGGTGGAGCCTCTATTTAAAATCAATACCTTGGTTCAAAAGAGAAATATATGTAAATGTATATAGGCATTCAACCAAAGCACTATGGAAGATGGCTTTACGCTGTGTTGTATTCTTAGGGCCTTGCATTTACAGTAAAATTCTAATCAGGTGGCCGTTCCCTCACTAATGAGTACACCAGCTTGGATACTGTTGAGGGGGCTTTTCTTTCAGGGGCTGGCACTGTGATTAGGTCTGAAGCTCATAGGGGAAGGCTGGAGTCAGACAGGGTGATAGTGATGGAAAACTCAATGGTGCTGGGGACAGACAGTAGATTCTGTGACTGCAGAAGAGATGTCATGATAGTCTGTTGCCTTTTAGGTGCCTGGATCTAGAAAGTCTCTGAGTAGCTGCAGAAAATTTTCATGGGAGAAGGTCAACAACCAGAGGTCATTGTACATGATGGTATAAACGAGATAGGTAGGACAAGGGATGAGATCCTGCACAATGAGTTAGATACAAAGTTAAGAAGCAAGACTTTGAAGGTGGTTATCTTCAGATCGCTCCTAATGCCATGTGCTGGTGAAGTCTGAAATAGGAGGATGAGTCAGGTGAATTTGTGCCTGAGGAGCTGGTGAAGGGGGCAGGAAATCAGGTCCTTGGACCATTTGGCTCTCCTCTGGGGTAGAGGAGAACCTGTACAAAAGGGACAGGTTGTATTCTGAGCCTGAAGGAGACTGATATCCTTGCATGGACATTTGCTAATGCTACACAGAAGAGTTTAAACTATATTGGCAGGGGCAAGTCCATGTGGAGCCATTTGCTTCATCATTAGCCATTCGTGCAATTCCCAAAGACTGGAAGGTGGGTGATATCGTTCCATTGCTTAAAAAGGGTAGCTAGGACAAATCAGAAACCACAGGTCAGGCAGCCCATAGTAGGGAAGTTACCGGAGGGAACTCTAAGGGACAGGATCAACCAGCATTTGTGTAGACAAATGAAAGAAAGAGTAAGCGTGACTTTGTGTGTGGGTGGTCATGCTTGATTTTTTGAAGTAACCCCAAAAAAATAGATGAGTTTAGGGCAGTGTATGTTCTCTATTTGGACTTCAACAAGATATTCAACAAGGTCCCATATGGTATGCTAGTCGGGAAGGTTAGGTCCCACGCAATCAGCAAGAGCTAGTTAGATAAATTCAAAATTGGCTTGAAGGTAAGAAAGCAGAGAGTGGTGGTTGAACAAACACGAGGAAATCTGCAAATGCTGGAAATTCAACCACCACCCACAAAATGCTGGTGGAACACAGCAGGCCAGAGCCAGGCCAGAGCTGGTGGTTGAAGGTTGTGTCTCAGAATGGACGCCGTTTTGCAGCTGGTGTCATTGTCAGGAATTTGCTTATACATTATTTATATAAATTATTTGGATGCTAATGCACAAGTCTACAAATAACACACAATTAGTAGGTGTTGTTGATAGTGAAGATTCAAGATCGCTTAATGTCATTTCCAGTACACTATTGTAAAGGAAAATGAAATAATGGTTGCTTCGTCTCTGATGCAGCACAAAAAAAACACAATAGGATAACAGACACAATAATAATAAAATCCCACAATAAATAAAGATTATCAGAGTTTTAGCAAAATGCAGGTCCTCCCCAGGTGACTTAGGTATCAGCCTATGCATGTGAATGAGATCAGCGGGATGGATTTGCTGATTGCTACGTGGCTTCAGGCATCTTCTGCTATGTTTGGTGGCTGCAGTTCTGACTAGTGAACTGTTTAGGATATGAACAGTTCAGAGGAATGAGGCCATGTCAAAACCAAGGGAGAACCCACATCATGTTTTCGCAGACTTAGGTTTTTGCAGCCAATAAATTATTCTAGAATACAAGAGCGTCTGTGTATCCTAAGCATACTGCCAGGCATAGATCAGTTAAAAAGTTGTGTGGTGTGATGGTAGATAGAATTTCACCTAGCCAAGTGAGGTAATGCAGAGGGAGGCCAAACTCTAGTTAAATATTTGGAATAAATGGCAGGTACTTTAGGAGTATTGATGTGGTGACATGTCGATAGGGTAGTGCAGAAAGCATCTGGCATGCTTGCCATCATTGGCAAGGCATAAAACATAAGAATCAGGATGTCAACTTACAGAGTCATAGAACACTACAGCACAGAAACAGTCCCTTTCGCCCATCTAGTCCATGCCAAACCACTAATCTTGCCTGGTTTCATCGACCAGCACCCGGCCCATAGCCCTTCATACCACTCCCATCCATGTACCTATCCAAATTTCTTTTAAATGTTGAAATGAAACTTGCATCATTTCAATGAAAACACCTACTTGCATTCAGCCTATATATACCCATCATAATTTTGTATACCTCTATCAAATCTCTCCTCAATCTTCTACGTTCTAAGGAATAACATCTTAACCTGTTCAATCTTTCCCTATAACTCAGATCCTCAAGTCCCAGCAACATCCTTGTAGCTTTTTCTCTGCACTCTTTCAATCTTATTTGCAACTTTCCTGTGGGTAGGTGACCAAAACTGCACACAACACTCCAAATTAGGCCTCACCAACATCTTATACAATCTCAACATAACATCCCATCTCCTGTACTCAAAACATTCATTTATGACGATGAATATGACAAAAGTTTTTACTTTATGACCCCATCTAACTTTGACACCATTTCAAGAAGTTATACTTCTGTATTCCCAGATCGCTCTTTTCTACCTTAGTGGCCTACTGCTCACTGTGTAAGATTTACCCTGGTTGGTCCTCCCAAAGAGCAACACCTCACTCTTACCTGCATTAAGTTCCATTGGCCATTTTCCAACTAGTCCAGATCCCTCTGTAAGCTTTGATAATCTTGCTTGCTGTCTACTACACCCCCATTCTCTGTGTCATCACAGATTTACTGATCCTATTTACCACATTATCATCTAGATAATAGATATAGCTGACAAACAACAACAGACCCAGCACCGATCCCTGTGGCACACCAGTAGTAACAAGCTTCCAGTTAGGAAAGCAATCATCTACTACCACTTTTCAGTTTTTCCTGCGAAGCCAATGACTAATTTAATTTACTGCCTCATCGTGAATGCCAAGTGACCGAACCTTCTTGATCAACCTCCCATGCAGAACCTTGTCAAAGACCTTGAGGACATCCATGTAGACAATATCTACTGCCTTGCCTTCATTAACTTTCCTGGTAACTTCCTCAAATAATCTATAAGACTGGTTAGATGTGACTTACCACACGCAAATCCATTGACTTTCCCTAATCAGTCCCTATCTATCCAAATCCAAATTTCCAGTCCCACAGAATACCTTCCAGTAACTTTCCCACCACTGCTGTCAGGCTCATCAACATAATTTCCTAGCTTATTCTTAAAGGCTTTCTTAAACACAGAATGACATTAGCTATCCTCCAATCCTCCAGCCCCTCACCCATAGCCAAGGATGTTTTACATATTTCTGCTAGGGCCCCTACAACTTCTGCACTATCATCCCACAGGGTCCAAGGGAACACTTTGTCAGGCCCTGGGGATCTATCCACCCTAATTTACCTCAAGACACCAAACACTTCCTCCTCTGCAATCTGCATAGTGTCTATGACCTCACTGCTGCTTTGCCTCACTTCTATAGCCTCTGAGCCCACCTCCCGAGAAAATATAATTGCAAAAAAAAATCAGTTTAAGATCTCCCCATCTCTTTTGACACCACACATAGATTACCACTGTGATCTTCCAGAGGACCAATTTTGTCCTTTGCTATACTTTTGCTTATAATATACTGTAACTGTAGAAGCCCTAGGGGAGCATCATACCTTCTTTTGGCCCTCCTGATTTTCTTCTGAAGAGTTCTCCTGCATTTCTTATACTCCACAAGTAACTCCTTTGTTCCTACTGCCACACATGCAATGCACCTCCTTCTTTTTCTTAATCAAGGCCTCAATATCTCTTGAAAACCAAGGTTTCATAAAAACTTGTTATCCTTGTCTTTCATTCTGGCAGGAACATACACAATCGTGACTCTCAAAAATTCACATTTGAAGGCCTCCCACTTACCAAGTACACCTTTACAGAAAACAACCTGTCCTAACGCATAATGCCAGATCCTTCCTGATGGGATCAAAATTGTCCTTACTCCAGTTTAGAATCTCAACCCCAGGACAGACCTGTCCTTTCCATAATTACCTCAAAACTAATGGCATTATGATCACTGGATGTAAAGTGTTCCCCTACACAAACTTCCGTCACTTGCTCTGTCTCATTCTCTAATAGATTCAGATTCAGATTCAGTTTATTGTCATTTAGAAACCACAAATGCAAATGCAGTTAAAAATGAGACAACATTCCTCCAGAATGATATCACAAAAGCATATGACAAAACAGACTACACCAGAATATCCACATAACGTTTGGCAATCCCCAATCCAGAGTCCGGAGAAGCTGCTGTGTATTAATATCGCGCTGCCATCTTAGCGTGATCCCCAGAAAGGAGCTCCAATCCCACCAGACAAAACAAGACCAAAAACTAAAGCAACAAGACCTGCACAAAACCACATAGTTACAACATATAGTTACAACAGTGCAAACAATAGCATAATTGATTAAAAAAAACAGACCATGGGCACAGTAAAAATAGTCCAAAGATGTTAAAAGACTGTAAGTTTGAAAGAAACCACCACACAGTTTTCTTAAGTCCTCAGGGTCCCGATAGACTCATCAACCCACACAGGCGGCAGAAGGGAATATCCCCGCTATGGACTTCCACGGTGCTGGACCCAGCCTCGCAGACGCAGCACACAATGAAAGCTCCGTCGAACCCAGCCTCGCAGACACAGCACACAGTGAAAGCGCCCTGACCACAGTGGACTCCGAGTCCGTCGAATCTCCGAGCCTCCGACCATCCCCTCCGGCACAGCTTCTCCGAGCACCATCCTCTGCTGAGCATATTAAGACGCCCCTGCCAACGGCCACCGGCAACGCGACCCTGAGGACTGCGGGCCTGTTCTTCTCAGCCGAGACCCGGACCTCACAGTACCAGCAGCAATGAAGAGGGTCTTCCTGGAGATTTCCAGATGTTCCTCCGTGCTCCCACGTCCGTTTTCATCAGATTAGGATTGCGCACAGCACCTCCCTTAACAAATAACATATCAGCTCCAGAGTGGCTGCTGCAAGCTGTGTCGTGCCGGCATCTTGGAAATAGGAGATCTAGTATTGCACTCTCTCTAGCTGGAACTTCTATGTACCAATTAAGAAAAAAATCCTGAACACAAGAAAGTCTGCAGATGCTGTAAATCCAGATCAACATACACACAATGCTAGGGGAACTCAGCAGGTCAGGCAGCATCAATGGAAAGGAATAGGTAGTCAAAGTTTCAGGCCAAGACCCTTCTTCAAGACTGGAAAGGAAGAGGGAAGATGCCAGAACAATAAGGTTGGGGGAGGGGTAGGAGGATAGTTAGACAATGATAGGTGAAGCCAGGTGTGCAGGGAAGATAAAGGGCTGGAGAGGAAGTAGTCTGATAGGTGAGAAGAGTGGACCGTATGAGAAAGGGGAGGGCACCTGGGGGGAAGTGATAGGCAGGGGAGAAGAGGTAAAAGGCCAAAGTGGGGAATAGAAGACAGAGGAAGGTGAAGGAAAAATATTTTTGCCAGAAGGAGAAATGGATATTCGTGCCATCAGGTTGGAGGCTACCCAAACAGAATATAAGGTGTTGCTCCTCTACCCTGAGTGTGATCTCATTTTGGCACACAAAAAGAGGCCATGGACCAACTTGTCAGAACAGGAATGGGAATCAGAATTAAAATGTTTGGTCACTGGGAAGATATGATTTTAGGGATGGAGCTGAGATGCTTGACGAAGCAGTTCCCCAATTGACAACGGGGCTCACCAAGGTACAGGAAGGAGGCTGCATCGAGAACACTGGGCACTGTTGTCTCACTGTTTGGGGTGCTGAATGGAGTTCAGAGAGGTGTAGCACTTTGAGCATTTGCAGGGATAAGTGTCAGGAGGGAGAGGGGTGGGGAGGGATGAATGGACAAGGGAATCACAGAGGGAGTGGGCCCTGAGGAAAATGATGGTGGGGGGCGGGGGGGAATAAAATATGTCTGGTAGTCAGATCCCTTCAGAGATGTGGAAGTTCCAGAGGATGATGTGTTGGATGCTCATGGGTGGAGGGTAAGGTCAAAAGGAGCTCTATCATTGTTACGGCAGCAGGAAGATGGGGTGAGTGCAATGTTTGGGAAATGGAGGAAATGCAGGTGAGTGCACCATCAATGGTGGAGGAAGAGCAACCCTATTCTCTGAAGATGGAGGACATCTCTGATGTCCTGAAAGCCCTTTCCTTGTAACAGACACAGTGGAGGCAAAGGAACTGAGGAAAGGGAATAGCATTTTTGCAGGAGACGGTGGGAAAAGGGATAGTCAAGATAATTGTGGGAATCGGTAGGTTTATAAAAGATGTCAGTCAACAGTTTATCTCCAGAGATGGAGACAGAGAGATCAATAAAGGAAAGGGGAGGTGTCAAAAATGCACTGTGAATTCAAGGACAGGGTGGAAGTTAGAGGCAAAGTTGATTAAATTGACAAGCTCAGCATGGGTGCACTGCAGTCATCAATGTAATGGAGGAAGATTTGGATAGCAATATCAGGGAAGGCTTGCAACATGGACTGTTCTACACACCTAATGAAGAGGCGAGTGTAGCTAGGCCCCTTGCGGGTGCCCATGGCTACCTCCTGAGTCTGGAGAGAGTGGGAGGAGCCGAAGTAAATTTGAGAATGAGGACCACAGCAGGCCAGGCATCGTCTAGGAAAAAAGTGCGGACAATGTTTTGGGTCAAACCCCTTCAGCAGGGCTGGAGAAAACAGCCGAGGAGTAGATTTAAAAGGTGGGGGAGGGGTGAGGAGAGAGAGAAACACCAGGTGATAGTAGAAACCTGGAGGGGAAGGATGAAGGATTCTGCAGGTTTCACCTATCACCTGGTATTACTTTCTCCCCTCCCCCACTATTTTGGCCTGAATTGTTGGCTGTACTCTTTTCCATAGATGCTGCCTGGCCTGCTGAGTTCCTCCAGCATTTTGTGTGTGTTGCTCCGACTTCCGGCATCTGCAGATTTTCTCTTGTTTGGGATGAGGACCAGCTCTTTCAGATGGAGGGGGCTGGTGGTGGAGGGGAACTGTTTGGTTGTTTTATTGAGAGAGAGTTTTAAGGCCTTCTCGATGGGGTTAGAAGTGTCTAGGGACTGGGCATCCATGGTGAAGATGGGGTGGTCAGGGCTAGGGAACAGAAAGACCCTGAGGAGGCTGAGAGCATGAGAAGTGTCACAGATGTACAAGGGTAGGGACTGAACCAGGGGGACAGAGTGGAGTTGTGATACGACCACACAGGTTCAGTGGGGCAGGAACAGTTGGGGGTAATGGGCCTACCCGGACATGTCAGGTTTGTGGATCTTGGGGAAGAGGTAGAAGTAAGCAGTGTGGCGTAAGGGAACTATGAGTTTGGTGACAGAGGGTGGGAGTTCTCCAGAGTCGATGGAGTCGGGGACAGGTTTCTGATGGTCTGGAGTGGGGTCCTCTTCAAGGGGTAGTCATGAAGAGGTGTCTGAGAGTCCCCCCCCCCCCCCCCCGGTCAGTGCGTTACACTGCAACAGCACCCCCTTTGTCTGTGGGTTTGATGGTAAGGTTGGGATTGTTGTGGAGAGAGTAGAAGGCAGTGCATTCAGAGGGGGTAAAGTTTGAGGAGGAGAGAGGAGCGCTGGTCGAGATGGTTGATGTCTCATCAGTAATTCAAGATGAAAAGATCCAGAGCAGGCAGAGATCCAGGGTGAGGTGTCCAAGAGGAGGAGGAGGGGTCATCAGCGTGGGATGTGTAATTCCTGAACACATTTGGCAACTCTTTCCCCTCCTGCTCTTTTACAGTATGGGAGTCCCAGTCAATATATGGAAACTTAAAATTACCTGCTTTCACAGCCTTATGTTTCATGCAGCAGTCTGTGATCTCTCTATAAATTTGCAACTCTAAATCACACCGATTGTTGGGTGGTCCCATTAATGTGGTCTTATTCCTCAGGCCTATGAGCTTTCCAGTATGTCCTGTCTGAGCACTGTCATAAGACTCTCCCTGACTTGTAATGCAATCCCTCCCACTATCACCAGGTTCCGATATGGCCCAAGTGCGGAGTGAGAGACACTGAAGCGGGTTGACATTTCACAGTCTTTAATGTGGACAGTGTGAGAGGGAAAAGAAAGCAATAAACTCCAGGCCAAACAGGACCGTTAGCTAAAACTCTCAAATGGTGATCGAAGCCTAAACTGCGGATGAAAAGAACAACTAAATACAAAATAAATACCGCTAGTCTTCAGAGTCAGTTGACTCGACAGTCCAATTTCCCAGGCAAGGTGGAATGCAGATAACGAAGCGTAGCAATGTCCCAAGTCCTGGTAAATACTACGATAGAATGAATGGAGTTAAATACTAGCACAATTAAATATTAATTAGCTGACATGAGCACATTCACGAACACAATCGTCGAATCTGCTGCACTGCCGAACCTGTGATTGTGACACCCACTCCATCATTTCTAAAACAATGGAACCCTGAACACTGAGCTGCCAGTCCTGCCCCTCCTGAAACCAAGTCTCACTAATGGCCACAATGTCATAATTCAACATGCTAATCCGTGCCCTAAGCTCATGAACTTTCCTACAATACTCCTTGCATTGAAGTATATGCAGCCTGGAACAGTAATCCCACTATACTCATTTTGATTCCTGACTTTGTATGTAGGCTTAACAACATCTTTCTCCACTACCTGTTCTGGCACTCTTGTTCCCATCCACCTGCAATGCAACTCTAACAAGCCTTCCCACTAGGATATTAGCTCCCCTGTTGTACAAAACAGTTGTTGGATCCCACCAACAGTGCTGTGTTCAGTTCTGGTCACCAGACTACAAGAAGGATGTGGTAGCAATAGAGAGGAAGGAAGAGAGATTCTCCAGGACATGGCCTGAAATGAAAGGCTACAGTTAAAAGGAGAGATTGGATTGGCTGAGTTAATCCTCATTGGAGCAAAGCAGGCTGAAGGATGACATTATGGAGCTTCATAAAATTATGAGGAGCATCGATAGGATAGATAACCTGAATCTTTTTTTATCCAAGCATGGTAGTCTAAAACTAGAGGGCACAAGTTTAAGGTGAGAGGGAAGGTATTTAAAGGAGATCTGAGGGACAAGCTTTTCCACACAGAGGGTGGTGAATATCTGTGGTAAACTATGTATACCTGTCTGGACATGCCCCTCTGCTGACTGCTCCTGTGGCTCCTCCCACAGACCCCTGTATAAAGGCGATTGGGGCACTGCTCCCCCCCCCCAGTCTTCGACATGTCGTGCTCCCTTTTCGCAGTTAATAAAAGCCTATCGTTCACTTCCAGTCTCCTACAGTTATTGATGGTGCATCAATATCAAACGAGATACTAGAGGAAATGGAGAAGGCATATGCAGTTAGTGTTTATAAGGTACTTGTGTGCAACAGCTGACCTCATGTTACAGGGATATTGGGGTGGGAGGGAGGTGATGGTATCTTTGAAGAAAATAACCCGTATTACAATTGTCCATATTAGAAGCTGGGTCATCTGCATATACATCCAGAAACACAAGTTAGAAGCAAAACTAGGTTGATTTATTTACCCTTCTTTAAAAATAAATCCCAAGAAAGCCAATTTTATTCCATATCTCCATTTTTTGTGGAGTCATACGTGAATTCTGTAATTCCCATGCCGAACAGCCATGGCACAGGGATTGCACATACTAAATTTAAAGACTAGTTTTATTTGTACATGACAGCATCAAAACATAGAGTGAAATGCATCGTTTGCATCAATGACCAACACAGACCAAGGGTGTTGCTGGAGGTAGCCTGCAAGAGTTGGCACGCTTCTGGTGCCAACATAGCATGCCTTCAACTTACCAACCATAACTCTAATGTCTTTGGAATGTGGAGAGAAACCAGAGCACTTGGAGGAAACCCACACAGACATGGGGAGACCATATAAACTTCTTACAGACAGCTGTAGGAACTGAACCTGTTCTTTCAATCAATGGCACAGTACAGCTGGTATCCACTTAAATCTAGGTCTGGGTAGTCTGGCTCCTGGGTTAATTTTTAGTCCAGCATGTAGGACTGGAGCTGGACTTCAAGCTGTGCTGGTTCCAGACCATGATCTAGATGTACAGTCAGAGCTACAATTGGGTTGGTAACACCAGGGATCAGGAGCATAGCTAAGTTTATAGTCAGAACCATAAAACAGTGAGCTTTTGTATTCATTGCTCCCTTTAAACTCACCAAACTCAGTGAGTAACAAGTAAAAAAGGTAAAAATAATGTGTTTGTCTATGGAGTAACATCCAATAGTCCAGAAAATCTGCTCGTCCGACACTACCAAAGTCCCAAAGGGTGTTGGATTATCAAAGCTTTACTAGTATTCTGTGTTCATTAGAAATTAATAGACAACTTCAACATGCAAAGTTTTAAGCTTCAGTAGCTCAATGTGATGATGCTACCCGATAAGGTTTTCAGCAACACCTACACTGAATACTGAATTTGGTAGCATTGCCTTGTGGAAGATTAGAATGCTTGATACTCAGTACTCCAAAGCATTACACTGACATTTCCTCCATAGAGAATAGTGATTCTCAAGTTTTGTTATTTTTAAAGGATAACATAACATATTAAGGAAAAATGATATTATGCTTTTCCCCTGCTAGTTGAATAAAAACACTTCTTTAAAGAAGAAGAATCTCCTGGAAGTTTCTCACGACTCTTGCATTAGGATGCAAATAGAAAGTGCTGGCATTTTATAAACCTCTGATGCTCTAGTATAATCATAAGTAGTATCTGCTATTGCATCTATTTCCCATAGAGTGTTCATTATTGGCCAAATGGAGCATAAATCACAACCTTATCTTACTGAAGTCAAGAGTCTTTTTATTTTCTGTTGACTAATAACATGAACTATCTTTGCATTGCCCTCTTCCCTTAAATGGATTTGCTTGACACTGAATAATGGTACAATTCAACATAACCACACGTCTGTGTTCCCAGAAAATTGTGCAGTGGAAGCCGTGCTAAACACTCTTCACTGTCCTCTTCCCACAGCATATATTTGTTGGGAAGTAAAGCCTGCATCACCATACCTAGTACAATACCTAGTTATCATGTGTACTGTGACAACAGAATCATATGTTGTCAATAACTCTAACTTTGGACCAAGAATTGGCAACAAAGGCTTCTGGTCTGTGTCCAGGTTAAAAGATTGGTCCAATAGGAATTGTTTAAGATTTTCCATGACAAAATAAATTCCCAATGGTCCCTTTTCAATTCAGGGATTGTTCCTTCAGTCTTTATTTTTTGTGACCATCATACTTCGCTTGATTAGTCCATACTCCATGATTTAAAATATCATCATGAATCAACAAAGATTTTACTATCCAGACTCTTCTTACGTTTGTTGTTCTTTGCCCCAATTCTATTTTGCATCTTTCTCTTGCATCTGATATGATGGTGTCAATATTATTGTTTGATCAGGCAGAAGCTTGGCTTGGTGCTGTACCATGCCTACGAATCTACATTCTATGATGTTTTCAGGTTTTTTTCTTCCACTCTCTCTCTCTCTCTCTCTAACTGGTTAGCCAATGACATTCAATGAAATCAGGAAATGCAGTATTCAAACCTGATAATGATTTTCTTACTGTCTAAGTTGTTGGGCACACCAGTCATCATGATGCAATGGGATTTTAAGTATTGCCCTTAAACAAACGTGCTTCTTTGGCTTTTCTGCCCTGAAAAGCTCCCAGAGTGTCCATGCCTTTAGAATTATGGAATTATATGGTGCACTTATTTCTTCGTTATAAGCTCTTTGAAAAAAAAATCCATTCAATTAGTTGCTATGCTCCCACCTTGCCACTGCTTTTCTTCAATAGCCTGCATTTTCTTTTTTGCCTTTGTGGGGATTTTGAAAATTCTCTTTGAAAACTCTTTATTTTCCATTGTCCTTTCAGGCAGCATATTCCAGATAATTAACAATTTGGTACATAAAAATTCTCCTAACTTCCCAAGTGATTCTTTTCTGGTTAATTAAAGTGTGTTTATATAAATAAGCAATATAAAGTCTTAGTTGATTTTTTTTTTTAAATAGTCATTTTGGGTACCCCTGGAAGGGTAGGTTTTATTGTTTATGCCTTTAGATACATCACAAGGATTCCGATCTTCAGCACATTCCCAGGTAAATGCTTTGACCCTCTGTGGAGCTACAGAGGCTTGTTTTCTGTGCAGATTCCAGGTTGTGAAATTAAAATACAGCTGGCCACAAGCATTCTGGAATTAACACTTCAGGTTTGCTGACTTCCATAAATATAATGTGAAAGATTTATAGAATGCTAGTGCAGCTCATTTCTCTTTTCATTTGCTCTTGTTCCAAGTATGCCGAATCACATTTCCACTCTCAGGCTGTATACTTGAACCTGCATTTCATTGTGGTTGAAAAGCTATGAAACTATGACTTCCTGCAGGCACTTCTGTATCAAATGCCAGGTGAAATGTGGTTTTCTTTGTTGGTTTCTCTCCCAGCGAACAACAACGTGTATTCTACAAGTACTCTTTTCCTCGGTCACTTTCACTGACTGATTGTGGAAATACTTCATGCACATTTCATCTTGGAAAACTTTGCACAGAGTGCTAGAGATGGACCCACAGGCCTGACACTCATAAATCTGGAAACAATATTGCAGTTCAATTGCTGTTTAGACAGACAGTAATGAACTAGAAACATTTATTCATATCTTCCTGAGAGCATCCACCATGACATGATATAGTTACTGCTTTGAATATATCAAAGTTTTTGGACCAGAATGAAATAGCCAATTTAAATGCAATGCTACTAAACCCCCTTACCGAGCTCGTATGGAAACTTGACTCATTAGCCAGCTCTGCTGACAACTACAGGACTCAGCACTGGGAAGGCCACCTTTCATAAACAATAGGCGTCTAGGGTCGGTATGATTTGGGATTCAACCAAACAGGTACACTGTGATGCTCCAGCTAAAGAAACCTCGATTTGAGCGAATGCTGCATAACTACCGCCCATACAGAATTGTTGGTCGGCAAGAAATAACAAATTGTACACCGCATAATGTTATAAAGAAAGTATATTTACAAACTTCAGCTTTATCAAACTGTTAGTAGGAAAAGGAAAAGGGGAAAAAGGGCCCATTAAGGTTAAACCAGTCTAAATGTGCACATTGTTGGAGCTCATCTTGAAGTTGTCTTTTTACTCATGCTCTGTATCTCTGCTTCCACGGTCTGTGTGACAATAGACAATAGACAATAGGTGCAGGAGTAGGCCATTTGGCCCTTTGAGCCAGTACCGCCATTCAATGTGATCATGGCTGATCATCCACAATCAGTACCCCGTTCCTGCCTTCTCCCCATATCCCTTGACTCCGCTATCTTTAAGAGCTCTATCTAACACACACCACATTCCAAACTTTGCTCAAAATCCATTTTGAACAAGTGGGCGATGTCTTGGGAGTATTGACCCTTCCTCCGTGGATCCATTCATCTGCACAAAGCACCTTACACAATGGGGCTGCTCCTTCCCACATCATCCTCAGCCATCTTCCCTCCTGTCCTTTCCACAGCCGCCAAAAATATACACCCACAAACCACACTCTCCATCACAGATCTCTCTCTGCCTCCTCTCTCGAACTTTCTCCCCATTCCATCATTCTGATTGGCTGACACAACATTCCTAAGTTCAATGCTCCTATTATTTAGCTGAAACCAAACATCCTAAAAGCAGAGTACACTGCTTTTGCAGAACTGCTAAAATGAAATACCTACAGCATAGCAGGAAAAATTTTAACAGAGCATTACAATTAGAAGTTAAAAAGTAGGTGCTGAGATCTAATTGGCGAGGTATTACTGACATTGACTCCACACACATCTGTACTTTCTGATGTTCAAAGTAATTGAAAACAGTATAAAAATGAAAAATATATTTTCAAATAAATGCCTTCAGGTAAATAAATGAAAGGAACTTGAAAACATAAACTATTCTAAAATAATTACAAATCATTAAACAACAAATATTTTCCAAAAAGGCAAACTTTCTCTATTATCTCCTTTTACTTCCCAACAACCCCACAATCCTCATTCAAACTAAGGAGTAGCAAACTTGATAACAGATTTTCAAACTGAAGCTCACAAAAATCTCAGCTGGATTCAGCTCAGCTGCTGAGTGTGGGTCCCAAGTGCAGCTGCAGTGAACTGCCAGCAATTCAGGATAAAACTGAAGGCTTTTACAGATAAAATCCAAATTATCATTTGCATTGTGACAAAAATATTACATGTTCTAATGACAGAGAAATATTTTAAAAGTCCTTTATTTGTGCTTAACTGCACACATCTGTATACTAATTGGTCAGACATTGGAATGCTAATTGTGCAAGCAATTGTACAAATATTTTTGTAAGTTAATTGCCAAAACATTTGAGTTAACTTCTCAAGTAACTAGGCTAATTGAACAGGCATCCATACACCGCAAATATTTGTACAATAATTAATAAAGGAATTTTTAGATTACTTACTGTTTGCATTAAAATTATTTATAGATATTATGTTTATTGTTCAATATTTACAATAAAAAAATCACCAAATGAAATTTCATATTCATAAGTTTCTCAAAGTACATTTATTATCAAAATACATATTTGTCACCGTGTACAACTCTCAGCTTCATTTTTGTAAGTCCATAGGTTGTGACGATCCATGCTTTCATGAACACAGTTCCCTCTGTATGCCTTTAGGGTTAATATAATTTATTATCAGATGAGACATCTACTAAGTAAAATCTGGCTCTTGATATAAATCTAACTTAGTTTGTATTTAACTTAAAGGCATTTCTTTTTGTGGAGTTAAAAAAGAACAATACTCTTTGCTCTTTTTTGAATGATAAATCTCAATTGAAAGTCAGGCCACATTTGATTTGACTCATGGGGAGAAAGCATTATTTAAAATTCCCTTCAACAGAGAACTACTATCGTTTGCAGAGCCTGCACAGCCTGTGCTGAGAGTTAAAAGCCCAGCAAGTTTTTCTCCTGCGTATTTAAAAGTTTGATAAGTCTGTTCTATCCGATATATTATTCAGCTAAGGTGAATATTTGAAGAATTATCAAGCAAAGATTTGAACCCTGAATTCACCAATTACCTTAACTTTACAAACTTTATATAAAATGATTTGCTACACGTTCTAAAACTGAATCTGTGTTCTGATCATTTGGTTTCCTGGTTTTATTTACTGCATCACACACAAAATGCTGGAGGAACTCAGCAGACCAGGCAGCATCTAGGAAAAGAGTACAGTCGACATTTCAGGCCGACCCCCTCCAGCAGGCCCAAAACGTTGACTGTACTGTTTTTGCACAGGTTCCAAGGTTGTCAAGCCGAGGAGTGGTAGTGGGGACAAGCTCCCACTACCTAAAAATGCTCCTCAAATAGCCTTTGACAACCAAGTCCAACTCCTGGCCTTCTCATGTGGCTTAGCCTCTAAGCCCGGCAGAACTGTTTCTACTGGCGAAGGCAGGTCCTGGTGCCTTAAAACCAGTGCTTTGGGTAGATGGATCTCGTCAGCCTGGGAAGGCAGTCCATCTAAGAGAGGGAAATCTCTGATTTCAAACCTCTGCTGCCTTGCAGCCATACCCACTCAGGGAAAGGCCAAGGGAGTAAACCCTGAGGACAAATCCGGAGCTGGAGTACCTAAGGCAGTCCGACGTTGCCTTCAACCTCACTCTGGCAACTCCTACGACGACACTGGTGCCAAGCCCTTCCCTTGGACAACATCAGTGGCATGGAGAGGGGAGACTCGTTGCATAGGCAACTGCTGATCTCCCATACAATCCTGCCCAGGCCTGCACCCTGGAGAGAGATTTTCCAGGCACAGATCCATGGTCTTGCAAGGCTAACGGATGCCATCACATCACAACCCTGAGGTTCACTTGCAAACATACTCAATAAATCCAATAATCATAATAGAATCAAGGAAAGACCAGACCAACAGGGCAGACAACCAGTGTGCAAAAAACAACAAATAGTGCAAATACAAATAGAAAGAAAAAAAGCAATAATAATGATAATAAACAAATAAGAAATGAATATTGAAAACATGAGATGAAGAGTCCTTGAAATTGAGTCCATAGGTTGTGTGAACAGTTCAGTGAAGGGGCGAGTGAAGGTGAATGTCTTTCCAGATGGAGGTATAAGAGACAGCAGATGTTGTAAGCTTGAATGACACACAAGACCAAAGGAACTCAATAGGCCAGGCAGCATCTATGGATGAAAAGAAGCAGTTGGTGTTTTGGGTCACTGAGGGATCTCCAGATAAAATCTCAACATGTCTTTCCAAAGCCCACTAAACGAGATTGATCTTTATGCCTGAGCATATGGTAGAATGAGCGATCTACTTGCAGATTGGCGTGCTATCATATTGCCATACTTACAAAATAGAAGGCCATTTGCTCCGCCAACTTCATGCTGGCTTCTAGAGCACTTCCATCTATCTTATTCCACTACTACTTCCTGCTAACCTTACTTATCCATTGTCATGTGGAAGTGTAGTTTATTTGCCAGTCGGAAGCCTCTTGCACTGTGTCAGTCGTGGACTGGTCCATTTAAAAACTGCAGCGACTCTTTCTCATTGCATGCCACAGCACCTATTTCTACCTCAGCAGCACTTCCATGCAACATCGCCACACAAAATTATACCATCATTGAGTTGTACTGCTCACCAATAGGCCTTTTGGTTGATCACATCTAGATTGACTTGTTGGCCATTTACCTGCATTAGGCCTGTATCCTTCTACGCCTTGCTTATTTATTTGTCTAAATGCCTCAACCATAGCAACTATATCTGATTCCACCATCTCTTCTAGCAGCCCATTCCTTGATTCAGTTGATATACTGTCAAGCCCTGTAAGAACTTTGCTAGTTCCAATGAGATATCCTCTCATTCTTCTAAACTCTAGTCAACTTCTAGCCAACTCATCCTACCCTCATTTGACAAATCTGAATCTCCACTGTAGTTCCATTTCGGCAAGTGCATTTGTGATAGGTAAGGAGAGCAAAACAGTACACAATGTTCCAGGTGAGGTCTTATTCACTAGACTACCCTCTCCCCTTTTTCATACTCCTCCCAACCTACCCGAATCTCAGGGTACCTAGCTATACATTCATTTGCAACAGCAATCCCAGTTACGTATGATTTTGACAACCCATACAGACACAATCCAAGCTAGGGCATGAGCAGATATTTAAATCAGAAAGGTCTCCAGTGGGATCCCATGTATGTCCTTAATATCATGAGGCAACAGTGCATGTGCATGCCCTGATTCCTGAAGCAAGAATTTACAGATGCTGGAAATCTCAAACAAAAACTGAAAATGAATGGAACTCCCAGATAATCACGTAGCACAACAATGCATTTTGCATTTATCTCCCAGCTTTAATGTTTTCTTAGATGAATTCATGTGTGCTTGATAACCCAATCTAGAACACACTCCAGAAAGCATCGAGTACTTTTGTGGTAGTACAACACACTGATGTTTTTCACATTGATCCTGTAATAGTCTGCATGACACACAGGAGTCCAAATCATAAAAATTGAGTTATTTCTGGTGTGTAGTCCTATTGACTAAAAAACCCAAGAATCCTGAAGGACTGGAATCAATATACACAATTAGTATTAAAAGTGTAAGGAGCACCTATACTATGCTTGTGGCCTTTCCAGAGACTTGAATGTCACAAGGTCAGGAATGGCTGCTAGACATTCTGAGGTTTAGATGTTTCAAGAGGAGCAGGGAAGGAGGTAAAAGAGATGGGGGAGCAGCGTTGCTAATCAGAGGGATAGCATCACAGCTGAGAAAGGGAGGCATTGTCCACCAAGTGTGGATGGATTTCAAAAGCTGGAAGGGAGCAATCATTCTATGGAAGTATTCTATAAACCATCTAATAGCACTGAGAAACAGATCTGGAGGCAGATTTTGGAAAGGTGCAAAAAAAACCAGTGCTGTTGTCATAGGGACTGCAGCATACCTAATAATAATTGGCATCTCCTCCGTGCAAAAAGTTGGATGTGGTAGAGTTTGTTAGGTATGTCCAGAAAGTATGCCTGACAAAGCTTGTAGACAGGCTGAATAGAAGGGAGGACATATTGACTAGGCAATGAACCAGGTCATGAGTCAGTGGGAGAGCATTTCGGGAAGAGTGATCACAGCTCCCTGACCTTCATGATAACCTTGGAGAGGGATAGAGTATATGCTTATGAGAAAGTATTTAATTGTGAGAGGGTGAATAATGATGCTATTATACAGGAGCATAGGATCATAAACTGGGAACAGATGTACTCTGGGAATTGCACAATGGAAATGTGGAGGGTATCTAATGAGCACTTCTTGTGGGCTCTGGATAGATACATATTCCATTGAGCCAGGGAAAGAATGGTAAGATGAAGGAACCATGATTGACAAGAGACCTAAGTTACAGAGAAAGGTTGAACAAGTTAGGTCTCTATTCATTGGAGCGTAGAAGGTTGAGGGGGGATTTGATCGAGGTATTTAAAATTTTGAGAGGGATAGATAGAGTTGACGTGAATAGGCTGTTTCCATTGAGAGTAGGGGAGATTCAAACGAGAGGACATGATTTGAGAGTTAGGGGGCAAAAGTTTAAGGGAAACACGAGGGGGTATTTCTTTACTCAGAGAGTGATAGCTGTGTGGAATGAGCTTCCTGTAGAAGTAGTAGAGGCCAGTTCAGTTGTGTCATTTAAGGTAAAATTGGATAGGTATATGGACAGGAAAGGAGTGGAGGGTTATGGGCTGAGTGCGGGTAGGTGGGACTAGGTGAGATTAAGAGTTCGGCACGGACTAGGAGGGCCGAGATGGCCTGTTTCAGTGCTGTAATTGTTATATATATGTTATGTTATATGTGGAACATCTAGGCAAGAAGAAGCAAGGAGCTTACTTTAGGAAACAAGGATCTGATGGGGTTCTGGTCAGTTACAGGGTAACCAGGAAGAAGCTGAAGAATGGACTTAGGTCAGCTAGAATGGGGCATAAGAAGGCTTTGGCAATAGGATTAAAGAAAACCCCAAGTGACCCCAAAGGACAGCCAGAGTAGAACCTATCAGGGATAGTAGAGGAGACATGTGCCTGGAGTTGAAGGGCATAGGGGGAGGTTCTTAATGTATACTTTGTTTCAGTATCCACCAGTGAGGGGGACCTTGACAATTGTGAGGACAGTGCAAAACAGGCTAATGTGCCGAACATTCTGAGAAATATAATGTTAAAAAAGAGGATCATTAGAAATTTTGCAAAACATTAGGACAATTACCTAAGCCTCTGGGGACATATGTGATACTATGTGAAGGAAAGGAAAGACCTTTCTGGTGATGATCTTTACATCTTCACTGGACATAGGAGTAGTACCAGATGATTGTACATAGACAGGGGGAATATGTCATTCCTTTGTTCAAGAAAGAGAGTAATGATAACCCTGGGAAAGGTTACCTTACTTCCATGAGACTTACTTCAGTGGTGAGCAAATCACTGGAGCAGATTCCTGGGGACAGGATTTATGAACGTTGGAGAAGTGTAGTCTGATTTGGGATAGTCAGCATGACTTTGTGAAGGGAAGGTCATGCCTCACAAGCCTGATCAAATTCTTTGAGGATGTGACAAAGCAGATTGATGAAAATAGAGCAGTGGATAAGGTGTATATGGATTTTAATAAGACATTTGGTAAGGTCCCCCATGGTAGATTCATTCAGAAAGTCAGGAGGCGTGGGGTCCAAGCAAAACTGGCTGTGGATACAATTGGCTTGTCCACAGAAGGCAGAGGGAGGTGGTAGAAGGAGTGTACTCTGCCCGGTTTTCTGCAGAGCTCCATTCTGGGACCACTGCTCTTTGTGAATTTTAAAAATGACGTATGAGGAGGTGGAAGGGTAGGTTAATGGGTTTTCAGATAACACAAAGGTTGGTGGAGATGTGGATAATGTGGAGGGTTGTTGCAGTTTGCAATGGGACATCAATAGGATGCAAAGCTGGGCTGGTAAGTGGCAGAAGGATTTCAAACCAGAAAAGTGTGAAGTGCTTCAATTTGGAAGGTTGAATTTGAAGGCAGAATACTGGGTTATTTGAGCTGTGTGGAGGAACAGAGGGATCTTGGGGTTCATATCTATAGATTCCTTAAAGTTGCCACACAAGCTGATAGGGTTGTTAAGAAGACATATGGTGTGTTGGCCTTCAGGGGATTGAGTTCAACAGCTGGAGGATAATGTTACAGCTCTATAAAACCTGGTTAGAACACACTTGGAATATTGTGCCCAGTTGTGGCCACCTCATTATAGGAAGGATGTGGAAGCTTTAGAGAGAGTGCAGAGATTTACCAAGATGCTGCCTGGACAAGAGTGCATATCTTATGAAGCTCTCTTTGGAGCAAAGGAGGATGAGAGGTGACCTGATACAGGTGTACAAGATGATAAGAGGCATAGACAGAGTGGAGAGCCAGACACTTTTTCCGACGGTGGAAAGGGGATGTGATTTTAGTGTAATTGGTGAAAAGTATGGGAGGGATTTCAGAGGTAAATTCTTTTCACAGAGACCATGGAACGCTCTGCCACGATGACAGTAGAGGCAAATATACTAGGGGTATTAAAGAACCTCTTAGATAGGCACATAGGTGATAGAAAAATGGAGGGAAGCATTAGATTGATCTTAAAGTAGGTTAAAAGGTCAGCACAACATCATGAGATATTGGCCCTGTACTGTATTGTAATATTCTATATTCCATATTCACTTCAAACTTCTCTACTATGTGTACATTAACCTATTTTAATAAATTAATAATCTAAATAAAATACAGTTCTCGGTATAACTTTGAAGAGGATGTAGGATATGATTAAACAGGGGTAAAAGTTTTTCAACGTGGCACAATTTGGTTAAGTTCTTAAAAACACACACATCTCTTTATTTGGCTTAGCACTATTACTCATTTTTCAGAATCAGAATCTGAATTAATATCACTGGCATGAGTTGTGAAGTGTGTGGTTTTGCAACAGCAGTACATTGCAATACATGAAAATAAAAATCTATAAATTACAGTAAGAAATGTTCAAATAAGTAGAGCAAAAAGAGAACTAAGAGAAAAAAAATTGAGTTTGTATACATGGGTTCATTTCAGTCGGAGGTCTGATGGTGGAGGGAGAGAAGCTGCTCCTGAAATGTTGAGTGTGTGCTTCCAGGCTCCTGTAGCTTCTCCTTGATGGTAGGAACAAGAAGAGGGCATGTCCTTAATGATGGATTCTGCCTTGTCGAAGTGTCCTGGATGCTTAGTGCCATGATGGAGCTGGTTGAGTCGGCAACCCTCTGCAGCTTTTTCCAATCCTGTGTGGCCCTTCCATACCAGACAGTGATGCAACCAGTTAGAATGCTTTCCACCGTACACTTGCAGAAATTTGCAAGAGCTCACACCAATGCTCCTCAGACTCCTAATGAAATGTAGATGTTGTCATGCCTTCTTTATAGCTGCATCAATATGTTGGGCCCAGGATAGATCTTCAGAAATGTTAACGCCCAGGAACTTGAAACTGCTCACCCTTTTCACTGCTGACCCCTCGATGAGGACTAGTGTGTGTTCTCTTGACTTCCCCTCCACAATCAATTTTTTGGTCTCACAGACCTGAGTGCAAGGCTGTCGTTGTGACACCACTCAACCAGATGGTCTATCTCATACCTGCACGCTTCCTCATCCCTATCTGAAATCCTGCCAATAGCTGTCATCGGCAATTTTATAGATGGCACTTGAGCTGTGACTAGCCACACAGCTGTGGGTGTTGAGAGCAGAGTTTTGTAACAGTAATTTTTTTATGTATTGCACTGTACTGCTGCTGCAAAGCAACAAAATTCTCAATACATGTCAGTGAAAATAAACCTGATTCTGATTGTCTTCTGATTCTGAACGGACTTTCAAAAATCACTCTCTGGGCTTCATGCTCGACTACTACATCAAAATTTGGGCACCTTACCTTTGAAAGCATGTCAACACCTTGTGGGAAGGCCAGAGGGAATTTAATAGCTCAGGAGCAAAGAATTCAATTATGTGAAGAGGCTGGAGACACTGGTTCTACATTCCTTCAATCCACAGAAGTAAGAAAGCACTTAATATAGATGTGTAAAACTATGAAGAGTTTGAATTGTTCCTCCTTGTGAGTGAGTTTGCAACAAGAGAACATGAGGCAGGGCTGGGAGTTGCAATGGATTAGAATTTTTATTGCTCAGTCAGGGTAATTGGTAAAAGAATGGTGGTAATGGATTCACCAATAACTTCTAAAAATTGTTTAAATATTTTAAAAAATTACAGAGCTGCATACAAAAGAACATGGGAGATGGAGACTAGATAGCTTTCAAAGAGCATGCATGGATATAATGGGCTGAGCGGCCTACTTTCGTGCAGTCTGACTATACGATTAAGTACTTGAAACATTGACCCTTAGTTTGAGAGCAGAGAAACGGAAACATTTCTTGACTTTAATTTCCTATTTCACATCCCCTGAAGAAACTGAATAATTGATTGAAAAGCAGCATCTGTTTTTAGAGTTTTCCAAGAACAAAGCATACCTGTTAGAATGCTTAATTATCATGCCTTTAAAATTAAGTGTTTAATAAAATATTTGAAGACTATAGCCTTTAAGATATTGCTAATATAATTTTATTTTTGCAATATCTGCTGTTTGCACTTGAGGCACTGTTATGTAAATGTTGTAGCTGGAAAAAGACAGATTGCTTTGAGGGCAAATTTAATTTTCTTAGGTCTGCTGAATGCTGCTAATAATTTAAAATATTACCAATTGCCCTGCTGACTGTTGAGTGCACGACACACATCCTTCAACTCACAACAATCGAATCAAGCTGTTGTGCACTTATCTATAATGGGACCTGTGTGGGCTCAACACGGGTACAGCAGTGAGTGTGCAGTGGGTGGGACTGAGTCATCACACTCTGCACATAAGTATTTATAATCCGCATAATTCAGAGCCACCAACATTAGTCGTCAATCTGCAGGATGTAGTTTTAATGAATTGTTTCTATCTGGGTGATGCAGTCCCACAGGGTGAAAGGCAAAGCAATAACATACAGTATTTTGGCTTAGAACCGTATCCTGCCCATCACATGAGGCACCAAGTACAGTCTTAAGGAAATACGCCAATGCTTTTTATTGGAAGTGCTGTCTTACAGCAGCAGCTAGACAGTGTTTGATAAGGTGTGCATGTGAGTGTTGTTGCACAACACACCTACTCATACCTTACCTCATTCAAGATTCAAAGTTCAAACTAAATTTATTATAAAGTGGATTTGCTGGATGTCACCAAAAACAATCCTGAGATTTGTTTTCTTGGGAGTATGCACAGTAAATGCAAGAAACACAATGACAGACCACACCCAACAAGACAGTCTAACAACCAATGTGTAGAAGACAACCAACTGCAAATACAGAAGGAAAACAAAAGAAATAACAATAAATAAATAAGCAATAAATATTGAGAACATGAAATGAAGAGCCTTTGAAAAGGAGCCCATAGGTTGTGGAACAGTTTAGTGATGGAGGAGGTAAAGTTGAGTGTAATTATCCTCACTGGTTCAAGAGCATGATGGTTGAGGGGTAATAACCATTCCTGAACCTGGTGGTGTTGAGTCCTAAGGCTCCTGCACCTTCCTACTGATGACAGCAGCGAGAAGAAAGCATGGCCTGGGTGGTGGGGGTCCCTGATGATGGGTGTTGCTTTCCTATGACAGTGCTCCATGTAGATATGCTCAATGGTGGGTAGGACTTTACCCATGATGGACTGGTTCGTACCTGCTACTTTTTGTAGGATTTTCCATTCAAGGGCATTGGTGTTTCCATACCAGGCTGTAATACAACAAGTCACCACACATCCATAGAAGTTCATCAAAGTTTTAGATTACATGCCAAATCTTCACCAACTTCCAAGGAAGTAGAGCCGCTGCCGTGCTTTCATCGTAATTGCGCTTACGTGCTCTGAAATCCTTTGAAATGATAAATGATAGAATTCAAAGTCACTGACCCTCTCCACCTCTTTACTTTACTTTATTGTCACCAAACAATTGATACTAGAGCGTACAATCATCACAGCGATATTTGATTCTGCGCTTCGTGCTCCCTGGAGTACAGATCAAAGTAAATATAGTATAAGTATCTGATCCCCCGATGAGGACTGGCTCGTGGACCTCTGGTTTTCTCCTCAATAATCAGCTCCTTGGTCTTGCTGACATTGAGTGAGAGATTGTTGTGGTACCGCTTACCAGGTTTTCAATTTCTCTCCTATATGCTGATTCGTCACCACTTTTGATTTGGCCAACGGCAGTGATGTTGTCAGCAAACTTAATTATGGCGTTGAAACTGTGCTTAGCCACACAGTCATAGGTATAAAATGAGTAGAGATGGGGCTAAGCACACAACTTGTAGTGAGCCTGTGCTGATAGGGATTGTGGAGCATTCACTCTGTGGAAGCATGCAAAATAATTCAGAGAGCAAGACATGATAAATATCCCCATCTCCATGTTTGCCCTCCTTATTGATTTTTTTTCTTTTTTTTACAAAACTTTGGAAGCTCTTACAGTCACATCTCCCACTTGCCCCAGCCTTGACTCCTTGCCCAGATCACACTGGCACTCTCCCTGACTCTTGCCTCAGTTCTCCCTGGAATTCTCCCTGCTTCATATGCCAGTTCCCTCTTTAATTCTCCCGGCCCATTACCCAGTTCCCTCCCCATTACCCAGCTCTCTCTGGCATTCTCCCTGCTCCTTAGCCAAATCCCTTTGGCAGTCTCCCTGCTTCTCCCCAATAAGCCACTCTGACCTCTCTTGCGTGTTTTCATGTTCTTCTTCCTTTCCCGCCCTCTGTTCTGAGGGTGTCACTCGAGGAAATACAGAATCTCACCTTTGTGTGATTCATTCACCATATGGTCAAGAGCCAAATTCCTGAGCAGTGTTAGCAGTTCCCCTCAGATGCTGTGGCAGCTCCTGTCATAGATTTGTTCTGCAAGGTTACATTCCTGTCATTGGTTGCCCAGCCTATCCATCTTCATTTGCACCCTTTTTATCCACAAATTGCAGAGACTTTCCATCACAGATGAACACAAGACAACAGGAATACGAGCAAGCCATTCAGCCCTTCGAGTATGTCCTACCATTCAATCCAATCATAGCTGATCTGCCTCATTCCTCATCTCCTCTTCTATGTCAGTTCTTCATGGTCCTCAGTTTTCTCATCTTTTAAGAGTTTATCTACCTCCATCTTAAATATCTCTGGTAATACCCTTCAGAGACAGAGAATTCCATCCCTCTGAAGGAAGAAGTTGCTGCACCTGTTTTAACACCACTCTCTAACCTTATAATTATGACTCTTTCAGTTTCTCCCACTAGCCAAAACATTTCAACTTCCAGCCCGAGTTGCTCCTTCAGAGCTTTATGTGATTCAATGAGATCAGCTCTCATTCAACTAAACACCCAAGAATATAGATCAAATTTCTTCAGCCCCATTGAACAATTCGCTAAACAATGAACAAAATTGTTCAGACATGATTTATTATGCTGACATTTTTCCTGTATTGTTTAGGAAATAACCATTACTTATTCCCAGCATGGTAGCGTAGTGGTTAACGCAATGCTTTGCAGTACCAGCCACTGGGTTCAATTGCCTATAAGGAGTTTGCACGTTTTCTCCCCATGACCATGTGGATTTCCTCTAGGTGCTCCAGTTTCTTCCCACAGTCCAACAGCAAGTCAGTTGGTAGGTCAATTGGTCATTGTAAATTGTCCCACAATTAGTCTAAGATCAAATTGGGTGTTGCTTGATGGCATGGCTTGAAGTGCCGATAGGGTCTACTCTGTGCTGGATCTCAAAACATAAATAAACAAATCTTTCCTGGAGTCTATAGGCTTATAAATCCCAATAAGATTTTCTTCCACATATCTGGGCAAGAAGATAGGGGGACTGTGCACAAAACAGGAAAATGGTGGCAAATATTTGCTCTCCTGACTACTGTTTGCTTCATCTTAACTTCTAATTTTTATGTGGAGTACAGAAATAGAACAAGATGAAAATACTGGAGGAAAGACCGTTGCAGTTCTTCATCTCCTATCAAGACGCTAGAGACTGTGATTGCTGGAATCTGGAGCAACAATCAATCTGGAGGAAAAGATAGTCAATGTTTCAGGTTGTAACTCTGCATCAAGATTTGGCTCCAACCCAAAATGCTGACGGTTCCTTTCCTCCCACTGATGTTAATCCAGCAGATTGTTTGTTGCTTTGTCTCCCAGCAAAAGGTTGTAACGCTGGCCTGGTCACAGTCTGGACGCAGGTAGTATGTCTGCCCATTCTCCTCATCAAGATATTTCAGATAATCTCTCAGATGGATAAAGAAAAGTCAAATTTCACTAGCATTGCGCATCTGGTAGGAAGTGGGAGAGGACTAACTTGACGTAATAATAGATGTAATTTGTAGCTGTAATATTTTTGCAAAGCCTTTTCTTAGCCCAACACTGTGACCTGATTTTAAAGCATAACCCTCCTACAAGTTTCTCACCCTTATTGCCAGGCTTCCGAAAGAAGCATTTGAGTAATTTTATTAATAAGTTGTCATGAAGACAAGCAGTTCAAAGGAGAGGAGGGGGAGTTGCTTTCAAGTATTTCCTTTTCCTGGTGTTTCCATTGAAAGACAATGACTCATGTTGGTATGAAATTCATCCAAATCCTATTTATGTGGTCTCTGCTGAAACAAGAAGATAAATCATATCAGAATAATCCTGCCTCACCATTCAGTGAGATCATGGCTAATCTTAAGGGCAAAGTTGGATTAGTCAATTCTTTTAGAAGCTACAAAAGGCTGCGTTGGTAAGGGAAGCTGGGATATTTTTTCTAACGATAATTTTACTCCAAGAAGGGTTGAGGGAGCATCTCATAAGATATCACTCATGCAGGGCCGTTTCCTCACTGTATCAATGAGGAGTGAGCAAGAATTGAAGTTGAGGGTGGGGGGACTGAACCAGGGCTGATTCAACTCAAGGCCACCTTCTTCACCTGAGTCAACCCCCAATATAGCTCTTGTGCTTAAGAAAAAAATTTTCTCCTCAAAGTTGGACCAGCTACTCATGTTTTCCACACAACACCGGTCTAAGACTAACAGGCCTTCAGAATAAAGACTGGTTGCTGGAGGCTGTTAAACACTCAGTAATGAAACAATTATAGACGAATTTCAAAAATGAAGTAATTGGAAAGGTTAAACAGTATAAAATTGAGTAGATTAATAAGAATACTGGGGTGTGATACCAGCTAAGAGTTTGGTAGCTGATGCATTTTCAAATAGTCCTATCAGTGGATGTACACCCTGAAAAATTCCTGAATTTATCTAAGAGTGATGGTCCATCACTGAATGGCTCTGCTTCCGAAATGTTCCTCTATACAGGAATCCCACTCAGCTAAATACTATAACTGAGCTCCCATACACCTACCACTGCCTCCCCATAATGCTGGCTCTGCTCCCACAGATCCCACACCTCGATCTCCCTTATCATCTGATCAGACCCATTTCTCCTGGCTCTCACCCCCAGTAAGTTGACCACACTACCATCTGACAAAAGACCCCAATTCCATAACCCAAACTTCAAGCACATCCTAACAATTTACTGATTTCTAATCAATCGAATCCCACTTCCCAAACTATGCAGACATCCTCCAGAATTTGAAACCTACAATACCCAAACCCTCGTTCCTTTTCCCACTCTGAGATATAACTAGCCTCATGTGCTGATGAAATTGCATTATAATTTCTGATGACTGTGTGTCTGATATTTATTGCCATCATAAGGGGTAATTGAAATCCTGGGGGTATTTGACCTAATTGTCACTAACATCAATGCAAACTACCACAGATACAGGAATGCTTTTATCAGAACTTAAATGTTTTTCTGCTTCCTTCTTCACAGATGCTGCCTGATCTGCAGAGTATTTCTGTTTTTTAGTTAGGAAGGCCTCTAAGATGTTTCCCAGCATGGGATAAAGGGGTGTTGTAACAGAATAAACACCAGAAATTATGCAGATGCTGGACATCCAAAGCAACACTAGCAAAATGCTGAAAGAACTCAGCTGGTCAGACAGCATCTATGGAAATGAATAACCAGTCAATGTTTCAGGCCAAGACCTTCATCAGGAATGGAAAAGAAGGGGGAGGACACCAGAATAACAAGGTGGGGGAGTGGAAGGAGGATAGCCAGAAGGTGATAGGTGAAGCCACGTTTGTAGGAAATGTAAAGGGCTGGAGAAGAAGGAATTTTACAGGAGAGGAGAGCAGACCATGGGAGAAAGGGAAGGAAGAGGGGCCCCAGGAGGAGGTGATAAGCAAGTGAGAAAAGGTAAGCGGCCAGACTGGGGAATAGAAGAAGAGTGGAAGAGGTGGGAAGATCCTGTTACAGGATTGTGGGATGTGGATGTGAGGAAGGGGTGTTTAAAACTGTGGTGTGAGAAGATTTAGTCTTGCAGAAGGAGGTGGATACAGCGAATACTCTACCCTGGAACATTGTTAAGGTTAAATCACTGGGGTAATTTAAAGAAGAAGTCAATAAATTGGAGAAATAAGTAGGTATCTTTCATACCCAAAATCAACATCAAGCCAGCCACAAGGATCACATGCAGGCCATAGCTAACAGGGATTTATCAATATCACGTCTTTCATGAATCTTAGATCAGTCCAAAACATTTTATGCCCAGCGAAGTGTACTTGAAGTAGAGTCACCCGTGCATCATGGGAAAACTAGCAGCCTATTTCTGATAAAGAAGGCCACTCGCTCAGCAATGTGATAACAGCAATATGTTATTGGAGTTGGCCGAGGAGTACACTTTGACCCGTATTCTTCGCAAATAGTGCCAGGGGATTTTATATTTCCACCTGAGATTGCTGGCTGGACCTTGGTTTAACATTTGGTCAACAGTTGATTCTTCTGCCGTACTGTGTTTGATCTGGCTAGCTCCTCCTGCTTATCACTGGGTTATTCCTCTTTCTGCACTTAATATCGTGGAGATAGAAGTCCAAATTTCCTCCAGGCCTCATTGCCACAACTGCTAGCAAAGATGAACATTCACTAGACCTCACATGAACCATCCTGATGGTCTTTTGACAGATTTTTGCTGACAAAAGCCTTTTTAACAGTTTTAAATGCCTCTGATCATAAGAGACATAAAAAAGCTGAAATGTATTTAAGAAGCTATGAGTTATTAAGGTAAATAATACACATATAAAAAGAATTTTATGTAACATTGATTTATTGATGTAATGGGGAAAAAGCACCTTCTTCTATAGCTTTTAAAATAAGGTTGACTAGCCAATTCAAATGAATGATAGCTGACATAAAACAGAGGGGCCAGGTGTAAAGTACGTACCATCCTTCTCATCGCAGCACAACTGATTGTCAGAACATCCTGCAAGAGTCAGGCACCAATGGTATACTGGTAAGTTTCCTGAAAACCTGTACCAACCATCAGGCTGGAGAGTCCAAAAACATCTTCAGTCCCTCACTGCTGATGTCAGAGACTCCCTCACACTTCAAAAGAGCATCAATCATACCAGTGTCCAAGAAAAGCAAGGTGAGCTCCCTTAATGACTAGTGCTCGCTAGCACTCACATCTACTGCGAATAAGTACTCTGAGAGGTTGGTCTTGGTTAGAATTAACTCCTGCCTGAGCAAGGAACTGGACCTACTGCAATTCTCCTACTGCCACAACCAGTTTACAGTGGACATAATCTCACTGGCTCTCCAATTGGACTTGGATCACCTGACAACAGCAATACTTACGTTGGGCTGCTGTTTATTGATTACAACTCAGCATTCAACACCAACATCCACTCAATACTAATCAACAAGCTTCAAAACCTGCTTCTTCATTGAGAGACCAGAGTCTGTATGAATTGAGGATGCTGTCAATCAACAGGGTTGCACCACAAGGATGCGTGTTTAGATCACCGCTCTATTCTCTCGACACTCATGACTGTGTGGCTAGGCACAGCTCAAATGGCATATGTAAGTTCACCAATGACAATACTGTTATTGTGGAATCTAAGGTGGTGACAAGGCAGAGTACAGGAGTGAAACAGGTCGTGTGGTGTGGCAACAACACCTCACACTCAACATCAACAAAACTGTGGAATTGATTGTAGACTTCAGGAAGGCAAAGTTGGGAGAAGTTCAAAGTAAATATGCTACCTTGAGGTTCACTTTCTTGCAGGCATTTACAGGAAATAAAGAAGTACATACAATTTATGAAAAACATAAACAGACAAAGACTAACAAACAGCCAACACAAATGGTGCAAATAAAAAATAATACAGAGAATATGAGTTGTAAAGATTCCTTGAAAATTAGACTGTAGGTCATAGAATCAGTTCAGAATAGTGGTGATTGAAGTTATCTATGCTGATGGTTGTAGGGTAATAAATGTTTCTGAACTGGTGTTGTGGAACCTTCTGTGCCTCCTGCCTGATGGTAGTAGTGAGAAGAGAGATGGTGGGGGTCTTCATGCTGCTTTCTTGTGGCAGTGCTCCATGTAAATGTATGGAATGGTGTGGAAGGTTTTGCCTGTGAAGGACAGGGTTGTGGCCACCATTTTCTGTAGCCTTTTCTGTGTGTCAGGGCAAAATTGTGGGTTAAAATCTCACGAATCTTAAATATGGCACAGTCCTCTCAATTAGGTTTTCTAGATGAAGCTTCTCTTGTTATAGAAGGGCTTTCCCACTTTCACGATCATACCCTAATAATTGTATTTATCGGTTCATCAGTTCTTTAATCGGTGTGCTTAATCAACCAACAATTGCTTTAGGCCACCTTCTACCAGAAGGAACTCCAACCCCCCAGTCCCAATTTTAATTATTATCAAAACTATTATTTACTCGACCCTTGGCTCTAGGAGTTCAACTCACAGCCAATTTCACAGCAGGTCTCCTACTTATACCCTTGGAGCCATTCATAAAGTAGACCCAGAAGAAGTAAAATGATTGTGGCCCATAAAGAGGTAGTGAGGATGGAGTTAAGTTGGTCTTTTCAAGGAAGGGGGAGAAGAGGGGGACATGATTGCTAAAGCAATGAGGGGATTTCCTACTAAGGATGGGCCTAATTGATCAAAGCAGTTTAGGCTCATGGTCAATTTCAGAGATTTGGTTTTGATTTTTCAGTGCTTTTTATTGGGTTATCAGTAAATAAATAGGAGTTTTGACACCATAATTAGGAAAAATATCCATGCAAACAAGAAAATTAGAAATCAAGGGCTTGGGGTGTTTCCTTACCAGGCTGTGATACAACCAGTTAGGAGACTCTCCATTGTGCATTTACAGAAGTTTGTTAAAGTTTCTGATAATGTCTTTGAGATGACACATGCTTCTTCCTCTGATCCTCTGATATGCTAACACCAAGGAATTTAAAGCTACTGACCATCTCTAACTCCAATCCGGCTTCATCCTGTAGTTGATAATCAGCTCTTTGGTTTTGCTGCTGTTGAGTGAGAAGTTACTATTGGGGCAGTATTCAACCAGATATTCATTCTCCCTCCTAAATGTCAATTTGTCATCACCATTAATTCAGCCAACAACCATGGTGTCACTGTTGGAGTTGTACGTAGCCTCACAAGCATACGTATAAAGCAAGCAGGTGTTAAACACACAGCCTTGTGGTGCATCTATACTGATGGTGAGTGTGAAGAGATGTTGTCAATTCAAACTGACTGGGGTTTGCAAGTGAGAAAATCAAGGATCCAATTGCACAGGGATGTCCCAAGACTCAGGTCTTGGAGCCTGGGGAAGAATTTCATCGGGATGCTGGTGTGAATGCTAAGCTGTAGTCAGTAAAGAGCATGCTGACTTATGCATCTTTGTTGTACAGGTGTTTCAGGGCTGAGTAAAGAGCCAATGAAATGTCATCCACTGTGGACCTGTAGGCAAATTGGAGTAGATCCAGGTCACATCTCAGGCAGAAGTTGATCTGTTTCATGACCATCTTCTTGAAGCACTTCATCATGATGCATGTAAGTGCTACTGGACATGAGTCATTGAGGCAGGTTACCATGTTCTTCTTGGGCACTGGCACAGTGGGTGCCTCAGACTGCTGAAGTGAGACATGCCCATGCCCACTCCAGACGGTTGGACAGCATGGGTCTTCTGTGTTCTGTGTTCTGTGGGACACACACCAGTCGTCATTGAGAGGATAGTGGTGGAAAGGGTGGGCAGTTTCAAGTGCCTAGGTGCCACCATCTCTGAGGATCTATCCTGAGCTAACCATATTGATGCATTCAGAATGAAAACATGCCAGCGGCCATACTTCATTAAGAGACTTGGAATGTCACCAAAGACTAGTTGTATCACGGAGTGTGGAACTTTAGAACAGTCTCAACGGGCCGAATAGCCTAGTTCTACTCCTATGTCCCATGGAGATCATTCGGACTGGTTCATCACGGAATTGAGTGGTGGCAGAAATCACAGGCACTAGCCTCCCCACCATTGAGGACATTGCGCAGAGTTGGTGTCTCAGAAAGGCAGCATCCATCACTACGGACCCTCACCATTCAGGATATGCCCTCTTTTCATCATGGATGAGGTACAGGAATGTTTTAGAATCAACTTCTTACACTCTGCCTTCAGATTTCTGAAAGGTGCTTGAACCCAGGAACATTATTTTGCAGTATTTGTTTTATTTTCATTGTTACTGATAATAATTTGTTATACCTGTACTGTACTGCTGTCAGGACTGAGGTCAAAGATAATAAACCTGATTTTGGACAGGCATTGCATTCAGGAATGTACAGAGCTACGTGTGGCAGTCAGCAGGCGGTTCGTTGTGGGACCACCAGCTCACAAGCAGAGCAGTCCAGCTCCTGTTTTAGCTGCAGTTTCATTGCTAAATCTCTGGATTATGGTAATAATGTTGCCAATGATATTGAATGCAATAAATGCATTTTAATAGGTTGAATAATCTCCTTATTATTTTTGTTTTTTTTTTAACTTCTCACTTCTATTGTAATTATGTTCAAACTAACGACACGCTTATAGACCCTTTAGAAGCACAACACCAACCAACTGTTTTGTGGCCAAATGAGGGATGACAAGAATGTATTTGCTGTCAGCTGGAGTGCACCCATTGCTGCTTCCTGTAAGCATCAACACAGTGATGAGTGTCAGGAAGTTACGCATGACCAGAGGGAGACACCTCACCGCAAGGAACGTGGGTGCTCCATTTCCTCGAACACGAACAGCTTGCTTTATTTCATTATGGCAAATTAATTGGATTTTATTTTTAGTTCCCACACCCTGCATACATGAGCAACTTCATTTGCTTGTGATAAGCTCTGTTGCTTCCGTCAGATTTTCCAAAGACAGGGGGAAAGGACTGCCAAGCCCACTCACCCCCAGCTCTGGAAATCTGCTGTCATGTCCCTTCACTTCAATTGCTCTGAGGTCACCCATGGTAACAGTAAATGCTGCATAGGGTTGCTACTGCTGGTTGGAATTATTCCTGGAGGTTTGGTTCTGTGACCTCTCAGCTCTAGCCCTTGTTCCTGATCAAACAGCTGCTTACCTAGCCCCCAGCAAAGTAAAAAATTCCAGCCCAGTAAATGTACAGACGAACTATGATAAATTAATTTGCTAAAGCTATGAACAGTAAAGCTACAAGGGACCTTGAGGTATACTGCTCACAGAAATAAGATGCAACATTAACCAAAGTGGCAAATGGAAAGTTTTCTTATAACAATCAAGTATAAAGGAGAGTAATGCATGCACAGGTACATAAATGCCTGTGTAGATTACATCCGGAACATTACATCCAATTCTAGACATCTCTATCAAGCCTCTTCTCATCCTCCTTCACTTCAATGAGATAAGTACTGGTTCACCTTAACTTTTCCTCATAACATATATTCTATAATCCAGGTGTTATCCTGGTAAATCTCCTTTGCACCCTCTCTAAAGTTTCCACATCATTCCCGTATTGAGGTGACCAGAACTGAACACAATATGCCAAATGTGGTCTTACTAGAATTTTATTAGAGCTACAACTTTACCTTTTGGCTCTTGAATGTAATACCTCATCTAAAAAAACCAACACACCATATCACAAACAAGAGAAAATCTGCAGATGCTGGAAATCCAAGCAACATACACAAAATGCTAAAGGAACTCAGCAGGACAGGCAGCAACTATGGAAAAAAAGTAAAGTCGACATTTCAGGCTGAGACCCTTCAGTAGGACCCCTTACTTTGACAGGAATGTCTCTGGTCTGCTGAGCCCCTCTAGCATTTTGTGTGTGTTTCCAACACACTATATGACCTCTTAACCGTCCTATCAACTTGCACAGCAACTTTGAGGGATCTCTGGATGTGGACCCCAAAAATTCCCATATTCCTTCTCACTGCTAAGAATCATGCCACTAACTTTGTACTCTGCCGCTACTGTATGTACTTAAATGATTCCTAAGATACAGTTATAAGCAGGGGTTGGCCATCCTGGTGCAATGAAGGTTGAGATGATGCTTAATAGATAAGAACATGACTGGTTTAGACAGGACAAATACTGTAGGTGGAAACATTAGCAGATGATTTAAGGACCTGGGACACTGATTAAGGTTTTGGGCAAAAGTTGCGAGGGAGACGTGTAGAAGATTTTACACAGGGAATAGTTATCATTAAGAACTTCCTACTTGTAAGGTGGTGTTGATAGAGTCTATCAAATATACTATACTTAACAATTCTGTGATACTATATTGTCTGAGAAGGGATATGAGGAAAACTTAATTGAATTTACTGAGGGATATATTATGAGAAGAGACCTCTAAAAAACAGGACTCTCTTCCTGGAAAATAAGAGGTTGATGGCAATGTGATTATTATGATTTTGTTGGGAATGCTTCGGATACACACTCTGTGCAACTGAGAGTGCGCTTCATCACTAGACCATAAGACATAGGAGCAGAATTAGGCCATTCAGCCCATCGAATCTGCTCTGCCTTTCCATCATGGCTGACCCCTATCCCATTCAACTCCATACGCCTGGCTTTTTGCCATATCCTTTGATGCCCTGTCCGATCAGGAAATGATCAACTTCTGCTTAAATATATGCACGGACTAGGCCTCCACCACAGTCTGTGGCAGAGCCTTCCAGAGATTTACCACTTTTGGGCTAAAAAAATGCCTCTTTAGGGTCTAAAGTGTCACTCCTCAATTTTGGTGTTGTGCCCTCTAGTTCTGGATACCCCCACCATTGAAAACATCCTCTCCACATCCACCCTATCTAGTCCTTCCAACTTTTGGTAGGTTTCAATGAGATCCCTCCCTGCATTCTTCTAAATTCCAATGAATACAGTCCCAAAGCTGCCAAACACCCCTCATATATTAACCCCTTCATTCCTGGAATCATCCTCCTGAACCTCTTCTGGACTGTCTCCAATGGTAACACATTCTTTTCAAGATATGAGGCCCAAAACTGTTGACAATACTCCAAGTATGACTTGGCCAGTGTCTTATAAAGCCTCAGCATTATATCCTTGCTTTTATAGTCTATTCCCCTTGAAATAAATGGCAACATTGCATGTGCCTTCTTTACCACAGACTCAACCTGCAAGTTAAACTTCTGGGAGTCTTGCACGAGGACTCTAAGTCCCTCTGCACCTCTGATGTTTGAATTTTCTCCCCATTTAGATAATAGTCTGCACTATTGTTCCTTTTACCAAAATCTATTACCATACATTTCCCAACACTGTATTCCATCTGCTAATTTTTTGCCTATTCTTCCAATTTGTCTATGTCCTGCTGCAATCGCACTGCTTCCTCAACATCACCTACCCCTCCACCTATCTTTGTAACATCCGCATACTTTGCCAGAAAGCCATCAATTCCATTATCCAAATCATTGACAAACAATGTGAAAAGTAGCAGTCCCAATACTGACCCTTGAGGAACACCGCTAGTCACTGACAGCCAACCAGAAAAGGCCCCCTTTATTCCCACTCACTGCCTCCTGTCTGTCAGTCATCCCTCTATCCATGCCAGTATCTTTCCTGTAACACCATAGGATTTTATCTTGTTAACCTCATTTGTGGCACCTTATCAAATGCCTTCTGAAAATCCAAGTAACTGATATCCACAACCTCTCCTTTGTCCTCCCTGCTAGTTACTTACTTGAATAACTGTAACATATTTGTCAGGCAAGATTTCCCTTCTCAGAAACCATGCTGACTTTGACTTATTTTATCATTAGTCTCCAAGTAACCCAAAACCTCACCCTTGATCGTAGACTTCATCTCTTTCCCAACTCACTGAGGTCAGGTTAATTGGCCTATAATTTTCTTTCTTTTGCCTTCCTCCCTTCTTAAAGAGTGAAGTGACAGTTTCAAATTTCCAGTCCTGCGGGACCATGCCAGAATCAAATGATTCTTGAAAGATCAGGACCAATGCATCCATTATCTCTTCAGCAACCTCTCTCAGGACTTTGGGATGTAGTCCCTGTGACTCAGGTGACTTATCCACCTTAAGACCTTTGAGTTTGCCTAACTCTTTTTCCTTTGTAATAGCAGTGGCACTCACTCCTGCTCCCTGACACTCACGGACCTCTGGCACACTGCTAGTGTCTTCCACAGTGAAGACGATACAAAGAACCCATTAAGTTCATCTGCCATTTCATGGTCCCTCATTACTACCTCACCAACATCATTTTCCAGTGGTCCAATATTAACTCTTAACTCCCTTTTACACTTTATATAACTGAAAATAGTTTTGGTATCCTGCTTTATATTGTTGGCTAGTCTGCCCTCATATTTCATCTTTTCCCTTCTTATAGTTTTTTTAGTTGCCTTTTGTTGGGGTTTAAAAGCTTCTCAATCATCCAAATTCCCACTCACTTTTGCTACCTTAAATGCCCTTTCCTTGGCTTTTATGCAGTCCTTAACTTTCTTTGTCAGCCACGGTTGCCTACCCCTGCCATTTGAGAACTTCTTCCTCTGTAGAATATATCTATCCTGCACCTTGCGAACTGTTCCCAGAAACTTCAGCCATCTCTGCTCTGCCGTCATCCCTGCCAGTATCCCCCTCCAATCCACCTGGGCAAGCTCCTCTCTCATGCCTCTGTAATTCCCTTTGTTCCACTGCGATACTGATACATGTGAGTTAGGCTTCTCACATTGGCACAAGCCTCCCCACCATCAAGGATATCTTTCAAAGTCAGAGCCATCGTTAGACTACCAGCAGCCAACACATCTTTTCTAATTACTATCATCAGTGAGGAGATTTTGGAGCCTGAAGACACACGATCAATGATTTAGGAATGGCTTCATCTTCTCTGCAATCAGATAACTGAACGGTCCATAAATCCATGAACATAATTGGCAATATTTTTGCACTACTTGTGTTTTTTAATATATTTTTTATTGTAACATCGTATTTTTTCTGTATTGCACTGTACTGCTGCCACAAAACAACAAATTTCACAACATTTGTCAGTGATAATAAACCTGATTCTGATTCTGTGAAATCTAGAGCAGTGCCCATCCGTAAAATCAGGAGAAGCTAGGAGGCTCTTCCTCACATAAAGGGAAGTAGGGGAATGCTTGGTCAATTAATAATTCATAATTATTAATCAAGTGAACTTGTGAATTCGGGATATACACTGGGCAAGACCTCACTGATTGACAGAACATGCTTTTGTGGATGATGGTCTTAAGCCAGTCTCTCATGTACAAACCTTTCTTCTGTGGTTACACATTTGAAATTATTCAGCAAGCTTGGAAATTCTTCCCTTAAAACAATGAGGTTAAGGGATGACCTGACACAATTTGACAGGTTAGACCAAGAAAAGTTGTCCAGTACTTGGGGGATTGAAATAGGGACAATAAGTATATAATAAATGCTGCTAGATGCACAGAGTATTGCAAAGAAATGTCTTCAGCCAGAGAGAGGTGAGAATGTGGAAAGTACCACCATTACAGTAAATAGGGCAAAAATAATTTGATGCATATAGCTGGAAGGTAAACGAGAACCTGAGCAAGGAATACAAATGTGCGGTGACAGCATGGAATGGAAAAGTGAGGGATGAGTCGCATAGATTGTCCAAATGTCTTCTCTGCACTGTGAAGGCTGTGTGATTCTACACTGCCTATTGGATTCAGAAGGACAGGGTCCACTCTTCCCTCTATACAGCTGATAACATCTGACCTTGTCTGGGAAAATATTTTCAAACTCTGCTGTACTAATTAGTTGGCTATGCCCTTATCAGCTGAAACCCTTTATGAATAGTCCTCCCTCTGAGTTTATATTGATTCTGAAAGGAGTCTGCTAATGTACTTGCTGCTGGTTTTTATGCTCTTATGATTTTGAAACTAAATTTAAAGTAGAATCCATCCAATGTTAGACCAAAATTGTTTACTTATGTCAGCATTTCATCACAGAAGACTCAGAAAGACATAGTCAACCACTGAACATTTGATTGTAAACTGTGTTGTTCACTGTTCTGTGGAGGTTTGTCATGTGATGATGTACCTGCCCATCACTCAGTCCCATGCCTCGGGTACCGGTACCGGTTATCTGGAAACAAACCAAACCACTGAGAGACTAAGCAAGGGTAATCGACACTGTATGACACACTTCTAAATAACAAATTTCCAAATAGACAAAGTGTGGTGAACTAGATATACCTGTCTGGGCTGCTCCTGTGGCTCCTCCCACAGATCCCCACTGACTGCTCCTGTGACTCCTCCCACAGACCCCTGCTGACTGCTCCTGTGACTCCTCCCACAGACCCCCCGATGACTGCTCCTGTGGCTCCTCCCACAGACCCCTGCTGACTGCTCCTGTGGCTCCTCCCACAGACCCCTGCTGACTGCTCCTGTGACTCCTCCCACAGACCCTCACTGACTGCTCCTGTGGCTCCTCCCACAGACCCCTGTATAAAGGCGACTGTGACCTGTTGCCCTGCCTCATTCCCCAGGATGTAGTGTTGTTCATTCTTCCAGTCAATAAAAGCCGATACCTCGCTTCCTACGTCTCAGCGTGAGTTATTGATGGTGCATCACAAAGTAATGCTGGATCTTTTATTATGAAACCAGCAAAGATCTTGAATTGCTAAAAACTAATGAAACTAAATTATCAAATAGTGATCTTCGCATTCAAATCAGCGTAACTAAGTGTTTTAATTAGCATTATAACTCAACGATTGTAGGTGTAGTTAGTAGTTGAACTAAATTCATATTCCAATTAGTGAAGTTAGAATATTTAAACAATATCAGAACTAGAGTTCTATACACATTTAAGTGGTCAACAAAAAGTATCGTTCCTGGTTTTCTCTAATTCTGTGGAAAGCGGCCAGTGAAGGAGTGGAGATTCTGGCAGCTTTGGCAGTTGGACTGTGCAATCAAGATTTGAATAGCTCAACAGAAAGCCGTTGATCAGACAATCAAGATTTGAATAGCTTAGACTCAGCAGAAAGCAGCTGATTGGGCAATCGAGGTCAGGTGACCAAGCAGTTTGAAAAGCTCAAACGAATAAATAGACGGTTACCTCAAGCAGAGTGGCCTGTGGAAAGTGGCCAGTGAGTTGGTGGGCCAGTGAAAGAGTGGAGATTTGAGGCTTTGATGAGAAGAGGCGGAGGACGAGCTTCACTCCAAGTGAGGTAAGGCCGGGTAAGTTCCTTTCAAAGGAGAAAATTTCAAAATTGAGGCAAGTATTGTGTAGGTTATGGCAGCTGAGATTGGCCTTGTGGTTTGTTCATCCTGCAGCATGTGGGAAATCAGGGATACTTCCAGTGTCTCTGACGACTATGTGTGCAGGAAGTGTGTCCAACTGCAGCTTCTGGCAGACTGCACTGAGCATCTGGAGCTGCGATTGGATTCATACTGGAGCATCCGCGATGCTGAGTAAGTCATGAATAGCACGTTCAGTGAGTTGGCCACACCACAGGTAAAGGCTACACAGGCAGAAAGGGAAGAGGTGGCTTCTAGACAGCGTAGCAGTAGGCAGGTAGTGCAGGAGTCCCCTGGGGTCATCTCCCTCCTAAACAGATATACTGTTTTGGATACTGTTGGGGGAGATGTCTCATCAGGGGAAGGCAACAGCAGCTGAGTTCATGGCACCATGGGTGGCTCTGCGGCACAGGAGGGAAGGAAAAGGAGTGGGAGAGCTGTAGTGATAGGGGATTCGATTGTAAGGGGAATAGATAGGCGTTTCTGCGGCCGCAAACGAGACTCCAGGATGGTATATTGCCTCCCTGGTGCAAGGGTCAAGGATGTTTCTGAGCGGCTGCAGGACATTCTGGAATGGGTGGGTGAACAGCCAGTGGTCGTGGTGCACATAGGTACCTACGATATAGGTAAAAAATGAGATGAGGTCCTACAAGGTGAATTTAGGGAGTTAGGAGATTAACTAAAAAGTAGGTCCACAAAGGTAATAATCTCTGGATTACTACCAGTGCCACGTGCTAGTCAGAGTAGAAATAGGAGGATATTTCAGTTGAATACGTGGCTTGAAAATTGGTGCAAGGGGGAGGGATTCAAATTTCTGGGGCATTGGAACCAGTTCTGGGGGAGGTGGGACTGATATAAACAGGACGGTCTGCACCTGGGTTGGACTGGAACCAATGTCCTAAGGGGAGTGTTTGCTACTGCTGTTCAGGAGGCTTTAAACTAATGTGGCAGGGGGATGGGAACAAGTGCAGAGAGACAGAGGGGTGTAAAATGAGGGTAGAAGCAAAAGGTAGTAAGGTGAAAAGTAAAAGTGGCAGGCAGGCAAATCCAGGGCAAAAAGCAAAAAGGGCCACTTTTCAACATAATTGTATAAGGGCTAAGAGTGTTGTAAAAACAAGCCTGAAGGCTTTGTGTGTCAATGCGAGGAGCATTCGTAACAAGGTGGATGAATTGAATGTACAGATAGTTATTAATGAATATGATATAGTTGGGATCACAGAGACATGGCTCCAGGGTGACCAAGGATGGGAGCTCAACATCCAGGGATATTCAATATTCAGGAGGGATAGACAGGAAAGAAAAGGAGGTGGGGTAGCATTGCTGGTTAGAGAGGAGATTAACGCAATAGAAAGGAAGGACATTAGCCTGGAGGATGTGGAATCGATATGGGTAGAGCTGCATAACACTTAGGGGCAGAAAACGCTGGTGGGAGTTGTGTACAGGCCACCTAACAGTAGTAGTGAGGTTGGGGATGGCATTAAACAGGAAATTAGAAATGCGTGCAATAAAGGAACAGTAGTTATAATGGGTGACTTCAATCTACATATAGATTGGGTGAACCAAATTGGTAAGGGTGCTGAGGAAGAGGATTTCTTGGAATGTGTGCGGGATGGTTTTCTGAACCAACATGTCGAGGAACCAACTAGAGAGCAGGCCATTCTAGATTGGGTATTGAGCAATGAGGAAGGGTTAGTTAGCAATCTTGTCGTGCGAGGCCCCTTGGGTAAGAGTGACCATAATATGGTGGAATTCTTCATTAAGATGGAGAGTGACATAGTTAATTCAGAAACAAAGGTTCTGAACTTAAAGAAGGGTAACTTTGAAGGTATGAGACGTGAATTAGCTAAGATAGACTGGCAAATGATACTTAAAGGGTTGACGGTGGACATGCAATGGCAAGCATTTAAAGATCGCTTGGATGAACTACAATAATTGTTCATCCCAGTTTAGCAAAAGAATAAACCAGGGAAAGTAGTGCACCCGTGACTGACAAGGGAAATTAGGGATAGTATCAAGTCCAAAGAAGAAACATATAAATTAGCAAAAAAAAGTGGCACACCTGAGGACTGGGAGAAATTCAGAGACCAGCAGAGGAGGACAAAGGGCATAATTAGGAAAGGGAAAAAAGATTGAGAGAAAGCTGGCAGGGAACATAAAAACTGACTGTAAAAGCTTTTATAGATATGTGAAAAGAAAAAGATTGGTCAAGACAAATGTAGGTCCTTTACAGTCAGAAACAGGTGAATTGATCATAGGGATCAAAGACATGGCAGACCAATTGAATAACTACTTTGGTTCTGTCTTCACTAAGGAGGACATAAATAATCTTCCGGAAATAGTAAGGGACCAAGGGTCTAGTGAAATGGAGGAACTGAGGGAAATACATGTTAGTAGGGAAGTGGTGTTAGGTAAATTGAAGGGATTAAAGGCAGATAAATCCCTAGGGCCAGATGGTCTGCATCCCAGAGTGCTTAAGGAAGTAGCCCAAGAAATAGTGGATGCATTAGTGATAATTTTTCAAAACTCCTTAGATTCTGGATTAGTTCCTGAGGATTGGAGGGTGGCTAATGTAGCCCCACTTTTTAAAAAAGGAGGGAGAGAGAAACCGGGGAAGTATAGACCAGTTAGTCTGACATCGGTGGTGGGGAAAATGCTAGAGTCGGTTATCAAAGATGTGAAACAACACATTTGGAAAGAGGTGAAATCATCGGACAAAGTCAGCATGGATTTGTGAAAGGAAAATCATGTCTGACGAATCTTATAGAATTTTTTGAAGATGTAACTAGTAGAGTGGATAGGGGAGAGCCAGTGGATGTGGTATATTTAGATTTTCAAAAGGCTTTTGACAAGGTCCCACACAGGAGATTAGTGTGCAAACTTAAAGCACACGGTATTGGGGGTATGGTATTGATGTGGATAGGGAATTGGTTGGCAGACAGGAAGCAAAGAGTGGGAGTAAATGGGACCTTTTCAGAATGGCAGGCAGTGACTAGTGGGATACCGCAAGGCTCAGTGCTGGGACCCCAGTTGTTTACAATATATATTAATGATTTAGACGAGGGAATTAAATGCAGCATCTCCAAGTTTGCGGATGACACGAAGCTGGGCGGCGGTGTTAGCTGTGAGGAGGATGCTAAGAGGATGCAGGGTGACTTGGATAGGTTAGGTGAGTGGGCAAATTCATGGCAGATGCAATTTAATGTGGATAAATGTGAGGTTATCCACTTTGGTTGTAAGAACAGGGAAACAGATTATTATCTGAATGGTGGCCGATTAGGAAAAGGGGAGATGCAACGAGACCTGGGTGTCCTTGTACACCAGTCATTGAAGGTGGGCATGCAGGTACAGCAGGCAGTGAAAAAGGCAAATGGTATGTTGGCATTCATAGCAAAAGGATTTGAGTACAGGAGCAGGGAGGTTCTACTGCAGTTGTACAAGGCCTTGGTGAGACCGCACCTAGAATATTGCGTGCAGTTTTGGTCCCCTAATCTGAGGAAAGACATTCTTGCCATAGAGGGAGTACAAAGAACATTCACCAGATTGATTCCTGGGATGGCAGGACTTTCATATGAAAAAAGACTGGATCGACTAGGCTTATACTCACTGGAATTTAGAAGATTGAGGGGGGATCTTATTGAAACGTATAAAATTCTAAAGGGATTGGACAGGCTAGATGCAGGAAGATTGTTTCCGATGTTGGGGAAGTCCAGAAAGAGGGGTCACGGTTTAAGGATAAAGGGGAAGCCTTTTAGGACCGAGATGAGGAAAAACTTCTTCACACAGAGAGTGGTGAATCTGTGGAATTCTCTGCCACAGGAAACAGTTGAGGCCGGTTCATTGGCTATATTTAAGAGGAAGTTAGATATGGCCCTTGTGGCGAAAGGGATCAGGGGGTATGGAGAGAAAGCAGGTACAGGGTTCTGAGTTGGATGATCAGCCATGATCGTACTGAATGACGGTGCAGGCTTGAAGGGCCAAATGGCCTCCTCCTGCACCTATTTTCTATGTTTCTAATTCTCAACTAAACTAACCTAAACTAAACAACTAAGACAAAGTGAGGACACTCACTTGCTCCTACCACACCCAGCTCACACGATGGATTCCCATAATAAACTTGCCACAAAATAAAAATACACAGAGAAAATAGTTACAGGGCTTTTAAATCCCCCTTTGAACCTTTAAGAACTTCCAAACCTCTGATAATCTTGTTCCATTCCGATTTGGACCTGCAGCACAGCCACAATCTGTATTGGCCCAATGGGTCTTTAGCTACATAAAGTGATTTCTTGTTCAGGAGATGTTGAACATACCTATGTAGAAACATATGAATTAGGGCCAGGTATAGTCACTTGGCTTCTTGAAATTCTACACAAGTTAATAAAACTACCACTTGATACAATAGAACTGCATGAAAATAGTTAAACGTGACACTTTCTATGCTCCCTGATGTTTTATTCTGTCTTAATAGAATGGGTAAGACCAGGATATGAATTTCAACAATGTTAAACACATTGGGGACTGGGGTGATGAGGTTAGGATTGCCAACAGCATATTTCAACAATAATAGATATTTACAGGTTGGAACTGTTTTTGGTGCAGGTTGTTGAGGGTGAAGCTTGCTGAGGAGGGGACTTGTGGGGAGGATTGTTACACATTACTGGTTCCCCAAAGCAACCCAGGCTCAATGGGCTAAGCTGCTTTCTGTAACCTTGATGATTCGATGAAATTATATTAAATATGTTAAAAAATGGAGGGAATGTAGCACAGCATTTATGAGTTACCATTTTTGTAATCTTTCAATTAAACTCAAAAATGCAATGATTGATCTCGGTGAATCAGAATACATATGTTATCGTGATTGATTTCAAAAGGTTATCCAAATTCTAAACAGTGAATTCAGAAGGGTAAACATTTCCTATTTCCATATGTCAGGAAACTGGATGTGATTTATCTCTGTTCATCTCAAATACTGTGATACTTGGCAATGGGAATCTATCAGCTTCGCATCTATACACATGCTTTTTTAAAATATAGGGCAGGAATGGTATTTCAAAGAATCTTACAGTCCATGTAATGAGTGTTTAAAATAGCTCATTGAAATTGCAGGTAGTGCCTGCAAAAACCTAAAAGTTTGGACTGTCCTCTGAAGTCCAAGCCATCACTTGCCTTTGGTAGAGGCTTCGCAGTAGTGAATTTAAAGAGCAAACATGAGGAAGTCTGCAGATGCTGGAAATTCAAACAACACACACAAAATGCTGGTGGAACGCAGCAGGCCAGGTAGCACCTATAAGGAGAAGCACTGTCGACGTTTCGGGCTGAGACCCTTCGTCAGGACTAACTGCAAGGAAAGATACTAAGAGATTTGAAAGAAGTGGGGGGAGGGGGAAATGCAAAATGATAGGAGAAGACTGGAGGGGGTGGGATGAAGCTGAGAGCTAGAAAGGTGATTGGCAAAAGTGATACAGAGCTGGAGAAGGGATAGGATCATGGGACGGGAGGCCTAGGGAGAAAGAAAGGGGGAGGGGGGAGAACCAGAGGGAGATGGAGAACAAGCAGAGTGATGGGCTCCCTATGTGACTCCCTTGTCCACTTGTCCCCCCCATCCCTTCCCACCGATCTCCCTCCTGGCACTTATCCTTGTAAGTGGAACAAATGCTACACCTGCCCTTACACTTTCTCCCTCACCACCATTCAGGGCCCCAGATAGTCCTTCCAGGTGAGGCGACACTTCACCTGTGAGTCGGCTGGTGTGATATACTGCGTCCGGAGCTCTCGGTGTGGCCCTTTATATATTGGTGAGACCCGACACAGACTGGGAGACCGTTTCGCTGAACACCTCCGCTCGGCCCACCAGAGAAAGCAGGATCTCCCAGTGGCCATACATTTTAATTCCACGTCCCATTCCCATTCTGATATGTCTATCCATGGCCTCCTCTACTGTCAAGATGAAGCCACACTCAGGTTGGAGGAACAACACCTTATATACCGCCTGGGTAGCCTCCAACCTGATGGCATGAACATTGACTTCTCTAACTTCCGTTAATGCCCCTCCTCCCATTCTTACCCCATCCCTGACAATATTTAGTTGTTTTTTTTTCTCTCTCTGCCCATCACTCTGCCTGTTCTCCAGCTCCCTCTGGTGCTCCCCCCTCCCCCTTTCTTTCTCCTGAGGCCTCCCGTCCCATGATCCTTTCCCTTCTCCAGCTCTGTTTCACTTTTGCCAATCACCTTTCCAGCTCTTAGCTTCACCCTCCCCCTCTGGTCTTCTCCTATCATTTCGCATTTCCCCCTCCCCCCACTACTTTCAAATCTCTTAGTATCTTTCCTTTCAGTTAGTCCGAGAAAGGTCTCGGCCTGAAATGTCGACAGTGCTTCTCCTTATAGATGCTGCCTGGCCTGCTGTGTTCCACCAGCATTTTGTGTGACTTGTCTTTGGTGCCCAGTTTGGTCCCAGACACCCAGAATTGGGCTGATCCTTCGTGCTTGATCCGTGATGTTCCCTGGTGTTCAGTCTGCTTCTCAGAACCAGTATGGAAAACTGACACAGGAAAATGCTAACAACACCCTGCAGAGGGAAAACAGATGATTTTACAGGTGGATGAGCTTGACCAGAACTGATTTGCAGAGCAGTGTTTAGAATTTAGTTCATCTGGCCTATGCCTGTGATAGTACACCACATGAAGCCCCAGCCACACTGGTTATATCAACCCGCTCAGTGATACACAGGGGATTGCAAATGCTGAAATCTGCAGCCACAAGGAACTCAGTGGGTCAAGCAGCAGCTGTGTGGCGAAAGGAAATTGTTAGATCGAAGCCCTGCATCAGGACTGAGAGTCAAGAGGAGAGATAATGTAGTATAACCAGGAGAGTGGGTGTGTGAGATGGAACTGAGGAGGGGTGAAAGATGAAGGTAGTTTGAAGCAGGATGGTGAGGAGGGGGAGAAAGAGATGGAGATGACAGACAGTAGCAGGTGAATGATGCAGAAAAAGAGGCAGCCCCTCTACACCTCCCCATCTCAGTCCATCTGTCTCTGTCTCTTTGACTGCCTCCACCTATCATCCATCAAGTTAAGTGCTTCTATCCAATTTTTTGCTGCTTTTTAGATTACATTTCAAAATACATTTCTTTTTAATAGCTTTAAAATATTTTTGATATCAGAGACTCTTACACATTCATGATAGTTAAGCAAAAATGTGCTGCAGTGCAGGTCACTGTTTTCAGCTAAGTTGGAGTATTGCGTTCAGTTCTGGTCGCCTCGTTGTAGAAAGGATGCGGAATCTTCAGAGAGGGTGCAAAGGTGATTCACCAGGGTGCTGTCTGGATTAGCCATAATGTCTTCTGAGGAAAGCTAGGGACTTTCTCTTTGGAGTCAAGGGAGATGAGAGGAGACTTGATTAGAGGTGTTTAAGATAGAGTGGACAGCCAGCACTTTTTCCCCAGGGTGGCAATACCTAACATGAGAGGATGTACCTTTAAGGTGTTTGGAGGAGAGTGTAGGGGGAGATATTTGACACTGAGGTGGTAAATGCATGGAACACACTGCCGGGAGGGGTAGTAGAGGCAGATTCTTCAAGGACACTTAGCTAGGCACAGGGATGAAAGAAAACTGGAGGGCTAAATAGGAAGAATGGGTTAGATTGATCTCGGAGTAGGTGCGTAGGTACATCATTGTGGGCCGAATGGTTTTACAGTGATGTACTGTTCAAAGTTTCAGGATTGATGCTTCTTTACTGAGCCATTTGAACCCCTGCTGCTGATCAGACCATTCCCTGAGTCTGGGACATTTCTAGTAGAAAAACAGGTGGTCCTCATCTGGAGTTAGGTCAAACTAGGCACAGAGTAATTTTGGATTTTAATTGTGGGTAGCAGTACTGGACCAGTGAGACTTGGCCCAATAAGTGTCATTATGGTTAGTCATAAATTTTACTCCTCAGTGGCCTCATCTTTGCCTATCATTATGGCATTATAGTCCAGCAGTCATACGAAAATAATGACAGGTAATTTTAAACGGCTGCTAATGTCACCTTGCTGCTCTGTAGAATGGTTGCCAGTACCCATGCACTGGTTTTAAGAGAAACAATATGATGTTAAACAAAGAATCTGATGTGTTCAATTTAACTTATTCTCAGCTAAATTCATGATTACAAATATGTATTTTTCTGTATCTTGCTGTGATAAGTGCAGTTCCATGCATCGCACTGCAATTGCAATTTGTCTACCAGTGTATTTCAAACAATAATTGCTTTGGTGGAAATGGAACAAAATCTCAACCCTCAGCTCCAAGAAGCGTGTATGTTTCTTTAGGTATTCCTGTGCAGTGGGCTCTATAATACATCTTACGTGTCTGTAAGACAATGGACTATAATTTTTCTTTCAACATTCCTCAGTCTCTTTAAAGGACCATCTGTACATGGGATTTAAAACAGTATTTTGAAACAGAAGATTTTGGAAAGGATACTTTAAAAAAAAATTTAAAAAATTGTGTTTGCACCAAGGCTCGAGGCTAATCATACAGCATTGACTCTGGCCTTCAGGCCTATTGAGACCATGCTGTCCCACAAAAACTCATTTACACCCATCCCATTTCATTCTCCCTGCATTCCTCCCCAATTCTATCTCTCAGCTACACTCTGTGGGGCAATTTACACTGGCCTATTACCCCACCAAATTACACATCTTTGGGATGTGGGGTGAAACGGAGCATGTGAGGAGGTGCAAACTCCTCACAGACAGTGTCAGAGGTCAGTATTGAATGCAGAGTTGGAGGGCTGAAGCAGCAGCTCAGTTATCTGCTTCACTGTGCTTCTTGGCTTCATAAACTGCCTCAGCTATCGCATTTCAGATAGCTTAAACAATCAATTATTCCTTGTACCTTAAGAAGCAAATAGGGGAGTTACTGAAATATGGTGACGTGAACAATGACTGATTTTGACATTGTTACTGAAGTTGACTATCAAACACTGAACGTGATGCAATCCAACTGTGATAACACACTGAAAGGCAAGGTTCAAAGTTGAAAGTACATTTATTATTGAAGTATGTATACTTCATACTACCTTGGGTTTCTCCTCCTTACAGGCAGCCATAAAACAAAGAAACCCAAAAGAACCCGTTACAAATAAAAGGAGTCATGTAATTGAATTGAGGTCACACAGATTGAACAAAAAAGTCTCTCAAGGAATAGACAGGATGGGGAAGAGTTCACGCTACATATTTTAGCTGAACATGGTGTACTAGCCAGAGCAGATAGAAATATCTCAAAGTTCAAAGTTCAAAAGTACACCAGGCACAGTTAGAACTAGAAAAGGGCTCAGTGACATGCAATGTTTTGGATTTGTGTCAAGCCAATAATATTTTATAAGCCTTTAATATTTTGTGTGACTAACATCAGGAAGAAAATAAAGTGAAGTGGAAGAAGATGGCCATAGCAGGGAAATAGTAATAATAATGGCTACCTATATAGCTAAAATTGAAATGCACTGAGGGAAAATTCTGTTCGTGACATGGATTGGAAAATTATTTCTACTAACAGTGTAGAACAAAGAGGCCATTGTAAATTCATGCTGTGGACAAGATGCAGGGACAGATTCAGTATACTAGTTGAAAACAAGGGACTTAGTGCCAATTGTGTGGAAGGGACACACACTAATGCCAAATCCAGAAAATACTAGAAACATTCAACATGTCAAGCAGCATCTATGGAAAGAGAAACAGAGTTAGTGTTTCAGATCCAAGACCCTTTATCAGAAATAAGAAAAATGAAAAAGGTATTTAATCCCTTTTTATTCCCCTTTCCATGTTCTGATGAAGTCTTTGAACTGATGTTAACCCTCAAAGTTCAAAGTAAATGTAACCCTCAGATTTGGCCAGCATGCGTTTGTCTAGGGGAAGATAGCCTCCGGCCCAGCCAAACTTGAGAAATCTTGTTTGTCTGGATAATGCATGATGTGTTGCCGGGTTACAAATATATCAGACAGTACACCATATGCAATTAAATGATTGAGCTTTATAATTCTTAATTTGACCTCAGAGTTAGTAAAGAAAACAAAAAGAAAAAGGCCCATTTTAATGTAACAGTCTAATGTGTACGTTGGAGCTCACAGTTTTCCATCCATTCATTCCCCATCGACCTCCGCTGACCGTCATTGACTCCCGGCCCCTCTCTCCAAGTCCACTCCATCCTGCAGTCTACCAACTCTCTCCACTCGCGTCTTCTCTCTCCATCTTCACCGACAAAAGACCATGAAATCCATTCTCTTGGCACATAAGAAAGAAAAACACCTCCCATCTTTGGCCAGCGCACATTCCACAGGCCCCGTTATCTCTAGTCATAACGCAAACACTGCAGCTACAGAGAAACCATCACATTAGCAGTGAAACCTTTCCCAGAACGTTCCATAAATTTACTGTCAAGGTAGAAATCCGTCACCGTATATAACCCTGACATCCATTTTCTTGTGGGCTTACTCAGTAAATCCAATAACCGTAACAGATCAATGAAAGACTGCACCCAAAAGAATGGACAACCAATGTACAAAAGACAAAAAACTGTATAAACACAGAAGAGAAAGGAGAAATAATAATAATAATAAGTAAGTAATAAATCTCGAGAGCATGAGATGAAGAGTCCTTGAAAGTGAGCCCATAGGTTGTGAGAACAGTTCTGTGATGAGGCAAGTGAACTCATCTCGTCTGGTTCAAGAGCCTAGTGGTTGAGGAGCAAGAACAGTTTTTGACTCTGGTGATGTAAATCCTGAGGCTCCGGTACGTTCTTCCTGATGACAGTAGTGAGAAGAGAACATGACCTGGGTGGTGGGGGTTCCTGATGATGGATGTTGCTTTCCTGTAACAATGCTCTGATGTGCTCAATGGTGGGGAGGGCTTACCCATAATGGACTAGGCCATATGGACCTCTTTTTGCAAGATTTTCCATTCCAGGGCATCAGCATTTCCATATCAGGCTGTGATGCAGCCATTCAATGTACAGTACTCGCCACCACACATCTATAGAAGTTTGTTAAAGTTTTAGATGTCCTGCTGAATCTTCACAAATTTCTAAGGAAGTAAAGGCACTGTTGTGTTTTCTTTGCTATTAACCTAGGCCCAGGTCTGGTCCTCTGAAATGATAACACTGAGGAATTTAAAGTTGCTGACCCTCTCCACCTCTGATCCCCCAATGATGACTGGCTAATGGACCTCTGGTTTCCACCTCCTGAAGTCAATAATCAGCTCCTTGGTCTTGCTGCTATTGAGTAAGAAGTTGTTGTTTTGGCACTACTAGGCCAGATTTTCAATCTGCCTCCAATAAACTGATTTGTCACCACCTTTGATTCAAACAACGACAGTGGTGTCATCATCAAAATTAATATTGGAGCGTTCTTAGTCACGCAATCATAAGTGTAAAGCGAGTAGAGTAGGGGCTAAGCACAAAGCCCTATGGTGTACCTGTGCTGATTAAGATTGTGGAAGAGATGTTGCCAATCCAAACCGACTGGGTTCTGCAAGTGAGGAAATTGAGGATCCAATTGCACAAGGAGGTATTGAGGCCAACGTCTTAAAGCTTATTGATTAGTTTTCTGTGGACGATAGTATTGAATGCCCCATTTATTTCTCTACAGATGCTGCCTGACCTGCTGAGATATTCCAGCATTTCCTGTTATTCTTTCAGATTTCCAACATTTGTAGATACTTGAGTAATTTTGCTCATGAGAGAAATCAATGCCAAAGTATCAGGGCGAGGACAACCAATTGCATTTCAGATGAATGGAAGGATCTCCCACAGCAATCAGTCTTGAGGCAGAGCTTTTGAAGCTAACAAGCCACATATTTGTTTGTTCATTATGTGTCGTGTTGTATTACGTAGATAATCATGACCATGAATGTTCTTGGCAAATTTTTCTACAGAGGTGGTTTGCCATTGCCGCCTTCTGGACAGTGTCTTCACAAGGTGGGTGACCCCAGCCATTATCAACGCTCTTCAGAGATTGTCTGCCTGGTATCAGTCGTCGCAGAATCCCAGGACTTGTGATATACATCAGCTGTTTATATGACCATCCACCACCTGCTCCCATGACTGCACACGACCCTGACTGAGGGGCTAAACAGGTGCTACACCTTGCCCAATGGCTAGCGGGGGGAAGGAGTGCCTTATACCTCCTTTGGTGGAGACCTATCTCCACCCCGCCACACAGAGCCACAAATTATCAATGTATAATGAAACTGCCCTGAAACCAACTGTGAATGGTCTCTGAAGAATCAAGAAAGTTAAAATGAGAATTTCATTGCAGTAGACCCATATATGGGTCAGACCCATATATGGAAGAAATACAGTGAAGTAGAAAGGGCAATTAAAGATAACTGTGTGGATTGATTCAATAGAACAACTAATTCAGCCAGACAGATTCAGTAAATTCTGTGCTCAGTAATGCATGTTGCTAATACACTTGGCTGAGTCTAACTCCAGGATATTTCTGGGGATATTGATTCAGTACAAACAACGTGACAGATTTCAGTCTCTCAGCCAGTGATGCAGAACACTGAGGAGCCTAGTCAAAAAGTTTACACATTGCATCTCCCAAAGTGAATAGAATGAAGTCAGACCAGAGATAATTAGGATAATCTGGATGACCTGATCTGTAGAGGTGAATGGATTATTGCTTTCTAGGTTAAGAAAATTCAAGATGATCAAAGGCATTCAAAAGCTGACACCTGGGCGAGAATGGGTGCCTCCACAGATTTATTGCCAGTGCCTGCTGGCCTGAAATCAATGAGAAGATCAACATCTAATTAAAAAATACCTTCAAGACCTTTAGTGAAAGTAAAGCATAAAGATTTTGGATTTTTAAAGATTTTGTCTTTCATTATTGAATGAGGGATGTTGTGTTTGAGTTACTTGTAACAGCACTGATGGACAATAATTGTTCTTTACTCTTGTCATTTCTTTAAGGATAGTATCGTTCCACCACATGCTAATCTTGCAACAGATTGTAGTGACAGATTTTCTACAGAGGCAGTTTGAAAGAAGACAACAGTACACATCCCTGATGGCTCTAAATTTGTTTACAATTCAAATTACTGACTATCTCCAGCACCTTAGAGAACGAATAAGGCAAAGTCTGGGACTGGTTAGGAAGTCTAAGCATAATGTTCATCAAAAAATTAAACTGCAGATGCTGAAAACCTGAAATGAAAACAGAAAGTAGTGGAAGAACTCAGCTGGCCAGGCAGCAGCTGTAGAAACAGATACAATTACCACTTTAGGTCAGAAGTCTTCATTGGAGTTTAATCTTGCTAAATTCACAACTACACATTTTCTTCATAGGAAGAACCAACCATCCCAACTTACTTGGGGCCCCCATGTGACTCCAAGCTAAATGTCCCCTGGATGATTAGGATGTGAATGAATACTTTTGCCAGCAAAAAATCCAAAGCAACAAACACATTTTTCTATTCTGTTTTTATATGAACAGTAAGCTATTCTAGTTTTGTGGACAAGAAGCTACAGTTCAATACTGGAACTATTATTGCAATGTTCTGTACTGAAAGTGATTAATTGGACTATGCCAAGGTACTCAAAATGGACACAATGGCAGTGGTGGTAATCATGAACAGGGAAGATGAAGGTGGAGGTGTGGAGAGTTAGGTGATGCCTGGATTAAAACTGGTGAAAAGGAAATTGAAGATACGAGGGGTGATTGATAAGTTTGTGGCCCAAGGTAGAAGGAGTCAATTTTAAAAAAACCTACCCACATTTATTTCTCAACATAGTCCCCTACTACATGTACACACTTAGTCCAGCGGTCATGAAGCATACTGATCCCTTCTTTGTAGTCCACAGCAGGGGTGATTGATACGTTTGTAAGTTTGTAGCCTAAGGAATAAGGAGATGAGTTATTAACTTCAAACTTTCTGCATTATCACTCAAAGAGTTGAACTGCACGTGCATGTAACAAGAGTGTCTTGGACTTCCAGGTAGTCTATAGCAGGGGTGATTGATAAGTTTGTGGCCTAAGGTGGAAGGAGATGTGTTATACAGCTCTTGATACATGCATGTGCAGTTCAACTCTTTGAGTGAAAATCCAGAAAGTTAATACTCATCTCCTTCTACCTTAGGCCACGAACTTATCAATCACCCCATGCTGTGGACCACTTCTGGAGGTCCAAGATGCCAACTTCTGCAAAGAAAGGATCTATATGCTCCACGACCGCTGGACTAAGTATGTAAATGTAAGAAAAATAAATGTGCTAGGTTTTCTCAAATTGACTACTTCTACCTTAGGCCACGAACTTATCAATCACCCCTCGTAGCTCAGGGAAGAAATAATCAAAACCTGGATAGCTAATAGCAACTGAAGTGAGAACCTTAGCACAAGTCATGATACAAGATGTATGGGGCAGTACAAAAAGGGGGTATCTTTCTTGTCCAGATGGCTTAGTGAAGTGGGAGAATGCGTTCCCCTTATGGTGTTTGTATGAGCATAGCAATATTAAACATCAAAGGGCTGGAAAGGACTAGTTGATCCACCAAGCTCGACCAATATCATGGCGGCTTTGGAATGTTGGGATGAACCACTTCTTCCTCATTTGCTCTGTTCATAGTAACCTATATGGGGAAAGTTATTGTCTCCTTTATAATGCATCTGAACCATCCAACTGAGAGCCCTCTTGCCAACCCCACACACCTCTGACTATTCTGATGGATCCTGATTTTAGCTCAGGTCTTCACCTCGTGACCTCCTGCAGACATATAAATTGAAGCAGACACAAACAAATCAACATGGGAGTCGGCACAGAAAAAATCTACCACCCAACACGTGCAACCAATGAAAGGAGTTTTCTGCCTTTGTATTGCAATAAAAAAAATATTTTGAGTTTTTCTCTTTAAACAAAATCCGCTGGGAATTTGTTGAGGCAGATTTCTGAACCTGCCTCAGCTCCATAATTACTTTAAATGTTTCCTGTTCCCTTGCCTGACCTCTTTAAAACGAAAGGCAGTGTGCTTCCCAGCTAAACAATAGGGTTGATGTTTTGTTTGCTTTACAACTCTATTTGTCTCTATTAGTCAGTGTCTGCCATGAGATGATGCACTTAGCCCCTAACAGCAGTTCAGTCAGCTCTTGACACATGATCAGAGAAGGATGGGAATGTTTCCCTTCATTTGCTTTAGTAGATAAGAGTAGGCGTAACTAATTGTACCCAAAAATAATGCAAAACAACCCTTCATGCAACATTTAATCTGCTCCACTGCCCCCTCCCAGCCTTGTGAAATTGCCAGTGTGCAGAAAAAGAAAGACAGGGCACTTCGAGCTGAGAAGCTGGTGACGATTGCAGATATTACTTCATCAATCCATTGAGAAAGGAGCATCAGTCACGCAGAAGGAGGCAACATACACTTCCTTACATTTCTCAACAATTTATTTTCTTGTTGGTCCTTGTTTGCACTGCACAGTACGATAAGCTGAATACGTGAATTCTCTGCCCACCACAAGCCTCTTTAGAGCTCCACTCCCTCTCCTTCATCACTTTCCCCTTTCCTTCACAACCATCTTTAGGTCTCTTTCTCTCTTTCATTCTCTCTGTCTCTGTTTCTCTCACTCCAATGCTACCCTGCTCTAATAGTCTGACCTGTTTGGGAGCTAACTAATTAGTTTTGACAGTCAAAAGATTAGCTAATGGAAGGTCAGTAATTAAAGCATGATGCTGTTTAGGGACATAATTACTAGGCAACCTCAAATAATTGTATGGAATTGATTGGAAAGTGCTCTATTAATATCGGACTCTGTGTAATGCCACAGCACAGCTGTGACAAAGGTGCAGTGAAAAGTTAGCAACTTCCTGATAATTCAACAGTGGAATATGACTCGATCACCCTGGATTGATCAAATTGCGATCAGTTATTGATCTGTCAATGAGAATCATTAGGAACAAACTCCAAGCAGATGTACAAACCTGATATTGAGAAAAAGACTGTTCAGTATACTAAAGAGTAATGACATGGGCTCAGATAGATCGGTTGGGGGAAATCACAAGGTCATGCTTAACAAGTTAGTTTTGATAAAACAGATTAAATATCAAGAAGTTCCTCACTCAGGGGTTAGTGGACCTGTGTCTTAGGGTGTTATTTAATGAAGAGAAGGTTGTAAATCTAGTCAGCTCCATCTTGGGTACTAGCCTACAAAGTACCCAGGACATCTTTAGGGAGCGGTGTCTCAGAAAGGCAGAATCCATTATTAAGGACCTCCAGCACCCAGGACATGCCCTTTTCTCACTGTTACCATCAGGTAGGAGGTACAGAAGCCTGAAGGCACACACTCAGCAATTCAGAAACAGCTTCCCCTTTGCCATCCGATTCCTAAATGGATATTGAATCTTTGGACACTACCTCATCTTTTTTTAATATACAATATTTCTGTTTTTGCACATTTTAAAAATCTATTCAATATATGTAATTGATTTACTTGTTTATTTATTATTGATATTATTTTTATTTTATTTTTTTTTTTCTCTCTGGTAGATTATGTATGCATTGAACTGCTGCTGCTAAGTTAACAAGTTTCATGCCACATGCCAGTGATAATAAACCTGATTCTGAGTTGTTAAATCTGTCAGTGTGAGTGAAATGTGTCTCTGACTGAGGTCGATATCATTCGGATCAAACACTGTCATGTAATTCCCTAGAAATAATTTTGATTATCTGTGCATGTGTGAGAGGGGATACAAGGGTGGGTGGGGGTGGTTTGTGAGGGGGGGGATTAGTTTGGAAAGTGTTGCAATAACTTTCCTTCTATTTGTCTTCAGTTTGTAATCTTGTCTGCCTCTCCTAAGAGGAACATGGAGCTAACAGGGTGAAGAGCGTTTACATTTCATAAGCAGATTGGAGAAGCATGACGAGCTTATTCTCCTATTAATCTTTACTTGTGTATTCTATCTGACAATACATTCTATAAAACAGAAGTTACCTCCAGATGAGTGAACTTCATAGTTCTGGGGATTTGAATTCTCTAGATATTGCTTAGATCATTTTTCAAACATTGTAACTTTTTCTTCCTAACTGTTTGCAAAACTCCAATCCTTGCTATTATCAGCTTGTGGCTTCACCAGTGATTTTCCAACAGACTTCCCTGTTTCCATCCTGCCTCAATGGACTCAAATAACACTATTCCTTATTCACTTGAAGTTCCTTCTCATCCTCATTGTCCCATGTTCGTGCCAGAATATTCTGATCTTCTGTAAGTAAGTGGCCACTTTATCAGGTATAGGAGGAACATAATAAAGCAGCCACTGAGCAACTGCTAGTGGTCTTCAGCTGTAGCCCATCCACATCAAGATTCAATGTGTTGTGCATTCAGAAGTGCTTTTCTGCACATCACTCTTGTAAAGCATAGTTATTAATTAGTGTTAACTTCCTGTCAGCTTGAACCAGTCTGGTCATTCTCCTCTGACCTCTCTCATTAACGAGGCATTTTCACCCACAGAACTGCTGCTCACTGGATCTTTCTTGTTTTTCACACCATTCTCTCCCAAACTCTAGAGACTGGTGTATGTGAAAATCCCAGAAGATCAGCAGTTCTGAAATACTCAGACCACCCAGTCTGGGTCAAAGTCACTTAGATCACATTCCTTCCCCATTCTGATGTTGGTCTGAACAATAACTGAACCTCTTGACCATGTGTTGCATGCTTTTATGGATGGAGTTGCTGCCACATGATTGGATGATTGAATATTTGGATTGACAAACAGGTGTACTAATAAAGTGGCCATTGAGTGTATAAGGATTTTTTTTCCAATTGTTCCTGCAAATTTCTATCTTCTATGTGAACTTTGTCTCTTTTCCTGTGCCGTTCCCCTAGCACCCTTCATTATATCCGTCCCCAAAATCAGTGCTCACTGTTGACATCTCTTTTCTTTTCCAGTGTTCCTACACTTTATCTTTCCTTCTTAATCCCTCCATATTCCAACCTCTCTTTCTGGTTTCAAAATTCTAAACCTATTTGCCTCTTTTTTTTGGCTGATCTTATTTGGCCATTCTCAATTCCTGCATGGTGTCCATACTTTACATTTTATCATGTTGGCACCAGAACGTGTCTTAACATTTGAGGGCAGTGCCCAGCATATCCTTGGTTGTTAATGTAAAAGATACAGTTCACTGTGTGTATGTGTGAAAAATAAATCTGAATCAGAATCTCTGAAACATTTCAATATAAGGAAATCAATGTCAATCAAAGTCAATTTAAGCCGATGTTGTTTAACATGTCTCTGGGCAATGTTAACATATTGGGCTAACCTATGACAAGAAGTTGCCTGTCTTTACCCAAAAACCTCTTTACTCCTTTGTTCTGAAGAGGCCAACAAATGAGTATTTTTAATAAAGCTCCTAGTACTCATTTAATGTAAATTACATAATCCATGATTTTATGGCCTAGTAATGGATAATCTTCTCTAAGATTTCAATGTCTTGGTTTATTAAGTGCATTATTAAAGGAACCAAATCCACAGATGTGTATTTATATTTGTGTTTCATTATTCCAAAATATGGGCACATCTGCAATGTTCTGTTCAAAGGTTTCACAGGTACATTTAATGTCAGAGAAATGTATACAATATACATCCTGAAATTCTTTTTCTTTGCAAACATCCACAAAAACAGAGGAGTTCCCCAAAGAATGAGCATCAGTTAAATGTTAGAACCCCAAAGTCCCCTCCAGCTCCCCCTCCCTCCCCCTCGTAAGAGGCAGCAAGCAACAATCCCCCCTCCCCCACCAGCAAAAAAAAGCACCCGCACCCGCCACCAAGCACTCAAGCGTGAGCAAAGCAATAGCAAAGACACAGACTTGCAATTACCCCAAAGACTTCATGATTCACCTGACCTTCGACATCCCATAGGTTCGTTCTCTCTCCCTAATAAGGGAGGAAGATGTGTCCCTGTTTAACAGTGAGAGGGGAGACATAACAAACAACTTGCTGGTTTACGGTGTTAAAAAGTCCATTACATCGCCTTTTTCGAGCTCTGTGCCCAATGATCTCGAGTTTCTGGGCACACAGCCATAGGTATTCCAACTCCCCTGACGATACACAGATCTCTGCCATGTCACTGACCTTCAATCCAACCAGAAAAGACTCCCTTTGTTTTGACTATTTGCCTCCTGCCAATCAGCCAATCCTTTGTACATGCTGGTATCTTTCTTGTAATTCCATGGGCTCTTATCCTGCTCAGCAGCCTCATGTGCAGCACCTTGTCAAAGGCCTTCTGAAAATCTAAGTAAACAACATTCACTGACTCTTCTTTGTCTATCACACCTGTTATTTCCTCAAAGAATTCCAACAGATTCGTCAAGCAATATTTTCCCTAAAGGAAACCATGCTGACTTTGACCTATTTTACCATAAGACATAGGAGCAGATTTAGGCCATTCAGCCCATTGTGTCCATCTGATATTCCATCATAGCGGATCCCGGATCCCATGCAACACTAAACACCTGCCCTCTCGCCATATGCCTTGATCTCCTGACCGATCAGGAAACTATCAACTTCCGCCTTAAATATAGCCATAGACTTGGCCTCCACTGCAATCTGTGGCAGAGCATTCCACAGACTCTAACTGTAGCTAAAAAAAATTCCTCTTTACCTCTGTTCTAAAAGGTCACCCCTCAATTTTGAGGCTGTGCCCTCTAGTTCTGGATACCCCCACCTTAGGAAACATCCTCTCCACATCCACCCTGTCTAGTCCTTTCACCATGTGCCTCCAAGTGCCTTGAGACCTGATCTTTAACAATTGATTCCAACACTTTACTAATTACTGAGGTCAAGCTAACAGGCCTATAATTTCCTTTCTTCTGCCTTCCTCTCTTCTTAAAAAGTGAAGTGTCATTTGCAATTTCCCAATTCTCTGGAACCATTCCAAGATCTAGTGATTCTTAAAAGATCATTACTAATGCCTTCACAATCACTTCAGCTACATCTTTCATAATAGGACCATAAGACATAGGAGCTGAATTAGGCCATTTGGCCCATCAAGTTTGCTCCACCATCCAATCATAGCTGACACTTTTATCCCCTCCTCAACCCCATTCCTTGGTCTTCTCCCTGTAACCTTTGATGCCATGTCCAATCCAATGACCTGGCCTCCACAGATGCACGTGGTAACAAATTCCACAAGTTTACCACCCTCTGGCTAAAGAAATTTCTCTGCAAAGAATCCTAGGGTGCAGTCCACTTGGTCCAAGTGACATCCACCTTCAGAACTTAAAGCTTCCCAAGCACCTTCTCCCTAGTAATAGCAACAGCACTCACTTGTGCCCCCTGACACTCTTGCGTACTTCTAGTATCATCCACAGTGAAGACTGATGCAAAATTCAGTTTGTGCACCATTTCCTTGTCACCCATTAAGATAATCCAGTGTCATTTTCCAGCAGACTAATATCTACTTTCGCCTCTCGCTTACTCTTTATATATCTGAAAATATGTTTAGTACCCCCTTTGATATTATTGGCTAGCTTACCTTCATATTTCATGTTTTCCCTCCTTATAGCTTTTAGTTGTCATCTGTTGATTTTTAAAAGCTTCCCAATCCTCTAACTTCCCACTAATTTTTGTTCTATTATATGCCCTCTCTTTTACTTTTATGTTGTCTTTGACTTACCTTGTCAGCCATGGTTGTGTCACCGCACTTTTAAAATCTTCTTTGGCCAGTTCCTCTCTCATACCTCTATAGTTCCCTTTCCCTTTACTCCACTGTATTATTGTTACAGCTGACTTACGCTTCTCGCTGTTGAATTGCTGAGTGAATTCTATCATATTTTGATCACTGTCTCCTAAGGGTTTCTTTATACCTCAAGCTGGCTTATCAAATCTAGTTCATTATACAGCACCCAATCCAGAATAGTCTTTCCCCTAGTGGCCTTAACCACAAGCTGCTATCTCAAAAAGCAATCTCATACGCATTCTACAAATCCTATATCTTGGGATCCAGCACCAACCTGATTTTTCCAATCTACCTGCATATTGAAATTCCCCATGACTATTGTGACATTTTCCTTTTTCCTTTTCCTTTTCTATCTCCAGTTGTAATTTGTAACCCACATGCTGGCTACTGTTTGGAGGCCTGTATATAACTTCCATCAGGGTCTTTTTACACTATCAGTTTCTTAACTCTACCCACAAGGATTCTACATCTTCCAATCCTATGCCACCTCTGTCTAAGGATTTGATTTCATTTTTTCAAACATAGCCATGCCAACTCCCCTGCCTACTTGCCTCTGCTGTCAATGCAATATGTGTCCTTAGATGTTAAGCTTCCTACTATATTCTTCTTTCAGCCACAACTCAGTAATGCTCATAACATCATACCTACCAATATCTAACTGCACTACAAGATCACCGACCATATTCCATATACTGCATGCATTCAAATATAATACCTTCAGTCCTATATTCATCACACTTTTTGATTTTATCTCCACGTTGCTCTGCAACTCATCCCACTGACTGCAATTTTGCCCTGTCATCTGCCTGTCCTTGATAGTCTCAGTAAAGACTTTCAGTGATTTTTGGGTTTAAGTCATTTACATTTTGCAAATGGCTTTGGCTACCAGTCTTCCGTTCCTTGAAAATGTATTGTGGATTTAATTAGGAACAATGCATTCCTAAAAGCTGTGGATCACAGTCCAGACACTGCTGGCGCCTGTGGGATGGATGCGAATCAGAAGGTATATGTAGGTTCAAAGGAAAGCATTGTCTATACTTTGTAAATATGGAATTTTCCTTTCCGCCAAAAGCATCTCCATATTGATGCCTGCTGTACCTTGTTTTGTCAAACAAAGAAGCTGCTTTGTATCTGCCAGTAATTCTCTCCGGTGATCTCATTCACACAACAACATACACTGCATCTGCTTGTATACCAACTGCCCCATACTCAGCCCCATCTCTCTGGTTTGCTTGTCCCTATCTTACTTTTATTTCACTCAGAAATTCAATTTGCATGGAATTACGAGACTGTACAAAGAGCAGAAAAAGCAGAAATGACAGCATGTTGCAGGAAAAGCATGGTCAATTTTTGAAAACCAAACAGATCATCTTTTTAAAAGTAAATGCAAAAACCATTTCTGTACAATGGGTTGACAAGAAGAGGCAACTCAAAAGTGCATACATTAAAGGATGTGATATATGATATTGTCCTCTTTAAAGCGAACAGTGAAGTGGATGTCTGAAGCTAAAGCAGGACAAATGGTAGCCTGTTTCTAATCATGGCATTGCCCACAAAAGCAATGGCGCGTCTAGAAAAGTAACTCATAGCACAATATTGTTTCCCACTTTGTAATCCGGTGCTCAGTTTGGGATCTGCAATCCATTGTAACATACTGACAAAGGGTCTCCACCTTCTTTCCAACTCAGTTACCTTCTTTCCAGATGCTTCCTTACCTGATAAGTGTTTCCCAGCATTTTCTGCTTCATCTTTGATCTCCTGCATCTGCAGATTTTATTTTTTGGTTTCCAAACATAGAATCACAATAGAAATTTTTGGTAGAACGTAAATATCATTTAAAAGATTGTCCATGAAGCTCTGTTCTCTCAAGTAAGGATGGAATTCAGAAGTTATTTCTTGGAACATCTGAAGAATTCCACGAAGTCTGTTAATGCTGAACGCAATATAACTTTTAGATGAAAAAATGATAAATTTGAAACAAAAGGTACGATTGTGAGAGGAGAGTAGAACTGCAAGATGAATTTTGTTTTATTACTTTACACAAAAGTCTATTTAGATGGGCTGCAATTTTCTTGTGAAAGCAAATGCATACTGAAGAAAAAATTATTGGGAGTAGAGTGAAAGTTTGATCTAGGCTGTGTATTGAGACAAGAATCCTTGCAATGCTGCTGGACAGCCACAGCTCCAGGCAGTCAGATACAAACCCAAGAGCAAATGCTTTCTGTGTGGAGTTCGCACCATCCTCGTGGCTGATTCAGTTTTCTCACACATCTCGATGCACGCAGGTTAATCGCACAGAAGGCTAAATGCAGGTGAATTGACTGATGGAAAGTGCACCACTTGGCTAAATGTTGGAATTGTTGGGAAAAAGTGTGGGGGAGGTTTATGTATCAATAGATATGCGGGGAGACATTGAAAGTAGTGCAAATATTGTTACTTGATAGTTGGTGTGGACTGGGCCAAGTGGCTGTTTGCATTATGTATCTTTTTCAGACTCTACATCCATATTAGAAAGGCACAGAGGAGGTATAGTACCAACAGAGTGGTAGCAAAAGGGCTGCCTTTTCTCTGCGGTATTCCCTTGAAACAACGTCTGCTGTTAATTTATTTGTGGCATTGCCTCACAGCCTCACTTTGCTCTTTTGTTTTAGTTGGTCGCAGATTTTCTGGATGAGCATTCTCATTATCAGTGATAGCACTTTCCACACTTTAATTTATTATGGTGCAAAGCTCATCTGCGACCTTTGATGTGTAAATATTTTCAGGAAAAATAACCATTATAATCCAAAGCCCAGAGCTTGCTCATTTACATTACAAAGTATCACATAATTTATTGTGACCTACTCAGGGATAGATGGATGATACTACACTGCTAGCATGCATTTATTAAATTGTATGATCCTTAATTCACAGGTAATAAAACTGGCAGATCTAGCAACAAACCTCCCAACTTTGCTTTCCTGGATGCCACTGTCTACCTCCTTCTCTAAACTTCACCTCCCCAACTCTGCCCTTAACTGACACCAAATCCAATTCACCCATCATCCCCACAACTACTGATTTACTCAATTTAAAATTTTCAGGTGCAATCCATCGACTCGATCACCTCTCTCTTTCCCTGTAACTCCTTCCAGCGGAGCAACACCGTGAGACATCTCATCCTTACATCTCTGACCTGTTGTATTTCCTATTTTGTTCACTACACCCTTGGTAAATGAGGCTTTGGCTATCACAGCATGCAATTTAAAAATCCCTTCCCAAATATTATGGCCTGGCTGACTTAAAGCCAACCTCACTGACAAAACTGTCAAGCTGATCAACAACACCTCTACGCATTAACCCACCCCACCACCATTACATCCACATCAGCCACTCTTCTCCACAGCCCCTCTGAACCCTTCATTCCTTACATTCCCCTACATAATATCAGTCTATGCATGTTAGCTAATCTTACATGTATATAGTCACAATCAACAGTTACTTGTAGATCGTGTTTATAGGATTGCTTTTATATTTATTGTGTTTTTTAAGCTGGATCAGATCCAGAGTAAGAACCATTTAATTCTTTACACTCGTGCACTGAAGAATGGCAATAAACAATCTTTAATCTTGAAGCCTGAAAGCATTTGTTTTGTCTCACTAGATCTCAGTTTAATGATTTATTTTGTCTGCATTAGTGTGACAATCTTCAACACCTAACTTCGGCTAAAATCTATCCAATTTAGTCTTGAAGTTTTCAATTGAAACTTTAGCATCTTTTTTGGGGGGGAGTGAAGGGTTGCATATTACTGCAACATATTAAGGGAAAAAAACTTTTATGATTTACCCATAATTTTAAGAGATAATGGGCTGGGCCTTAGTGAAACAAAGAGTTCCTTTCATCAATACATCAAAAGTCTGGTTGATATAAGCTTGTCATGACTTATGCAATGAAGATGAATCCAATGTTTGCACAGCACAAGGCAATGACAAAATATTTCTGTGTCCAACGAGGCAGATGAGAATATGCTGATGAGACTAATATTTATTGTGACTTACTCAAGAACAATTGGATGATACTGTGCTGTTAGCATCCACATATTTCACAAAGTGGGCTGGTGCTTAATTCACTGGAGGAGATGGATTTCTAGCAAATTTCTTCAAGGAAAAGGTGGCAAATTTTGTAAATATTAAATGCTATAAGTTTCTGTTGGATTAAAATACAGTCCCTGTTGCTAATCCTGTGTAAATTCTGCATGGATGACACTCAGCAGTCAAAAACACTGGTCCATTATCGCCTACACATTCAGTGGTGGGATGGTGAGTTAGGGTGAGCTTGAAGATTAAAGCCTACTTTAATCTACAAGGCTAAAACAGATAACTTGGTAATGAGCATGAACACTGAATATTAAAGAACCTGTGTGAGAATGGGGCACAAGCATGAAGAGAGAGCAGTTTACTGGAAACGGGCAAATTCAGTGTTCATTTCAGAGTGTTGCAAAATGCCTAGACAGGAGATAAGGAGCTGTTTTCCTTGTTTAAGTTTGGCTTCGCTGTGGAAGTAGAGGAGGCTGCAGACAAAAAGGAAGGAAAGGGAATGAGATGTTGAGTTCAAGTGGCATGCAACAGGAAGCTCAGGGTCATCCTTGGTACCAGGCATGGGTGATCTCCAGAGCAATCATCCATCTCTCCATTGCAGGGGAGACCACATGGTGAAAACAAATGCGTTGCATCAGATTGGAAGCAGTGTAATTTCCATTAATCCCTTGAACCTGCAACACCAAAAAGGAAAATCGTATTAATGTTTTGTTTTGAACAGTTGTGTCAGTTTTTTACATTGGGAATGGGACACAGTGGAGGTGATAGGAAGTTGCAGGCCCTGTGGTGAAACCTCCAGGACTGCGTTCAACTAGAGATGGCAGCCTGACCAGCTCCAATAGTTCACATCGCTATCACCAGTCCTGGGTGACTTCCAATGCAAATAAAGTCAGCAATAAGATAATAGAGTCTGTGGGGAGAGCCCACAGATTGACAGTAGGACCTGAAGTAGGAGGGATGCCAATCTTTATGTGGAATAAATACACTTGCCTACAAACAAGGAGAATGAGAGGTGTATAATGCTACAGTGTCTGAGCTACTTTTCATTGATTCTCCATGCAAAGCTTGCCAAGTTCCATTATCTGATGATCAATAATTCTGGGTTTTATTCTATGCCTTCTGAAGTTTTCATTACAATAACTGCTACCTGTTTAACTTCTCTCTGCTGTTCCATATGTGCCTACTCATCATGAGTTGGCAATGTACCAGGATCCTTTAATGTGTCCAGAAAGCCTAAAATTAAAGATACTGGAAATCCGAAATAACCTTTCATGCACCTGAAGAATTAACTCTAATTCTGTTCCCACTCTTGCTAGCTGATTAAGTGTTTCTGCACTTTCTGTTTTTAATTTCTTTTATTCCTACCAAATGCCATATTAGTGGCAAGTAATACAGGTGCAGAAGAGGCATAGTGATTAAATTAATGGTCTGGTAATTCAGAGTGTGTGGGAAAATAATCCAGGGAATTGAGTTCAAATCCCATCTCAGCTATTGTACAAATTCAATTAATACCACTGAGTCTAAAATAACTGCTTCAAAAATAATGAAATAATATCTAAAAAATAATAAGAACTTTTTAAAAATCATGAACAGTGATAAACACATTGCAAGAATCTATCTGGTTCACCGATGTCCTTTGCAGAAGGATGTTGGTCTTTCCTACTCATTCTAGCCTATGTGTGGCTTCAGATCCACTAATTAAAAACAGACTATGTTGGAAAGAGTCATCAACTTGAAAAAATAATGCCGTTTCTCTTTCTACAGATGTGGCCTGATCTGATGTGTGTTTCTGGCATTCTCTTCATTGGCTTCAGCTTTCTAGCATCTGCAGCTTTCTGATCTCCAAACCTCCCAAGGCAGTTGACCCTGAAATGGCTACTCATTCCATGGCAGTCAAGGACAGGCCAGTGAATTTTGTTTGGCTATTGTGTCAATAGCAAATGGACTAACTTAGGTGAATGTCATAGCTACATTGAAGGAAGAGTGAAATGGAATTGGTTTATTAACATCACATGTAGCAAGTTACAGTGAAAAGCTTACCCTTTATACAGATCATTTCAACAGTGCATCGAGGTAGTACAATGTAAAACAATAACAGAATACAGAATAAATTGTAGCAGAAACAGAGAATGTGCAGTGCAGATAACAATAATGAGGTAGATTGTGCAATCAAGAGACTCGCTTATCATACTAGCAAACCATTTAGTAATCTTATAACAGCTGTCTTTAAGCCTGGTGGGTACATGCATTCAGGTTTTTGTATCTTCTATTCGATGGGGGGGGGGGTGCAGAGGAGAGAGGACCTGTGTTTAGTGGGGTCTTTGATTACACTGGGTGCTTTACTGAAGCAGCAAGAAGGATAGACAAAACCCATTGGAGAGGCCAGTTTCCGTGATGTGCTGTATTGCATCCACAGCTCTCTGGGTGAGAATGGAAAGACAGGATGGGAGTAAGTGGAACAGGAGAAAGTTCATAAGGAGTTTAAACACTGGCATGAATCCGTATGCCAACAGTCCTGTTCTTCTGTTGTACATTCCATGTAATAAAGAGAACAGCGTATATGCCATCTGGTCTGACAGTTCCCTCTCAGGTATGGATTTTCCCTCCAATGCTCCCCCCTTTAGAGAACCACAATATTTTGTGACTGCCATCTGATTCCACCTAAATTTATACTTTTATATGCCTTGAGGTACAGCATTTATAATTAGGGCAGGGTATGTCTTCCTTCTTGAAGAGGAAATTATGAAAATTCTGCTCTAAATGGAATGAATGACTGAAGCAGACTTATTTATAGAAGTTGCATGCTTTTACAAGCAAAGCTTGCGACAATGTCAATGAAATCACTTTGGAGCAACAGCTTTAATTTGTAATTTGTAATGAATTAACATTACATTAATTAATTAACATTAATTTGTAATGAATTTTAAATAGGAATCATGAAAGTGAGATTAAGGGGTAATACAAAGGGTTGAATCCAAGAATACTTACAAAGTTTCTTTATTCTGCATTCTAAAGCCATTGGATCAGGTTATGAAGTTGCTTCCTTTTGAGAGTGCTTCCACCACTTGAGTTCTATTGGGAAAGAAAATATCAGGTCTTAAGAAGTAGGAACAGAAATGGGCCATTCAACTTCTCCTGTTAGATCTGCTATTCAATAAGGTCTTTGCTGATCTGATCTTGGCCTCAGCCCTATTGTGTTGCTTTCTGCCATGACCCTTGACTTCCTGCAGACCAAAAGCTGTGTTCTTCAACCATGTATATATGATTTGCACGCGCACGCACACACACACACACACACACACACACACACACACACACACACACACACACACACACACACACACACACACACACACACACACACACACACACACACACACACACACACACACACACACACTTCCCATATAGATGCATTGTACATACATGCAGCCTTCACCACACTCCGAGGTAGAGAATTCCAAAGAGTCATGACCATTTGAGAGACAATAATACTCCTCATTTTTGTCCTAAACAGGAAATCCCTTATTCAGCAGTGAGTTTTACCCAGTCCTCTGGTACTCCCTCCTCCATCAACTTCACTACCTCTAGCCTAAGCCCCAATACTCCAATACCCTACCTTCCCACTTCTAATGCCTGGTTGCCCAGTGCAGTGCTTCTTCACTTTGCTTTCTTTGCTGCCTCCCTATAAAGTGGTCTCATTTTCAGGCCCCCCACCACTCCCCCATAAGTAGTCCTGGCAACAGGATTTCACCGGCTGCCAATCAGCGCTGTCACAAAGTGAACTTGAAGGCCAAGGCAGGGCCAACGTTGTCTATGTTGTCACAGCATGCTATGATATGAACAGTGAGGAAGACAATGATTTAAAAATTATTCACAGGTGTGTGGGCAAATATTCTGGTTTGACTTAACTTTGCTATATCCTGTAGTTTGTAATGTACTTTGTAATTACTTATGGTAGTAGTGTTACTACCACAGTGGGTGGTAGATCTCTAGATTGGGTTGAAGAGGTTAGATCGCTGGAGGCATTTATAGAAGATGTAAATCAATTATTGCAAGATCAAAATGTAGAGGGTAATGGGGAACTGGCAGAGACAATGAGTCAAGGTATGGTGCAGATCAGCCCTGGTCATACTGAATGGCAGGATAAGCTTAAAGCACTGAGTGGCTTAGTCCTGCTTCTGTTTTCTTTTAACACACACAAAATGCTGGTGGAACGCAGCAGGCCAGGCAGCATCTATAGGGAGAAGCACTGTCGACGTTTCGGGCCGAGACCCTTCGTCTGTTTTCTTTTGCTTCTTTTATTGATCCAATCAGCCAGCCCTAGCTTGTGGTTCCATCGTTAATTTTGCAGAGTTTCTGGGTTCGAGGGCCATTCCAGAGATAACACTGCAATACAAAACTGCACAGGTGCTGAACTGTTGGAGGGAATACGCTTGCTGGTCAAACAGTCCCATAGCAGTTTACTTTCACTCCTGTTGCAGAGAGTTGAATAGATTATAGAGTCATGGAGCTAGGAATCAGGGCCTTCAGCCCACGCAGTCTGCTATGACTATCAAACACCCTTCAGCAATAAATCCTAGTGCAGTCTTCCTCTCACATCCTCATCAACTACCCTCCCCACCAGTTCTCTTGTTATCCAGAAAAAAAACTAAAATCTAAAAATCAGCAAACAGGAATGAGACAAGAATGGTGGAAGTAGACAGAGTAAATGCCAGTCCTGAAGAAGGGTCTCAGACCAAAACATCAGTTGTTTATTCAATTTCCATAGATGCTGATTGACCTGCTGAGTTCCTCCAGTATTTTGTGTGTTTTGCCTTTGTTCTTACTGTATGGTTGAAGGAATAGAGTCTGCCATTTTGTGAGATGGCTCTTGCAAACACTCTCATGTGATCTGGTTCTTGCTCATGAATGGCTCAATCAGAGCAACTGAATGTGAACACAATGAGTTTCCCGCTGATGATCTCCTGAAATTGAGGCCTTTTCCAAATAAGAAGCTGCTTATTCTGTAATGTAAAAATGGCAGAGTTATAGAAGCCTGAAGTGTTTGGGTGACCTGACTAAACTGGTTTGAACTGGTCTGAGTTGGAAGGTAGAAAGGAGACATCTTTCTCACCTGACTAGCCTGAAGCACAAGTTTGGGCTAAGAACCATCAAGTAATACAACTTCGTAGCCTTGTGCCAAATCCAGTGCAGAGTTGACATAGATCAGTTAGGTAAGCCTGAGTCAACAAAATGGAATCATAACAGATTGATCTGATAAGGAAATGGATAAGAATTGAGGATTTTGCAAGTACAAGCATCGACAACTCTGGAGACCATCTATCGCAGAAGTAGGTGACTCCCATGTCAGAAACATTGGGACCAAGAGGAATGCTTGGCCGGAATAGACTCCTATTCCCGGGTATTACCTTACTCTTTAAGGAGGTCAGAGAAACCTAGTGAGTGTGCGCTCAGGTACTCAGTTTTGTTAATTCATTTTGTTTGTTCTTATTGGAACCAAGGGAGATATTTGTCAGTTAATACGGAGTCTCTCTCTGCAAACTGATCATTATTGTTCAGGGCTGATACCTGTAACACTCCTGACACCCACGTACCCATAGAATTTACAAGCTACTGTGACTAATAAACCTAACAACCAGCTGGTTTTTGACATTTGGGAGAAAATCTGAGCAACCAGACTCCAGAAGAACATACTAAACCCCACACACAAAGTGACCACATTTAGGAGCAAAGTTCTGGAGCTGTGTGGCAGGACCACCAACCATTGTATTCTGGTGTCATCTATAATAACACCACTACAGTTCAGGTCAAATATCATTGAACTGATTACAGGATCACCATTTGCTATTTGACTCACAAAGGATATATTCTCAGCAGTTGTGTGTATGTGTTTTCCCAGCAGCACAGGGTCATGTCTTCTGTCCTGCACAACTCCTGGTTCTCAGCGCTGGGATTGGTGCAGTCTGTCATCCTGTTTCAGCCAGCACCTGTCACTGGGACCAACAGGGCCAGGAGATCTTCAGCAAGATCCTCACTTCTTAAGCAGATTCCCTTCAAGTGGATGGGAGAAATAGTCTGGTGGCAGAGATGCAAGTGATTAATTAAAATGATCAATTTGAGCTATTTTAATCATATTTCTATTGCACTTTAGTGCACTAAATTATTTCTAAGCTTTATTTAACAGTGTGCTTTATTCTTTAACAGGCTTGTATTGTTACTTTACGAGCATGAGGAATGGTGACTCTGGGAGAGGGGACTTGGTAGCAGTCAAAGACGTTCTATGAATGCAGCCAGTTGCTTGCTGTTCGCTCAACCTTACTGCTTTGCTGGGAGAAGATGACCCTGAGAAGGGCCACATTGGAGTGACCAGCTGGGGTAAGGGTCAGGATCATACTGATAGATCTGCTCTTCGGTGTTGCAACAGAAATTATGATCACATTCTGTGGGTGAGGAGAGCAAACTCTGCGCATAGAGAATTGTGGGGAGAGAAGGGAAGAAGGAAATCAGAAGATGGAATGGAATGCGTGGGCAAGAAGGAATGAGGGATAGCTGGGATTATGATTCCAATAATATTTATTGAAAAGCTTAAACTGACCCACCAATTGTCCGTCCAATGTTAACCTTTAGGTATTTGTAGTTTTTGTGCGCCATTTGATCATCTTGTGATGTCATTGAAAATTAGTTATCGCCACTTTCAGGAAACTGGTTGCAGCATTTTCTGGAGGGCTAAATTTCTGTGATCTTTTTGACTTATTTAGGGTTACTGTAATAAGTGACTATTACAGTTCTGTGTTTTCCAGTCAAGCTTTGGTTGACTGCATTGTTTAGATGACTAACAAGAAACAGATCTGATCATGAATAAAGTGGTTGAAGATTTGTATATAACACACTGTATATCCTGGTCAATCTTACCAAAGTTACAGTTTTTGCAAGAGTACGAGGTGTCACTAAGATATGAAAACATCCCATTTTTTGTCTTTATGGGACAGAACACACAGCAAGTCACAGAAGAGAGAGTAACACTTGTAGAAGATTTATGCACAGTTTAAAGATGAACAGGTCAACCTTCCCTGGTAAGGAGTCTGTTTTTGTTCTTTCTTACCAGAAACCCATGCTCAGACATCTGTTATGAGCTGAATGGGTTCCTTGAGTCATCCTCAGCAACAGCTAATTACTTGCTGGTCACAGTCGAAGTAATTGCAGCTTTTACAACACACGCTGTTTCCAGTCACTCTGAAAGGGTGATACCATCCAGCTGTTCTCAGGAGGTCATGAGAGCTGCACTCTGAGGAGCTGATGTGCTTTTCTTTTCCAGAAACTCACATACAACAGCTTGTCACTCTGCTGATTCCATCCTTGATTCACGGCAGCGCTGATCCATGTAGTGCAGAGTTACAGGTGGTCAGTCATAACTGGACAGATCGCAATACCAGCAAGGATGCCCCTTCTATCCAAACAGATGTACTTTTAAGTGCACAGCCAGATGTCGCGGCAAATCTCAATCTTTTTGATGGGCTGATATTTCAGGGATTTGCCTGCAAAAAATCCTATTTCAGTAGAAACAATACAGGCCCGTCAGCCCACAAAACTGTGCCGAATATGTCCTGACCTTAGAACTACCTAGGCTTATCCAGAGCCCTCTGTTTTTCTAAGCCCCATGTACCTATCCAGGAGTCTCTTAAAACACCCTATCATATCCACCTCCACCACCGCTGCCGGCAGCCCATTCCATGCACTCACCACTCTCTGTATAAAAAACTTACCCCTGACATCTCCTCTTTACTTACTTTCAAGCACCTTAAAACTATGCCCTCTCATGCTAGCTATTTCAAACCTGGCAAAAAGCCTCTGACCATCCACACAATCAATGCCTCTCATTATCTTGTACACCTCTATCAGGTCTCCTCTCATCCTCCATCACTCCAAGGAGAAAAGGCTGAGTTCACTCAACTTATTCTCATAAGGTATGCTCCCCAATCCAGGCAAAATCCTTGTAAATCTCCTCTGCACCCTTTCTATGGTTTCCACGTCCTTCCTGTAGTGAGGCGACCAGAATTGAGCACAGTACTCCAAGTGGGGTCTGACCAGGGTCCTATATAGCTGCAACACTACCTCTTGGATCTTAAACTCAATCCCACAGTTGATGAAGGCCAATGCACCATATGCCTTCTTAACCACAGAGTCAACCTGCATAGCAACTTTGAGTGTCCTATGGACTCAGACCCCAAGATCCCTCTGATCCTCCACACTGCCAGAGTCTTACCATTAATGCTATATTCTGCCATCATATTTGACCTACGAAAATGAACCACCTCACACTTATCTGGGTTGAACTCCATCTGCCACTTCTCAGCCCAGTTTTGCATCCTATCGATGTCCCGCTGTAACCTCTGACAGCCCTCCACACTATCCACAAAATCCCCAACCTTTGTGTCATCAGCAAATTTGTTAACCCATCCCTCCACTTCCTCATCCAGGTTATTTCTAAAAATCGCGAAGAGTAGGGGTCCCAGAACAGATCCCTAAGGCACACCACTGGTGAACAACCTCCATGCAGAATATGACCCGTCTACAACCACTGTTTTCCTTCTGTGGGCAAGCCAATTCTGGATCCACAAAGCAATGTCCCCTTGGATCCCATGCCTCCTTACTTTCTCAATAAGCCTTGCATGGGATACCTTATCAAATGCCTTGCTGAAATCCATATACACTACATCTCCTGCTCTACCTTCATCAATGTGTTTAGTCACATCCTCAAAAAATTCAGTCAGTCTCGTAAGGCATGACCTGCCTTTCACAAAGCCACACTGACTATTCCTAATCATATAAAGTAAGTATTTCAAGAGTTAAGTGGTCACCACAGCATTACTAAGAAAGGCTGGCTTGCCTATCATCAATGACTGTGCACAAATTGACTGTCTCATTTCAAGAGTGTTCACAATTAAAAAAATAGAGTTAGGGCATGAAATGTGTCATGTGATCCAAGTTCTCTTTTTTTTGTACTTGACTACCCCTAACCTAATAGACTCTTTGAGGGTATTCATTGTTACCGTCTTCTGCTTTTAGTTTCAATCTGTAAACATGTTCCTGCTAAGTATCCTGATGACCACTTGGAGTTATAGTCATTAAAAGATATGGCACAGAAACAGGTCTTTCAGCCCATCCAGTCATTACCAATCATCAAACACCCATTTACACAAGGTTTCCCAGTTCTTAATGGCACTGGTCCATGGTATGAAAAAGGTTGGGAACCCCTACATTTACACTAATTCTATGTTACTCCCCTTTTTTAAATTGTCACTTTACTTTTGACATCTCTCCACTGTTACTACTACTTGGTGACACAATCAGAGCAATTTACAGTGGCCAATTTGTCCACCCATCGCACATCTTTAGGAGATGGGAGGAAACTAGAGCACCTGGAGAAAACACACATAGTTACAGGGAGAACATGCAAACTCCACATGGACAGCAGCCAAGGTCAAGATTAAAACTGGGTATCTGGTACTGTGAGGCAGTGGCTCTACTAGCTGCATCACTGTGCTGTTCACTTCTTGCAGGCCTGTGTCCTTAGCTGCCGAAAGAGAATACACCCTTTTGATGAAATGGTGGAACAGACTCGATGGGCCAAATGGCCTAATTTTGCTCCTATAGCTTATGGTCACTTCTATGGTGCAATCAGAATGGAACAACAGCATGGCTCCTTTTGTATCTTTAGCTACATACTGCACAAGTTAACGTATCCGCTTCATTAGCAGCTGAAATAAGGTTAAATGTTATCACTGAGCCTCGCTTCTTTTGCACCATTTCCAAGAAGAGCAGGCACGTTCTCCCTTGTGTCTTGGCCAATGTTTATCATTGTTTCTTCCAGCAGCTTGCTGAATAATGATGTGCCTGCAGTATTTCATGGTAATAAAGTGCTTCAGGAGGTCTTTGTGATCAAAGCTGTGGAAGTGCAAGTCCTTCGGCCCTTCTCCCAGCTTTGAGCAATTCGGTAAATGGTTGTAAATGTATGGAAATGTGGAAGATGAAAACCTTCTAAAGCTTAATACTCATAATGGATTTACAGTGATAAAAATCACCATTTCAGTTTTTATTAACCAAACAAGTGCACGTTTCAAAGTCAAATGCTCGTTGCAAGGTGAATATTGTTGATAGCAAATCAAGCCCATGCATTATTGTTGGAGATAAAGCTCAGTGTAAGTTTTCTTTTTCTTTACCAGATACAGAATGTGTTTTCAGCTATATTCTCAAGAATATTCCAGTTTATTTCCCAAAACTTTTGCTTGCAGCATTTCATCATTTAACCGAAGGTGGAGATCTGAGAGAGCTACCAAATTATTCCAAGGAACCTTGCAAGGCATTAGATGGCATGCTCAGTTAGATGGCTGGGATAATGTAGAAGAGGGATTTCATTACTGAGAATTGTAGTATCCAAAGCAACAGACACAAAATGCTGGAGAAACTCAGCAGGTCAGGCAGCATCTATGGAAAAGAGTAAACGGTCAAAGTTTTGGGCCAAGACCCATCTTCAGGACTGAGAAAGAAGGGGGAAGATGCCTGAATATAAAGGTGGAGGCACTTATTGTATTCCATATTTCCAACAGCTTAAACTTCTGCTTTGCTTTACTTTTTAAACAGACTTATTTGGCTGAGTAATTTTACTTTGCATTTAAGTCATTTGCACTCTTTAAGAGGTAACCCTAGGTCTTTTAGAAGAATGAAGGGCCAGTTTAGGCTCTGGGAGATGTTAGCTGAATGATAAGATTCTACAGAAAGTCCAAATGTATGGTGAACTGCATGTAACGATAAACCAAACAGACCGTGAGACCTTCAGTTTGTATTTTGCCCACAGATTTTTATCATTAAATTCAACCCTTACCTGTTTTTTCTCAGCATCCCACAGTCATGACTTAGGCAGCATTCTTTATCATCCCAGGCCTGGTATCAATGGGCATAGAGCATCAAAATGACCTTTGCAGGTTCCTAATTTGCGCAGTGATTATATGAGTAAATGAGGAATTCAGAAGCCTATGTTAATAAATGAGCAGGAGTTCAAATGCCAGCATGGGTTCCTGAGAAGTAGAATTTAATTAACTAGCGTGAAAAGCTGATATCAATGACAGATCATACAACTGTTAGCTGTTTGCTAGAAAGCACAACTGCCTCACTAGTGAGAACTGAAACTGTCTTTTTTCACTGGATCTAGTTTCCAATTTACCACAATGAGAATAGTATAACTGTTCTTTGAAAGTGGAAAACCACTCACCTGTGACTAGTCAGTGTCAATGTCTCTCTCTCTCCTCCCCCACCTCTCTTGGAAGAAGATGCCTGTTCTTCTTCTTCCTGTCTGTGTTTCTCTCTCCCTCATTTCTCTCTCTCTCTCTCTGCCCCCCCCCCCCGGTCTCTCTCTCTATCTCTCTCTCTCTCTCCCCCCCCCACCCCCCCTCGATCTCTCTCTCTCTCTCTCTCTCTCTCTCTCTCTCTCTTCTCATGGAGGAAGGTGCTTGTGTTGCTCTCGAACTCACTCGAACTGAATGAATCTCAATATTTCAGACTGTTTCGATGACTTGTGGTTTGATGTTTTATGTTCTGTGTTTTTTGCTTGCCTTGTTGAACTACTTATGTGATTTGTTCTTTATGCATTGGGGATTTGAATTTTTTCTTTGAACAATAGGTGTCGAGGTTCTCCTTGTTTCGTGGATGACTTTGGGAAGACAAATCTCAGGGTTGTACACTGCATATGTTGATTAAACCCAAGGATGTAATGTTAGAAAGCTCCACCTGTGGAGGGATGAAAATGAGGTTTACCAAATTAAAAAAAAGAGAACTGTGGTGGGGGGAGGGGGGAAGCTATGCGAGAATGAGGCATGGGCAAGTTAGAGAAACAGAGCAAACTATTAGAGACTAAATATATAAACTGTTAAAAGTGGAATTAATAAAGAGTATCTCTATCCTACTTACTTGAAACCTCAGGGTGAAACTCCTGGAGAGAAACAATATCGATAAATGATCTATTGAAGCTATGGCTTGTAGTAAACTATGTATACCTGTCTGGACACGCCCCTCTGCTGACTGCTGCTGACTGCTTCTGTGGCTCCTCTCACAGACCCCTGTATAAAGTCGATTGTGGCACTGCTCCTCCCTCAGTCTTCGACATGTCGTGCTCCCTTTTCGCTGTTAATAAAAGCTTATCGTTCACTTTTAGTCTCCTAGAGTTATTGATGGTGCATCATGGCTATAACAAACAGTGGCTACAGCGGCAGAGACAAGCGTCCAAGATCTCTACTGTGCAAATAGGAATTAGTTTTGTTAAATCACAGCAAGGGATTTGGTCATTTTTTTTTGTCCAAGTTTTGTGAATCCACTTTCTATGGATGAGCAACTATTTCATCCAACAAACCAAGAAACAAGATGGCGAGCCACCCAAGATGCAGAACCAGTGCCGAAACGAGATGTTTCATGACATAGAGGATTTAGTACAGTTGAATGCAACAGTTTATTTTTTATTCAAAGGATCTGAATTAAAGTTTCTGCAAGAACTGATCATTTTTGCAAAGACTTTGATAAGTAAATGAGACTTATTTTGTTTAAAAGTTAAGTTGTTGGAGATTTGGCATAAAAGGAGTTAATCTGTATATATATGTATGTATGTATAATTGGGATTGAATTTGAATTTGTGGATATACTGATCTAAACTGAAATTGACGTTTTCCATAATACTCATAATATTTTCATGGAGACTGCTTTCATCGTCACTGGAAACTTTAATCGAGCGTCGTTGACTGAAGTGTCCTCGAATTTTGTCAACATATCCGGGTGATTACATGGGGAGACAGCATACTCGGCCACTGCTACTCTGCCACTTACAAAGTGCTCCTCCGACCGCTGCTTAAGAAGTGATGCACCATCAATAACTCTCTGAGACCTGAGGCGAGATATCGGCTTTTATTGGCTGGAAGAAAGAACAAGCAGCAATTGACCACCACACTACATCCTGGAGACTAAGGGCTGAGCTCAGGCTCCAATCGCCTTTATACTGGGGTCTGTGGGAGGAGCCACGGTCAGTGGGCGGAGCCACAGGAGCAGTCAGCAGGGGGGCGTGTCCAGACAGGTATATGTAGTTCACCACAAGAAGTCTGCTCAGTCCCACATTCTTTTACTGCCCGTCCACCGGCAGAAGCTGCAACAAGAAGCGGCCATAGTTAAAACTTACCATTTTTGGTCCAACCAATCCGTCTTCATGTTACAGGACTGCTTCGATGACATCAACTGGAATGTCTTTTGTGATGAGGATGTCTCTGAGTCCACAGAAGGGGTCACAAACTTTATCTGGAAGTGAATCGAGGACGTTGCCCCTCAAGAATCGGTCTGGGTCCATCCAAACCAGAAAGCCTGGATCAACAGTTCCACGCGTTGCACTCACCGTGCGAGACAGAGCTTTCATCAGCCGTGACCACCGGGAACTCAAGAAACGCGGCTATGATCTACACAAAGTCATCAAGGCAGCGAATACAGGGACAAGATCCAGACGCAACTCTCCACCCACAACACACACACGGTCTGCGCACCATCGCAGACTTCAAAGGTAAACGCAGTGCAGCTGCCGACATCGTTGCTTCTCCCCCGATGAGCAAAATCTTTTTTACGCTCGGTTCTATGTTGCTGACACTGAGCCCCCGAGGAGAGCTGTCAATGCACCTTGGCACCTTGATCATCCTTCAGGCTGAAGTACGCAGGTGTTTCCGAGTGGACAGTCGCAAGGCTGCGGGACGGGACGGCATCCCAAGGCGGGTACTCAGACTGGGCACGGCACAACTGGCTGGTGTGTTTGTAGACATTTTTAATCACTCCCTCTGCCAGTGTAGAGTGCCCTCATGCTTCAAAGTTTCCACCATTGTCTCTGTACCTAAAAAGACTAAGATAACATGTCTGAACGACTGGTGTCCAGTCGCACTCTCCTCAATAATGAGCAAATGATTTGAGAGGCTCGTCAAGGACTACAACTGCAGCTTGCTATCACCCACACTGGACCCCCTACAATTCACCTACTGTGCAACCAATTGGCGGATGACACAATACCCTCAGCTCTACACACCGTCCTTACACATCTGGAGAGGAGGGATGCTTATGTGAGAATACTGGACTACAGTTCAACGTTCAACACCATAATTCCCTCCAGGCTTGACAAGAAGCTCAGAGACTTCGATCTTCACCCTGCCTTGTGCAGCTGGATCCTGGACTTCTTGTCAGATTACCAGCAGTTGGTAAAAGTGGACTCCCTCACCTCTGCCCCTCTGACCCTCAACACAGGAGTTCCCCAGGGTTGAGTCCTATGCCCCCTTCTTTACTCTCTGTATACCCATGACTGTGTCACCACGCACAGCTCCATTCTGCTAATTAAATTTGCAGATGATACTACATTGATTGGCCTTATCTCAAATAATAACGGGGCAGCCTACAGAGAAAAAGTCATCACCGTGACACAGTGGTGTCAAGAAAACAACCTCTCCCTCAATGTCGCAAAAACAAAGGAGCTGGTTGTGGACTACAGGAGGAACGGAGACGGGCTCACCCCTATTGACATCAATAGATCTGGGTAGAGAGGGTGAGCAACTTCAAGTTCCTCGGTATACACATCACCAAGGATCTCACTTGGTCTGTACATACCGGCTGTGTGGTGAAAAAAGCACAACAGTGTCTCTTTCTACAGGGGCACAATTGAGAGCATCCTGACTGGCTGGATCACTGCCTGGTATGAGAACTGTACTTCCCCCAATCGCAGGACGCTATGGAGAGTGGTGCGGACAGTCCAGCGCGTCTGTGGATGTGAACTTCCCACTGTTCAGGACATTTACAGCAAAAGGTGTGTAAAAAGGATCATTAGGGATCCAAGTCATTCCAACCACAAACTGTTCCAGATGCTACCATCCAGGAAATGGTACTGTAGCATTAAAACCAGGACTAACAGGCTCTGGGACAGCTTCTTCCACCAATTGTATTTCTAAGCAATATTGACTGTTTTGGTGTATGTCTTATTGTAAATACTATTTATTACAAATTTCTATAATTTGCACATTGCACATTCAGACGGAAATGTAATATAAAGATTTTTACTCCTCCTGTATGTGAAGAATGTAAGAAATAAAGTCAATTCAATTCAATACTTAAGAATAGGAATTCTATTAGTTTTCTAAGTAACTAGGGATAAATAGGAAGGCAATTTTTGTCTGTAAACTTTCATATAGGGAATAACACTAGATCTAATTAGATAGAGAAATTGGAGTAATAAAAGTTTTTCCAATGAATCTCACTGATTCTAACTAAAAAGGAATTTGGTTTTTGTTTGGTATCAGAGATTTGGAATCTAAACAGAATGTTGGAATTACGAACAAACACGAGGAAATCTACAGATGCTGGAAATTCAAACAACACACACAAAATGCTGGTGGAACACAGCAGGCCAGGCAGCATCTATAAGGAGAAGCACTGTCGACGTTTCGGGCCGAGACCCTTCGCCAGGACAGTGCGTCTCCTTATAGATGCTGCCTGGCGTGCTGTGTTCCACCAGCATTTTGAGAATGTTAGAATTTTGTATTTTTCTTATTCAAGTTAATATTTTGTATATATTGCTATTTTTGTAAACAAACTTACCTCCAGAAGTGTGTGTTTTCTGTTCACTGCCTCCTTCTGATACCTGGAGCTCCTGATGGCCTAATAGCACCTAGTATAGTAATATGCAATTTCATTTTCTCATAGGGTGCGGTGACAAGTCACATGAAGTAAGACCAGCGCTACAAAGCTGTTACACATACATTCTTTGAATCTTTGTATCAAAACTACCACAAAATGTTATAAGGAGAATAAAAACAAAAGGAGCAATTAGCATTACACTGCATTCAGGTCAGGCATGAATGAAGCTCACTCCACACGACTGACTCTGTGAAGTCTTCCTTGTGAATAAATTGGAAGAACTCACAGACCAGACAAGAATCATGTCACGGACAATGTTTCAGACTCCATCTGCTCCATTTCTGAGCTTGTGCTTGCAAACTAGCAGGACAGAACCCAGTGATGACATATTGACATATAATTGGGAGGGAATGGCTGTGGAGAACTCGAGTGTGCCTCAACCCCATGACACCTTCTAGCTTGGTCAAACTTGGGTAAAGAAATTTCTTGCTAATAATGAGAATTGCAGCCATTTGCTCTATACATGAAGGGTATGGAGATCATTCCTGAAAGCAAATGAGATTTCAAGATTCTGAGAGGACACAAGCAGAACGAACGATTCAATCATACTGAGAAAAGGAAAGCAATAGTAGTATTTATAATGTGCTAAAGATATAGAAAATGTCCTTGTATTTATCAGTGCCACAAACCGCAAAACATGATATTGTGATGTTTCGAAGACATATCACAATATGTGATATATTGAAAGCACTCCAGTGCTTTCAAAAAATTTTGAGTATGACATAAAATCAGTATTTGCCACCATGAGAATTTTGTCAAAAATTTTGCTTGGTTAAAGATACTGATAAAACCGTGAACTTTTCAGGCTTTTTGTAGGTAGAACACTGCAGGATTGTTGGTTCATGAGCTTCTCAATGAGAGATCCACTCAAAATTCTTGAACTCTCTGTATGTGTTGTCTGAGGGAGTATGTAGAACAACCACGAGTATGGAAAGAGCATTGAAAAATGTGGAACTATTTCACCTCAAACATGACCTGAGGCGCAGGTCCATGCAGCTGGTGATGGAGGTTTGGTCACCTCCATCACTGCTGTGTCACTGTACAAATGCTCAAATGGGTTTGGAGGGAAAACTGCGTCTTTTGAATACCAGAGATGGAAAATTGAAGAATCATGAGGAGGGAAAAGGTGGTGGTCTTGTTTTGACTGTTTTAGAAGCCAGACAAGCTGAGGATGTCTATTCAGGATGGCAAGATTTGGAGCTGGAGAGAAAAATTTTCTCCATTCACTTTGGATGGAAGAGTAAAACATTTCTGCTGGAAGACTGTTCACCCATTGGAATGGGAGAGAGGCAAGCTGCAGTTGCATATGTTAAAAAGAATTTATGGCATGCCTATAGTTATCTACCACACATTGATCAACCCCTTATCAAATGATGACATCATTATCAGCATGAATATTGACACTGCTCAAGCTCATTGGTTAGGAGGTACACAACTGAGAATATCCTGTGAGGCAAATTAAACAATTTTAGGCATCAATAAAGAGAGACACTGCTACTTAGGGGAGAGACAGACACTTGGGTTGCTGGTGATGACAGACATGTCAGTTGTTGGTTATAGGCAGAAAAGATTACCGGTAATTCAAATAGCATAGAAGAGCTAGATCAGCGTTGCAGATGTACATAGGAAGCTGTTGGCCCCAGAAGTAAAACTGTGGTGTGAGTTAGGAATGTCAATAAAGAGAACTTAATGTACTCTTACATAATGCTAAAAGATCGGTCAGAAATGTTTCTTGGTAATCAGTGGCCTGAAGTGTGAGCTGTTCAAATGTCCTCGAGCAAAATTGTTTACTGCACAAGAAGCAATAAGTAAAG